>NC_133830.1:10457500-11082500 GCF_047830755.1 Zonotrichia albicollis
GTACATGGATCAGGTGATTCACTTTAACGGTATATGTTGCACAAAGAGGGGGAGATTTGTGCTGGAAAATGAAAGGGCATGACCTGAGCTCTGGCCCTTATGTTTAGTGCTGCAACCTGCTGCAGCAATCAAAGGTGCCCACAGCTCCCCTGCCAAAGGAAGTGACCTCTGAGGCTGAGATTTGGGTGAGGTGTTTCTGTCTGCACTGTGATGCTCTCCATTCCCCAGACAGTGATTTATCACCAGACTCCACGCTGACAGAATAAGTTAACACAGAGGCAGTGAGTGCTTATCCCAGGCAGAGGGGCAGGGAGACAGCTGGGTTGGTAGCCTGTTACAGAGAGCTCTGCCAGAGGCTGCCTGTCAAAACGAAGCCCCTCTCTGCCTGTCGAGCTCAACACTTGTAATAATCTGGTCTTAGACCAGAGCTCTGACTTTGCTGTGCTGGAGACTCTGAAAATTCTGCAGAGTATCAAGTTATTTTCTTGAGGGCTGGCAATTTTTAAGTGAGTGTTAACAAATTTGATGTGTGTATGCTGAGAGATCAGGTTGCCATGTAGTTTTATCTATTTACCATCCCCTTTGCAGGCTATGAGCATACCAAAAGCCTGGTCTGTAGAGCCAGGAAAATCCTGGGGGGTGCAGGACCAAATCCCAGTTTGCCGGCCCTGGCCAAACCTTGTCTCTGGATTTGATCATCCTTCACACCAGGGACGTGAAGCCACACAGATCCTGAGCACTGTGATGATGATTGCATTGTTCCTGCTGTCAGGCAGAGAATTAAGTCCTGTTCAGGTTTAAGGTCACCTCCTTTCCTGGTCTGGGTGAAGCCATCTGGTTTTTGTGTCACTGACCTTTGTCAGTCGCCACTAATTCACAGAGGCTGGCAAAAGTGCTCCAGACTTGCTTTCTGCAGAGCCATGAGTCACCACTGGGAGCTAGAAGGGAAAAGCTGTTCAGTTTTGTTGTGGTTTCCAGATCCTCATTGATAAATCCTTGCTCAGTTCCAATCAGATTGTTGCCATAAAATTCCCTGCCTCTGATCCTGTTTGCCTGAGTTTCTAATCTCCACAGCACCAAAAGCCAGCACTGCCACAGCCCCAGTTACCAGCTGTGGTTTTTGATTTTGTCATCAACCACACCTGCTCTGCTGTGCCAGCTTCCTTCCTTGGCTTCTCCCATGTTCTTCTAAACACCTTGGTATCTTTTCCCAAAGGCTCCTAGTTTGGAAGGAAATCCTGGTGTACTTTATCATAAACCCAGGCAGCCCAGTGTCTTCATTCCACCTCATCCAAATAAAATTTTTTTGGTGATAAAATGTGCCTGGTTTTCACAATCTGACCTACAGCCAGACCTGTCAGAGTCTGCAGGACCACATCTCATACAATGCACCAACAACTCATGAAAATGATTGATTGGTGCTAATTGGAGACTGCGGTGGGCTGGCTCTGGCTGGACACCAAGTGCCCAGCAAAGTTGTTTTGTCAGTCTCTCCCTCAGAACAGGGGAGAGAAAATACAATGAAAGGCTCGTGGGCTGGGATAAGGATGGGAAGAGATCACTCTTCAGCTGCCATCATGGGCACAACAGACTCAGCTTGGGGAAATTAATTTAACTTATTACCAATCAAATCAGAGTACGACAATGAGAAATAAAAGCAAATCTTAAAACACCCTTCACCCACCCCTCCCTGCTGCCTGGGCTTTATCTCCTCCCCACCAGTGCAGGGGCACAGACAATGGGACCTGCAGGAAAGAATTCAGGACAGTGTGCAGGTACAGGGAGCATCCCACTGCATATGCCATGGGTTTATCCTGCACACTGAGGCAGGAGCTGGGCAGGAGGGAGCAGTGCTTTACACACCATTTAGCCTTTCTCTTGCCTGGAGCCCGGGTCACCACAGTGGCACAAATGCCATTAAACTGCTCCAATCTGATTTGCTGAACTTCAGTGCTCCTTTGGTATTCACAATAGGAAAAAAAATAAGAGGGCAGAGTTTCTTCCATTCGTTCTGGAAATGGAAAACATTTTCTTTCCTGCTTTGTTGGTCGTGTGATTGTTTGGCTTGTGCAGTTATTTTAAAAGGTCTGTCAGGCAGCCACAGAGGAGAAAGATTTCCATGTGCCCAGTAGTGTGCCATGCAGAAATAACAGCAAATAGTTGAGCTAAGCAGTCTGCCAGCTCTCCACAGCGAGGGAGTCAGCCATCTGAGCTGCTCTCTCCATCCTCATGAATGCACTCCCTAGCCATGGGAGACAATTCTCAGATGCAAGGCTCTCTGCCAGTGGAGCTTCACTTTGGGAAATCCCATTTGGCATGGTCATTGCTCAGCAGCCTCACAGTGTGCTTTCCCCCTTCCTGAAGCGTTCTGCTGCTGGGAGGTGGGAAGGGCACTTCTCTTGGCCAGGTCTGTGGGGCTGGGTGCCTGCAGTCCCTCATCTGGGTGAAGGGAGGAAGCTGTCAGAGGTACTGGCAGAAATCAGGGTCCTCTGGGCAGTGACCAGTGACCTCTGTTACTGGAACAGACATAAATGGAAGGGACTGATTGCATAATTTATAATTAATCAACACAATTGACATGAAAATTAGGAGAAGGGTTCTGAAAGAGATGGGGAAGCCAAGTTATTCAGGGCTGACCATGCTGCTGCTTCCCTTCTCCTTTGTCCCTCTGTAACTAGATAGCTCTAAGCAGGATTGTCTGGGGCCAAAGGCTGTGATATCCCACATTCTTTCTTTTATTTCGTCTTCTTTGCCTCCACAAGGATAGCTGTGGACTAGTATTTGGGGTTTGACCTGAAAATTTCTTCCAAAACTGAAAGATTGTGGCAAAGAGCTGAGGTCTCATATCAAAGAATCTCACTATGCCTTGTGCACATATTAGAAGATGCAATATAAAGGTGATTAAAGCATCTAGAGGTCCCTTCCTGTCTCCAGGGTTTCTGTGTGCAGTTCTGATGCCAGGATTGAATGTGTAACCTCTGCCATGTGGCTCAAACTCTGCATGAACAGACACTCAGACCTCAGACCAAAGCACACCTGCTGTGCTTCCTGAGAGGGTGGGGGTGCAGCTCCACAGAGACCTCTTTGGTCTTCCCAGCACCCATGAAAACAGGTGAAAGAGAAATATTGAGCAGCCTCGAAGAGTGTGGAGCAAACCACAAAAGTGGCCCTTGTGTGCATAAATGGAGTTTAGCTGAAGCCACCCTCTCTGTGGGTGAATGCTTTCAAACCAGCCTTGGGAGCAGGGAGGATGTGTCCTTGGGCAGCATTTCAGCAGTCACAGGGTGTCCAAGGTCCTTTGCCATCGTGGCCAGATGAGTGTCAATGTGCCAAACTCTTTTAGCAAGAGCTCCTCACAAATGGTGACGTTGGGATTGAGCGAGCCGGCAAAAAAAAATGTCACGTTCAGCAAAATCCAGCTTCCCTTTTCTCCTTTAGAAATTACTGCCCTTTGAAGTATGCACAGTGGCACTGCAAGCCAGACCAGCTGTGTCTGGGCAATTAACTCAAAGTTCAGATGAGGTTTGTTCACAGAATCGGGGTCGGAGGCGTGAGTCAAATGTGATTGTCACCACAATTTGAAAAAAATTGCAGCACTATAGAATTTTTACCAAAACCCCCTTGGAAGTCCCCTGTGTGTAATACAAGGAGCAATTTTACCCTCTGGTGTGATCTCAAAGCAAGCATCATGCTGACATTGGCATCTGTGGAAGAATTAAAACAAGAAACCTTGCAAAGGGAAACCAGCTCACTTCAGTCAGCCCCAGCGAGCAGTGCAGGGAACTTGCTTGGTTGAAGGCCATGAAACACCTGTTTAGCATTTTCTAGAGCTGCATTACTACTTGTGCCCTACTTGCCTGGAAATACACTTCAAAAATACACTGCCTTTCACTTCCAGCACTTGCATTTGCTACCACACAGCAGCTTCTATGGTTTCCCATTCCTCAGCTTGGCTCTATTTTACACATCTCCTGCCAGGGGCTGACCCAGCTGAAATCTCTGTTTCTAGTTCTTCAGAGTGAATCACAAGCCTTCAGCTTTTTACTGTTACTGCTTTTTTCAGGAGCAGAATACTTTCACTATCCTTGAGGTTTTAATAAAGCCTCACTAAGTTCAGAAATGATGGGCTGAGACCCACGAAGTTCAAAATAGCAATAGCTTGTGGAGGACGTTCCACTTGTGGGAGTCACTGATTCCCCTGATGTGCAGAACCAGTGTTTGACTGCCTTCCCTATAGCAAATATGCACATTGCCTGCTCCTGATCCTGATTACATCTATGTCAATCTGCTTAAAATCCCACTGGCTGCATTGAGAGTGCAGGATGTGGGCCAGATGCTGTGCATGGCACCTGATTCCTGCTTCCCACACAGAGATAACCCATGATTCAAACCCCTGCTCTCCCTCTTCCTCCTCCTCTCTTTTGGCAGCCTGTGTGGATGAAACTGGGATGTTTTATGCTAAGCATTTTTCTTGCTTTCTGCTAACCTTCCTGCAACTTCTGGAAGTCTGAGTCAGGCTTTCTGCAGTACACCATTATTCCCCTAAAATTTAAGAGTGGGCTGATCATGTCAGTATGCCTGTAGCTTGGCCTTTTCTCTGTATGAGACTGAAATAAGCAACATTCCACATCCCTCCTTCTCTGGTGAGCAGAGTTTCTGATGTCAGGCCTAGGGTTAATCAGAGGGTTAACCAAGTCACGAAAATATATTCTGGGAAAATGCAGAAGATTTCTCGCTTGGTTGGACTAAGCAATCTTTCTTTTTTAAATTCAGTGTCACAGGGCAGCCAGACAGATCCCTCTTTCACTGTCAGTCTCTTCTGCTGTGGGTCAGCAGCATGATGAGCTTCTCCTTCCTTGCTACCTCAGGGCAGAGCAGAATATTTGCAGTAATTTGCTCTGGTCCTTTCAGGAAGCCGGCTCGGTTTTCCCTTTGCTCCAACACCAGGTGAGGGGCAGTCAACCAGATCTGTGTATGAGACTTCTCAGAGGGGCCAAAGAGAGTTTGTTTCTGCACCATCCCTATGTCAATGGTGACCATAGTGTGGCTCTGTGCAGCCAGAGCTCTGCTGGCAGTTTCTGGCCCGGTAAGGAGCAAATGGTGCCTTCCCTTCCCTGGGCTCCTGTGTCCCAGAGACAGCCACTGGGGCTTGAGATGGGCCATGCACAAGGGCCACTGATGTCTCTAGTCTGAGATGTTTATCTCTTTTCCTGAGTGAGAGTCCCTCTGGGAAGATTGATTGCCCTGTAAAAGATAGTTTTAGACTGTGTTTGACAGGGCTATCCGGTTCTGTCTGTGCAGCTCACTTGCAGCTGCTCAGTTTTCCCCTTTGCTAGGCTGCTCTGATTTCTCCTGCCCCAGTCTGAGCCCTGCTCCTCATTCCTTCCAGCAGTCAACTCCCACCCTCAGCAAGGAGCAGTGCTCATTCATGCTTAGATGGACACCCTGTAAGCCTTTCTCCAGGTTTTAGGGATGCCTTTTGAAGTTGTTATTGATTCCCCAAGCCATCTCATGTCTCATGCAGTAGGGCAGCACTGCCTGTTGCCTTTCACAGCCAGCATCCACATTTTTCTTCAGGTCTGTGTAAGCAAGGGAGCCTTGATGGGAGTGTGGAGAGTGCTTGGATCAATGAGCTGGTGCCTGCATGTCACTGGCAGCCTCTGGGGCAGCAGCCACACTGGGGGTCCTGGCTCCAGGCCCTTCCTGCACCTTCAGGAGGTGCACAATGTGCCAGGGGAGGGGCAGATCAGGAGTGTCCCAAGGTGTGGGCTCTGAGCACCAGATGCCCTAGCCAAGAACCTCACAGGATTGCTCACTGGAGCTGTTTCCCCACCTCCAAGGAAGAGGAGAAGAATCCTGGAACTTAACTGTATTTAGGCTAATATCTGTAAGCCCACTTAGAGAATGGGTGACCCCAGGGCTTAAAGCCAAGGGTATGTAGAAGGGTAGAAAAAGTAAGAGGAGTAGTAACAGCACTCCAAATTCCGAATTTGTGCATCCTGATCCCCTAATGACCCAGGGGTCTAGAGTGCTCTGCTGAGTTCCTGGCACACAGCAAACTAACACAGCCACCCTGCAGCTCTTCTGCTCTCTGGGGCAGTCCAGCCATATTACAGAAAGCTGCTCCTTTCCAAAATGCCTTTTTTTAAAATGCCCTTGTAATATGGCAGGAGTTGATCCTTTCTATCACTTCTCTTAAATTGCCTTCTGCTCATCAGCTGTTCTTTAAGAGATGAACAGACATCTTCACGTCCTGTCCTGATCTGCTGATGCCTCTGAGATGCTGCCAAGCAGCTGCTGCCTTGCACAGCACTGAGGGCTCTTTTCTCAGGGAGTGGGGGTGAGATCTGTAGACTTAAGGTTTCAAAGTGCTTCCTAAACTTCTAGGATGAAAGCCACTGGAGAAATGTAAAATATTAGTGGTATTTTAAGGAAGTGTGTGGGTGTGTAGACACAATTAATTTTCCTTTTTATAGGCCTACATGGAATATCTCCATCTCTGAGGAAGATGCCTGGATCTATGGAGTGTTGGCATCCCAGAGGAGGGCTCTGTTCTGTTCATGTTAACAGAAAATGCCACAGAAATTAACAGTGCAGGAACATTGTTGTGGTCAGGCTGTGTCAGCCCAGTAAATTATTGTACGTTTGAGAGGAGGCAGGTTCAGAATCTCTCCATCCTTCCCGTGCTGAAACGGCTCTTGTTAAATGCAGGGGGTAGCAGTGGTAGGGGATTCTTGTCATGTTAGTCCCCCAAGATCAGAGAGAAGCTGATGTGACTTGGAAATCACTGCGTGGGATTAAACAGCAGAGGGGATGTGTGCTCACAC
Organism: Zonotrichia albicollis; assembly: GCF_047830755.1. Taxonomy (NCBI): domain Eukaryota; kingdom Metazoa; phylum Chordata; class Aves; order Passeriformes; family Passerellidae; genus Zonotrichia; species Zonotrichia albicollis. The sequence continues at coordinate 10,464,328 of NC_133830.1, forward strand.
ACACAGGCAGAGTGTCTGCTCTCATGCCATGCATTGCTATTGACACACTGCACCTTAATGGCTATAATGTCAATGGCCACTTTGGGACCTTTACTCACAGATTATTAATGCATTAGAGCACAGTTTTTATGGGTTATTGTGTCAAGAGAGGAGGGGAGTGGATGCCTAAAGTACACTGGCAGAACAAGGATGTTTTTTAACCAGGGCTGCAGTGTGCACTGCGAGTGCTGCACCTTAGAAATCATGTTTACTGCCCTCTCATACCTGCTTTCAGCAAGTGGGAGTCCCTGCAGCTGAGAGGACAGCATGGAAAAAATGAGACTGCCAGAGAGGAAAAGGGACAGCCCAGGGAAAGGAAGAGACCCTGGTATCTGTGGCCAGGCAATTGTGCACTGCTGTCCCAGGCTGTGGGGAGATGATTTCCTGGCACCAGCCACCAATACCCTGAAACATGAAGATTAATAGGCTCTTTCTTTTATTGTTAGGAACTGCAGGTGCTGCTTTTATTTATATAAATGTGCACTGCTCTCCTCACTGTGGGCTCAGTCTGGGATGAATCCTCCCATGGGACTTTGGGGAGGGAAACTTTCTCACACTGCCTGTCTGCCTGAGAGCAAATGTCACAGCACAGGCTGGAGCACAGGTGTGGGGGACACCACCAGAGCCTTCGGAGGTGATGGAAGCTGCAGGTGCCCAGTGCTGATCAGGGGACAGGTCCTGGCATTTTCAAAGGCCTTTCTGAACACATCACAATTTGCAGAGGAAAGCGATGCAGATGTAACAAGACTTTGGCTGATCTTTTCTAGGTAAATAGGATACATGTGTTTGCCAAAGCCCTGTTTGACAGGACATCATGCTGAAATCTGCAGAGGAGAAGGAAGGGCAGTATAACATGTTCAGACACCCTGGATGAAGGCCCGACTCCTGTGCTGAGGGAGCAAGGGAAGAAGGGGGATGCTGAGAACAAGTAGAACATGCATGATGTTGTAGGGTTGGAAATGCCCTACCTGTCATTTAAACAATGCAGTCACTTCCATGTCAAGTAACTCAGAGGACTGAGAGAAGGGCTCTTAACAAGAGCTCTGAGTTTATTTCAGAGAGAAATTGCCATCTTTCTTGTAATCACTGCTACTCCATTCTGTGGAGAATTGGAGAGCTTATCCTCACAGCCAAACCAGTTATTGGGCAATAGAAACAACAATCAGCCAGTTATAGAAAGCAAGCCCACATCACAGGCCCTTCATCTAGGCATTGGCTCTAATAGATGGGCTATAAGGCTATGGAGCAAGGGAAGAGGGGTGTGAAAGGCCTTAGCCCATGGCAATGCTGATTCTCCAAATTCCTAGAGGGCAAGAGATGGCTCTGCCCCAGAGGGAAATTCCCTGTTTGCAAACGCTGTCATTGCACTAAAGGCCCATGTCTTTCACTTTCTCAACCCCTCATTCTCTCAATTTCATAACTGAAATAGGCCAAGAAATCCCCTGATTTTCCTGACAATGCTGAGTTCAGTTTGACTTTCCTTCATGTCATATCTGGGCCATGGAAAGGCCCCTACTTTTACTGTATGACGACATGGAAATTACTGAGTAATTACAGGATTATGCAGCACCCTGTAAATTAAATGTTACCTCTTTACCTTTTATAGAACAAAAAATAACCATGTAATTACCTAGTGAATTAAATTGTTAAGGTCTCATGGTAATTATATATGGAGTCAAAAGCTCTGAGTTCTTCTGGTAGTTACAAGTAAAGAATTATCTTTCATTTTTAAACATATGTTGCAGTTGGATCCCAAAGCCTGCACATTTCCATTTTAATAACACTATGGCCTGCCCAAATGAGAAGAGGCATATGTCTCCCATCTGAGTGTGCAAATAGAGTGAACATGTATATATAAAATAGATTGGACATATGCAAAACTGACCTAGGTTCATACCAGAAAAATGGAATACCAACAGAGGTAAAACATGATTAGCTGGATGATAACATTTAAAATTATGTTCAGTTTCCAAGCACTGGAATTTGTTTTCATAGGAAGCAAGTCAGTTTGATCCTATTTTTCACATGCTTGTGACTATATTTTGAAAACAGACAATCAAGCTGTCCATCAGGAACCTTTGTCTCCTAAAGGAAGGCTCGGGACTTGCTGCTGTAGGTGGGTTTTGCCCTGTACCAGCAAGGAGGGATTAACTGGCCTGGCACAAGGGTCCATGAAAACAAAGACATTGATGGTGAGAGCTTGGAGGAGGGTCCTGCCTCAGCTGAGGAGGTTTTGCTGTTGTTTTGCTGTCAGCAGCAATAGGACAGGGACCTGGGGACACTGGCCCAGAGTCCAGATTTTCCACAGAGAGCCAAGGAGAGACTCTGCACCACAGAGCTGCAGAAGGAGGGGCTGCAGATGGACAAGGGGTTGCTGCCCTGTGGCAGAGCTCATTCCTCTCAAAGCACCTCCAGGAACACATTTTCCTGCTTGAAATGTGCCACCAGACACCTGGGGCTCTGCAGAGGTTGCTGGATATGGAATAAGCCGTAGCAAAACCACAGACCATCCAGCCTCTCTGAGTGCACAGAGTGGACAAGCATAAAAAGGGCCATCAGACCAGTGATTGCAGATGCTAATATTCCTTATCAGATTTTTATTAACTATGAGGATATGTAGCACATAGGAGCTGCCGCTGTTGTACGTATATCCTCTGTTCTGGTCTGAGCTAGCTAAAAATACCTTTTTGCTATTTGCTTTTTTTTTTTTAAACTGTTCGGCATAATTTTTTCTTGTTTGATTTCTAACCAGAAAACAGACAGACCACAGTTCTTTCAGGTTGTCTTCTACTTTCTTCAGTTTTTTATTTCCATATTTTTAGGACCGTATTTCAGAAAAATCCCAATGAATTTCAATCATTAAATAATAACCAACTTTGATGTCCTTTCAGCTTAAAACTAAACTTTTTCATAGGTCCCAAAACCAGATACTTTGTCTTCATAATTTTAGATTCTAAATCTGAAAAGCATGATGTTACAATAAGCATGACACTGTCTGAAAGGTGCAGTACATTCACCTCCAGCCCTTCCAATAAGCATTATGTGCATTTACTAGCTAATTTTTTAATTTGCTTTGGAATATGTAGCATGTTATATAAGCACTGACTTTGGTAATCCTGGGATAAAATTCAGAACCAGGATAGGGAGGTGAGTTTTTATTCTAATGATGCTTAACAGTGCCATTTTAACTATTAAAATTGTGTCTGGTTTTGCTATCACAGACCTATTAGATCTACAAGTCATCCCTAGTCCAAACAGTAACTGCTCCAGGCACAAAATGAATCGAAGAAATTAACTCCAAATATTTTTAATTTGCATGTTTTTATTGTTTTGCTTTCAATATGATCAGCAATTCTTTGTAGCACTGTGTTTCATAGCGTTCAAGTCCTGCAGTAAAGCTGCCTGATGAATGCAGTAATGTGCATTTATTTCAAAGAGTCATTTATATCCCCTGGTGAGCAGGTAGTCTTTACCTTAGAGATGTTGGGGTGTTTTAGTGCAAACGGGACTTTTTACATGTGTTTGTTGCATGATTTTTTTCCCCTCATGTCCATCACTTGTATCACTTTGTAGTTGATATGCAGTGAATATTAAAAGGCTCCCATTGGTATTGGATCTGAAGAAGGGGGGGAATTGTGCTCCTCTCATTCCTCTCTCCTGCGCGCGGTGCCTTCATCCTGACACAGATTACTGCCAGCATTGTGCTCGCCCCATTCCTCTGCCTTAATAGCCTTAGTCTCATTGGAAGTGAGATCAAAGACACACGAGTACCAAAGGGCTTACATTCAATTAACAGCAGAGGGGCAGGCTTTAGACGTGCTCAGCAGAAGCTCTGATTGCAGCAAACTGCTGACTGCGGATCACGTACCACAGCCAGCCGTGCCTGCAGCTCCTTCCCCTGCCACGCTGAGAGGGGCTCTGGCCTGGGAAATGGCATTTCCTGCTCTTCCTGGCTGTGTCAGGACTGAGAGAGATGGAGAAAGCCATGGCCCTTCATGGGCATGATCAGGTGGGTCTCTACCTCCCACTCTGTTCTTTTTTTTACCTCAGAGCTGCAGACTGCAAACTCTGTTAGACCTTGACCAATGTATTGGACAACTTGAATTTTTAATGAGGAGTGAATTCCCACTGCTCTCTTACACAGATCTCAGAGTTAGAGGCGCAGCCTGCGGCTGTCAGAATTCCTAGGGCAAAAGCTGAGACTTTTGACCCTTCCTGTAGGTTTGGAGTGTATCACAATGAAATAAAGACCCCTTCAGTGCTCAGAATAAACTGTCTGCTTTTTCCTTTTCCAGGGAATATTTGTGACACTGGGAAAAACTGCAAAGCTTTGTGTATGAAGAGATAGCTTGTGATTAGGAGATATCTGGGACCAGCCATTGTCATGGAAAACACAATACTGGGAAGACAAGAAACTTGACTTATTATGGCAGTCTGGGTTCAAAATTTTTCCACTTCTCTTAATGAAAGGTTGAGAGAGGGAGAGTTGCAAAACCAGGAACTGGATGGGAGAAAAAAGTAGAGCATAAAAAATGATAGGGGATCACCAGAAGTTTATTTTTTGAGCATTGCTGAAGTGAGAGAGCACATCCCATCCCTGCACACCCAGTGGTCATTGCCATTAACTCCAGTTATGTTGAAGCCTCACATTTCCTGGGGTTGTGTGTGTGATGTTTGGAAAAGACACGAGTCCTTAGCTTTGCATTATTGCTGGAATTTATTTTAGTATTATTTTTAGAGCCCTGAGACAGCACGGATCCCTATTTTATTAAATCTCACTCTCTACTGAGCTGATTGCTGAGATAACCTGCAGCCAGGGCTGTCTGAACTTATGTGACCTGGTTCCATCTGTGTACAACCCTGTTTTGCATTCCCTTCGATTTACTTCTAATGCAAACCTTGCAGAGCAGGATGTTCCTGCTGCACATACACAAAATCTCTTCCTAGGGATTCAGAGTCTTGCCAGGAATATTTTCAACTATTTTAACCTTTTAAAATTTTCTGCATTACTAGGGGAGATGACCAATCCTCACACTGCTCACAGGTTAACAATGCTATAAAGAGTGCAGCTGGTCAGTGGAATTGGAAAACACTGAAAAGGTCAAAGCATGCAAGTATTGCAGGGGTTTCACTCTAAATGAGAGTAGCCTGTGACCTTCACTTAACCCTTACTTTGTATGATTGCAAATTAAGTTGGGCAACTTAGCCTGAGCTCTAGAAATCTAAATGCATTGAAAGATGAAACTACATCAAACAGCTTTCCATCACTGTCAGGCAGCGTTCTCTGGCACACGTACACCAGACAGACATTTCTGTCTCTGAGCCTCACTTTCCCACTGAGATGTATTCAAATAAAGCCCCATTAACATCCCCAGTGCTGAATGACATCCATGCATTTCTACCATAATGCAGCCATCCCTCTGAACAAAAGCATATCCCACCAAGGATCTTTCCAACAAGGTTTTTTTTAATCTTCTTGGCTTATACAGGACTTAGAGATATAATATATGGTGTTTGCACAGCAGTCAAAGCAGGTTTTCAGCGCTGAGAATCCATCACCTGCCTCCCATCAGCCATGCCAGAGCTTCCTTCACCTTCAGCAGGCAATATCCAATATCTCCTGGGCTCTAGGGACCAAATGCCCTGGCTAAATGACCAAATGGCACTGATTAAACATAAAGAGAAGAGCACTGCAGCAAAGCATCCTGTCTGGACCTTGTCTGCGCCCCCTCCATGCTGTGACACCAGAGCAAAATCAGCTATGGGGACCTGTGGCCTTCAGGGAGAGCCGTGCATGGGGTCCCCTGTGGGTCACAGCTCTGAGCACCCACCTGTGCCAGGAGCAGCAGAGCCAGGGACACCTGCCTAGGGCCAAGGGATGGATCCCCCTGATAAACCATCAATGTTCCTTAGTCAAAGGGAGGAGCCCTGATAAAGGCTTGGATTTGCAATGTCAGCTCTTCTTACTGATGTTCTTTAATGTGGCCTTTTTTCCTTTTATTCCCTGCTTAACTACCTGACCCTTTTTTATTCCACAACAACAAATGTGAAAGCAAAACCATTTACTGAGCTGCAACCCCAAGAATTTCCGGTTTTTGCACCCACATGAATCTGCATCTCAGTAAAAGGAGCTGAAGAAACACCTTCATAGAAACAACTCACAAAAGAAGTCCTTTACCCAATTCTTCATAAAATTAATTTACATTGAGACAGGGAAGTAGTGGTGGGGAAATGATATAACCTTGGAGCAGCTCAGATTCGTTCAATGCCATGGCCAAGTAATGGCTGCTCAGTGACTGAATTACTGGCCAAGAGGATACTCTACTTTCTGAATTCCCATGGAGATGGCCTGATTTCCATAGCAACTGGATTCTTTCTCTTGCCTTTCCCTTTAACAGGTAGAAATATACTTGAGTCCTGAAAATGCTAGATTGTTCTGAGTGTTATTGTATTTTTGGACACTAGAACACTTTCTGGACAATATGTTGAAATACAGGCTCCTTAATGATATTTTTTTGTATTGTCCTTTAGAACTGGTGATGACATTATTTTGCATCTGCTCTTAAGATCTGCTGTGATGTGTGCCTAAAGTTTTCTTTTTCTTTCCTTTCTTTCTTTCTTTCTTTCTTTCTTTCTTTCTTTCTTTCTTTCTTTCTTTCTTTCTTTCTTTCTTTCTTTCTTTCTTTCTTTCTTTCTTTCTTTCTTTCTTTCTTTCTTTCTTTCTTCTTATTCTTTATCATTGTTCCAATTATCTATTGGGTAACCTGCAACACAGGGTGATGACTTGGGGGAAAGAGGGCATTGATAATCCTAACTAACAGCAGTATCCAAAATGTATGAGATATATTTCTACAGAAAGTTCAATCTCTACCCCAAAGATGGATTAAAAATTCATGCCATTATTCAATATATCAGATAGGAGGTCATGTCAGCAGTAAGTAAATATATTATTTTTCACCTATTTTTTGAGACTTTCTGTGGTTTTAGGGTTTGATTTTGTATGATAACTTGAGGTGTCTCTGTAGGTCTCTCCTCCTCAAGTACATCTCCACTGCTTCTCCTTTCTAGACTGCAGCTGAGTAGAAAGAATAAAACCGACCCAGAAGAAGTGGTGGGGTTAACTGTGGGGTTCCTCATAGCCACTGTGAAGAAAATGAAAGTTGACAGACCCTGCAAACCATCTCCCCAAAGATCTGCTGAACACACATACCGGACAAGAAGTCATGGAAAAAGGTTTTTGGATAGCAAAAAGACATCCATCTGATTCCTTAAGGAAAGAAGTGCCATGGACACCATGAGCCATGAATTACAGGTCTGGAAAGGCACCTAAGGTTGCATTGGTGAGGGAGCACAGAGGTGGAGTGCTCTGGAAAGCTGCAGGGTCATGGCAGTCTGTACTGCCCCAGTGACTGGTACAAAAGCTGCTGCATGGCAGGGGCTGCTGACACAGTCAGAGGAAGGGCAGCGGGAGGTGATGAGTTCAGATCCTGTGTCTGCTAGGATGAAGACTTGGTGAAAGGTATTTCTGGCAAGTGAAGCCATTTGGGAATCCAGGAAAAGCTGAAAAGTGCTTGGGTTGCAGAGAAAGTGAGAAGTGTTGTTACAGAGGTGCTTTTCCTTTAGCCACAAATCACAGGAATGTGATGCCTGCATCGAGGATGAATTTCACCAATATCCCTTTCAGGCAGCAGCCTGGCCCTTGCCCCTGCCCTTCCAGTTGCATCTCTCCCTGAGCACACATTGGCCTCTTTCCCCCGACCTGGCAATTAAACAGTCAATTGTGGCAGCCTGAGATGCCAGCAGAGCATCCTGAGGGCCTGACAGCACTTTGCCAATTCACTGACCTCTGCTATGTTCTGAACCACAAGAGGTTACACCCGAAATCAGACTAAAAAATTGACCGATTTTCCTGTAACCCCCAGCCTGACCTTACATCTGAGTTTACATTTTTAAACCTCACCATGAGCTGCCAGCTGACATCCTCCCCACCCCTGCAGCTCCTGCCCAGCTGCCCTGCATTTTGCAGCCCCCCTTGCCCACACACCCGTGCTCTCAGGGGTTCCCCAAGTTCTCTACCTTGACAGCACCCCTCTTCTCCCCTCCTTGCTCTCCTCTCCCCCTCCCCAGCTGATGCCCAAAGCCACAGAAGCTTTGCCTTGCAAATGCAATAGATGAGAGCGGAGGAAGAAAGGGGGAGGTTGGAGGGGGAGCTCCCAGGGCTCTGTCACTTTGGCTGCCTCCAAGGCCATGGGGAGAGAAAGGGAGGGTGGTGCTGGGGCTGGGGCTGGAGCAAAGCCTGGTCCTTGGCAGTACCAGGAGCTTTATCACCTGTGACCTCCAGAGCACTTAGTGCTGATGAGGAACATTCAGACAATCACATTAGGGTTGCTGTGGGGAACATTGGGATGATAAGATTAGGGTTGTTGTGGGAACTGGAAGGGCACTGTGTGCTGGAGTAAGGGTACAGCAGTGTGGGGTGGGGACAGCTGCCTGTGAGAAAGGGATCACAAAGGTGAAGGTGCAGTGCTTGGTACTCCCTCCACAGCATGTGGGACCCCCTGAGCACCCACAGGAAAATTGGCCTTTGGGTTTTTGGGGATATGTCCATAGCAGGTACTGATCTGTCAGCAAATTTTAGAGAAAAGAGGTGTTTGGGTAAGAAAGACTGACCCAGAAGGCCCAGGCATCCTCCTGTATCTCCTGTTGGTGTGTTACTTCTGACAAAATGATGGACTGCTTCTTTTTTCACTTCCCCTGTCTCTTGAAAATGCAAACATCACTGGGAGGTGGGAGAAGTGGCTTCCCCTTCCCGTTTGCTCAAGGAGCAGATGGCCCCACAGATGATTTCTCCTTGCTTCACTCTGTCAGTAAAAGATACATAGCCTACCTCTGAGAATACCATTTCTTGGCAAAGATGTCCTTGGAAAATAGCAGGGAAATTCCCAGTTCTGCACTTTTAAGCTTCTCTAGACCCTTTTTTTTTTTTTGTTTTAATTTCTTTAATTCTGCTGATAATGACAAGGTGCACAGCTGCAGCTGTGTTTAGTTACTCAGAAAACACGTGCAGTGCTGAGCTGATGCTGCCAGGAGCCTGACCCCAGGGAAAGCCCAGGAGCTCTGCCCTCCCCCAGGGGACAGCATCCACCTCCCTTGGGGCTCCCAAGCAAACCCTTCAGGTCAGACCAGCTCACTGTGGGGCTGCTGTGTGTGCACAGAGGTGTGGTGGAGAGAACAAAAAGCCTTGGCTGCCTCTCCTTCCCTGAGCTCTGCCTCCCCTGCTCCCAGCTACTCCCACTCCTCCCCAGCAGACCAGCAGGGAGGAGGCCCATTAGCAGCAGCTCTGCTGCAATGTCTCTTTAAAGGAAGTGTCAGGAATAGAGATTTACCTGCAGGTTTAGGAAGACAATTATTGTACGTTAATTAAATATGAAATGACACTTAAGAGCATATCCATTGCCTTAACAGCGACTGTCTGTAATAATAATAATACTTAGCACTTACATAGCTCTCTCCATCTATACAGAGCTCCACAAACATTAACTAATGAATCCTCACAACCTCCCTGTGAAGCTAAAGAGGCTGCTGGCATGATGGGGAGTGGGAAGAGGAGATGTATCAGGGGAATAACCTCCTCTTGTCCTGCTGCTAATGCTGCTGCTTCTCAGGCTGCTCTGGTCTTCACTCTCCTTCCTGTCTCTCAGCATTTCCCTGGTTGTGCTTCCCTCCAGCACCATGCAACAGGCAGGACAGCAGTGCAAAAATGTGGTGCCTGTGGTCACATTGGAGCTTCCCAGCACTGAGCCCAGAATCCCTAGTTCATAGCAGCAAGCCCATATAGAACCCAAAACTGCCTCTCATCCCATCTCCTGTTCCTCAGGGCTCAGCAAGAGAGCCTCAGGATAGGTTTGCCTGAAGCTGGAGTGTTTTGGATGTGACTGTGAGAAACAAGGTTCTGGCTTGGACATAAGCGTCTGTAAAATGCAGAAGTCCACTGAAATAGCCTGGATTTTTGCTAATCAGTTCTGGTGAAGCCATGCCTTTCCTTCAAATCTTGCTGGAGAAGCCAAGAAGCTTCTCCTGAGCCTGTTTCACTTCCCCAGAATGGGATTTTTGAGCTGAAAACTCAGGTCCCCTAGACAGCTCTGTAGGAGTTGGCTTGTCTCCTGGCAGATGTGCTTGCTCACCCTCTTTGAGTTCACCACATGCTGACCCACCCTTTGAGACCCACACTTCACCCAGAAGGATCACAGTCTGTAGTCTGTACTAAGTCTGTATTTCCTGATGTATTTGCCTTTTCCTCACTACAGGCAGCACCAGTGATTGGAAAAGTCAGGAGACCAACAAAAAAGAAGACTCATTCTCTCTATAAGAAGAAATGGACCTAAGTCTCCAGAAGTCCCAGCACCCCTCTCTGCCCTCTGTTGACAACCCTCTCCTTCCTCCATCTCCCATGGCAGCCCTGGCTCTGCCTCTGCTCTGGCTTTAGGCAGCAAAGTCCAGTTTTAGCTGTTTTTCCAGGTCTGAGAAGGCACTGGTTTCATGTCCATCCCTTCCTCCACATCTGGGCTGCTTCACCCCAGCCATCAGCCCATGGTGAAGGGGAGACATGGGAGCAGCAGATCAGGTCTGTGGGGAGGGAGGAAAGTGATTATTCATCCCTTTTCAGGGAGGGATTTTGTGCACAACTCTCTTCCAGACTATTTTTTTTCCCCAGCTCATTCCTCTTAAAAAGGTAATAAATATTCAAAAGATACTTGCTTAGATTACCAGCCATACCCTAACAGCTTCAGCACCTACAAAGCTGCTGCCTGTGTGTATCCACTAAGTAGTTGTCAAACTGTGTTGCTTGTAACATTTAGGGTTGGTTTGGAAGGAGGTCTCAAGGCTACAATCTACAAAAGAGTCTGTATTGGCCAAGGGGGAAAAAAAGACAACGTGACCTAGAAAATCTTGTCATCTTCAAAGCTCACTGATTCTGCTGTTCTTTATTTAGCACTATAAGCCCACCAGATCCATTTCTGAGCAATCAGAGAGTGTTTTTGTCTTCCAGAAAGGTCTCAAGCAAATCTCTGAGTTTGCACATGTTGATATTTTCAGATAGTCCTGTCAACACCAGGGATTTCAGCTTTATTCCCAGCTAGCTCACTGGTGGGCTTCTTGGGGTTGCATTTGGATGTGAAAATGCCACAGAGATGGCACAATATCAAAGATTACCTCCAACATTCAGCAGAATCTGTGTCTTTCTGCACAGATCAGTTATCCTGTATTTATCCATTGAAGAGCCCTTGATAAAGCAGTGGGAAAAAAATTAATAAATTAGTGTATGAGAGCTTACCTGTCCAGCCCAAAATGTACAGTTCGATGGAAAACAACCTCAAGTGTTTTATTTAAATATCAAGTAAATTTTTTCATGCCTTGGTCTTTCCTGTGTCAGAAATTGTCTTTCCCCTGCCTTTGTTTTGCAAATGCAGCTCCGGGTGATGCCAGCAATTCTGGCAGCCTCCCTCAGCCACAGGCAGGTGACAGGTCAGTTGTGTTTGAGCTCAGAGCTCCAGCAGCAGGAGCATTCAGTTGCTCCCACATGTGTGGCTTCCATGCATGGAATGACTCCGTGGGACTCCTGCCCTGTGCATGGAGGGGAGCTGCATGGTGCAGAGCTGCTTATTTGCCCCTGCACAGCACAGGGAGCAAAATGCACCAGATCCAATTCACCCAGCACTCATCCTTCAATCCCCAGGAGATTCCCCCAGCTGGAGCAGCAATTCTCCCACCCATGTGGTCTGTGACTTGGATCTTTCTCCTCCTTCACAAGTTAACAAATTGGCCATTCCCTGAGAGCAGATAATTTCTTCTTAATGGTGGCCATCTCTCAGCAGTACTTTGGCTGCCAGCTTTGGAAGGTAATTGCATTGTTATTTAGGAAAGTCAAAGGTGCATTCTTCCAGAGTGGCTCTGGCAGCAAGCAAGCGGGAAGGGCTGACCAGAGATGGCTTTGCTTGCTCCTGCTGGAGCCAGGTGTCACTGCAGGCAGCCAGGAGACAGGGATGGATGGATGGATGGATGGATGGATGGATGGATGGATGGATGGATGGATGGATGGATGGACAGACATCCCCCACCCCACTCCCCACTCTTTCTCTCCCCACAGACAATCTGTAAGAAGTCATTTGCTGAAAAATAAAGATGGACTGAAAATACAAAACACAAAATGCTCCTTTTTCTGATAAGAAAGTGATGTCACAAATGACCTTATTAAAAAAAGGTAAAATGCTTGTTTACCTAAAGCACTTGTTCAAAGAGAGCAAGTGAAAATGTAGCTTTTGGGTATTTTTCTTTCTCCTTTCTCTTTCCTCCTAAATGAGATTGAAATACAGTTTCACATTTGCAAGGCCCAGTGCCCTTTCTGCCAAGAAATCCATTGACAGTCCAATCAACAGACATGTTCTGGTTACAGGAATCAGGCATCAGTCAAACGCTTGAAAGCCAGATCCAGCAAATGCACCAGATAATAGTATTGAAAACAGCCAGTGGGGGAGATGGGAAAGTAATTGGAGTGCAGGTAAGAGCTGGGGTAAGCAGGATGGATCAGCACTCTGCTGACATGTGCAAGGGGGGAGGCACAGGGGGAGAGCTAATGAGAGGGGTAATTCTAATGATAGGAGTAGTTCAATGTGTCAGGCTTTTGTTTTTTGAAGGCTGAGAGAAGGATTTGTCTGTGCAGAGGCAACTCAGTCCGTGGGATTTATAGACCACTTCCAACAGGAGTCCTGGGCAGCTTCTGGAGCTGGCTCAGCCCTGGGATTTTGCAGGCAGATCCACAGAAAAAAGCAATGTGGCATCAGTGGGGAGCACTGTGGGGCTGGGAGAGCTGGAGCAGATGCAGTGAGGGTTTGCAGGGGGATCAAGGCAAAGGCCTTTGTGTCAGCCCAGGGCAGCTTCAAGCACCCTTGGGGGCTCATTACCATGAGCACAGCAACACTGGTCTCTGCATGAGCAGGGTCTGCATCACTAAACACAGTCATTTCAATCTCCACAAGCCCTGAAATCTGCTGATTTCATCCCAAATGTAAAAATCTAGAGAAGACAGGAGTGAAAATGAACAGAATAGAATTTGATTGTATGGACTATATATCCTAATTTATTCCTGAGCCCTTGCTAGTAAAATACCCAGGCTCTGATTAGAGTGGTGAGAGAAGAGAATTACTCACTTCCTATGGGTAACATGACGAGCAAATTACCTGAATTTCTTGTAAATCTCTGATCCACTTTTGGGACACAGCACTCTGGCAATGGCAGAGAGGGGCTGTTGATCTCATACACTGTGGTATGTACTGCCTCATATTGAGGGTGTGTTCACCCTACATATATCACCCTGCCCTGTCTGGGTTATTTCTGCATCTTTTTAGATTCACTTTCTCCGTTCCACTGGCCCAAGCACCTGGCTCTGTTTGATTTCCTGGCCCAGGAAAAGCTGTTTTCAGGAGCTGCTCCATTGTGTGCTGTGCTGTGTTGGAGGTGGTGTGGAGAAAGGGGCAGTGGGGTTGGCAGGAGAAGAATTGAACACTCTGTAGAGACAGCACAAAATATTCCAAAGTAATTCAGATCCGACTTGAGCAAGTGATAAATGAGAGCAGCATGGCAGTGACAGGTCAATCAAATATTTATAGAACTCCATCCATTAGCATTGCAGCAGCAGAAAGGAAGCAATGAAGTCTGGGTGCTCCAAGACCTACCAGGGCTACCCAGGCTGATTGGCTTCCCCAAAATCTTGAGGGGTATGTGTGGATCTTCTGACTTGTCCTGGAGGGGCCAGGATAGCTGAGGTGGTAGTTGAGCTAAAAAGATGTTGGGATTATGCAGCACTGTGTATTAGAATAAATTTCTGTGGTGTCCTTGGGTGCATTAATGTGTGTGAGGAGATTCCTGTGCCAAAGTGATGGGAAAGCTGAGTGGTGTGTGAGGGATGAACATTGGTGTGTACACACTGGGAAAGGGCACGAGATTCTGCAATACTCTGGAAAAGCAGTTGCTACAATCAGTGAAATGCCAGAAAAGGTTAAACCACAACAGACAAGAAACCTTAAGGAGAGAACAGAGTGGAATTGGAAAGCCTATTTTTAGGATCACATGACATGATTTGATTAATATTTTAGGAGGCAGTTATCATATGCTAAGAAACAGAAGGATTATTACCAGCATCCCAACATGCCTGTGTTCAAGGTTTTTACAAGGGAATCCCATACAAATTTCTCCCTCCTCACCTATAACCAATTCCATAAGCCAGGAACGTGGAGGAGGGACACGTGGATGCACTGGGAGGTGCAAAGGGCTGTGAAGAAGTTATTCATTTGATTTCAGCACTCACCTGGAAATGGCGCAGTGCAGCCCGTGCTGAGGCAGGAGCACACTGCAGACACATGCAGACAGAGAAGTGCTGAGCTGGGACCAGCTCCACAATGCTCCCAGACACTCCAAAGCAATCCAACAGCAGGCTGGGGAGGAGAAGGGCTAGCCTGGTCTCCCAAGGGGTTAAATAAATGCTTGACTTCCAGCACAGGAAGGATTGCACTGAGGTCTCCCTTTGACCTGCTGATGAGATCTTTGTGACCAGGAGCTATGCAATCCTGGCCACATGAATGTGCATCCTGCATCCCTCCTCAGGGCCATTCTCATTTCTCTTGTCAGTTTGGGCTTCATTGCACATGGTCTCCACCTAAGTGCTTCACCAGGCACTGGATCTGGGACTTCTGTGATCGCCTACCGGATGCCTCTCACCAAGAGCTGAATTCCTGTGAATATAGGAGGAATGTGGCAAGGGAAACAAGGTCTTTCTTCTTCATTCACTTTCTTCTTCATTCTCCTGACAAAGTTTCATTCATCTGGCCTGGGAGCAGTAGGGACACCATGTGTGGGAAGCAACCAGCCAGCCAAGGGGGATGAGGCAGGGCCTGGCACTTGCCAAGAGCCCATTTGCTGAAAACTGATGGTCCAAAGTTGTATGGGGAATTTGTATGAATGGAAGAAAAGACAGTCAGTAATTGGGATCGGTGGGTGAAGTGTCAGCAAACAGAAGAAAGGGATACTTTGGTGACAGTGATAAATGCTAGCAGCTTTGGGTCTCATCTGGAGGAAAGAATTGGAACGGAGACTTTGTAAGAGAAGGAAGGAATAAAGAGACAGTGTCTGATGGATGCTATCGAGGAACAGGGCTCAGAAAACAAAAATTCAGCAGTGTGTTTTTAGGGGGATGGTCAGAGGCAAGTCACAAGGGTCATTACCCAAGGCTGAGGGGGTCCTAATTTTTTACAGTCCTGGGAATAAGCCAGCATTGGGCTTGGTGGTGCATGGAGTCACCAGGCACGTGTCCATGGAGAATGGGATACCCATGTGCTGGGCACCATGTATGGAGCTGCAAAGCCTTTGGGAGCAGCCATGGGGCTCTCCTGGGTGAGCAGCACAGGTCTGAAGGGTCTGTGCCTCTAGGGGGGTGCAGAATCCCTGGAATTACCTCTGGGCATCAGGGCTGGAGTGCCATGGCAGTTCCACAAGCAGGGACTCCCAGCAGGTTCAGGCACACTGACCACTCTGGGCTGCTTTATTTCCCAGCCAGCCCAGCAGTCCTGTCTCAGGGAGGAATTTGCCTACAAACCAAGGATGTGCAATAACAAGTGGCCATTTCCAGAGTCATTTCTCTGAACCTCACTAGCATTTCAAAACACATCTCAAATGCAATTGTCACCTCTACACTGCCAATTTTAGAAACGTTTTGCTTTGGAGGAAGGGCTGGAGCACAGAGGTGATTATCCCACCCCTCCTGGCAGGCAGCTTCAGAAGTTGTGCAACTTGCAGGGAGTGTCAGAGATGTACAGCATGTGAAAGATCTCTAGCAAATGCTCTTTCTCAGAGCACTGGAACAAGCCTCTGTCCTCCTTTAGACTGGAGAGGATCTTTGCCTCTTACAAAGGAAAAGATCCTGGCTGAAGTAGCTCAGACATTCATTTAACATGCCCTGAGACAGTAACACCAGCCACAGGGAGAGGGACTGATCCAGCAGTGTGGACAGGGAGCCAGTGGAGTCAGTGGGAGTTGATGTTTACTTCTGTTGTGCTGCCTCACATGGACACTGATAAATGTTATGAATTTTAAAAATTGAGATTCGCATTAGTTTCCTTTAACTCATTTTAGATTTTGTGCTGAGCTTTATTAAGTGGCTTTTAAAAGCAGCTTGGCCTCTACAGCTCTTACTGCAGCAGCTCTTACCTCAACAGCCCTGCCTCCCAGCCTGGCTCACACCAGGAATAAAATGAATCTGTGGAGGTTCAGACAAGAGCAGGAGGGCACCAGGGGTGAGGCAGACAGTCCATTGTGTGGGAGAGCCTTGGCAGAGCAGGGACATGAAAAATAATGGTGCAAGGAGGTGCCAGCTGTGCCTCGAGGCCAGTTTGGACAAAGGTGGCAGATCCTTCAGAGGATTGTGTCCTGAGGCACCATGCAAACCTGAAGATCCAGAGATATTTCTGGTCCTTTGACATGCAGGTAGAGGAATATCAATGCAGGGTTGAGATGGGTAGGTCTAGGCATTTTCAGGCAAGAGATCTGAACTGATCTTCTGCATATTAGTGTAAATCAGGATTAGCTCCAGTGGGTTGAACTCAGCATCCTCCTGATTTTTAAGGCCTGATCCAGCTTTCCCTGAAGTCAGTGAAAGATGCCAGCTAACTGTTCTTGGATGAGTCTCTAAAGGCCTTGTTTTAATATCCACAGGCTGCAGTAAAACAATCCACATCTCCCCTGTTCCATCCTAAACTCTGCCTACCACCTGCCATTTAATTTTCATTACATTATTACCATTTTTAATAATGCCACTGCATTTGCTTGACCAAAGAGCCTCTGGAGAGCCTGTCTGAAACAAAATCTTCCCCATCTCCTCTTTTCCATGCCTTCAGGTGTATCTGTATCATAGCAAGCCTTTCCTAAGCATCTCTTCAAAGCCATTCACAGCTTTGTCTCCTCTAATGTTAGTTGCATATTTGAGGTATCTAAATATGCAGTTACACAGTAAACTGGTGGTGAGAGATATGCAAGTGGCAAATGCCTGTTCTGGTGGCTAAAAATCAGCAATTCTGCCTCAGCTCTCACTGATTGACTGGAAACTGAGGCAGGGGAAATGGACAGAAGAGCAATTCTGATTTATGGAGGCAAACCTCTGAGATAGTGATTTACTCCCCTTGGGATTTTTTATTCTGAGGGATGACACCACACATCTGCAGGACTGGAACCAGGAGAGATAACAGTCTGAGTTACTATAAGCAACCAAAGGGGACCAAGTGCTCTGCAGTGGGATGTTTCTCCAGGGACATAACTCTCCTCCCCTGCTGGCAATTCACTTTTTTACTATCGATTATAACAGGAAGGGAGAGATGGAAAACTCATGTAATTCCCTGTCCTTGGGGTTGTGGCCTGGGGGAAGCTGATGCTGTCTAATTTAATAAGAATGTGATACAGCCTGGATCATCTGGGCTCTCCTCTCATCCGCTGGGAGCTGTGTGCAAATGAACACCACAGAAAGGAATTAAAAGTCCCCTGAAATTAAAAAAAAATAAAACAAACAAAAAACGAGCTGATATTTCTGCTTTCTTTTCAATGATGTCTGACTTTCCATCAATGCTCTCATGCTGCTTTGGAGGGAGATTGCCCAGCAGAAATGTGGGAGGATGAAGCTCTGCCTTTCCATCAGGGCAGGCTGTGCTCTGAGAAAGGGTACAGCAGGGGAGGGTGAGCAGGTACATGAATTTTAAAATTTGGGCAGACCAAATTTTAAAATTTGGAGCCCAAAATTTTAAAATTTTGAGATGTAACCCCCAGGTACAGGTGTGGGGATGAGCAGGGCAGGCTGAGAGCAGGTTTGCAGCAGGCAGGTGCCTCTCCATGCTGGAGCCATGTGATGGCCAGCAAAGTGCATTAAAACATTAAAACCTTCCCAGCCCATTGTGTGCACATGCTACTCCTGCTGCAATGTCACACAGAAATGAGACAGTGCTGTGACATTCGCTTGCTTCAAGCTAAACCAGGCCTGACAAACACTCTTCACCAATTCAGAAGAAGCAGCATTAGCCAGGGCTGGAGGGTGTGCAGGAGCTGGGCTGGGTGCAGCTGTGCCCAGCCCTCTGCCTGCTCCCCACCTTGCCCTGCACAGCAGCATCCCTCAGAGCCCTTGTCTCTCAGGGCAGGAGAAGGGTGTTGGCTGCCAGTGAGGGCTGACATGGCAGGCAGGTAGGAAATGGATATATTGCACCCCAAGATGATGCATCTTCCCATTCAAAACAACTCACCAGCACAGATAGCCTTATCTCTGCAGAGAGCACTATTTAGATGGCAGATTTTATTCAGATGGGATCTAAAAGTTATTTTTTATTGAATTTCATTTTAATTAATCGTGTTGCCAAGGGTGGGCTGAAGTGGCCTCTGTTTTTCATTTCTTCTCCCCAGAGTGGATATCCTTAAACTCTTTCCATAATGATATGGTTGTAGCTTGCAAAAAAGTCAGTCTGGATTTATTATTCTGCCTCTTGCCTTGTTCCTTCTGATCCTATAGAGAACATTGTAGTGACTGTTGGGTGGAAAATTAGTTAAGTGAACTGTATACTGTATTCTCTTTCTGTAGCACTTCTTATTAGGGAAAAATGACAATATAGTTCCCTCTGTCCCCTCCACTCACCCTGTATTCCACCTAGAGCTCGTGTAAGGAGCATTGCAATGGACTGCTGCAGCCTGCTTGCCAAAGGACTCATCCCATCTAAAATCCCTCAGGATAACCCTCAATTTCTGGTGCAAAGTGCAGCAAGTGGTGTCCCACGAGAGGATGAGGAGGGTGCTGAGGTGCCAGTGCAGAGGTGCTGAAGCAAGGAGCCTGTCGGGGTCGCCTCTGCACCGCACAAGCAGCAGCTCTCCCCTGCCTCACGTCTGAGCTCTGCCTCTGCAGCACTCGGCATTTCAGGGATTGGAAACACAGCGCTGCCCTTTCCCTCTGGGTCCCAATGACCAAACTCCTCCAGCCCCACGTGCTCGCTTTGGTGGCTCCCAAGGCAGAGTGGTGCTGCAGCAGTGAGCTCACCCCTATAGATAGCTCACATAGTAAAAAAATAAACCAAAAAAAAAAAAAACAAAGAAAAGATGCTTTCCACCAGCTGCAGCCTGGCAACAGGAGGCTGCCCACTCCAGGTGGCCTGTGCATGGTATTTGGAGATCAGAAACATGGGAGGATTGTAAATGGGGGCACGTACAAGGGAGCTGACCTCTTTAGCAAAGTATGAACAGGACATCTTGCAGCCTTCTTAAAAATATTGTCAAAATTAAGCTGAATTTGTAGCAGGTAAAAAGCCAGGAATATCCTTGTAAAACTTTATTGCTATACAGTTAATAGTGGATTTTGCTTGTCCATATGGACTGAGCTGAAAGAAAGAATTTTCCCAAATTCAGTCAATTTATTGCATAGGGGCCATTTAAAAAAAAATGTCTGACAAAGGAATAGATGAGCCTGTTATGAGAATAAACCCCAGACAACTGAAAGGACAGCCCCAAGGAAGGCCAACCTGATGAGAATGGAGAGCTATTAAATGAAGCTACTCTTTGTACTCCAAATCCAAATATATCTCATGCAAGAGCAGAGCTTTCTAAAACAAATCCCTATGATAGATGAAGGATTTAGGCACAGCCAGGTTGTCTGTTTAATGAATTCCCTGCATTTACCCCACCGAGGGAGGAAAACCCAAACACTGCTGTTCAGAACCTTTTTCATGTGGATTAGAGCAGCCACAAATGACAGAAGACTAATTTTGCCTTGTTTCCCTCCTTCACAGCTCATCTGTCCTACTTTTTACTTTTAAAGGAATGAGTAATTTAAAAAAAAAAAAAAACCCTTCCAATATTTATGGATGCTCTGGTTCTTTTACACTCACTGACTGTATGTGAGCCAAGAGCCTAATTACATATTTTAGGAGAATATGTAATTCTCTGAATGTGTCAGGAAAGCCTTGCCTTGGAGGAAAGAAAGATGGCTCAAAATGAAGTTTTATTCCTTTTCCTGGACTGGGCCATGTCCTGTTCTGAAGGGACATCTTTGTCAGGAGTTCTACCCCTTTTCTGGTTGACTCCTGCATTAAGCCAGGCCTGTTGACAGGAGCTTTGGGAACTGCTGGGAAAAGAAGGCTCAGTGGATTATCTGATAGAGCACAGAAAAGAAGAAAGGTAGGGATCGTCCAAGAGGATGCCATTTTGACTGCATGGGGTGTCAGCCACCTTTCAGAGGGTAATAAGCTGAAATCCCAATTTTCAGTCATTCTTTCTTTGATTTTATTATGAAAGTGGGTATTGAAGCTCTGCACATGGAGAATTTCACAGCTGACCTCTGCTCACCAGAAATACCCAGCCTGATGGCTAACCCCAAGCAATTTGTAAGGAGCAGGAGCCATAGGCAATTTTTGGGGTTTTATTTAATGAACTGATCCACCTGGCAGTTGAAAGAGAAGCCCTTTCATCTTGAAGTGAAATTGAAGCCCTCTGGCTGTGTCTCTGGAAGCAGCCACAAGATGATGCTGGGTGCCTGTACCCAGCCCTGCTCCCTGAGCTGTCTGTCTGCCCAGGCTGTGCAAAGACATTCCAGAGAGACTGGTGAGGCCTGAGAACCACAGCAAGTGCTGAAGAATTCCCAAACGGAAAAGTGTCCATGAGCACTCAGTATTGTGCAGCCCAGACTTGCACAGCAATTTCTGTCACAAAGAAATTCCCTCCAGCTCATCACCCTGCTGCTGTGGGGGGCAGAACAGGCATCCCACCAAGGCATCCCATCCCAAGAGCTCCAGGAAGGAATGATGGCCCTACTGCTTGCTGACTATCAGATTCCTGCCCTCCAGGGACCACACTTCACGCAGTGACCTCTTGGAAGGAGATAAACTCTCCAGAAAGCCAAGGTTTCCCTTAGCTTCTCTGTTTTGAAAGCTGTCTCTGGATCCCTGTGAGAGATCCCTTTGTCTTAACTGGCTTTCAATGCTACCTACTTTTGGCATCTGAGTCTCACCCCAAGTATCAACCATGAAAAAATGAATAAATATATCTCCCCTTAGGATTCACAGAGGCAAAATGCATTGGGGAACCTACTGGGCTAAGTCCAAATCCAGCTCAGATTTGCCTTAGGAGTAAATGTAAGCTGTCTGTCTTCATCCTTGACCTTGTTACCTTTCCCTTGGTACTTAAAAATCCTTTTTTCCAGACTAAATAGCACAAGAGGTGCTGGGAACAGGTGTTAGCAACCATCCAAGTGAAGAGTTACTTTAAATCCAGGCTGAGTTTTTGACTTCTCCTCCTGTTCTCCTGAGCCACCAGCTATGGAGGTTTTTCATCTCTGATAAAGCAGATTAGCTGCTGGAAATGTCAGAGAGAGGCTACGGCTGGCTGCACAGTGGGGAAATGTTTCCCTGCTACCCCTGGAAGCTGCTGAACACTGGACCCCAGGAGAGATGCTCCACAGTCTGTTGCAAAAAGTGGCTTGGCCTGAGATGCTGTTAATGCACAAACACCCCAAAGTGCTCTTCTCACCAAGAGCAGCCAGTCAAACCCACAGACAGCTCAGTGCAGGGGAGGCGGGGCAGGATCTTTCCTCTCCCTACTTCCATTTCTTCTTTCCTTAATTTTGGTAATGGATCAGAGTCAAATGAACAACATCTGGCAATTAGCACATCCCTTGCCTGGCTCCGATCTGCCACCAAGTTCTGAGTGTTTGCCTTTATTTTTAAATGGGTGGCTGTCAGAGAGAATTAAATGGTGCCTAAAGAAGCACGCAGACGTTATAATTAAAGGCACGCCAACCTTGACAGGTAGCTGTGAGTGGAAATTTCAACTTTTCATGGAAAAGGGGCTGTTGGCATGCGCATGTGCTCTTAAACTCCATGTGTTTCCCCCAGCTGATCTATCCCCAGGTGCTTTTTATACACCCATACTTGCAATTAATTGTCTCTTTGTCTGCTCCATTTCAACAGCCATCCAGCCCAGGATTGCGAGAAGAAACGTTCTTTAAATCCAGGAGTAAAACTGGAATCCATTAGCTGTGATTGCATGTGCTGCTGTGGGACTTTGCTGTTAACAAGGATAGAAATGATATAATAGAAAACAGAGCAGGGAGCATAAACCTGCTGCTGCACAGAGCATCCTGAAACCATGTAATCCACACGCCTTCTAGCTGGGAATGAATGCCTGGTGCCCTGGGCACTTTCCTGCCAGGCCATGTTATTATAATCATGGTCTTCCCTCAGCTCCTTCTGCTCCTTCTAATTAAAACAGGGTCAAATCTTCCTCCTTACAGTATTGACCCATCTGAATCACTAGACCAGCTGGCTCTTCTAGGGAATAATGGGAGCGTGGAAACTGGGTTCATCTGCTGCCTGCTCAGCTTTGACCCCAGTGCTGCATGGAGGACAAACACCATGTTAATAGGATGCTTCTTCCAAGGATTTCAGGCCTCTGAGGTTGCCATTTTTCCTGTCATTGGTGTAGGGCTGTAATTGTGGTATCAGGCTGTGATCCACTCTCAGCCTTAGGGCTGGTGCTGGTCCTGCAGAGGTGGGCAGAGCTGCATTGCTGGTGGGAAGGGTTGTCCTGACATGGGGTCTCTGTGCTGTCACACAACAGCAAGTTTGGATATCACACCAGGCAGCCCAGGTTGGAGAATGCAGCCTCCCCACGCCTTGCCTTTTAAATCTGCATCTGCCACAACTTTTGGTCTCTTGATGATTTTTACCTGCAGTCTGCAGGTACATAAATAACATTAATATGTTAATAAATAATATTTATTATAATCAATAACATTAATTATGCATTAATAGCAGCCATCAGTTTAAACAGCCACACCATCCTATCTGGGGTGGCTTCAATAAGGTGATGCTGACAATCTGGTTCTTAAGTTAGTTTTCAAGCAAAATTTTAAACAAACTCCCTCCAATGATCCTTTCAATGCCTTCACAGGACTGGCTTGGCTTGCTGCATTCCCTATAACCTTATTAAACACATATCCCACAGTGTTTAACAACTACGTTGTGAATGTACTTCCAGCTGCCTATGCACCCTGGAAAACTAAGGTGAATTTTGTGCAGTTAACATCCATGGGAGGGAAGCCAAGGAAAGGATTTAGGAGAGAAGGAAGGAGCAATAAAGGCATGGTAAAGCCAGGCTAATCAGTGTGACTCTGTTATGGAATAAACTCTCTTCCCATCTTCTTGCTCCAAAACTGCTGCAGCTGGAAAATGACTGAAGGAAATTAAATTCAAGGTGAGAAACACCAGAGGGATGTAACTTTTCTCTCTCTGTCCTGCACCTTGTAGCTTATTCTTACCTATTCCCTGTATCTCTCACTCAACCTACGATATCCATCTCCTTCTTCTCACCCCTCCTTCCCCTGCTCTCATCCCCAATCCCTCTCCCTGCCTCTGATGGATGGAACCATTAGTGGAATCACTGTAAATAATGTGTAAAGTTGGAAGTTACAACAAGGTATCTCATTAAAGCCGCTTCACTCATCTTACTTCCCAATTAATGTTTAAGGCTTCGCTGGAATGCGGTGACAATATGTCACAGCATATCATTGTGGCAGGCGACAGGAAGTTAATAACCCACTGGCCCTTAAAGAAGCCTTTAATGTCAGCTGCAGAGGAGTAAATAACATTGGTTTCTTCCCCCCCAGATATCCCCCCTTCTTTTTCCTCTTTTAATTTGCTGCAGGAATGAAAGAGTTTGTGCTGAAATAACATCATTATCTCATAAAGCCGTCTTCCCGCAGAGGCAGAGCACAAAAGGTGTTGCCCAAGGGACTCTGGGATTTTCAGCAGCTTGACAAAGTTGCTCCAACTTCCCACCCTGAAAATTCAGGAACTTGTGGAGTGTTTGCCTTCACCATCAGAGGCCTCCATTCAGGGCCTCTCTCCTTCTTTAATAATAGAAATTCCCTCACCCACCTTTTCTCAGTAATAATTTATATCCCCTTCCCACACCTGGAGCCCCTAAATACAACTTCACAGCAACAGTGTAGTCAAAAGTTTCTTTTTACGTGTAACAGCTTTATCTACCATTATTGAAACTTCCTTTGACGTGGCTGCTTTTGGGGGGACGAGTCATCTTTGCCTTTCATTGCTCCTAGTGCCTGCTCACCTTGAGTGCAATCGCTGCTCTACACCCTCCTTTTGCTGCATGATGGAACTTCAGCCCCCATGAACATCACCATCACAGGCTCCAGACCAGGACTGGTCCCAAGAGACCCCGCTGGAGCCAAAGAAACTGCTCTAGTTCATCCCACAGCTGCCAAAGCTGGAACTGAGCTCCTGGCTCCAGAAGAGGTGCTGTGGCAGCAGTGTCACTGTGGCGTGTTCCCCTCTGGGGATGTAAAGATCCATTAATCACAATGTGATAGAACATAAGTGATCCATTATTGGAAACCCATTTTGTAGATATATTTTTCCCAGGAGACAAAAAAAGAAAGAAAACCCATACACATGTAGCATTTATTTTTAAAAAATTACAGGAAAATTGTCTAGGGCTTGGGGAATGAGTCCCACAACTCTCTGCTCAGCTCAGCCACAGACCCAATATATCACAGTACACAAATCATGCATGGATTTCTCAAGGCCTCTATTTCCTCCAGTACAGTGTGTCTAAAAATGTTTGCTCTCCACATCTGGGTTATTGCCTTAGTGTTTGGAAAGGTCTTTCAAATTTCAGGCTAAACAGTCAAGTGTTGTGACTATATAAATACTTATTTTACTTATTGTACCAGGGATATTTTAAATATGGCCCTAGTCTTCTGTTTCAATAAGAGGAAAATGCAGGATGAATATCAAAAGCAGACCCTTAGCAATGAGATTAACTGTTACTGCAAAAAGGTCCCAAATGAAAAGTGTATGTTGGTTCTTCTAAAGCATTTAAAACTTCACTAATCCCAAACTTTTGGAAGGCATCGTTCTTTTCCAAGAGAACAGGGATGGCCAGCCAATCTGTGTTGATCTTCATGTCAGCCTGAATGAGCTATAGAACATGCTGTGCAGCTCAGATGATGGAGAGAGCTCTGGAGATTGTCACCAGTAAAAGAGGACCACGATCCCCAAGGCAGTGCAGGCAGCAGCAGAGTAATTGTGAAGCTGAGTCTTCAAGCAGCCAGAGTTTGGTCTGTGCAGTCCTGGAGACAGATTTCAGCACTTCTGGGAAACCACAGACTGGGAGCAGATGGAATTCAGCATGCCAATGGAGACCCCAGTGAGGGGTGAACTGAGGTTCCTGTCCTGTGGGAGGGGCAGGGAGGTCTCCCCCAGCCCAAGGGTCCAGCACAGCCCCTCAAGCCCTGCCCAGACCTTTGTCCCTCCTCCTCGTGTGAGACCCCTTCCACCACCTGGTTCTGCACCTGCTTCTGCTGGAAGTTTAACAAACTGAAAGTTCCCACAGTGCTTTGAGATCCCCAGCAAAAGGCACTGCAGAAATGCAAATGTGCTCAGTTCCCAGCTCAAATACATTATTGATTTGCTCATTTGCCAGGGGGCACTTGTCAAAAGTATAACAGCATTAGTAGCACTTGACGTAATAGGGGAATGGAGAGGTCTGTGATTAAGTTTAGACAGCCTTGTTTGACTTAGTTAATTGGTTAAATATATTCAGTTACATGTGATGCTTCAGAATTTCAGCTCCAATAAAGTATTATATTAATTTTAATTAAAGCTCAACAGAGTTGGCCAAATATTTCTATTTTCTGAATATTTTTCTTAATCATATAATTCATATTCTGATAAAACAGGGATTCTGGTAGCAACTAAGGCCTGGAGCACTTTGTCTGACCATGAGAACTTGAAAGAAGAATAGATAGGCTAACACTGAGGAGAAGTGAATTTATTAAAATCTTTCTAACCTGAAAAAAAATATTGAGTGGAACAAGGAAAAAATCCCCTCTGCCTCAAGACAGGATTAACTTACGTCTATTCTGACAGATGTATTTCTGCTATTTCTTAAAAATGACTGTCATGAAAACCATAACTGCAAGAAGTTGCACCTCCTCCTAAGTTTGCCCAGAAGCTTCATGTTGGCAATCCCTGACCACCATTTGCTGTTCCCTTGCTTAAGACCTGCATCCATCACAACAGGAAGGGCAAAGAGCATCCCATGGGTTGCCTTGGCTAAGAGTCCCAAAAAGTGAAGACTCTCACCAGTGGAACCTGAGTGATTCCAGAGACAGAATTCCTTTGGTTTCCTGGTTAAGGACACTCCTGTAGGACTCATCCTTTATTTCAGTGTTTTTCCAAGGAGGGAACATTCATGCCAGGGATGTGTTCACACCAAATTTGCAAAGAGATGCTCCACTTGGGCCAAGAAATTTTCCTTAGCTCTTTCCTGGAGAGGCTCAGGCTGGCTTGCTGAGCTGCTGCCATCCTTGGGCCATAAAGATCCCCATCCAAAGCACATCTGTAGCTAGGTGAGGCACATGAAAGCCCCAGGAACACTGTCAGACTTGAACAGTCTCACCTGACCACCACAGCACAGCAAGACATCCAGCAGGTGTTGGGAAGGAGGCCTTGGCTGCCTCCAGTGAACCCCACTGGCACAGTAATTACCAGAGTGGGTATTGCCTTCCTAATGACAGCAATTGAAAGTGCAAATACAGTCGCAGCGCATTAAAAATAGCCCACTGCTCTCATGAAGCAGCAGCTGCATCTGAGGACTTTTCCCAATGCAGAGCTCTCAGGACCGCCCCCCCAGCTTTCCTGCCAGCTCCCCACCCCTCTGCTTTGCATTTCAATTATTTTTCCTTCTCTCTCCTTGAATGCAGACTCAAAGATTTGAAAGAAGAAAGATAGAAGATGATTTCTGCACTGCCTACTGACCATACTCTTCTTTTCTTTATATTACCTACACAGACAGTCAATAAAAAAATGGGATATTTTTCTTTTGCAGTGTTGGGATCCAACTCTGCAGGCCTTTAACTATCCATCAGTGATGCCAGGACTGGGAGAGAGTGGAAGAGCATCTATTCTTTCAGCTGATCTGTCCCTGAGAGAATTTAGCCCAAGTGTTTTGAGCCTAGTGATAAAAAATAACCCCTTTTGCATGTTTTTTCTTGTGCTCTCTGCTGCAAGATCATTAAGGCTCTGATCTCCTGAATTCCATGGGGTCTAAATGGCCAGGCACATCTATAAGGACTTCATTGGTCAAGGGCCCCAGCTTGGCCCAGTGGTCACACCTTACATAAAAGATGAATTCATAAATCTTCTTTAGAGCACCTGTATGTGGTAAATGATGCTCTTGACAGGGCTGATAAACCTCAGCACCAACTTCTGCTGGTTCTACTCTGTGTTTAATGATGCACCCCACTCACACTTTTTATCCCCTGTTGTTTGCACACCTCCCCTCAGAACCAGCCCAGCAGGGAGAGCCTGGAGCAGAAGGTGGGGTGCCCTGCTCCTTCCCAGAGCTCTGGCAGGAATGCTCCAGCTCTGAATAAAATGGGTCATTGGCAGCTTTGGGGTGAGCTGCCCTCCCTGCTCACACCTTCCTCCAACCCAGACGCCAGAAGGGTGGGTGAAGGGGCAGCATCCAACATCAAATGAGACACAAGAACAAACCCCTGTGCTAAGCATTGTGTTAAGGATTCCCAGCACTGATGCCTGGGCAGTGTGAGGGTTTGCTGAGCCGCGCTGTCAGCAGTGTTTAACAAATATGGCAGTGGGATAACGCTGGTGTTTAACAAGTGCAGCAGTGGAATAATGCACAAAAGGCCACAAGCAGGTTGGGACCCAGTGTGCAGCAGCCTAGCAGAAGAAGCCTGATATCTCACTCTTGTGTTAGAGAAACCAGAGTTATGTTCTCAGGGGAGCCAGTCATGGGGCTGGGACGGACTGAGATATAATTATGGAATAATGCATGTTCTTTTCCCACCACTCCCCCCTTTCTAAATTAGCTGTCATGTCACTAGAAACGTTTCTGTGTTCCACAATCAGTCCACTTAACTGTAACAAAGCAGTGCAGATCTATCAAACTCACAATGAGCTCCGCTAATGACCGCTGAAATTACCAAATCAGTCCTGCTCCCCCCACCCTGCCCTTCCCTCTGTGCCCCTCGTCAATCAGAGCTCTGCTTGCAGCCCTGCTCGAGGGGAAATCATGGTGTCAGGCTCCACACCCATGTCTTTGCCATGCAGAGGTGTTCTTCTGGATGCAGTGTTGATGTTGGGATTGTGCCTTTATTCACAGTTAGGGGGATTCTGGATGCCAGGGGTGGCTCCAGGCAGGCATTGGAGGCAGAGCAGCAGAGGTACAGCCAGCAGTAAAATACCAGGAGAGTGCATTGTTCCTGCTCCCTGATTATGCATTTAACTGCATTGCTAAGCACTAAGCACATCCTTTTTTTTTTTTTTTTTTCCTTTTTTTTTTTCCTAAGCGCTCCTCGGAAGTGCAATCTCGCTACTATTCAGATACAATGTGGCTTCTATTCTCTCTCCCAGTTTTAATTATGTGTCCGCCACTGCTCCTTCTCCAAGCTGGCGGTCTCTGAGATTCATAATTTCAGCCTGACACCATAGTAACCACTTAGTTTGATTCAAGACTCTAATGTCATCACTGGCTGGTCTTGAATAGAGCAGGGAGAGAGGGTGTAATTTGAAGGCAGCATCACATAGAAACTGCAATTATTTCTCCCTTTCTGAGGGAAATGTAAACAAAAGGTCATCACTGGTCAGTGCTCTTCATTTCCATCCTCACACACTGACAAGCTGACTTTTTTGTATATTATTTATTTCTTCACCCACTTACATGCCTCCACACTGACACCAGAAGCAGCAGCCAGTGCTGGTTATCACTCCTGTGTGGGGACATGACCATTCCTTTGGGAGGACTCCTCTGGTGCTTGAAAATGGCCACAGACAGCTCTGGAAAGCAGTCTGGTTCCCATGAAGTGTCTGGAAGGGCCTGTCCCTGATGGGCACACAGCTGCTGCATCCCTGCTGCCACAGGCAGTGCACAGCAGTGACAGACATTCCTGGCTTCTGCTGTCCTCCTGTGGAAAGGACTTGATTCAGACCCTCTTATTCTTCCTGCCTTCTCCCATTTAGCTCCCACATAGAATTTCTTCCAGTGTTCCTCTTGAATTAAATATGTGAGTCTCTCCTCTGGGGATCAGGCTCCATGAGTTCAGGAATGACCCGAGAGCCCCTGAGAGCCCTCCTGTCCCCTCCTGTCCCCTCCTGTCCCCAGCTTAGGGGGA
Organism: Zonotrichia albicollis; assembly: GCF_047830755.1. Classification (NCBI taxonomy): domain Eukaryota; kingdom Metazoa; phylum Chordata; class Aves; order Passeriformes; family Passerellidae; genus Zonotrichia; species Zonotrichia albicollis. The sequence goes on from NC_133830.1 coordinate 10,493,648, forward strand.
TGTCACACAGACTCACACTGAAAGAGCTGCTGAGCAGCAGTGCCACAGCACAGGAGACTTGCCCAAAGTCCATGGTTTGCCCCTTGTCTGGCCACAACCTTTCTCTGATCCTCCTGGGAATGGCAGAGACACATAAGATGAATATCAGAAAGACAGATGAATGTGCACACACAGAAAAATGCAATTCACTCGGCAGCATTCGCTGCAAATCCTGCTGCACTAAATGAAGCTTTCCTGCCTTCCCCCAATGGCTCAGTGATAGAAAGGAGTTAAGTGGAAATAAATGCTCATATCAAATCACAGGTATTGATTTTCTGAGCTAGTAAATGAAGGCACTTTATCTCCGATGGGAGATTGAATGTCTGTGTGCCACGCTTTGCTCCATTTTCATAAAAAGGAAGGCATGGTGGAATTATTTTACCTGGCTTCTCATAAAGTGTAGAGGGAGCAGATTCTCATGCCCATGACATGGGGCATCAATCAGGAGCAACGTCAGCCCAGTGATGGAGCCACTGAGGATTGACAATGGAATAACAAGCCTGGAAGGCTGGTCCTGGGCATTGGCTCGTCCTTCAGCAGACGTGGCAGTGCCTTGCATTGCAGTCCCTGCAGTCCCCTTCCCTCTCCAGGTGATGGGCATGGGCAGTTCTCTGCAGCTTTTGCTTTGGTTTGCTGGAAGGTAATCTTACATCTAAATCATTTAATTCTACTGGCTGGTTTCAGATGAGAACAAGAGTTTCACTGCTACTTATGCCCTTTTTTGAGCTCTAATGAGTTCTGAGCAGGATGTGATATTAAAATTATAGGTACATTACATTTAATAATCTGCAGAAAGCCTTAAAGGGAGTTGTCCATGGCCTTGAGGAGCCGTTTAGAAGATCAAAGCTGACTGGTGAAAAGTAATTCATGTAGACAGGGGAAGTCACACTCACAAGGGTCCTTGGAAACACAACCTTTTTTTGACCAGGTTCACCTACACAGGCATGACTAAAAGTGAAGGAGCTAAATTTCTGCATCTGAGATCTGCAGATCTGTGTTCAAACCTTCTGTCTTATCTGGCAGTTACCCATTTTATCAGGCAGATCTCTGGCACCAGCAATCCATCTCTGCAGCCCTCCACCCATTTCACTATGCAGCCAGCCCTGATGTATTTTGCTGCTGATATTTTTCAAAGTGAAAGAGATCAAATACATAAAAATAGATACAAAGAAATAAGCCATTAAAAAGCAGACCCCATGCTTTTGCAGAACATGGATTCTTCTGTTATAAAACAGTGCTGCTAAAAAAAAAACCCTGCATTTTCACTCCCTGCCTTCTGTGACCCTGCACACCAAGATAAATCAGAGAGGGTCCAGTTTAATCCACTGACAGGGAGAAATGAAATGGCAGGTGGATTTCAGCCAGGAGTGACTTTTGCATGGGTGAGGGATGATTAGAAGAGACACTCATGTTCCTGACTTGGAGCCTGGCTGCCTTTCACATCTCCTGAGTATTCGATGGAGAACTAACCTGGGATCAGTGCCTCTAGGGACAAAACCACTGACCTTAAACTCTGAGGCCTCTCTGAGTCTCAGCTTGAGGAGACCTGGAGTTTAAGAGAGGGCTGGCACAGCCTAAAGCTATTGCTCTGTCCACCCCAAGCCTTGCAACTTCTGCAAAGTCTGAGGGAACAGCACCAAAACCAAGTCCATCATTTTGGTGGAGAAAAGCTCATTTTCCCCATTGTAGATTCCCATAGGACAACAGGAGAGAAAATTTTCTCTTGATAATCAATGGTTGAATCTGAAAGGTGAGAAGTGGCAATGTGTGTCTAAAGAAGCAACAATTTTCACTTTGCTTGGAAGCAAACCTGCAGAATAAGGGAAGCTGCTCAGACACTGTCCCTGCCAGCCATGGAGCATGACCCTGTGGGGCAGTGCTGTCTTGATGTCAGGCTCCCACAGTGCTGTTTGCTGAGCAGCTGCAAAGCAGCACTGTGAAAATAAAAGAAATAGTTTTGTGACAGTGTCCTTTGAAATTTTACTTTATTATTTTGGAGTTATTGTACCTCCTCAAGGTGGTGTCTGAAATCTTCCAGGAGCTCAGATCTGCCCGGGAAAGTGGGCAGAACTCTTTTATAGAACTCGATTGAAGCACTCGAGTCACTTTTGTCAGAGTCACGGGGCAAATAGGTGAGAATTCCTTTTTATTCCCAGTGGGAGGGTTGAACACAAAGCTTTATAAGTCTGTTTTGGTAGGATTTCAATTTTCATTATGACAATCATACACCACTAATATTTTCTAACCTCTCTTTGCAACCAGTTGTGGGGTTTGGGTTTTATGAAGGGGAGAAGGGGGATTCTTTGGGGGAGGGTAGGTGTTATTTTTTTTTAGTGGAAGAAGAGGACTTGCTACTTTTTATAAATATCCCTCCCACCCACTTGTCTGAGGCATCTTTTTCCATAGTCTTCTTACTGCAAAAAGCAGAAACACCACCCTATACAACCTTTCCACAGAGTGCAAACATCAATCCTGTCTTATTAAGATGAAGCTAAAATGCTCATAGACAAACTGTTAACAAGAAGAAAGCATCCACGCTGTGGTAGGAAAGGTAAAATGCAGTAATTGTCCAAACCTTCAAGAAAGAATCTCTCTGTAGGGAGGGGAGGACCTTTTTCTTTCCTGTGGCAAATGGCCCAAAGACTCTAGGAAACCTCGCTTCAGCAATATATATTTATTTTTTATATTTAGGCACAAAATCACCCTTCTTTCCCTTGATTCCTGTGAATTTGTTCCAAGGACAGACAAGAGAAGCTAATACCTTTCCCTGCCCAGTTTTCTGCACATGCTAGCCCTATCTCACATTGCTGCTCTTTTTTGAGTGCTTTCTGAATCTGATTTATTTGTGTCTCACAAAGAAAAAGAAAAGGCTCTTGCTTTCATGTCTACACAGCAACAAGAGGGAGAACTGGAGCATGTGCAGACATATAGGGTGAATTAATCTGATTAAATTCAGGCTTCTAAATTTAAGCTAGTCACCCAAAGCTCCTTTCAGTACAGTAGGCAGACATCTCATCAATATACAGTCAATGGAGCCAGAGGTGTAATTCATCTCATTCCAAAGTAGATGCCTAAAGTAGGTCACATGAATCACACCCTTGAGAGTTTTTCTTCTCCCCATTGACTGTAGAAGAATCCCACCGTGACTAAATCACTTGTAGATGCTGAAACCAGCTTTGACTGAGTGGCTTCCCTCCATTGCGCAGTGCCACTCCATGCATCCACGTGCCCGTGTGAGCCACTTTTCTCCCCTGACATCTCTGATGCTGAGGGTTTGCTGCTGTCCATGCTTACTCCTGGAAGGTAAGGCAGGTCCAGCTGTGGAGGCACAGGGATAAAGGCCCAGGTGTCACTGAGGGACCTTGAGGCAGCCCAGAAGGGCACTGAGAGCAGGGCAGAGAAACATGGAAAAGATTGACATTGTTATCCTGTTCTTGGAGACACCAGAGAGCCCTGAGCAGGGCAGCACAGCTGGTTGGAGCAGTGCTCTGAAAGCATCTTTTGGCAATCTGTGGAAGTCCTCACTTATCATCATCATCATCATACCTGGAGTAACCAAGAGAGAGAAAGCAGATGACAACGCGATTGAAGCACCAGAATATTGGAGCTCAGTCCTTTTCCTCTGCTATGGAATGCAATTCACTGCCTGTAGTATCTGAAGATGGAGGAAAAAACTGAGAGCTTAGCTGTGAATGTGAGATGGATTCACTTGGTCATTTTGTTCGAGAAAAGGCATTTTTCCTTTCTCTGCCAGGAGATTCTTTAACTGACCTTTAGATTCATTAAAAAAAAAACCTCAGACATACCAACAAACAAAACCTCAGACAGAGAAAAAGAAAAAAGGAGAAGAGAAGAGAAGAGAAGAGAAGAGAAGAGAAGAGAAGAGAAGAGAAGAGAAGAGAAGAGAAGAGAAGAGAAGAGAAGAGAAGAGAAGAGAAGAGAAGAGAAAAGAAAAGAAAAGAAAAGAAAAGAAAAGAAAAGAAAAGAAAAGAAAAGAAAAGAAAAGAAAAGAAAAGAAAAGAAAAGAAAAGAAAAGAAAAGAAAAGAAGAAAAGCCAAACTTAAGCTTGACAGCATGAAAATAGAGCTGTGCAATGCACACCAGTGTGCTCAAGTCTAACTAGAAGCCCTCCAAAGCAGAATCCAAAAGTTATTCATGAGATTTTGATGCCTAGTGAAGAGAACTTTTTAAAGCAAAGGAAAGAAACCTGTTGCAGGCTGAACAAGTCAGTGCTTCACACACCTGTTTTCATGAATCCAGAAAGACAGTCCATACATTATTTAAACCATCCAATTTATTGAACAGCTCAAACAGGTTCTCTCTACACCAGTCAGAGCTGACAAGGGCTCACAGAAAACTTTGCAAAATGTTCTGCTTTCAGCCAGTTCTGCTCCAGCCATGGCAAGTTTTGCTCCCTTGCCTGGATCATTTGCATGCATAAAGGCCTTGCTCCTGTCACCTCTTTCCTGCCTCAGAGCAGAACCTCTAGTGTTAGCAAGAGCCACTTGTGCCTCTTTAGAGAGGTGTTGTGGAGCTCCATGGCCCCAGGGCAGCACCTTCACATGCAGGGATGACTCTGCTGGCAGCATCACAGCACAGATAGAACAGCACAGGAAAAGATGAGCCTTTAATAACACCTATTCTCAGATCTGTTGGGTCTGAAATAGCAGACATTAGCTGCAAGGCAAGAGCTCCCATCCATGGGGTTCAAGAGAAAATTGTGTTCAAAATCCTTTCCAACACTCACACAGTGAACTGACCACCCTTGGGTATCAAAAAAAAATGCATAAGACATAAAAGAAGTTACAAGTCCACATGTTTCCAGATAAAACCCACACAGGTAGGTCTCTTACAAGCTGTGGAACTGGGATGAAAACGAAACTTTTCCACCCTTCAAATAATCTCTGTTTTTCAGCCTGTGCTTGAATGAAAGTTTACATCTTCAGTTGAGGTATCCTAACAAGCTCTTTTTCTTTTCCTTAGTAACAATCCTTTGCCTCTCCAAGATTTTCTCACATCTGAGTCACAAAGTTTTGTGTTTATGTTGGAAATGTGTGTGAGCAGATCTTCCCTAACTAGTGGGGCATTGGCAAGGAGCAGCTGAACAAGAACACGCTCATACATGCACAGACACACTCAATGGACCCAGCACAGCTAGTTATAAATCTAATAAACTGGCAAGCACAGTGAGCCTTATGCTGCCCATAAATAATTCACTGCCAGGATGCTTGTAGGAACAGCACCTTCTGCATAGTCCACAGGAAATTCTAACAGGTACCAAGCCCTGCTGACTCCAGTTGTTAATCCTGTTTATTGCTGCAGTGCCAAAGGGCCAACTCAGAATGAGCTGCCTTTGGGCTAAGTGCTGTATAAACACAGGCTCTTGAGTTTAAAAGGACTTTGGGAGCAGAAATCTCTGGTATAACTACATTAGCTCAGCCCCAGGACTGTCAAGACACAAAATTTCTTTCCTCTCCAAGAAACAGCAATAGCTTTTAGGCAAAATTCTCTGCTTTGTGTTAGAAATAGACCCAAGCTGCTGAGTCTGGAGTCTGATAAGGATGTGAATGTCTCAAGCTTTAAAAAATTTGTATGAGTTTGACTTATTAGACTGCTCTCTGCAGCATGTTTCACCCCACTGGGAGGAAATGACTGAACAGGGAGGAAGAGTATGCACCCTGAGAGGGACCTGAGGGGTGATGAAGGTCTTGGGAGGGGTCCTGAGTGGACCAGCACTGAGGCAATGTGCAGAGTGGGGAAGAGCCTGTGGTTGTAAGACAGTGTTCTCCATCATGGTTCACGACCAAAGCGAGCCAAAAAACAAGGAGAGAGGAATCTTCATTTCTGAGAGCTTCCACATCCAGAAAAGGCAAACTCAGCCTCAGAAATTGCCTTTTCTTTGTCCCCTTTTCTGTACGAGGACTTCTGGTTGTCAGGAAGAAGAGCTGGTGGCAAAACAATGATCAGGTAGGATCAGGTTTGGAGTGCAGGGTGCTGATGTTTCATGAGCTGCTTAGGAGAGATTTGTAACCTGGAATATGTCTGCAGCACCTCCAGTAAGGACCTGCTTCCCTTTCCCTGATTCCACAACCTTGGTGCCCGCGTTTGTGGAATATGTCCATTCAAGCAAATGAAACCAGGCTTGGTTTGGGGCAACAAGGTTCCTCCAGGACCAAAGTGGCATTGGAGAGAAATAGAATTCCTCTCCCTGTGCTCAGCCACCCATCCTGGGGCTCACCAGGTTGTTGCTCTTCTCTCTCCTGCCACAAACACAAAAATCCTTTGGGATGCTGCCAGAACAATCCACAGGAGCCCTGCCTTAGCCTGCTCCTGTTACTTACAGAAGTTTCTGCCTCAGAATTACCTTCCCAAAACCTCCGCTCTGCCCATCAGACATTCACCTCAGATGATCTCAACCCAGGGCAAAGTGAGAAGCTCAGGCTGGAAAGCAGCAGGTACAATAGAGGATGCAGGTAGAAGGCAGAATCAATGACTTCAAGAGAAAAAATACAATTGCACCCCTTGCTGTCAGAAAAAACAAGCCATATCCCAGCTAACCTAGGAGAGAATCACTCTTTTTTTCCAGCAGCCAATGACTTAAATTGATCTAATGTAGGAAGTCATCCTGACTAATCCTAATTTCATAGAGTCTAATGGCCATCACTTAGCTGTGATCACACTTCACCCAGTGTGTGAAAGGACAATGGTCGAGTTAGGGTTGGATGGGAAGGCAAGTGAGAGATTATCTGCTCTGCAGTTCCTCAGCACATCACAAACTGCATGAACGGATCCTGAGCAACTGCACAGATCTCCACTCTGTATTGGTTTTTAAAGATTTCTTTCCCCGTAATCTGCCTTTTAGGATCTAAATGGGCCATGACAAAAGACCTCTGATTAAGCACTTCTTTTGCTTTGTTACACTTCTGGGTGAAATTGGTGTTCCTGAAAATAAAATAACCTAGTAAAAATGAAAAGAGAGAGGACTGATTGCTTGCTCTCAGTGCTGGAGGCCCTTCACTGTCTGGTCCAAAGTTGTTGGAATTTTAGCCATAACTCATTCTAGGTCAAATGCAACATTTTACTCAATCAGAAATAAATAATTTAATTTTAGGTTTGGGGAAACTTGTTGTGGCTCTATGAAACATCATATAAAAAATACTTAGGTTACTTTTTTTCTACTTTGAGGAAAACTTTTTGAGTATTTTAAAACAGAACCCATCCGCCAAAACAAACAAAGCTGCAAAATTATTTGGCTAAGCCATGCCTGCAATTCAATAAAATGATTATGAGCTAGCCCATCCAGCTTCGCTATCAAAGGAAAGTAAGCTTCTCATTTAAGTTTCTTTTTCCAGTGGGATTTTACAGTGCTTAGGAGAGACATTTTTTCTCATTTTCTTTAAAAATTATCCAAGAATTAGCTTCATAAGGACCATGGTGGCTGCAGGGGGAACAAGCAAATTAAACTAAAACCAAAACCAACAAACACAGCAACATCTCCCCAGTGCTTTCCCTGTGCTTGGGGAAAGGAAAGATAATATTGAGCACCACAGAGCAGAGGGAGCCCATCTCCTGTCCCTTCAGCAATCCAAGAGCTCATTGCTCAGCAGGGAGGACATGCTTCAGCCATCACAGCCTGTGCCAATCCACAGCCATTTAGCAATCCAGGGCACACACTTCAGCTCAAAGCTCTGGGTTTTTGCTTTCCCCTAGGACAAGTGAAACACTGCATTGCACAAATGTGGTGCAAGCAAGTGGCATCTCTGCTCAACAGGGCTTGCAGGACACATGCATGGCTGGAAGGTTAAGTCCTGAAGTGATGGAATGACAAAGTGAGAAAGGATGGGGAGAGGAGCTCCTCCTTCCCCTGTGATGGGTATTGTGCTCTGGTAGGGAGGAGAGGGATGTTATTGCTCATGGAATCTAAACTGCATACAAAACAGGGTGCTGAAGGCTGGGAGGTAACACATCTGAGCATCTCAGATTCTGCTCTTAGGGAGGATTGTTGGCAGTGGAGGGGAAGCAGCAGAGGGAGTTCAGTCCCAGAAATTATGTCTGCAATGCCAGGCACAAACACCTGAGCCAGTGAGGGGTAAATGTCCCCATGGCTTGCCAAGATAAAACCCTCAGCCTGGTAAGCAAGGCCATGCCTGTCACTTACAGCAGAATGAGTTAGCCTTTAACTCATTCCCTCTGAAAAAGAGATTCCATAGCTCCCAGGTCACCAAGCAGAAGGATCCTGGATTGCAGAGCATTGCTGCTACAACTGAGGTAAATCCTCTTTAGAGGTCTTTCACTGCCTGGGAGAATTGGTTCTCCTTCATCTCAGAGGAAATTTTTCACAAACGTTGGATCTCTTAGCAGTCCAAACACACATCTGGTTTTTATGGGTCCACCCAGTTCTCATCCAGGAAACTGAACAAAAATTTTGGTTAATGAAAATTTCAAAGTCTGCATTAGCTGTTTCTTCCAGCTGTTTCCTGAATTAAGCAGCCAGAGTGGGAAGTCAGAAGCATCTCTGAGACACTGGCCAAGCCCCTGTAAATCTGATGGGCTGAATTCTGCTTTTCTTTGCCCTCCAGCACACACACCTGAAAAGGTCAGGGCAATCATTTCATCCTGACAGCTGTGGAGTAGGAGGCAAGAGGAGAGGAATATCTGAAAGACCCCTGTGTTTTTCAAGTTTACACACTGCTGTTCCAAGGGAGAAAAGAAGTGAATTTCCTCTCAGCCCTGAGACTGAAGATTCAACAACGCCCATACAGATGTCAGAACAACTCTCTCCTTCATCTCTCCTTGAGATCTCAAACACTTGCCTCAAACATTCCTTTCAGCAAAAGGGCAGTTGATGTTCCAGATGTTTTACTTTGCAACCAAATGATTTTTTTGTCCCTTCAGCATCCTTCCCCATGCTTGCTCAATTTGCAAGAGCAAGTTGCATGAGAGCACAATCTTTTGCCCTTCACCTCTTCCCCATTACTCATTAGGTGTACAACTTCCAAAGTAAATGTTCCAGGGACAGAAGTAGGAGGTAGCTGAAGATTTTGCTTCTGGGGACAGGTTCTGCAGATAATTCTTGAATGGGGGAGATTAATAGAGCAGTAGGAAACTTGAAGTTTTAGTGACTCAGCTCCTTTCCATCAACCCTTGAAAAAACAGTGAAAGAGAGACATGATTTGGCCAGAGAGGGTAATTAAATAAAGCAAGATGCTTATGTGTTTGATAAACTCTTCCCTCAAACCCTCAGTGGTTTTTCCAAAATGTGCACAGAAGTTTGGTGTTCCCACCAAAAGAAGCATTTCCAAGGCTCCCCATCGGAACAGGGGAGAAGGAAGATGGGAGGCAAGAACAGGGAGTTGAGCTGTCCAAATTGAGCCTGCAGAGCCATATTTCATGTGCTGCCCCTCCAAGGTGCCCAAGTCCTGCTTGCCCTGGACCACGACCCTTTGGATGTGGCTGTCACCAGGGCCCTGAGTGCGGCATCACAGCCCCTGGTCCCAGCTCCACTGCAGAAAACCTTTGGCAAGGGCTGGCTCCTCACTCCTTCCAGGGCTCCAATATCCTCGACCACACCTCTGGGGAGAGAGGAAATTGTCAGCCAAGCAAATTGCTTTTTGGATTGCTTTTTGTCCCCTTGTGAGAGCTTAACTTTAGGAGCTATCATGGGAAGGGGTGACATGATCAGGTGAAAACCCCACATCCCAGAGGTGGCTGCAGGGGCACAATATACATTAATAAATTAATTCCTTGCAGCTGGGGCAGAAGAACAGAGCAGCCACTGCTGCTTCAGAAGACTATAGATTTTTGATGAAGCAGTGTGGAGAAAAAGATTTTCTATTTTATAACTAAATAATAAAAATAATAAATGGAGACAAATAAATAAATAAGTAAATTCTGCTTGATAAATGCATTATTAGCTGTAGTAGGAGCAATTACAAGAAGAATGGGAAGTGACAGCTGCAGGTCCCAGATAGCCAAAGCACAAAAGGGGAATTTTAGACAAATGTCCTTCAGATAATGGATTTGTTTCTCATCTAGTTTGGGGAGGGAGGTGGGAAGTATGGGAAGCATTAACAGGCTGTGCTTCACATAGGGAGCAGAGATGCTGCAGGAATAATTTAACCTTTTTTTTTCTTCCCTGGTGCACCTGATTTCATATTTGTGCAAAGCAATGTGGGTTTCTCTGTCCTCACCCTCCTTGCTCAGAGCTATTCCCATAAAGAGAAAGGAAAGAGTGTCCTGGGATTGCCTTCTTTCTAAGCATGTCTGTTGCAGGACTGGAAGCTCAGATTGATAAGGGAGTGAGGTGACCTCTGGGCTGGGATCCCCAGCTCTGGGAGTGTCCATGCTGGGGGGGCAATGGAAACTTGATGGCAGCAGCCCAAGAGAAACCCTCCAGAGACTGCTCTTAGGAGGCCACTGCCCCCAGATACCTCAGGGACTTGCAGAAGTAAGGTCTGCCATGGGTATCTCATTCACCAGGCTCTTTGCTTTGCCTGATCAGCCTCCCAGTACATGAAATCCTCTCTCACATCCATTGCCCAGAACAATGCATTTCAGCACAGCAGCCCTGCAGCCCTGCTGGGCCAGACCAGCATCTCTTCCCCTGTGACACCTCCTGCATTTGTGAGCACTGTGCTGCCCCACCTCAGGCCTGTATCCCCTCTGCTGAGTGATGCCTGGCTGGGACAGGGAGGAGAAGCAGCTGGGTGGAGCCATAGGGGATCATTCTGCTCCAGACCTTGTGCCAAATATCCAAGGTAAAGTTGCTGGGATCTTGCTGTAAAATCTTGCCTCAGTGCTTTTCCCAATAAGGATGAACAGTGAAAAAAGTGAAGCAAATTCCTACATTTTTTTCCTACTGGCCAGTTCTCTCTATGCCCCTAAGGGTGGTATTTGGAGCCACACCTTGTCATGGTTTGAGCCTGGCACAGAGCCAGTGCCCCCCATGAAAATGCCCTCACCCTGGTGTCTGCTGTGAGATGTGACCAGGAATAAGCAAAACAGGCTCCAACTTAAACATAAAGAACACTTTATTACCTAAACTACAGGAAAATAGGGAAAGACCATAAGGAAAAAGAAAAAAGAATTGAAAACCTTACAAAAAAAAAACCACTTTCCTCCTCCCCACTACCTGACTTTCCCAATCCGATACATTCTCCCAAAACACCAACTGCCCAGCCCGGCACGACACTTTAGTATACTCAAACTTCAGTTCATGAAGAGGAAAGGAGTCCTTCTTGTTCCATAGGCTTCTCCTGGAAACACACTGAAACCTCGTGTGCTTCTCTGTCACTTCGGCACCGCCCGGAAAAAAAGTCCTTTTGCCGCTTGTGACATCTTCCTTCCATGCCCAGTGCTCTCACCACTGACGCATGGACCAGAGCTGCTTTTAGGGTTATCTTTCAAGGATGCCTTGTCTCACTCCAAAAAGGCACAGTCTCTGCTTTGGGACATCTGTCCCCCCCATATTTTTCCAACCCCCTGGGGCCGGGGGGTCCTCACGAATGAACCCTCCTGGGTTTGAGCCACTGCTTCCCCCTAAATGCAGTCTCTGTGTCACAGGAACAACTGAGTCCATGGCCACAAGAAAAGTCCAGCCAAAAGGCCACTCCAAATCATCTCTCCCCATTCAATCATCTCCACGTTCTTCGGGCCAGGTCCTTGTCTCATCTCATCTCTCATCTCCCTTCTTATTCAGCTTCGAGGAGGATTAGCATTTTTTGCAAGGCCCCAATCATGAAAGAAAGGGGTTAAAACTTTCAGTCTCTGTCTGTCCCGGGACGATGATACTCCCACACGTGCTGCTGCTGCGGCCGGCCGGGCTGCACCCTTCCCCCCCCCCCTTCTCCTTCTGGGCCGGCTGCTATCACATTCGGTGTCGCCGGTTCTCTCTCTCTCTCCCTCCTGGGGATGGGGGGGGGGGGGGGGGGAGGGGGGGGGGGCTGGCTGCCCGAGGGCTGACTCTCTGGGATCTTTCCACCCTTCCATCCTCGAAGGCCTCCTCACCTCCCATCTCTGTCCAGGCCCCGGGCCTACCGCATGGCTGCCCCTCCCCTGCCCAGCAGCAGCGACTGGACAGGGGAGGGTGATCTGACCTCGTCGCCGCGACGTCCCAAGAGAGCTTGCCAAGGGCAGTGCCCTGCTTTTTAACCCCTGTGTATTCTCGGAGGTGTGTCCAAACCCCACTGGCTACACCAGGTGCCAGTCTCAAACCCAAAACCTTCATTGGTTTGACCACAGCTTCCCAGAATTCCCACTTCTTCCTGGTCAAACCACCACACACCTGTTGCCCTTTTCATGAGGAGCACACACCTTTTACTGCCTTAACCCACAGCACTTTTTGAGCCACACAGTAATAAAAGCTTTCAGCCTTTTCAGGAGCATGGCAAGGCAGAGGTGATCAAAGGTGGAGGGGAATGACTCCCCTGGATAGCAGTGCTTTCCATAATAACAGTGTGAGAACCAGTTGCAATTTTCTGGGGATGATGACACTGAGGTCAGACAAGCTGTATTGTAATTTACATCCAGGAAAATGTAACCAGACATGACCAGACAATGAAGGATCATTCTTCCAGTTATTATGAACAAAGAACATGTAGCAGGAAATCATAGAGGCCTCTCTACAAGACCCCTTTGCCTTCAGCTTAGCTCCATCCCAGCATAATTGCACTCCCAGGTTTGCATTAGTATTTTCTCCTGCCTCTGCCATGTCCTCTTCTCCCTGCGTGTCATTCAGAGCCATTAGCAAAGATTGCACAACCCTACTAGGCATCCCCTGAAGGCATATATAAACTTTCCTCACAAAATATGATCAGTCCAGCCTCAGGCAACACCCAGGAGGGAAGATTTCAGCCTGAGTGGTTACAATTGGGGAAAGGTGCAACAGAAAGTGGCATATAATAATAGGAAATGTGAGGCAGCCCTAATAGAAAGCACATTACAGGCCTGTGCTCTGCATATAATGTCTTGTCTCCAAGTTAATTGCTCAGCAGTTCAGCACACAAACAAAGACTGATGCTGTGACTGTGCAAGTGGCAGGTCTCATTCTGCCATGAGCTCCTTGCTGCTAAAAAAGGCTCTCCCTGTGTGCTGTCCCCTGCCTGCCCAGGGTGAAAAGTACCTGGGAGAACAACTCCCCACAAAACCCAGTGGCCCTCCTGGACCTAAGGAGCTGGGTCTGCCACCCTGCAGAGGCTGCTCTCCCTCCTGTCAATAGATGTGTTGAGCTGCAGCAGAGCTCCTGCAGTCTCTGCTCATCCCCAGTGCAATCCCTTCTCCAGCCCCAAGAAGGCTTACAGGCACACATTTGGTAATTGCAGCTCATGGCTGGGGTTTTGGAGCTCTGCCAGTTCTGCTTTTGTAAAAACAGGCACCTACAGGCACTGGGACAGCAGCTGTGGCTCTGCTGGTGCAGAGCTGTTAGAGCAAAGCCTGGGGAGCAGGGAGCATCCTGCAGTGAGGATGTGCCCAGAGGACTGCAGGCAAACCCAACATGACTCTGCTGAGGTGTGAGAATATGCCCAGGTCTGAAGGAATCTGAGGGAAGAGAATTTATCAGGTGGGAAGGGTAAGGGTTGGAGGACAGTAAAACAGGATTGTGAGGGGGTTACAGAAATGACAGGTTAACCACACACAGACGTGGTTATTCTTTTCTTGCAGGGATCCAGATCCATCCCACATGAAGACAGGTAGGACAAGTTCATCCTACCCAATCCTCTGAAGGTGTCACCTGGAAATACACTGGCATAGACAGCTGAGAACTCAGATCACATTTATTAAGGGGGAGAGGAATTATGTACATGACATCATTATTTGTTTTGTTGGATTTTGCTTCTCCATCCCTTTTGCCATTCCTGTGTGCACAAGACTCTGCTTATTGCTCTTGAAATGTTACCACAGGTCCTGCTCTGGTTCCTCACTGCCATCATTCCCCTCTGAGCCTAGAAAGGGAAAGGGAGAGAAGGGGAAGGAAGCAGTATTATTGTTTGGTGAGATGGGCAGTGGCTCTGTGGTCCTTCACATCCAGGAGAGGTCAGTCCAGACCACCAGGTGAAGAATCCCTTCTTAAACATCCCTTACTCTCTCAGGAGGGGTTCTTCCTATGGTAACGATTGAAATTCCTGCATGGTTGTGACATAGATGGAAAAGAGATCACTTCTCTCCCAGGCAGTGCAGAATTTAGCTCATTTCCACTCCTGTGCACAAACAATGGGTGAGGGCAGCTCAGTCCCAGGGCTCAGTGGACACCTGCAGGGATAAGGGTATGAAGAATGGAGTGTTGCAGGGAGATACTCAGTGACCAGAATTAATCCCTACACCACCCACAAAATTATCAGTCTCTGGATCTGGGTCCAGAGGTCCAGACCATTGTACCATGATCCCCTGGGTACCATGGTATCTCACAGGGAACTATTTCAAGATGTATTTTCTCCTTTATCAACAAAGGCATACTTTTCCTGTGCTGAGAGTAAAGACAACAACCTGGGAGCCCAGAAAGGCTGGCTCCATCACATGGAAGATGGCACAGCCATCCTAGGCAGGACAAACATCCCTTCTGCAACAGTTTCTGCTTTGTCTTGGGCTGCCCAGAATACCTCAGAATATCAGGATGTACTCACACATCTAAATAGGTGTGCATGGACTGAGGTGGGCATGAGCAGGAACTCACTACTCAGTAAGGTCAGCATCTCACAACTAATCTGATGGGTCTGCACCAAGCCTGTGGCCACGACATGGCACTGAAGACTGAATCTGCAGGACTTGCTAAGAATTGCATTAATATCCCTGTCTGTCCCTGCTGGGACACAGCTCCTTGGCACTTGGCTTGGCAAGACTTTCTAAGTAGACTTAAGGGCTGTCTATGAGAAAAGTCAAAAATCTGGTGTTCCTGATTGCATGAACAACTGGTCTCACCTGGAATAATACAGCAGGGGGGGTAATGAAGTGTTGGTGTTTGGCAGCAAATAGGTCTAGACAGATTACCAGGCTGTTTCTAAATGGCAGAGAATGAATGGCCAGAGGTGAAAATTGTCTCTTCTCAGGAGTGCACTGTTTGCAATAGCCTCACTGCCCAGGAGGATACTGTAAGTTATCCCATGGCAAAAGATATTCTAATTTGTCTTCAGCTCAGCCTACAAGGCTGTAATCAGTGCTGCTAATCTTTAATAAAAGGGGTTCACAGGAGCTTTGTTTTTAATGACATGGTGGGTGATAGCTCTTTCTTGTTATAATCCCCTCTCAGAAAGCATCTGATGGGGAAAATGTCTCCCTTGACAGTTTGCTTAAATTTTCATTTGCCAAAACACTGAATAAACTTCTTGTTTGTCTAATGGAACTAGAAGGAATTGTGACACATTTATTGTTTGTTTACTTCCTCACTGGGGCACCAGCTAAATTGAAGATGTCATCACACAGCAATGAGAATCAAGCTTCTTAATTTAACAGACTGGTTTGCAAACAAGGGTCTCCAAAGCACTGCTGAGCCACACAGACTTTACAGTGACCACAGATTGAAACACATCGGTGAACTACAAACAGGAGAAGCAATGCAATGGGGACATAATTCCAGAAAAGCTGCTTCTTTTACAGGGTATCTCACAGAGGCACTGGTCAGATGGTATCTGTAAAAGCAGCCACAGGAAGACAAAGAGAGCAAATTTTCCTACAAATCCTACATAATTAGCAGCTGCTGCTGGATTAATGCTATCTCTGATTCTGAGTGGGAAGAGGGGGGTCTGCATTTCTTGCCTGAATTCCCTCTATTATTCACTCATTTTGTGCCCTCCAAACCAGGAGTAGAATTACTCTCATTCTACACCACACTAAGCAAGGAGAGCAGGCAGAGATGCAGACGGAGGAGCAGTCCCCCACGGATCGGTGAGATTTTCAGACAGATCAAATGTTGAGCTTCAGGTAATTGGCAGAGATCCTTTAATGTCTGAGTTTAACACTCACCTACTAGAAGAGAACGCAATTAAGCAATGAGATTTGGAAGAGTCTGAAGTGCCAGGTATAATAATTCAGCTGTAGTGAGCTGTTCAGAGGAAAGCTGAAGGCTGAGAGCTGTCAATTATACCAGAGGTGAATTAATACAACCAAATTCATGCACTGAAGCATCTTATTATTGCTATGATCACACTTTATTATGAAGCAGTTTGGGTGAGGTTATATTTTTAATTTATTTATCTATGTTAATTTTGTACAGAGGCAAATAAGTTATGAGTTGGGAATTGTATTAATTTCACTGCTTGGAAATATTTTAATAGCCGATTAGGTTGTTTGTTACTTGATGCTTTTTTCCTCTCTTCTTTCTGCTCATTAGAAAATTAGTCTTTTTTACAAGAAACACCACAGGCTAGCAAACCATAACCCCTCCTTGTTTTCATCCCCCACAAAATTTACTGCCCCCTAAACTCAGCTTCCTTATCACACATTTCCTTGCCTTCCTTGCCTTCATTTTGAGGGTTTTCCTCTCCAGTGCAAACAGAAGCAGATTTTACTGTCTGGAGGGAAGTCTCCCCATCCTCCCCAAGGCAAAATACTGCATTTCATTCATACAGCAAGCACAAGGGGGCTCAGCAATCAGAATCCACAATCAAGGAAAATCATCATAGAATCACAGAATGGTTAGGGTTGGAAGGGACCTCAAACATTATTTAGTTTCAGCTCCCCCCTTCATAGTCAGCATCACCTTCCACTAGAGCAGGTGGCTCAGCCTGGCCTTGAGCATTTCTAGGGATGGAGAATCATAATTCAGCCACATCCAGCAAATAGTGTCACATTTTGAGGGCAAGATCGCACTGCACCGTCCCATCAGCAGCACTGCTCTTTGCAGACCAGGCAGGCTGGAGGGGAACCACACAGTTCTGGGGAGATGCTGAAGGGACTTCTGGTTCTAGGTCATGATATATCACCCAGGCAAAAGTCATGGTGCACATTTGGGATTGGTGTAAGCTGTCTCTTCACAGGACATGGCACATGGACCATGTACACAGATTTCAAACAGCATGGGAGTCTGCAGGCAGGAGGCTGATGCTGCATTCTTGCAGTGCACAGTGCTCCTGGGGTCTCCCTGTAACTGCACAGAGCTGACCTTCTGGGAAGCAGAAAGGAAAGAGCAGAGTTGGGGGAAGACTAAATAAATTCTGTGATCTCTCTTGTTTCTTTACAAAGCTATGAAAGACAGAAACAACAAAGTTTGAAAGCCTTGAGATGATACTGGGAGTTTTGCCCATCCCATTCAAAGAAACAGAGATGTCTGAATACTTGCCACTTTTACTCTGCAGTCATCTCAAGTAGTTTAGAGAAGTTAATTAGCTTTTCACCTTGAGAGGACAGTGCTCCAGGATTTTCCACAGTGCTCCAGGATTTTCCTCCTCCACACATGTGGCACAGGTGATGTGAGGTTTGTGGTTTGCTAGGCAATTTTCTGTGGCGGAGCAGGAGTGTCTGCAGACACCAACCACAGCCCCTGGCAAGTCACTGTCCCTGGGAAGTCTCTGCCTTTCCTTCTCTGAATGGGAAGAGCCTTTAAGTGCCTCAAAGTGAAGGAAATGACCACTCCATTGCCTTGGCTGCAGATATATCAGCACAGCCTCAACAACTGTAGCTACTGGAAGCTCAGAAAGTTAGAGGAATCCTACAGTAACATTTTTCTTTGCCTTAATTACCGAAATAGACAAATGGGAAATTGGCCCATCATGAAGATAAATAGCAATAAAAAAATGCAGTTGAGAAAAGTGTTACTGCTAAATTATAATTAACCACCCACCAGCAGGTACCTGACAGAGGTGAGAGGGGAGGCTGTGAGCAGCCCCTCTCAGTGGCCATCAGCACTCCTGCAATGCTCCTCATTACTGCACCTCTGGGGCACCTAATGCACCATTCTGCTTTCAGTGCAATTATAAAAGGCCACTTACATTTGCCACCCCCCCTCTTTGTCTCCCCACCCCAAGATCTCTAATAGTCTAAATTATCAGCAAATTGCCTATTTGATAAGGGCAAGCCATTTTGCATTGAGAGCTGAACTATTTCCCACTTCTGGGGGATAATATTAGGCAAATAACAAGCATCATTCTTTTGACATGTACAATTATTTGGCAAGTGTATGTTTGAATAGCCTGCTCCTTTGTGTGACAGGGTCCGTTCCCCATTAGCATACTTGACAGATGAATATGCTTGGTCCTTGTGGAAAAACCTGGCAGTAACCATGGTGATTGGGAGACAATGTTTTGAGTGAGGGATGTATTATCAATTTCAACTGGAAGTGGAAAAAAAAAACGAAGTGCACCACTAACGAGCTGATCTGCAATACAGGAGATATGCATTGTTCCCAGGTAATTAAACCAATCTTGGTACTACTTTTATACTCACATAAATTAGAGTCAGAGGTGTCTACCTGTTTTGCTGTTTTCCTTGTTCCCAATTGAGGTTTTTCTCCTTGAGTTTTAATTAACTTTCCATTTGAAGGAACTGAAATATGGCTTTCTACATCCTCTAAAGATTTGAGGACCCCAAGGCAAAGCGGGTCACAGGGACACACCCTGTCCCTGGGTGTGCTGGGGAGGAGGTGAGTACCAGTCTTAGCAGCCCCCATCACCTTTTGGGATGCTCTGGATATATTTGGAGCTGTGGAAGGAGATGTGGAGGGAGATGTTGCCCTCATGTCACCCATCAGAGCAAGCAGCCCAGCAGGGGCTGTAGGGATCTTTCCTGGCCTTGCTGAACCAAAGCCAAAATGCAGAGAGTGGTTCCCACCTCATGGATGTGATTTCATGTCAGGGTAGCTCTGATATTTGTGCTGGGTCCCAGCTCCTCCTGTGCACACAGATTTCCCAGTGGAAGTTCTGGGGATGGAGGCAGACACTTGGGGTTACCTGGAGCATCTGAAGGGACACCTCTGGGTACAGCCCCAGACCCTCACAGGGAGGAGAGGCATCCATATTTGATCACAATGGCCCTACATTTGATCAGAGGGGCTGTTCTTGTGCCTTTCCTCCTTGGGAAAGAGACCAAATAACCCACGAGTAGAAATGCTTTGCATTGAATCTTGTGCATTTAAATCTTTACAGAACAGATAAAAAGCATCTCCATTTTGTCCTGGTAATTACTTTGCATCAGCTTTGCTGGGAATAGAGTGACAAAACACCCGGGCAAGGAGGATCAGGACCAGCTTTTCCTTCATGTTATGTTAGTAATAAAACCAGCAAACTGAAAGCATTGCCTAGCTCCTCTCCAAAGTCCCTAAATCTCTGTCACATAACCCCACTTTATGGGAAAAAAGGTAGATTGTAGAAAAAAGGTTATTATTAGCCATTTGATTAGGAACATATTCTCTACAGTCCTTCATTAGAAGGAATGTCCCTGCCTTATTAGACATGAATTTGCCACCATTTCCCACACACCTGGTGCTCTCTGGCTTTTATTGCTGTAAAATATTGACTTGTAAAATGCTGAGTCAGGTGCCTGAGGTCAGAGAAGGCAATTTTTACTGGAGTAATGAACCCCTCTGCCTTTTAGGAATTGGTTTGGTTTTTTTTTTCCCTTGCCTTTTCCTTGTTACTGAGTCTATTTTAGGCAAATATTTGATTTTTTTTCCCCCTCATCCCCATCTTCTCTCCCCATTACTCTCCCTGTTGTGGACTTTGGCGGGTTGAAGCCAATTTCTGCCCATTTTGCTGCAGCAGAGACCCTCTCCTTCCCACCCCAAAGATAACTAACAATGTGATAAGAACCGTGATTTTATTGCTTGATCAGTAGTCTCAGCTGTGTCAGTGTGACAAAAACATGGCAAAAAAATCCATTGCTGCAATCATGAATGCATTACACCCATGCCTAAAGAGCAGAGCTTTGTCCCAGATGGTGCAGATTATTGTTTTCAGTGGAGAAGGCTGTGTAAGTCACTTATTTTCTGCAGAAATAGTCCTGTAAAAAAGCAGCCTGAGCATCTTTTGTACCCAGCTGCTTTTCAGGAAACCCAGCTCCGAGCTGACCAGGCTGGGATTTCCTCAGGGTCTCTCGTGACATTAGCAGAAATGCTTTTAAAGATGTCACATCCATAAAAGAGCAAGGATGTGACCTGACTGAGGCAGGCATTTCCCAGGCTGTTTATCACCCTCCAGTGAATGAATGGGAGCATTTGATGCTCACAGACTCTAACTAGACCAGAAGGGCACTCCCTGGGACTGTGCCAGCTGCCCTGCTCTTCTCAGAGACCATAAAGCTGCATGTCCCAGGCACTAACACACAGGCCACTGAGCAGCTCTTCATCCTGAAGGAAGCTGGGGAGCTTTACATATCCCATGGTGTGGTCTGCCTCTGAAATGTCCACTGTTGCATTTCCAGCACGTGTCTGTTTAACAGTGTGTGGCAACACCATGCAGCAATTCAACACAGGGGGGAGGAAGGCTGCCACAAAAACCTCAAACTGCCTGGAGGAATTAGCCCAGCACTAACCTTTCCACAGGGTACAGCCTCCCAGCCCTCACCAGTCTGAATGTCATGGCTGATTCAGGACCTAAAGCTCTAATACTCGCCTAAAAACCAGCATGGAAGATTTTGTCTGCCTGTGTTAGAGATTGCCATCCTGCCCCAAACTAAATCTATATGAGAAGGGATGGGAGAGGTTTCCCAGCTAAGCACTTAATTCCCAGTGCTGTTATCTACACTAACATGTTCAGTCCTCCTAAGGTGCCCACAAAAAGTAGCAGAAAGGAAAAGAAGATGGGAAATATAAAATTTCCCAGAACATGTGCAAGTTTTATCAATAGGTGTTCAGATTTCCAAAATAGAAGAGCCTGAAACTAGAATAGTTTAAGTATGTAATGGAAGTGTTAAGTGAGAGAACAAGAATGAAAATAACTTAACTTCCATTACCTTGTGACAGCCCAGAGCCCAGTCACACAAAACAGGGTGGAAGCAAAAGGGCAAGGCACCCGAGGTAATGGGGCAGAAGTTTTTTCTGGGATCAGACCATGTTCCCTCTCATATAGATAGAATGCTGAAAGCATGGACACCTTCCTGTGAGTCTTTCACACTGCCTAATTTAGGTTTTACACAATGCTATGCACAGGGCTGCAGAGAGCAATTGAAAACATCTTAATGAGGAGCTTGGGCTCCTTACATAGCCCACGAAGAGAGTTGGTGACTGACAAACAGCTGAGGAAGCCTGGGAGGGATCAGAGCTGATCTGCTCTGTAGAAAACACAAAGCACAGCACAGTATGAACTTTCTCCCTTCAGGCAGGAAATAATTGCCTGCCTTCCCAAACCAGGGCGCTTCTGTGCCTGCCAAACCAGGGCACTTCTGTGCCTGCATGTCACTGCATAAAGTTTTCAGCTGAGTAAGGCACAAAACAGGAGCCAGGCACCTTCAGGGTTTATCAGTGTGGGATGGAGGGTGTCTGGGTTGCAATTTGGGATGCAAATACAAATACCCCCTCACACTTTGCTGAACCAGCTTCAACACAGGAAGCTCTGAGGAACTGCTCATTAGAGAGAAAATCCAAATCTGGTGGTGAATTCAAGGTTTGGCAGCCAGAGCTGGCTGGGACCTTACCATGGCCTGCAAACCTGTGCTCTGAGGTGGACAAAGTGGGTGATAAGGGTAAGAAATGAACAACCTAGACTCCTTCTGTGAGTCCCACGGCTGGCTGGTGAGACCTGGACTGTCTCCAGAAGTGGAGACACATTTTGGGATTCCTGAAATTCCCCACACCAGGGGCCAATGGTGCCCAGCTGTAGTCATACCCCACATGCAGCCTTTTCTGGGCTGCAACAGCCTGCTAATTCCAGGGAGATCCAGAATG
Source organism: Zonotrichia albicollis (assembly GCF_047830755.1). Classification (NCBI taxonomy): domain Eukaryota; kingdom Metazoa; phylum Chordata; class Aves; order Passeriformes; family Passerellidae; genus Zonotrichia; species Zonotrichia albicollis. Next base: position 10,515,492 of record NC_133830.1, read on the forward strand.
AGCATTACTGTTAGACATAGGCCTAAAAACACATTAAAACATAATGAAGTGTCTTAATCACCCTTTACAAGCTAAATTTATCACAGGGAACCCTGTAAAATGAAAGTGAAAGAGTAATTCCACAATGACGCTTACCCAAGACGGATTGAGAGATATTATTTGTTGCTAATGAATGGCAAATTCATTGCTGTCTCATCTGCAGGAATGAAATTTGTGGGCACGTGGAGCAAGGGCCCTAGGCTGCTTTGAGAACATTCTGTAATCAGCTCACGGCACCTGTTAAAATTGCCTGGGAGCTTGGTTGCTCTAAGGCCCAGGCATGTCTGCCTCCAAATCCTCTCCTAACCTGGGGCTCAACAGCTCTGTGGCCCCTCCAGTTTCAATTGACTCCATCAGCAGGATTTTCCTTCACAGAGCCCAGGGGGAGAGCACAATGATTTCTGCAGCTTCTTTAATGAAGCCAAGACATCTCTGCCTAAGTGGTATGTTTCCCTGCATAATTAAATATTTGGCAGAGGATAAATATTCCAGGCAAATACCCCAGGATCCCAGTGTCTGCTGGGCACCTGCAAAGCTGCTGTCCCTCTGCACCTGCATCCCCACGAGGTGATGCGAAGCACAGGGATGTTCTGGTCCTTCCTTTCCCTATCTCCCTGTGGCCCTCTCAGAGCTGCCAGCCCCCCAGGCATGCACAGCTCACTGCAGCCAAAGGGCAGTGCAGGCAGACATCCCTCAGCATCTCTCTCTCCCACGGGCTGCCACTTGGGCAAAGCCCCAGCCAGCCTCCAGTGCTGCCCTGGAGAGCAAGGGTTTGATGAACATGCTGGGAGGCCAGATGGACCACGTCCCACTGGGCTTCATTACAGACCTTTGCTCTGTTCAGCTCAAGTGGTCAACAATCTCTGTCCTCTAGATGTGCCCTGATGTGCTGTTTTCCTGTAGCCTTAATGACAGGCACGCTGTGTGTTGTGAATGCACAAAAACACACAGACACGCCAGAAAGGCGCTTTGCTCACAGCTGCTGGAAGCCTCCAAGGACCTTGGGGCTAGGAGAGCACCCAGCTGCCCCTCCAGCTGAGCAGAAGCCCTTGCCTCTGACTGTCACCAAGGGCATATCCATTGGGCAGGCCAATGCAAACTCCTCTAAACACTGCAGGAGTGAATTTGAATAATTTCTGTCACAGATCCACCAGACATCCCCTGCTCCTCTGTGCCCATTTCGTGAGTGCCCTTTCTGTGTGTCTTTTCTACCTTTTCGACCTTGAGTTTACATCTATGTGCTTTAAGACACCAGAACTCTGCTGTTTTCCTGCTCTAGCTCTGGCCACAGCAGAGGTGAACTTTTTTTCACAGGGCTAATTTCTGCACAAAGCAGCAGGGGCAAGATGCACTCTTGAAGGATAAATGCTTTAGGACTGTTCCAATGGACATTATAGGAAGCCTCAAAGCACAGCTGGAGAGGTCCAGCTCACTGCTTTACCACCAATTCACTGCATGAATGTGGATAAATAAATCATTTCACCTCTTTCTGCCCCCATATAAAAAGAACTGATGGTGCTTTTCCTTTGTCAAGCACTGAGACATCTCGGGATAAAACACACTCAGAGTTTTATTAATTCTTCTTTTGGGCTCTTGTTATTAAAGTGATCTGTGTGGTCATGCACCTTTGAAGTAAATATCAGCAGGAAATAGAAAAAGAGAACTCCCCAGCATCCAGGGATCAGACAGTCCCATCGATTGCAAACACACAGCCTCATTTAAATGAGTGGGTGCTGCACACACACACACACACACACACACAGCAGCCAGGACTGCCTGCTCCCAGCCAGTTCCAGCTAGATGTCCTGAGTAACCTCCTGGACACACATCCAATCAAACTGATGGTGCAGGGAAAAAAATCCTTCTTTCTACATTTGCAGTTCTGCCATCATCAGAAGCCGGTGGCGTCGCGTGACCTTCCTGCCAGCAGGCGATGGCTGAGCTGTGTATTTTCCTTGAGGGTCTCATATATCGTCCTCCTGAAACGTGGCTGAGGCAGGTAACTGTTTGTTAGGCTGTGTGCTGGAGGATTGTACAAATACAGCTTCTTCTTGTCCTTGAAGAGCCTATAAATAAATGGGCTCTTACCTTGACTGCAGGCTGCAGCATTAGTCAACACTCAAGCAGTTCATTTGGAAATTTGTACACAATAGAATCCAAGACACTTGAAAAAGCAGCAGAATGTACCTTTTTTGTGTGGAACTGGATTTAGAGCTTGAGCAAACTGCTGGACTAATAGGCAGAGAGACCAAAGGTTTGTATCTGTCCACAGCAACGTGGCTCAGCCAGTCATGGTGCCTATGCTCCCTCCTCTGCCACCCCAGCAATGGCTCCAGAGCCTTCCAGGAGGAAAAAAGAATCCCAACCCACCCTCTGCCTTCAAAGGTAGTTATATTGTATAGTGACTCTCTGTCCTTGGGTCATGGTTTTTTATTTGGCCTTGCAACCTGAGAAATAACAGGAGCAATTCTCTTCCCACCATCTATTCCCTTCCTACTTACCTGATTTGAGTTTAAAAAAAAATTACTGTCTGTGTTGTCCAGGTCTGGATACACAGCATACCTGAAAAGCGGGTGCAAAGCAGTGCACAGGAGCTGGATGTCAAAACACAATATTTCTCTACTGGTCATTTTTTAAAATACATAACGGTTATAGTAATTTTGTTTTAGGTCTTATTAGCCTTATAGTTGGATGATTTAAATTATTACTCATTACCACGCTACCACCTCCATAATTTATATTGTTTATGGTCTTGCCACTTTAATTATTTAATTTTGCCGAGTATTTTGGAGACTTGTTTGTCCAGTGCAACATACTGTGTCAGCCGGCCACAGCTTGTACTGCTGTGACTTCTGGCAGTCCCAGTGCACAGGAAGGCAAAGGGCAAAACAAAAAGAGTCTTCAGCCTTGTCACCTGCATGAAACGAGCCCAGACTGATGGGTCTTGTTCCATGAGTTTTCATCTCTCACCTCAGCAGCATTGGTGGCATCCTGTGCTATTACTGAGGACCAAGAGCAGGCTCTACACAAATGCCTCTGAAGGAGGAATTAAAAACCACCACATGGTTAGTGAGGCTAAATGAATATTCAAATTGGCTGATAAAAAAGTAATGAGGAATGCCTGCAGCCCTGAGCCACCTAAAGAAAATCAACAAGTGCCAGCTACAATGCAAACACTTTCCATGGTCAGAAGTGGGGTTTCAAAAAAGGCACAGAGGGCTTGTGGGGATAACAGGGGAGAGCAACACAGGAATTGCATCTGCTGGAGGATGTGCAAGGGAAAATCAAAGGAGAATTTCTCACTGAAGGCAAAGACGGAGCCAATCCACAGAGCTCCCATCTGAAACAGGGCACATAGGCAGATTCCTGCTCCACCCTTCCAAGGAGGAAAACCTCTCCTGGTTATTGTATGGTTTCCTTTAGAGCTGAGCAGGGGACTGACAGGCTTCCCTCTTCAGCTTTGAAGCTCAAGGAATATCTCTCAAGGACATCTTCAGGTTTGGGTTCAGGTTCTTCCCAGCCATGCCCAGGTTGCTGGAGGGAAGTTCTGCCACCACACATGGTTTCATAAAGCGTAAGGCTGTGCTCCCATTGCATCAGAGTGGTTCCATAGCATGCTCCAGCTTGGGATGCTTGTCCCTGGGCTCACCCCCTCTAAACACATGGGAATTTAGGCCACTTGAGGGTCCCCACCTTCAGATGAGTATAATTGACCTCTGGCGCTTTCCACCTGCTTCCATCAATGGTGGGATCCTAAATTCCATGTCTTAAGCTGGGGTAGATAAAGTTGGTGAGATGAGTGCTGTTCCAGGGCAAGCACCACAGTGCACAGAATTGGAATGGGCCACCAACCACCACATCCCTCAGTGATCCTGGGGGGATGATGGAGAGGAGGAGGTGATAGTGGAGATGTGTCTCTCAGAAGTGTGTGAAGAGAACTATATTAGAGATTGTGAAACACTCAAGTGCCCTGGAAACCATATAAGTATCTATGACAAGACAGTGAGAATAATTAGCTCAACAGCTGTGGGTACTGATCAGGAGCATTTTTAACAATATTCTGTCATGTTTGGGTCTATTACTACAGTCCAGTGAGGTGTGGTGCCATTTTTCCTGGTGATGGCTTTCTTTCCAGGAAGCATTGAGGTGAGCTTACATTTCAGTAGGTATCTTGAGGGTCCTTGGCATATTTTGTCCCTCATTTAAAACTCAAAGCACCTTTTAAAAATGACAAGCCAAAGAACTCGAGTCTAACAGACCTGTGGGAATAAAGGCTGGGTCTGCAGGCCCAGAGTGTTAGAGTGCAAATGAGCTCAGAAGCAGGCCAAGCAAGATTTAGAAGGCATACTTAAATGGGTAACAGGATTTCCTGGCCTTCCAGGCACAAAATATTTCCCTCAGCAGGAGGGTTGTTATTATATCTCTTGTGTTATTTATCTCTTCTGCTCAAGAATAGTGGCTGAGCAGAGCAGCCAAATTTCAAAATGTGAATGAACAAGGGTGGAGAAGTTGCACCAAGTGTCATCCTCAGAGTACCCCGAGTCCAAGCTGGGGGTGACAGCCTGTGGTGTCCTTACAAAGGAGGACACCACAGAATGACACCTTCACATTAAGGCCAGCAGAAGAGGGACAAGGGACATTGACTTCCACACCATAGCTAGGAATGACAGGAGTGTGAAATAAGAAAATCCTGGAGGAGAGCCAGGGAATGTGTTTTCCAGAAGCATATAATCTGCAATTGGGCTAATTCTGATGTATTTGTGTCTCCAATTCTTTGTTTCCCTGTTGCTTGTATAACTCTTGATTGGAACATTTGACGTCGCTTTTGTGAGTTCCTAAATCCAATCCTCTCTGATGATGTACATGAATGTGCATCTGATGGATGTTTTCCAGCACCTTTTTGTTGCCTCAATTAAGGGATAATGAACAAGAATTGTTCCTATTTGTAAAACATCTCCTGCTATTTCCTGCTTCCCAATTGGTTGGACAATATGTCTTAATTAAACACAAAGCCTTGCAACTTCTTTCAGGGGAGAGGGACCGGAACTGGTGAGAGAGGAAGAAAAGGAGCAGGAAGGGAGAGGTGGGAGCCATTTGCACTCCCAGTGACTTGCTTGCAGAGGCATTTTTGATTTGTTGCACTAATGGTCGCACCTTGCAGCTTTCTCTGAGTCTGCTGCTGGGGGAATGGGTAAGGACATCAGAGTAATCTCCACTCAAAACCATAACTTTACAGAATACTAAAATCAATGCCTCAGGGAATAAGAAATTAGATGTAGAGACTTTCATTTTTAGTTATCAGACAAAATCTAGTTCATCTCCCAAGGTGCAAAGAGAAATAGCCATCACCTGCTAGGTCCTATGTAGTATAAGCTTATAGATTAAAATAAAATAAAATAAAATAAAATAAAATAAAATAAAATAAAATAAAATAAAATAAAATAAAATAAAATAAAATAAAACAAAACCAGAAGACATTGCACTGTATCTGCATCAGCAGAGATCACAGGAAATATGAGGTCATTAATTTTAGCAAGCTCATCAGTGTGGGTTGATATCTAGGGTGGAGGGTGAAGGTCCCTCTGCACTGCCTCTGCTGCTGTGTGAATGGAGAGCAGGCATGTCATGCCAACTTCCACCAACACAACGTGCATTTGATTATATGACTCTAAAGCACATCCCTCCAGATGAGAGCACAAGCATGTAACATGCAATTTCATGTTGTAGTCCAATTAAAGGTATTACAGGGTGTCGTCTATTCTGTCCATGAAAAAGCAGCTTTAGCCTGATCTTTGGCCTCTAAGACTCCTGATTAAACATGTGTTTTGTCACCTTTGGACGAAGCCCAAGATGGATGATGGTGTCAGCCCTATGTCTGTTGGATCAGCTGCTCCTCTGCCTCCTCTCCCCCATCCAGCAAGCTGGGGGTGTGCCATTCATGGGGAGGATCACATTACCAGCCCCAATGCTGAGCCTGACTAATGGAATTCCATCCGCCCTTCCCACTCCAGCTCTGCCAAACATCCCCATCCGCAGAGGACGAGGAGCGACCGCAGCAAACGCCGGCCCCTCGCGGGGAGCCTGGCCCTGGTTTAAGTGGAGCCATATGTTTAATGCATAACACACGACGCTGGCAAAGGAGGGAGGCGATAGGAGTCTTTGGAGCCTGTGTTACACATGCAAATACCGCCTGTGAAAGGCAAGTCTGTCTCCTTTGACATTGCTTGTAATCCTGATGTCATCCTCCTCGCTCCCTCTCGCGCACACAGTGTTTATTTTGTCACGGTGCATCTGAGCTCAAGACTAAAACCCTGTGGGGCAGCAGAATTTTTGCACATTTTCCGAAGCCAAGTCTTCATCCCCACAGAATATGTGTGTTTAAATATAGAAAAGGAGAGGCATGACAGAGGGATGAGGGAATTGCATCTGGTGTTTGTCATTGTAACATAACTCTGTAGTGGCATCTGTGAGCCTAGAGTAGCTCCAGCTGAAATAACTGGACAGCCTTTTCTCTCTGCTGGGATATCCTAAGCAAACCCATGCCCTGAGCTCCGCTTTTTCTTTATATTTGCTCCAAGAAATCTGGAGGCAAATATTGGATTTGTGCAGCAAAAATACTCCATTTGCTCTAGTGTATCTAACCCATCTGTAACTGAAAATGAGGAGACATTGATAGATGTTACACTCCATGAATTTGTGTGGACAAAAGAAAGGGCTTTAACCTATCTGAATCCTGGCATCATCTCCTGGTTCACCAAATCAAGAGCAGCAGCATCAGCATCTCCCATTGCTCTGCCTCAAAGTCTCAGTCTGAAAGCACCTTGCCAGATAAGCAAGAAGAGCTGAATCTCCACGGTCCCCTCAAACCCTAGATTCTATGAAGCTGGCAGTGAAAGGACGAGCTACTTTGTTCTCTGTGTTGATACCATGTAAAATGTGCTTAGGCACTCCAGAGATGGCAGCTCCTGTAACAAAGAGATAAGCTGGAGGTGGTGGCGGCTCTGGTGATAGGGACAGGGATGTTGGAGAGCTGGACACAATGCTGAGGCTCTCAGGAACACATCAAATGGGCTGATAAGAATATTCCCCATCCAGGCAGAGCAGAGACCCAGTGGCCAAACCTTTATCTTTCCCCCCACATGGGCTCCCTCCTCTCCTTTGTGATAAAAGCCTCGTGCTTAGAGCAAGGGAAATGAAAAGCACCCAACATCCCTGGGGCTCTTCTTCCTCAGGGGGGGACTGTGCCAGCTTGGCACTCTTTTCTCTTATTCCCTCCTTTCCTTCTCAACCTCCTCTCTTTTCCTGGCTCCTCCAGTCCCATCCCTGTCCCTCCTGCCTGTGCCTTGCCCCAAGAGCTGGCAAAGCCATGGACATCCCAGTGGGAGAATTGCTGCTCTGTGCACAGGAGATACCATAAGGTTTAATCTTTTTTCCACTACAACTTTAAAAAAATAATTCTGCGAGCCACTCAATAATTAATGCTTATGAGCACTGATTCAGCATGTCAGGAAGAGAATTTTGCACTCATATTGTAGACTTTTGTAATTGAATCTTATGCTGTTATATTTGTGTGGCCCCAGGTGAGTATGCAATAGCTGAGGGGGAAAAAAGGTAAGATAAAGGAATTACAATAGAGCCAAGCTAATGTGAGAACAAGGCAATGTCTTCTGTGCCTCAAGGTGTTAAGTTAATCTCTGATAAGTTATTAACTTATTAATGGGCTGAGAAGGGATGAACTACTTTTCATCCAAAGTCCCAAGTGCTCCTTGTTTTCTTTCACATGCTTCTCCTTGTCAACTAATTCTCCTTTGGCGCTGCTCCCCCATTGTCCTGCCTCCCTTCTTCCACGTATCCTGTTTCAGCCTAAATGAAATCTGCTCAGAGAGCTGCTCTGTGCAGTGATCACATCGTGCTCAACACCGGGGATGTGGGGACTTCAAGAGAGATTCAGGGACAGAAATCTGAAAGGATGAAAGATAAAGAAGTCATTACAGAAGCTTCTAATTAATCTCTCCTCTTGGTGTTGACTAATCACTGATGTGGAAAAACAAAAAGAGGGAAAAGAGGGGTATTCAGATTTAAAAAAGAAAAAGGACTTCGAGTTATGCACCTCCATCCCAACTTTCAGTTCAGCACTGGTTTCACAAGTGAGTCTTTCTCCACTCAGGACCCAGTGTATGATGCATCACCTGAAGTCAGCCTTTGATTCCAGTTCCTCCAAAACCAGAGCAGAAATGTCAAACTGATGAAATGGGGTGAAATTCTGAAAAGCTTTTGTTGAGGGAAGAGGGACAGGTCCAGGCTCATTCCTGTAGGATGTGATTTCTCCTCAGAGCTGGATTCCCTTTGCCACTGAACTGTCTCAGCAATCCTTCCTTTTGAAGCCACTGCTGTGCTTGAGTTAGGCTTTTCCCTCACTGTTCCCATTGCAAGTCTGAGAGCACAGATTGGAAACCAAAGACTGTACCCTCCTGCAGGTCTCTCTTGCCAAGGAGAGGCATCTCCCAATGGTGCAATGAGGATGTATGAAGCTGGTGATCACAAAGCTCTCCTTTAAGTGTGGTTCAACAAGGGATGGGTCCAGAGTTTCTGCCCAGAGCTGCTTCTTTCATCTGGCCAAAAATGAACAGGAAATGGTTTAAGCATGGTGGGTGGAGTGGCCATTCCCTTGGCCCAGAGAAGCAGAGTTAGAGAGGGTCAGCACATCAACACAAGAGATTTCTGACTTCTGCCCCAAACCAGAGACCTCCCTGCAACTCCCCACCAGAGCATGACACTGTTTCTCCAGTGATAAAAACAAACTGTGCTTTCAAGCTTCCCTGCCAAGCTCAGACACCAGTGCTGAGATTGCAGGAAGAAGAAAAAGGATACTGTTCATTATAATCTGCAGAAGATGATGAACCTGATAATTCTTCCACATGAAAAATCAATGACCTTTTAGCTGGAGAAAGGCACAGGCCATCACATGCCTTAGCACAAGCAGGGGGGGAATAAAAAATAGCCAGCAGCCAACTTTGGAAAAGCGCACAAGGGTTCTTCTTCGAATTAGCCAAGGCTTCAGCCCAAGTCTTTCTGTTTGCTCAGAGACAGGTTGGCATCTCTGTCTGTGCTGCTGCTGCTGCTCCTGCACAGGGTAGAGAGCTCATCAGAGCATGAAAGAGATTGTGATAAAGATACACAGACTGCCAGCCTCTTTCCATTGGCAGCAGGCTCAACTTCATACCTGAGTGACATCTCAAACACCAGCACCACACAGGGGGAGGGAGGGAGATGCTCTTTCTTTGCCCTTTCTGGTCGTGATATTATGATTATTATTTGCAATTATTCATTGCTAAGGCAGCTTCTCAGGTGTATAAATAGAGGGAAAAGAAGTCCCCTTTCCCCTCTCTGCTTCAGTGCACGCTGCTCTTTCATGCTGCACCCAAGCTGATTGAATTGTTTGATAGATAAAAGCCTTAGTTGAAGATTCCCCTGCATCCCCACTTTGTGAGCTATTCCCATGCCAGTTCTGCTTTCCAGCAATATCAGCTGTGCATATAAATTCTCAGACTCATCTGGATGAATTCTCTTCTGCCAGCCAGCTGTTTGAAAGCAGTCCCTGACACCACATGCCATTTGCTCTGTGGAGGTTGGCTGGCACTGGGATGTTGCTGCTCTGCCAGGATGTGATGCACTTCTCACCGTGACAGGGAAGGGAGAAAACTCCTTCCATCTCCAGGGCTTGCCCACAGTGAGTGGGTTAGTGCCTATGAAGGCTTTTCTAAGCTTTGCCAGCTGAGAGCAGCTTAAAAATTGTCTTCTGTCAGCTGAAGTTCATAATTCATGCCAGGTCCATGGGAGGATACCACAGGAACCATCACCAAAACACTTTCTTGTGTCATAGAACCAGTTATGCTCAGGAAAGTAAGACACCTTGAAAACATCCAGCCAGCAAAACACAATGACCTACAGGTAACAAGGTTAAATCTTCCCTGTCCCAAGTGCCTCATGAAACCATTGGTGTGCTGTTCTCCCTCTGTATATAGGGGGAAATAATAGCATTGTACCTCACAAAGGCACTGTCAGGATGAATACCCCAGTGACTAAGATTCTCACATCCTCCAGCATCAAAGGCCACTGAATACTTAAGAGAAATAGCTCTGCTTCAACAAAGCAGTATAAACATGGCTGGGGATGAAGACAAAGGTTTTCATGTCTCAAAGAGTAACTTTGGGAAGGACAAGAGATGCATTGCACATCCTTACCAACCCAAATAATCCAAATTGTCATTCCCATTCATGTTTATGAAGTGTCAAGATCTGTAAGCATTTTCACTAAGACCTAACACTTGGTCAAATATTGAGGAATCAAAAAGAGATTGTGAAAAACCTCATGGTTATGACCATAGTGTAAATACAGGAAAGCAATCCCAGACCACAGCCAATACTTCATTGTCAGGAGATAATCATCCAAGCAGACTCCCAAGTGGTGAATTCGAGTGACAAATGGGAAGCAGACCTCCTGACAGTCATGGGAATGCAGGCATTCTGTGTGTTTTTCTGCATGAAACCGTAAATCATCCATTGCATTAAAATGGCTGGAGAACAGATAAAAGGTTTCTGTGTTGCTGAGCAGGAATCTGAGGCCTCCTTTAAAAGCAGGAGTTGACATCAAGCAGTTCACGCTCAGCTGATGCACATGATCACACTGACTCCTTGTGTGAAGAGTTATTGTTTGAAGAACACCAACCACAGCACTGGTTTGCTATCCTCCTTAGCCCTAAGGGTGTTCACAACCCCCGCTAAAGAAAGCAATGGGACCCAAAGGACACCAAAAATGAATCCAGCAAACTTACCTGTACAAGCAAACCTGATCACACAGCTCTCAGTTTGAAGCTTGATAATGTCTGGCTGGTTCCTCTGAGCAGATCGGCTCCCAAAGGTGCCAAGCTGGTCCAATGAATGGAGCCCAGCCCATGGGAGCAGTTCAAATACAGGTTTGATTTCCCTTGGTTATCAATAGCTGTTGCTAGGCAGGGGAAATATCTCCTCTATGCCCTACCAGCCTCTGGTCATGTACAAAACAGAGAAAATTACTAATATGTAACTCCCCCAAGGGAAGAGTGAAGGTCACTGCACTTGCACTGCTTCCCATGTCCCTTAACCTGCACTTACAACACCTTTTGTGTCCCCAGAATTATTGCCCTCTGATGCAGCATTATCCCATGGTGACTTGTTGTCATATTCATGGCAGCACCACATGCCCTGGGGAAAAAGGGCTCCTGGCAGTCCTGCCTTGAGAGACCCTTTATTATATTGATGCCAACAGAGATTGCCTCTTTGATAAATGAGCATGTACCTATGAATAAATACAGGAGTACATTTTATATGTATTGTATATCTGCAGTGACAAGGGTAGAGGTTTGTGCAGGCGTGTGCTTTAAAATGCATGGAGGACACAAGGCAGCAGGAACTGGCAACTGTGGGCTGCTGCCTGTGCGTTCCAGTGCCAAACTGAGGATCCCTGACTGTCATCTAGACAAGATGTTTCCATTGCATCCCTCACTTGAAGCAGTTGGAGGATACTCTGCACACTGAGTGGGTAGGACGCTCTCTGGGTGCAACAGGACCTCTCTGTGAACTGGCAAACTCAGCAATGCTGGCCTGTCTTTGGTCCCTCCTGAGGCAAGGAAGTGAAGGGAGCTGGAGCTACACATGTATTCCCAGCCTGACACAACAAAGCAATCACACATGAAAACTATTGTCCTCCTGGGAGGTCTTCCTGGAGGTGCTGAGTGGGTGTGGGATTGACTGCAATGATTTGCTGCACAGCAACGACTGGGCGGAAACTGGTCCAAAATGGTTCAAGGAGCAGTGCCAGACTTCAAAGGCCATTTTGGTTTCCCAAGTTTCCCAAAGAATGGCACCACTTTTCCCACAAGGCCCACCCCAGGAGACGTGCCTGTGTGCAGAGCAGCGTGGGGAGCGACCACCACACAGAAATGATCTCCAGCAAGAAGCCACTAAAGGGGTAGAGAACATCATTTCACTCAAAAGGCAAAGCTTTCCCCAGAGTGCTCGACTGAGAGGTGCTAGGCAGCTGACCCAAATGAGATTTTATCCCCTCAGCCAGGTCTGTAAGAGGGGAATTGAGAGGGAAGACAGAAATCACCTTAGCTGTTCCCATCCCTCCCCAAAACCAGCTCACAGTCCCTGGAGGAGGGAATAGCTGCCTGCCCCTCACCAGTCACCTCCCTGCCTGACTCCTTGCCTCTTTCCAGGGAGCAAAGGGAACACATTTCCCAGTTCCTGCTGACCCTGCCTGAGCAGCTCCTTGTTATATTCTCTGGAAAGTTAAGAAGTTGCCTTTGAATACCACAACGTCAAGGTGATGGTTACCAAGGGAACTGAAAGGAACTGGCCAGGAGAAGGTCAGACTTTTCTGGGTATTTTTTTGTGCTTTATCTTGGCTGAATGCTTTCCCAGACAAATCAGATGGGTGTCTTTCTATCCTGGAGAAATAAAGCCATCATATACTTGAAAAAAGGACTGATAAAAGCCAAAAGGGGTAGCTAAGATTTCCCACAACTGCACACTGTGTTCTGGGGGAGTTACCCTCAAAATCACCTATGATGGGAAAACCCTGTAGCAATTGTGATTTCAATGAAGGGATGTAACTGGGAGAGCCCTGCAGTGAGGAGTTTAAAAGTGGATTTGCTTGGAGGCCACAGTAGAGACACAGAGTAAAAATATCTCCAGAGCATAAAATAGAAAACTGAACCAGCAACTTGCCTGAAGTAAATCAGCGCAGCCCTTGGAGCATTTGCATTTCCATGGAGCTATGGCACTTTCACCAAGAGGAAATTCAGCTCTCTAGGAAAAAACAGTGAAGCTGAGGTCTAAACATAAGATCCCACACACCAGATCATCATCCGACCACACAGTGACAGAGATGCGAAATGATTTCTGCTATAATAAGAATCCCCAGCTGTGAAATTAAAATTAGTTAGCTAAACAAAAACAGAGCCTGATGCTGGCCTTCATACGCCAGTTGCTCAGCATGGTTCCCCTGGCCACAGAGGACTGGGCTCTGCTCCTTTAGGAAGTTGTTTATCCAATAAGCAGGTTCATTTTTCATGCTGCACATGGCAACTATTGTGCTACAGCTGCCAGTCACACCTTTGATTTGCAGCGCTGCTGGTACCCCCAACAGCTGCCTGAATTAAATGAGATACAGGAACCAAGGAATGGCCATTTTAAGCTCTTGGTGTGTGTTGAATACCAGCTGCTGCCAGTTTTTCTCCTCTAAGAGCCCTGCCAAGCATCCTTACCTTCTGTACTTCAGTTTGGATTTCTACCAAAGTCCTTCACTAAGAAAAACACTCTTGCTAATGAAAACCTATAACTTTGCTGGCCCCAGTTGTGAGTACTGCTAATGGCAGGGGGGCCTCAGGAGACCCCATTTTTGTACTGCAGAGACACTTGACATTAGTCAATATTAGTTGCCCTTCCATTCCCTGATAGGGTCAGACAAACAAGCTCTCTCTACTGTAAACAAAGAGCTGGCTCTACTAAACAACTAAATGTCAAGGCAGGTCAGCCAAGGTGTAATCAGCTCTCATGGCATAGCTGTGAGCTGCAAGGCTTTGTACAGGTGGCCAAGCAGACTCCTGCTGTGAAGAAAACTCTTCCCCAGCTCACAAAGGAAATCAAAACTCTTACCTCCAGCTTGGCCTTCACAACAGAAAGCCCAGCAAATCAGGCTGATCAGTCAATGACACATGGTTTTGAAAGGTTTTGATTTTGCAGACAAGTATGTGTTCCCAGCACCAAGGTGCTTGTGGTTCGTGCTGAAACAGGTGTTTTAGCGCTGAATTTCTGGGACTGAGGGCTTTTCTCTGCTCTTCCTCAAGGAAAATATCAGTGCAAGTAGCCTTCACAATCTGTTCATGTGCAGCCTTCGTGCTCTGTGTGTGCGTGTGTGCGTGCAGGGGGACTGAGCAGTGGGAGCTGCCAGTGCAGGTGGCCCTGAGCACAGCCCTCACCAGCACACACCCATCAGGCCTGGCACAGGCACACTTCCAGCTGATTTATTGGTATTTACTATTCAAATGCCAGCAGATCATTTAGTCCTGGAGAGGAGATGTTTAATAACGCCAGAGAGGGGCCATCTCCTGCCAGCCCACCCTGACTCCTCCATCATTTAATGCTGAGCATGGAGCCCTCTCCTTGCTCCCTGGGCTTGCTGTGGGAGCTATGTCACACAGAGTTCAGCTCTCCCAGGCCTTGCTGCCCTTCCCACCCATCCACCATGCTTTGCTGATGTCAGAGGCCTCTGAGGATTCACAGCATCAGGAGATTAATTCGAGGCATCTCCTAAATGGAACAGACAAAGCTCTGTTCCCCTCCCATAACCCTGTGGGCATAACAATCTCTGCACTGCTGGTGTCCATTTCTGTTTTTTCAGTGTCAGCTTTTTCACAGCTCTTTAGCCTTGTCCATCTGACTTAAAACTGCCCTTTCTTAGCAAGCAAGGACCTTGCCCAGCATATAACAAAGTGCATCAGTGACCTTGCAATAATAATTTGCTGTCCTGACACAGGCAGCTGGAGCACAGGGGACCTTGTCCACTTAACAACCAGCACCACGCTTCTGGGGCTCTGCATCCAGCAGTACCTGAGATGACTGAAACAGGAAGGGTTTTTGAAAACCAATTTGCTCTCCACTCAACCTCTTTGTTTGCATTTTCCATTTCTCTCAGCGTGGGGGATGAGGCTCAGTACTAGGCTCATGTTTATCAGTGCTTGGCTCTTCGATTGTCACTTTGCAGCCCTGTCTGCAGGCCCTGCAGGTGGCACTTGCTTTCCCCTAAAGAAATAGCACCCCCACAATTTTTCTTCCAACTTCTGTCCAAAAAATAAGTAATACAAGAATGTTTCTGATGGTGTCAGGCTTTATAATAGTTCATTCATTTCAACCCTAAATTTGGGACCAAATTTGAGCTGGCAGTAGCTCTTTAATATACAGGACCTGTCTTATTACATCTCTGTCTAATGCATATTTGGGAGCTTTCCCTGAAAGCTCTTGTATAAAGGAGTATTATGACATCAGGAAGTCTAAAAGTACCTGAACTGCAGATGTGATAAATTCAGCAGGATGATACGTGCCTGGAATGAGTAGTTACCTTTTTCCATTGGCAAATGGCCGCCTGGGCTCCATCCCCTGGGATAGCTGTAGAGAACAGCCAGTTTGATGAGCCTAACCAGCCATTGGATGTCACTTTGGCTCCACTCTAATTCAAGGGAAACAGCATTTATCTGGCAGCCAGGCAGCCAGCTCTTCGGCAGCTGAGAGTTTAATTATCAAAGGTTCAGGCGAATCTTGCTCTTGCTATCTCCAACCAGCTGCTGCAGAAAAAGAGACCTTCTGGCCCCATCCAGAAGTTTGTGAATCTCTTGCAAGCTCCCTTTTGCTGCTAAAATGAGTCCCAGCCCATTTGCCCTTTCCTGTGAAAGCTCTGGGCTTGATGCCACTAGAAAAGGGAGAGAGTGAAAATAATCTAGTGGGGAAGGGCTCTGGGTGGATGGGGCTGGGCAGGCAGCGGTGAGGAATGGGAGCATGGGCAGGCTCCAGCTGGTGCTTTGATCCAGCCGTGGGGGTTGCACTGAGAGATGGATGTGGGCACAGCTTCCTCAAGCTGCAGGATGTTGTTCTTTCACAGCTTCTCTCTGCAGGGGAGGAGCAGAGCTGCTGTCTGGCCCCCGTTCAGGCCAGGCAAGCTGTGTTCCTGCTGGTGAACCTCAGCCTGAGCGGCCTCACAGCAAAACACAAGGGCTACACCTGCCCCATTCACTCTCCAGCAATCCAGGGGGAAGGGTGGGGACTGGAGGGGAAGCAAGCAAGATGAAGGCAAAACAAGAAGAGAACTGTCTCTGCAAAGGCAGGTACTGTTTGCTCTGTACTTCTGCAGGAATAAAGGCCAGAAGATGCACCAGGAAAATTAGCGGGGGAAAAGGTGACACCAAACGAAGCCACTTTTCCCTGCAAGAAAACAAAAGGCCTGTGAGTGAGGAATGTGGAGGAGGTGTTGGGCTCATAGGAGATGTCCTGCTCCACTCTTCACTCACTCTGCCCCAGTCCCTCAGACACTTGACACAATTCCCCCGCATCTGCATCCATGGATCCCTGTATTCCTCTCTCAGCCTTGCAATCAACCACAGCCAGTCCAAAACCAAAGGCTGGTGATACTCCCCCAGGTTCTGCTCAATATCCAGCTCTAAGTGGGACACTCAAAACCTGACTCAGGTGCCATTTCCTATAGATCCCTTGCTCTTCTGTGTCAGGATGTCCCTGCCCTTCCAGCCTTCAGTGGCTGGTTAATAATGTGGCCACTTAAGTGCTTATCAGGGAAGTTGGTAACTAATGTGCAAGTGATGCACCTGCTTTTCCTTATTCTCAGGCTCTCTGCAGACACAATCAGACACAATTGGCCATTCTCAAGGCACATTTATCTTTTCAATATGAAGGCAAGAGACTCAATTATCTTGTTCAAAAGCTAAGATTCTGGCGAGCAAATTAGTTATCCTCCCCATTCTTCTTCAAAATGCCATCAGGAGCCATCATAAGCAAATACTATCAATCACCATCTGTTTTGCCCAGTCTGCTGAGCTATCAGTAGGGATCCACATAGGGAAATACATTGTCTCCACTCCTCTCCCAAGAAAAGTCTCTCCAAAGCTTGGGCATGACTTTTGTAGTTGAGACTCCAATAGAATAGCTAGACACAATAGAACAGGAGAGCTCAGGGCATGTGGGAACCTGAAGGATTGGATGGAAGGAGCAGAAACCCATAAATACATATTTTACTCTTTGGAAACACAGTGCCCTCCCTGCCTCTTTCCCACCAACTCAAACAAACTTGGAAGACACCCAGCCAACTGCTTCAGATGAAAAAGAAACATGTCCTGGTAGCAAGTTCCTGCTAGAAATTTAATCTTGCGCTCCTCCTTGTAGTCCAGGAGCACTTTCACTAGGGCAGGTTGCCTTGGGTGTCTCATTTTTCTACCCTGCATTTAAAAAAGTGTTTATTTAACACCACTTCTCCAGGGTTCCCTGAGCTCCCTGGTCTCCAGACCTGTCAGTTTACTTACAGCTCTGCTAAATGCAAACTGATTAGTCCAGTCCCCCTACCCTTCTCCCCCATGGTTATCACTTTTATTAACAGCAAGGGAGTGATAATGGGGAAAGATGATCAAAGCTGCTGGTATTAACGTAGAGGATTAGCAGTATTTATATTCCTGATCAGTGCAGTCTCAGTGTGAACAGGGAGCAGCCACAAATCAGCCTTTTCTGACTGAGAGTTGCTGCAGTGGCATTGCCTAAATATCTGCTGGCTATTGAGTCCTTTGCAGCTGGCTGGGGGAAGAGCTCTCTCACTTGGCTGCTGCCCTTGGGATGTATAATGTGCCCAGGCTGGCACCCAGGTGGGCTGAGGGTCCCTGACCTCAGGCTTCAAAGTGTTCCTCTTTCTTGGGGAAAAGGTGCCCCACTGTTGGGATCAAGCCAACTAAAGCTGAGCTAACAACTAGACCAGCTAGAGCTATCTTTGACTATTTACACAACTATTTCTTGTTCCCTCAGCCCCAACCTGTTGTTCACCTCTTTCCATCTCTCCTCTATGCAGTGCAATAATATCGTGGAGGGTTTATTTATATCATCATAATTGGTTGCTGTGGAGACAACCATTATGTCACAAGTGTAGGCCAGGGAGCTGTGGCTGCAGGATGAACTGCAAAGGGGCCATGGAGGTGAGCCCTGTGGATATAGTGCACACTCCCTTCCTCCCACTCACACCACGGACCATCTGCATCCATAAACAGACCCAGCTCCATTTGCAGATGTTGGTCCCACATGTGGCCATGTGCAAACACAAGCTGACTCGCTCTGGCAACATCTCAAAGCAGATTTATACAGAGGCAGTGACAGCTGAGGGGATGGGAGACACAGTGGTGAGCTACAGGAGAAGGGTGGAGTAAGGGCAAGACAGAGGCTAACAGTGATGCTCCTAAGCCTCTTCCATTCCCACCCCACCCATTCTTGAGCCACTCTCCACACACATGCTCGGTAAAAATGACTCTGAAGGTGTTGCAAAGCCAAGTGTGACCCATGGGGACTAATGAACATTTTACACAACCCCATTACTGTTCCTCACTCATCGAAGCTGCTGTGGATTACCCCGCTGCCTCAGCATCATAGCACATTTCAACCAAGATAGAATTTTCTGGAGAAAACCTTTTTTCCCCACAGGTTGCTTCCAAGGTCGTGACACCTACTCCGGTGTAGCAGCAGATTGTCACATAGGATGATGTGAACTTCTCATATTCTCCATCTCCAGCATGTGTTTGTCAGTAAGCCATGCTCTGCTTGAGCCATATGTATAATCAGGAGCAAGAGATGGAGGCAAGTGTTTTCTCCGTAGCTGCATCCATCCAAGATCAGTAAAACCACTCACAGATTGCCCTCCTCATCAGATCCAATTGAAGGTGAATGTAGAAAAGCTGATTGGCAGTATTGGGCTCTGGATAAATGGAGCTGTTCACCTTGGGATCGTGAGTTCAGAGGAAGGTCAGCTCACTGTTGACCACCATTCATTAACCTCTGGCAGCAACTCAGCCTCAGTGAAATAAGGAACCAGTCCTGGCCAGGGTCCCAGTGGGAAGCAAGTCTGTGTCACTGCAGTTGCTGGGCTCTTGGCTGGCCCCATAGGGGAACAACAAAGCAGTTCAGGGAGCCCATCCTCATGGCTTAGCACCTGCCTGGGGGATCAGCCTGATAACACAACAGAGTTTCTGTGGTGTCTCAGTGTTCGTAGATACAGAACATTTATATCAGGGGATAACACCACTGCTGAGCTCCAGCTTTGGCTCATAGCTGAAGACAAGGTGCTGCCACCAAAGAATTACAGCAAGGAAAAGCTCAGACTCACATGGGGGAGGTCAGAGAAAGGTTGACATTTCCTGTGGAAGTCAAGAGAAAGGCAAATAAAATGACTGCAGCGCACCTCATGTGAGGACAGGAGGAAGAAAGTGAGGTTGGAGCCTAACTCTGCTCTCCCTCATCACTGTTGCACAGCTTTGGTGTTGGGGGGGGAAGGAGAAAAGCCTTTCCCCACCCTCCTATCCCCCTTTGCCCTATGTCCAAAGCAGATGTGGGTTCTACAGCCCTACAGTCCACTCCTGTGGGCTTCTGCATTGCAGGGCCACAGGAGAGCCTGGGAGGGAGGGAAACACCGGCCAAATGAACCATCCAGGTGGCCTGCAAGCCTTAAATTGAGAATCTGGTACATACTAAAATAAATGCAATAAACCAGGTCAGTATCACTTGTGTGAAATTCACTTATTGTTTTAAATCATCATTATCACCATCGTAATTAAAATCAAGCAGCAGCTTAAAGAAACTAATGAATATTTTTATACGTGAACTTATCACGGGAAGGGGAGAAAAAAACATGAAGTGAAAATGTGCCTGTATTGCTAATAAATATTATTGGAGGGACTCCCAGCTTTTCACATTACCACAGTGTGATATGACAGCTTATAATGGATTACTCAACTGCCCGAAGCCATTGTAGGAATAAATCCCTTTTAATATTCATGTGCGGTCTTTGAGAAAATAGATGTAAGCAGTTAATACTTTTCTATAGACAAAACAATGCAGTTTATCAAAACAAAATGTGTGCTTGAAAACAACAATCACAAAGCTCCTGGACTCGTTCTATTTTTTTTTTTTTTTTTTTTTTTTTTTTTTTTTTTTTTGCTAATCAGAAAAAACAGGACCCAAAGAATAGGACAATTTGGGGAGCAGCAGTGAATAGAAAGCAAGGTGGGTAGAGACAGGATATTTGCAGATGGGGAGGGACAGGGTCAGTAGAAAGGAGGAAAAGGCATAAGAAAAATGAGTATTTTGTGAATCTGTGGTTGTAAAGAGAGCACCAAAGGAGCTGTGTGAGGAAGGTGTTATTTGGCAGTGGGGCTGGTGGCTGCCCAATAAAGATCTCAGTGGGACAGGAGGTAGTTTATGGGATGGCAGAGGAAGAT
This sequence comes from Zonotrichia albicollis, assembly GCF_047830755.1. Taxonomy (NCBI): domain Eukaryota; kingdom Metazoa; phylum Chordata; class Aves; order Passeriformes; family Passerellidae; genus Zonotrichia; species Zonotrichia albicollis. The sequence continues at coordinate 10,535,605 of NC_133830.1, forward strand.
CTGACACTTCCCAGGAAGGAGGCACAGATCTCTGTGAGGTGTAAAGATGCTGCTTGGTGATGCTAGGGCTTAGCCATGTTTTTAGGACAGTAAAGGATGTAGTAAAAGAGGTGAAAAGCAAAGCCTATGTAGTGCCAGTTGAGGGCTGCTCACTCCCAGCCCCTCTGCTCTATCCTTCTGCTTTTCCTTTTGTAGCTGATCTATAAACCCTACCTGGTTTTTAATCTCTGGTTTGTTTGGGTTGGGTTTTTTTCTCCCTTTACACTGCAGATCAAGAGCAGCAGCAGCAGCAGCACAGAGGAGGATTTGTAACTTTTTGTGTGGTCAGGAGTGAGGGAATTGGAGGTTAACCCTTCCTGCCCCAGCTGTTTGTGGGCAGTCGATGGTTGGAGGAAAAACCAGATAACAAAACTGCTTCAGGGACTGGAGGGAATGGCTGCAGCCTCTCAGAGGTGAGGGGGCAAAAATGAGAGATTTGATCTTGCAGCACTGGGTGATGCTGTGATGTGAACCCAAGTTCTATTTGGCTGGTATGGTCTGTGGCTAAAAATGGCTGTAGATGTGTCTGCAATTGAGGGAGAGAGAGGCAGAAGCTCTTCAGTTCCTCTTCTGCTGTGAGATCTAGGCTTCAAATACAAACCTTAAGTGAAGCATCAGGAATAAATAAGGCTCCCCTGGGACTCACGTGGCTTTGATATCTGAGGCTGCCTGATGGGTGGAAGAATTGAGTCACAGATTCCTTCTGCTTGCCCATGTTCTGAGACAGCCTCTGATGACACCCTTTGTCCCTGGCACAACCACAGCAAAGGCAGCTCAGAGTCTGTCTGGGTTGGGGTAGGTGCCTTCTAGGCTGAAGGAGACACCATGTTCTTGAACCAAATTCAGCGCAAAATGTAGCCCAAGAGACTGACAGTGCTCTGAATGCTGCAGGCCTTGGTGAAATTGTAATTCTGCAAAGATCCACACAGTGTTTAAATGGACCTTCTTCCAAGGGACTGGCTCCCAGGGACCTGCTCGGAGGAATTCAGGATAACACATGCTGAGCTAACTGCAGCACCTTGAGATCCTCCCATGCTTCAAAATGCTTGGGGGAAGGACACTATTCTTTAAGATATCCAGTTTTATAGTGGTAATTCTGACCATTGGGACAGGAAAAAATCCATTAATTACTGTATTAGTGTGTCAGACCAATCCACTCAACTCTCTCAGATTTTATTCACATGTAATTTCCACGGAACAGTGCAGTTCCCTGTCTGGAAAAAGCTTCAGCTGTGTAACCATTTATGTAGCCAGCAGTGTTGGAAAGATTCTAAAATTAGAAATATTCCAGAAATGCTTGTAGAGGCAACATTTTTCCTACATATATTTATTAATATATTGTAACAGTAATCTTGTCACTGTAAACACCTTGAGAGTCCTTTTGAATGCCAAATAGTTTTATGGACTGTATTGGGTGATATGAAAATGGGCCAGTTTTATAGATCATATATTTCTTTGAAATGGAATAGGTCCAGGAGACAATTGGGAACCAGAACGGGGAGAATTCCTCCCACCCACCTCCTTCCAGCAGAGCAGAGGTGTTTCTTGTCACGAAAGGGAAAGAAAAAGTTTCACCTTCTAATTGTTGTATTGAGTAGCTCATTGACTGCACTTTCTGTTCAATACCTTTTTTACCACTCAGATTGTCTAATCAAAGGCTTTTTCCTTCCTTGGTTTAGCTTTGCAGCCTCTAGCATTGATCCAAAATCAGAACCGAAAGAGAGAAACAGGCTCTGGGAAAGAGAACACAATTAACACCCAAGCAGCTTCATTTTTTGGGGTGCCTTTAAACATCTTGCACTTCTCAGTCTATTCTCCCATTCTTTTATTTTCCCTTTTGTGTTCCGGAGGTTTCTTTAAGGAAAGCCTTTATCAGCTGCTCGGGGAGAAGATTAAAGCGCCAGTCACCGAGAAACAGGTTACTTTTTGTGTCCAAGTTCTTAATTCACTTTATTAAAATGTTCCAAATCTTCCTTCAAGAGGAGAGATCAGAAGGACATTTCCCTGTCACCCCTGGCATGCCTTCCTTCCGGATACTTGTGCTTCATTAGAGGCTAAAAAAAAAACCAAAGGCGAGGCAAGGAAAAGAAGAGAGAACAGGAGTGCAGTGCCTGGTTAATATGGGATGTGGAGCCTTCTACTTCATGGTCACTGGCACTGCTCTGGCCCCGGGCTGGAAGCAATTGAAAGCTTTTCCCATCTCAAAGACACTTGTGTGAACAGAGTCAGAGATCTCTGGCTATTTTTACCTTTGAGGTTCAAAGAAGAGAGCTTTGCAGTGAACAAAGCCAAGCATCCATCCAGCCTGCTGCCCTGCTGCTGAAAGAAGCAAGGAAAGGGCACAGAAAGGGTGAGGATATTGAGTCTGCTTTTCTGGGTATGCTACCTGCTCCCCCAGACCTCAGGTCAGGTGTTGCCCACCTGAAATAATGGCTCTCTGTGGTTAATAAACTTTGATGGGTTTTCTTCCATAGCATCATCTGATCATTTTTTCTGCATATCCACAATCTTTCTCTGCACTATCACAGCCCTTCCAGAGCAAGGCTGAAGGACACCAATACAAGCTGCTGCCTAGGCACTTCTGATCTCTAGGAGTGCCTAAAAAGCCACTTTTTGTGATATTTAGTTTGATGTTTTCCATATTAAGACCCTTCAGAACAGAAACAAAGCATGTGATTCTTATGGGCAGCACTGGGAGAGGTCTTGGGGAAAAAAAGGCTAGATCAGGTCTAAATCCCACTTTGGATCTGGCACCAATTCCTCACACAAAGATGCTTCACCCCAGCTCCCCTTTCCCTTCCCCTCCCCTCAGGATTCTCACATTGGATTTTCGCAGTCTGTCTGCCCTGACCCAGTCTGTGGCCACAACACAGCGCAGGCAAGCAGTGAGACACACCACCACCTCCCACAGTGGAAACTAAAATAAGGATAAGAGAGAAACTGCTCCAAGTAGCCATGATAGAGGTCTAATGAGGCATCTGCCATGACAGCTTTTCTATGTACCCTGTCTTGGTTTTAAAAGGCCACTTGCTTTGCATAAGTAGCTGCTGTTTTGTAAAGCAAGTGTATGTGATGCAGACACTCCTCGTGCTTCCTCAGGGTACAATTACTTTCTTATCTGTCTTGTACTGCTGTTTCTCTGCAGCTGAAGTAAGTTCTCCAGTATGAGACTCTAGGGTTAATCTTTTGAGTAGGGAAAGTTAAAAGGGCTAGAGAGAAGCATGGCAGCCTAGGAGAGCAAAGAGCAAGGAGGTGACTTCTTGGCAGGCAAAGACGAGGAGCAAGGTGTTCCTGAAAGACAGCCTTCACATTTCCCATCAGTGCTGACTCATAAAATGTCAGGTTCATTAAAGGTGAAATACACACAAACTAGAACTTGAGCGGTTTCATACACGGTAAAGCATCTATGCAATTGGCTCTTCCCCTGCATCTTGACACTTCCAAGTCCTCTGAGCCAAGAGTATCAACGTAATTTGATATTAAAATGTGTCATCCAGTTAATAAAGGCATAGTTGAAGGCTACATTTTATTTATTATTCAAATTACTCAGTAGCAGTTTGAGGCCTCGGCTGCAACAGAGCCCTGCTTAGAACTCAAGAGGCAAGTCCCTCCTGCTCCTACCCCAGTGAGTGCCACCTTCCGGGGGGTTTCAGACAGCACAGAGTTCTAGGTGTGGGATCCTGTTGATTCCCTGCCTACCTGACTTTGTTTGACATGCCTTTGCAGGGCCTCCTTTCTCAGACCACTGCAAACCCTGCAGGAGAGGGAGCCCAGAGCTCAGATCGCTTGCCACAGTCTCCAACCACGAAGTGTCACTGCTGTTCCTTAATCACAAATCATCCCTTTCCTGCTTTAATAGCAGGCACACTGCCGTGCTCCCTGCCCACCAACACTCCTGTTCCAGGTGTGCCACAGTACAGCACTCTGCCTGCGGCTATCCTGCTGTCTCCTGATGGCTTCCACAACATATTTGCTCTATTTTCAAAGCCCTTTTTTAAGCCGCTTTGAATTCCCTTTGTGTTTAAAGATCTGCTTTGCTCTTGGAGCTCCGTGCACCCTCAGCAGCCAGGTTTTAAAAGCAAGGCCGTCGCTGGAAGTTGTCATTGATACGTGATGCAGAACAAAATCCAGCTCGCTCCAGTGCGGCTAGATTGGCTCAGCAGGGCTGACAATGGATGAACTGGCTCTTATCAGCGGCAGGAGCAGATAGAACACGGGAGCGGCGTGCAGGGAGCAGATAGCAGCTCTGCCAGAGCAGACAGACAGGCTGCTGATAGTGCAGGGAGGGGGCAAAGTATCACTCTTATTCCCTGGCTGGGTTTGAGGCCGTTGTTTCAGAGCTGGCACCTTTCTGACCACAGCCACTGCATTAATGGGGAGAAGAAGCATAAGTGACGGACAACCCAATGGAGCAGTGCTGTGATGAAAGGTCTCAGTGGGGAGCGTTTGTCCAAGTGAGCCACTGCCTCCCCACACGATTTATTCCTTGCTCCAAATGCATTTGTTGGATTTAACGACAAGTTGGTGGCATTTCTGCAATTAATCCTATCAAAGGGAGGTAATTTTACACAGGGCTGGTCCCATATTTCCTAGGCTGTGGTTTTGTTTACGAGGAGAGGGGCTGCCAGCTGTCTCCCAAGTCTGGGCACTAGAGTTCATGGAAAGGAACTGTGGGTTATTAACCAAGTGTCTTCTCCTGACATCTGAAAGCAGCACAGCTAAAAAATACAACCTCAGATTGTCCTAACAAGCAATCTCCAAACTCTAAATATGCAACAGTGAGAGAAAGTATTTCTTTACCAGTGAAACACTTTAATGAGTGGATGGCTCAGCAAATCTTTTATGCAGCTGCTTTCCCTGCTGCAGATACTGAGATTTATGGTAGGAAGGGAGGGGAGTTAACAACCAACCAGGGAACTGCAGTTACTGTACACTGAGGTTCCACCTCATGTTCCAGCTTGACTGATCTGATCCTTCTGCAGCTCTCCTTGGATAAACCATTAATGGTCCAATTTGCTGGGGTCTTTGGGACAGGAATGGAAGCAACTCCCAGTGCCAGAAATAATGACTTGGCTAAGCAATCCATCCTTCTGATAAGGGTACTGATGACACATACCCAAAGACTTCAGATATGGAGTGCTCTTTGAATAGTGATGAGCTCATTTGGAGAAAGAGAGAATCAATGGAGATTATGTTTTTTTGCAATTCTGAGCTTTTCCATATTCTCCTCCAATGGAGAGGTTCCTAAGCTCTTTATCCTTCTGTCCAATTAATGACATTTCTAATGAATACTTAGAACCAAAACCAAAATCACAATAGCTGGTGGAATGAGATCCAAAAGAGACAATCTTCTTTCATGACAGTGGTGGACTAGGGGACAAAAGCATAAGCATTTTCAGAGGATCCTTCCTAAAGATCACAGCCTCCAACAACAAACTCTGTTTGCAGAGCAGGATCCTTAGACATGCAATTAAACAGCAATACAAGCAAACAAACAAACTACAAAAAAACCCCAACAAAAATAAACTTTACAAACCAGTACATTCTCAACTGATTCACAAACCCTCTGAGCAGGTCCTTGAGGCACTCTTGCTGTCATGATGAAATTTTCACTTCCCTTGGACCCGAGTTCCCAGCTGGAGGAGAAAGCTCACACCCTGACTTGGCCTTTGGCAGCAATGCATTCATCTGGAAAATCTGCTGTATCAGAGACAGTGTAGAGCAATTTTTGTTATGACACCACATCTTATTTTGAGCAATTTAATAGTCATAAACCGAGCAGCAGTTATCTTCTGATTTGAAAATAAAATGTCTCTAGCAACTGTGGCTGTTACCACACCTTGGTGTTGCAGACTGAGCCATTCAGTCTGTTAGTTGTTGGGAAAAGACTTATCTAAGATCATCTCCAAAAGCATTTTCTGATTGATACTTGTTTTCAAAGGCTCTGAAGACAGACCAGCTAGACACAGAGACTTGATGAAAGCTCCTGGAGGAATGTGAAGGTCTTGCTGCTGAGGACACACAGATGAACACATCAGCAGAATACATTAGATGCTATGCACTTTTCTTATTTATCCAAAAAGCTATTTTTGTTTATTAAAACCTAGTTACTAGCTGCATCTTGCCAATAACCTGGAGTGCTTGCTTGGTTAATTTAAGCAAGCAGAGCTTTGACAAAGTAATTTTACCATCCTCGGGGATCTGCCAGCTTATGCCGGTCTTCACTATTTCAGATGAAATTGAGTTAATTTTCACTGAAATTGCTTCTTAGCATACAAACACATTCCCCATCATTGCGAGCTTATGCCTCTGCAGCTCTATTATTCTTTAATTTACACAACCCAGCAGCGAGGGATTAATGCCTGAGACATACAAAAGGCTACAGTGTGGAGAGGAGAAGGCAAGGAGAGAGAGGGAGAGAGTGGAGCTCTGCAGGGAATAGGTAATGGGGTTTCACTTTTATAGTCAAAACATTTAAAGTCCGGCATTAATACGGAGTCAACTCTTGTTGTCCTTTGGCTCTGGAAACACGTCGTCCAAAGTCTCAAGGCAGAAAAGCTCTCAGATGCTCAGTGAAGCCAGAGGTGATGGCAGGTCCCTGCAGGATTGCCAGGCTGAGAGGGCATTCACCGGGCTGTTACAAACGGCTCCACATCAGGAGCTGACTGCAGGCAGTCAAGGCAATGTGGAGCAGAACTGCAGGGTCTTTGCGTCTTCCACAACACTCTTCCCTCAAAGAGGAGTTCCCCCTTCCAGCCTCTCCACGCCCTGCCATGAAATTGCTGCTGCCACGGCTCTGGGGATGCCTTCAAATACTCAGAAATTAAAATCACAGATTCTCATAAGCATCCAGACAAAAAATATAACTAGTGCCAAGGCACCTGCAAATGGGTGAAAAAGGGGGATTCCGCTATCTGGCTTTTCCAGAGAGAATTGGCAGAAGTGCCAAGTTCAGCAGTCCTTGTAAAGTCTCTGGTGAGATTTTAAAGTAGCTGTATTTTAAGCTAGTCCCAGTTGATGATTGATCAGAATTGCAATTATACTCCTTTTTTATGTTATCACTTCAATTTAGCTTCCTTAATTAAATAGCTAACCATTTCCTCTTTTAATACATACACCTCTGAGGTATATGCAGGTTATTGGATACAGTATGGCAATCCTGTGTCATGTATTGGTGTGCATGTAGCAAAGTTATATGGGATGTTTAAATTCCTTCCCTTCCTTTGAAGGGCTGCCTTTCTTTTCCCTTCCTCAACTGCTACCAGTGCCACATCAGCACCCAAGGTCCCACTCCACTGCCCACACATTGTACCTCCATGACACACCAGTTTGCCTTTCAGGGCTCCTCAGGGAGCATTTTACCCTTCTGTCAATGTCACAGATGTTTGGCTCTGAGTCCAGTGGAAGAAATATTGCTCTTTTCCCCCAGTTTGCAGCCAGCACTGAACAGCACTGGCCAACATTTCCTACCACCAGCATGATGAGACTTGACTCTGCCTAACACTAATACCTTAAGCTTCCTTTATCTGATAACATTCCCTCCTGAAAATTGTCTTGGTTAACTGTGGACAGGAAAGCAGTGGGGAAGGAAGTCCTCAGTGTAACTCATGATGAAGAAAATAAAAGGAAGTCTGGTTGCCTCCAGAGATAACCTCACCATTTTGCAGTGTTAGCACCGGTTCTGCTGCACTTCTGGGAAATCCCAGGCTCTGGAGCAAATCCTAGTTCAATCCAGGTGTAGGTCATGGTAAGAAAGGTTTTGCACTAAAGACAGACTCATGAAAAACTCCTGTGCAATTAGAGCAAGATCAAATTTCAGAACAAGAAAAGTGCCCTTCCCATTTGCAAAAAAAGGGAAGAGAGGAAAAAGCAGGAAAACCTTAATGGACAAACAGTTCCATGGAGGTGAGGAGCTAATACTGAAAACTGGCACATTCAGCCACATGCAGTTGGGGTGCAGCAATTATCAGCTGGTGGAAATTCCCTCTGTTGGATCTGCATGACTTTTTCTTGAAAAACAGCCCAAAAAGTTTTATTACACCGGTGGTCTAAGGCAGGGTGGCACCAGCAACACACCAACAGTAAGGATAACTGGGACCAGTGACTCAGGCAGGTGTACATTTTCCTCCCTCTGCCATCCAAGAGCAACTACTGCCATTTTCCAGCAAAGTTATTTCAGAAATCAACTCCTTTCAGCTCAGCTGAGTTTTAGCTTCATGCATTTTTATACACTCTCTGCAAGAATGAGAAGGATATTTACATTTTTTAATAAGCCTGACAGTTTGAAAGTAATTGGGGATTTATAATGGGTTTGTTTAGGTCTTTTTTCCACTTGAATTCCAACTGCTAGTCTTGGGCCTAACAAGCAATATTATCTCTATGGTGATGAGGGAACCTCAACAGGAGGCCCTGAAGCCAAAGAGGAAAGCACTGGCATGTTTTGTTTTGTCATGGTTTTTTTTTTTTTTTTTTTATTTGAACCTGCATTTTAAAGCAAAAAACAGCATAACAAAATTTGAAGCAAGATCAAAATTCCTCCAGCCATCCAGAGCTCATAACTCTGGCTTCTTCCATGGGTTCTCCAAGGAGCACACAAGCCAGTGTCTGATCTCCATTATGGTGGGGTATTTTATTCTTGGCAAAGATTTGCATTTATTTGCTCTATTATGGCACTAAAATGATCTCAATCTGATTTTTGGGGGGAGAAGTCAGGTGTTTGGTGGTAAGGATGGAATTAACCCGCAAAGCTCAAGGTCTGAAATCAGATTCCTGCAGGTAAATCTCAAGGACTCAGTTCTGCATGTTCCTAAAATGAAAAGACAGCTGTTCCCAGTGGAAGAGTGAAAAGGAGTGAAAGCCAAGAAGGGGTCTGGTCCAGCTGTGATAATGGAGTTTGCTGTGGGGACTGCTATCAAAACCTCAGACTCCTGAGGGTCTCTCTGGCCTCCTTGACATTGCTGAGACTGCAGTGCTGATGTATCCAAGACCCCTCTAGGCAAGGTCTGCTGACATTTCACAGGTGATAAGCCCTGAGACTAAATTTTAAATCTGGTCCTTGCTTCTTTGTGCCTCAGTTCCACGCCTAGTTAGGAACTAAGTGTGAACATCCTAGTTAAGAGAAGAAAGAACAGTCCCTATCTTCTGCAAAAGTAAGGATATAAATGCAACAGAGAAGAGCAGGGCTTAGTGTTTAAGTAAGATTTGCCCAACAAAATCCACAAGAAACAGTCATAATGAGGAAAAAACCCAAGCAGGAACAGCAGTGTTCCCATGCTCAGCAGACATCAGCACATGCCTTCATTTCAGGAAAAGTGAGCACCAAGCAACGGTGCCATGGGACATTCCTGACTTTGTTAAGGACCAGCCTCCGGGTTCAAAGCTCTGAACCTCAGAGGCACACCAGATAATCCCTTCCTGAACCCCACTGTGCTGTTCTTCCCTCAGAGCAGCTAAAACTGTGCAAAGAATTATCTTCATGAGCAAAGCAGAGCGGAGATGTTGCCACTGCTCTTTCTTGCTCCTCACTGAGTGCTTTGGGCTGGCACCCAGGCAAGGCACAGAGCCAAGGGGCAGCTTCCCCCAGTGGGTCTCTGGCATGGGACTGTGCACTCTTATTTCCTTCAGAGACAAAAGGACAATGCCTATTCCTAGTGCTTCCTAACTCCCACAACTCCAGGAGGGGCCTCTCCAGCAGCAGAGAGAGCTGTTGTGCCTCTCCTTGTCCTCGCATCTGTGGCAGTGCTGCCCAGTCCCTGCTGTAGCTTCCCAGCACATCCATCCTGCATCTGCAGTGATGCTCAGGTCTCTTCTCCATCTGGAAGGGCAGCAGGCAGCAAGAGAGCTGCAGGCAGGCTGGTGGGACACATGGAGGAAGGAGTGGGAAAAGAGTCAAAGTCAGGGAGAGGAGATAAAGAGAGGTGGGATAGAAATGGGAGAAAGGCAGCAGGGATGAGAGGGGAAAGTGGGAAATGAATTGAAATGAGTTAGAAAATTCCAGGCAGATGAGCTTGAGCATTCAGCAGCTGAGATGTGGGGCCTCATTAGTACAGACCGACTGAAGATAGAGACATTAAGGAAGGAAATGTGTGACTCACGGGGGAAAATGGGAAAAACAGCACACACCATAGCAGCTGCTCCGTTTACTTCAATTAAAGAACAGCTCAAAGGGTATGTTCAGGGGAAAGGAGGGGGAAGCAAACAAAGGCACAAACAGCAGGAAAAAAAAGCCTACCAGATGAAGCAACTGTTACCCCCAAGCATCTAAATGAACAGAGTGAGTTACTTGAACAAGGAGCCAGCATTCCCCACCCTGTCCCTCCAAACTGGTCAAGCTGCCCAGGGAAGCTGGAGCCAGGGACAAGGCAGTGAGTACTCACAGAAATACTGTCCAGCTATCAGGTGGGGAAGGGGAAGGCCGTTTGCCTCAGCATAGCTCCATGACACCTGGGGAATGGGCAGCAGGGCCCTGGCTGCACCTGACCCACCAGCCACGGCATCTGAGTGAGGGAGACAGGGAAGATAGCAGCAGTGGATGCTTTAATCACAGCAGAGCTGTGGTGCCTTAAGAGAAGCAAATTGCACTTGTCTCCAGAGTGGTGGGGAACACTGTGGCAGCCTCTCCATCATCTGGTGCCACCCCACAGCCATCCCAGCTCACCTGTCCCAGGCTTGCTGGCAGCATCAGCCAGAGCCAGGCAGCCTCTCACGAGTCACCATACCTGGTTGGGATAAAAACACTTCTCTGACCTCCTTCTGTGGTGTATGGGGATGCAAAGAGCTCACTGAGACTGGTGGTGCTGCTTTTTCAGGGAAATAAAAGATTGACATAAATTCCAGCTGGAGATTGTAGTTATCCCAGCCACATTGGTGTGAACATGCTGGCACTGGGAAAAGAGAAGAATAAGCAAGGTGACACCCATCTTGTCCTTCCTCCAATAAATGTCAACCCTAATTTCTCAGACCTCATGAGCAGTGAGAAATGCTATACTAAAAAGATCCTGGATTGCAGAGAATCCTATTTTCAGCTTCCAGGTGATAAATACTGAAATTGAAGGAAAAAGTGGACCCAGGATAAAAAGCAAGACTCAGGAGAAGGAAGGGACAGAAGAAACTTTCATGCCTCTAGATGTTTTCTCCTTGCACTTTCCACCAGGACAAAATGTGTTAAGGATTTCTAGGGGAAGAAATTTTTCTGTTTGGAGCCCCCTGACTGCCATAGATCTCTGCTTTCTTTCCCAGTGCCCTCACGTAGGAGGTTTATCACTCTGCTCCAGCTGTGACACCAGCCTGCAAGGGTTAGTTGCTTTGCTTGGTTGACTGAAGCCTCAAATCTGGAGGCTACTGGGTCAATCCTAACTTATGGCCTTCCCAGATGATCAAGACAGACAACTCCACAATGTCAGAAAACGTCTACTTTCATCTTTGGTTGGGGAAAATCTTTGCTCAGACTCTATCCTTCTCTCCTTATCTTTGTAGATGCTTCCCAATTCCCAGATACACCAAATCCATGACCCTTGGCTGACTCATTCCCTGTATGAGCATGGCAGTGGATTTCATGACAAAGTCCCATGGTCTCAGGATAATTACCTGCCCAGAGTCTCAGATGGAGAGCCTAGATACAAGCAAACTCCCAAACTCCTGACATTTATCACTCTAAAAAGCAGCCAGTGGAAAAGCAGGCCCCATCAGATAAGAAATGCCAGTCAAGATTTCAATGTAGCTTGTAAAGGACACATCAGAGTATATCTGCAGGACAAAGTGTGGTGAATGTTAAATCTCCACAGCGTGGGAAGCAGCACAATGGATCACATCTCCATACGTGATAATGGGAAACTCACAATGCTCTCACACAAACTTTAATGCCAAAAAGTTGCCAGAGGAACCACGGAGGACACAAGGGTTTCTTCTTCAAAGCATCTGAGATCGGCAGCATTAAAGGCGTTGGCTTTGAGCTGGCTCTGTGTTAAGCTTCCTCTCTGTCCCTTCATCTCTCCCCAGTCAAGCTGTGCCTCAGTCAGCACCCAGTTGTTAAATTCTGGCTGGATTAAAGAGCCTGAGAAAGTGCTTTTTTAGGAAAGTGATGTTTATCCATCACTCATCTACGTGAGTGTTAAATTTCAGATCTTCATCTCCTCTAATGATTGTTACATGGTGGTGTATTCAGAGCCTTTGCTTTGCGCAGTAGTGGGGATGTTTGATCTAAAAGCTTCTCTTTGCCCAAGATTAAATCTGAATTTGAATCATCCTTTGGGGTCTAATTGCATAGGATTTTGGTGGCAGTGCAGCAGGGCCACAGAGTATATTGGCAGGAAGAAGAGGACAGGAATTCATCAAATGATGGAGCCCAGGAGATTTCAATAACATTTTGGGCGGAGAAGAAAATGAAATGAAAGACAGAAAAAAACAGATTTTCTTGTGCAGGAAAAAGGGGAAGGATAATCTCTTTAATTAAATTCCTAGAATTCCTGCAGGCTTCCAACTATTGCCAACTTAGAAGAAGTATTGACCATTTTCAGACCCTCTCTGATGGAACTGTGGGTGGACAGGGTTCAGACTTGACAGTAAGTTCTTCAAAACTGCAAAGTTTTGACACTGCATTAGGCATAATTACACCTGTCAAAGATAACATACTCCTGGAGATTTTCTGTTGCAGAGCTAATGGCAGAGGGACTCTTGCAAAACTTCCACAATAATTTCTGGATGCCTCAGGCCTTTAGGAACTATCTTGACAGGATGATGACATCTTGCTGTGCAACCGGAGGCTCTGCTTCAGCTGCAGGTGATGTGGGACCAAGCAATTTGAAGCTTCTTTGCTTTTCTTCACCTGGAAAAGTCCACCCTTTGCACTTCAGCATTGCCACCACGTACAGAGGCACAAGAAATATGAAGTCAAAAAATGGTCACTTGCCAGTCAGCTCCTCTGGTCTGTCACCTCCACTAAAGGGTAAAACACCTCAGAACAGCAAGGAAACACATGATAATACTGAGCTTTGTGGTAAGACAAGCCCCTTTTCCTCCCTTTCTCCATCCTAAAATGACTTCATAAAAAAAAAAGGACATGCTCCTCCCATCCACCCAAAAAAACCTATCACTTACAGGGCTAAACACAACACTGATGGTAGCCAAGAAATGCATGCAATAACTGCAATATCCCTCCCTCGTTCTATTTCTTGCAAAGCCAGCAGTGCAAGGATTTATGTGAAGTTTCCCCCAGAAGAGCAGATTCCCTCCCCACAAAGGAAAGCTCAGCCGGAGGGAAAGGTCTGTGTTAGAGCAGGACTTGCTACAGCTTTTCCTCAGCTCCTACCCTCTTCTATCCCAGTGCCTGCCTTGCCCTAGATGGGCAAATCCACCTTCAAATCCTAGGTGGATTTGAAAACTGCCCTAGAGATCCTAGACAAAGACAGGCTATGCTGTGTACACCTGGGCATGAGCCAAGGAACACACAAAGGTGTGTCAGCACTGCCTCAGAGCCTGCTAACCACACTCACAGGAGGCTTTTGCTTCCTTCCCCGTGGCACTTCTTTCACTGCCACACCACCACACCCTTCCAGCTCCGAATCTGCATGCCCTGGGGAGCAGGAAGGTCAGCGCTCAGAGCCAAAGGATGAAATGTTGAAATCCTCTTGCAGTTGAGATTGAATTAAGGGAGAAGGGATGGAGCATGCCAAAGGCAGTGAGACTTAGATAAAAGCTCATTGTCTTCACCAGGAGCTGGGTTTGAATAAGAAGTTCAGGTTTTGGCAGACTCTGTGTAAAGCATTGCAGAATGACTGTGCATGCAGCTAGTTTCATGCATAATATATATAGGAGCATACCATATGTTTAAAGCATCAGACAATCAGGCCAGTCTCTGATGATATTATAAAGCTTTCCTTCAGTGTTGCATTTGTTCTAAACAGATGCATTTTTCCTTTTCTCCCTCCTCCCCCTAAGCTTCCCAGCCTGCCAACACTCGTTTGTAAGAAAACCAGGTGTCCATCTTTAAAAAACGAAATAAATCAGTGTACTAAGGAATCTGTCCAGGAAGAAAGCAAGTGCCCATCTCTTCTATTTTTGTTTCAAACAGGAAATATGTTGATCAACAAACTAACAAGTGGACAAACAAGAATCACAACAAGGAAAAGGAAGACATGAAAGCTCACAGGAATTAGGTTCTGAATTCTACAAAGCCAAACGCTAATCATGCCAGTCCCCAAATGTACAGAACAGATGAATTCAAGAACAGAAAGTGCACCAGTGATAGCAGATATGCTCTGGATGAAACATGTCCTGCATCAGTTATGAGAAGGGCTGGATGCTCTTGTCTTTAAAGTGTATGGTTTGATTTTATATTAATTTGTCATCAGCACCGCTGGTCTCAGGGGCTCGTCTCTGCTCATTAAAGGTGCTTTGCATACTTGGTTGGAAAGGAAGCGCCATCGGATTTGCCTCGTTGCTGCTCTCTGCTGTTACGCTGTAGGGAGCTGCTGGCAGCTGCACCAGGAGCTCTGCTGGGCTGGCTCAGCCCCAGCGGGTGTGGGAGTCCCAGCAGCAGAGCAGCTCTGACCCTGGGAGACAGCCCAGCATCCCCAGCACAGGGAAGGGATGTGACAAAATCCAAGGCCAACCCACCTTGTGTGAATCATTGCTGGAGTAAGAGCAGCTCTGTCCTCCTGAAGCACTTCGAGAAACGTTGCCTCCATCAGTCCTTGTGGAACAGCAAAACCACCTTGGAGGAAAAGCCACCAGACTGAGCAGCAGAGCAGCTGGGAATCCCCTGCAGTGCTTCCCTGTCCTTCACATGGAGTTCCCTCCACTCATCCCAGCTTTTAAGGCCATGTTTTATATCCTAATTAAACTGAAACAAAAGGAATTGGATAACAGTCTAAAAGATTTGCAAGCTACATCTATTCCACAAAATTACTCCTGTTCCCACTAGTGTAGCTCATCAGGTCCAGCACATGCTCTAATGTGTGGGACTAATAGATTTGTAACAGTGATAGCTAATATGAGTCTGTTCCGGTTACATACTTATCATGGGTCCTTGCAGGCGTTCCATCAAAGCTGCTGAATGAAAGCACTTTTTATTAAAGGAAGAGGAAAAAAAAAACCCTCTTTGCCCATAAATCTCTCAGCACATTAGCCCTCAAAACAATTCACTGAGGCAAGGTCGTATTTCCCTTGCATTAATTTAGATCCTTGGGAAGTTCAGTGAGATGAGAAGACAAGACAAAACACAAAAGGCTTCGTCTTCAGCTGCCATGAATCAGTGTGGCTTCCCATCAGCTGAGAATCCAATCATACATCTAAAGAGAGCCATAGGAAATATGTAATTATTTCTTTAAAGTCTTGGGATCTGGTAGTGATAATCCATATGTTGTATTATTATTTCAAAAGGAAGGTAGATAATGAAAGGACAGATAATAATTGACAGGTGAGAGCAGCTTTAACAGCCCAATAGAGAAAGATTTTTTGATTTCAGCAGCATGGGGTTTGCCCTGTGGTGTTGGGACTCACCAGGTTTAAGAGGAGGGGAAAATACTCTGTTGCTTTGTTTTGTGTCCAGGCAGTATTTCTGTGGGACGAGCCCTGGTGCCAGACACAGGGCTGGAGCAGAACATGATAAATCAAGTCACAGAGGGGCAGGCTGAAGGGAAGTATGTGATGATGCTCTGCCTCTCAGTAATGTTCCATCCCCTGCTCTGAACAGCAAGGAAAGCTGCCAGCTCTGAGTCCTGTACTCGGCGCTGTCCCTTTGATACCACAGCTCTCTCAGTCATGTTTACACCCTTCAGATATTTTTAGGCCTTTTTTTCCCACATGCAGAACTACATGTTGTCATCTCATAGCCTAGTTTAGTGGTTTGAGCCTTCCCACATAAATCATTTTTCCCAGACATCTGATCATTTAGTGATCAGAAGGCAGAGGGTGGTCTGGTTGCTCTTCTTTTATCTTCCTCCCAGGTCCTGTTATCTTGTCACGTCATGGTGGCCAGGTCCAAGAATGTGATTTGTTTCAAGGACAAATCAGAAACAAATAAGGAAGAGCTTTTTCTTTCCCGTGGCCCAACTTGCCTCTGTGGAAGCAGACTGTTTTATTTGCAATAATATACTAGTTCAAATTGATCTCCAGTTTGTCATCCACTGGCATTTCAAGGACCCTCAAGCCCTACCTGGAATCTGTGGACAATAACTTGTCAAAACTGTTAATTGCTGATATAGTTGGAGGGGAAAGGAGCCCCTTGAAAGCAGCTTATGATTTAGGATAAATTATTTCTAGTAGAAAGAACTTGATTTTAAAAAAATATTTTAACAATAAATCCACTTTTCTCCTCAAGAGAATGTGATTTTAATCTTCTTCACTTTGAAACCCTCCAAATCTTGTCTTTTTGTGAGTTGTTTCAGCTCTTTTGGGTAGCGTTCTTGCACATAAACATATTTGGCTGGTTTACCAGAAAGCAAATATCACATTACAGTAACGGATTTGTGGGCATGATCTGGTCCAACTAGACAGACAGCTAAACACTGTAAAGAGTTCTGTCAGATAATTACTCTCATCAAATTTCATTCTCCATCATGGTCACGTTATCCACATCAAATCCTTGGTTCTTCTGTAAAAATATCTTAGAATATGCTACACAAGCACCATTAAAACAAGCTATGCCAGATCATGAAACAGAAATGCATTCAACCCATTATTCTGTGAAGAAAAAGCTTTTATAGGCCAAATCCAATTACATGCCATGCTTGTAAATTCATTCCAGAAAACCTTTGTGGCCAAAAAGGTCCATGTTAGCCATTATGGGGTGTTTCTTAGGAAAAAATCTCCTACTGCTGCAACCACTCCTCCCCATCCCACCCCTGCAATGACCTCCAGCTAGTGCCAGATCCCAGCTGGTTCAGAAACAGTGATATTCAGTAACTTCCAGTAACCTGCAGGAACAGGTTCCCAGATTACCATCATAAAAATATCAGCTTCTGTTCTGTCAAACAGAAGGTGAATGACTGTGGTGCTCAGATTTACCATACCAAGGAGGTTTCCATTTTAACACTGAGCTTCTTGGCTTTCTCTCAAGACATTCCCATGAATCTCACTATTCTGTGGGGACCGTGGAAGGTACAACTGTAAAAGCCATGGTTTTAGGAGGATAGGAAAAGCAGATGTTCTTCCTCCACCTTCATTATTCATCTGCACTGGGAACAGTCTCCACTTGGACCTGAGATTTTAGCCCAGCATTAATGCTTCTACACCTTCAGTTGTGGAAAACAGTGATGCAAGTGCAGCACAGTCTTAAACTGACACTGGTTTCTGTCTGTGAATTCTCCTACACACAGGACATGATAATAAATCATAGACAGAGCTTGCTGATCGATTCTGCCCGAGCAGTATGTTGGTCTCCAGGGCCAACAAACCAGCACTTAAATTAAGTTTCCTTGCTCAGTGTGCCATGCTGCAACAAAAAAAAAAAAAAAAAAAAGTTGTTGTGCATCCCAGGCAGGTCATTTAGCCTCTTGTGCAAGGAGAATGGCATAAAGATACACATGTAGGCATTAGGAAATGCTCCCACCTGATGGTCCTAAAGTGAGCTCTCCAACAGCTCAACGTTTCCCCTGTAGTCTTTCTAACAATTAATGGAAAAATAGAGTCCTCTGGGAAAATTGTCACCAGGTAATTAATAAAAAATGAAAGTGAGAGAGCAAGAACTACAGGGATGTTGCAGAAAGCCTGCAAATTGCCTGAAAGAGGCTGACTTAGAGTTGTGATGCCTTCCCAGTCTCAAAGGGAACTTAACATGTGCTCCATGTTCCTCAATGGCTCACTCTAACTCTCCACCTATTCCATTCACACTTTTGAAACAGGAGACATGATGGAAATGTTCAGGCCCTGCCATACTTCTCCATGGCCCAGCATGAACAGACCTGCTCAAACAGATGGGGAATGGCTGTCAAGGACAAATCTCCAGTCCTCCAGTGATCTATTACCAGGTGATCACTTGCAAATAAAGGTCACTGTTTGTTTTCTACCTGGGGGTTGCAATCTGTTTATCATTTTGATGTGGAGGGTTCATTAAAACCCAGCAAAGGGGTCCTTTCTCTATTAAAGCAGTGATGCAATGACTTTTGCTTTAGAATCTCTGAAATGGTTTCCCAAAGAGCAAACACTGAAGCACATTTGTCTCACGGTTCCCAAAGCAGACAAGAGTTTTAAAAACCCTAAGCTTTGAAGGTCAAAACTGATGCTCTGTTGGGATATAGGGTTGAGAAAGCATTGCTGGAAATGTCCATCTCACAGCTCTGTCTCCACCTGCAGTTTGCCAACACTGTGAGTGCCTAAGCTGTCACAGATGCTGGGGAATCCTGAGGGGAAAGAGGATGAAGATGGATGGTCTTATGATTAAACCAGAGGACAGGGATTCAAGGGACCTGGTGTCACTTATAGACCTCCTGTGCTGACTTTGGGCAAGTCAATTAACCTCTCTGTGCTTCTGCTTGCCATGTGTAACATGGAGATAAGAGACCTCCCTACAGCACAGGAGACTTGTGTGGTTGACAGATGCTCTCATCCAACGCCAACAGGAGTCATGAGATTTCATTGACAGGAGAGTGATGGAGTGGGGAAGACCCACTGCCATTTGGGGTTATGTGGCTTTGTGAAAACTCAATAGGCGTCTGTTCTGCTTCCCTTGCCTCTTGCTTCACACCTGTCTGTCTTACAAGGCACAAACTCTCTCCTGACCGAGCACTGGCTCCAACATCAGCTGTGGGAGCCCTCGTGTCTCACAGGATGATCCCACGAGAGCAAATGCACAAGTGGGGATTTTTGGCATTAAAAATGTGATGTGAGTCTCATAAATAGCTATGGAGAGGCCAGCCCTGCCTTACCCCCATGAGTGTGGAAGTGCCTGAGGTGAAATGTTCTGCTTCCCTGGCCTCCTGCCTTTGTGCCCATGGGGCACCCAGATAATTCCCAATGTGGAGAGGACTGTCCTGCCCATCACAGCAATGCAAGAGGCATCACAGCTGGCCCCACCTGTCCTTCTCTCCCTCCAGGCTAGAGAAGTTCACTGATATCTCCTTTTTAAGACTTTTACAGCTCCGTAAACAAGGGAACATAATTTGCAACTATGCTTTTTGATTTCTGGTTGGGTTTTTTGCTGTTGTTGTTGGGTTTCTTTTAAGACACCAGAAAAGAAAAGCATTCCTGTGCTTTCACAGGAAACACTCTATTTCCCTTTCCAATTTCACAAGACAAGTTAAAGCATCTAATCCTGACCCTGGCAAAGCCTGCCTGACCCTTTCCTGCAAGGCTCAGGGGAAGGATTTCTTTCCCTCTCCTGTTGGGTTTGTGGATGGTTTGTTTTGCTTTTTTTTTTTTTTTTTTCTTCTATTAAAAACCATAGTATTATTAAAAAGGAATTGTTCAATTCCTTTAATTGGCTCAGAAGATAAATTCTTCCCTCAGCCCAGGGGGTCAGGGCCATCAGCAGCTATTTATTAGCAGCATTGATTGAGAAGAACAGCTTTAAATGGAAATAAATTCAATTCTATGGCAAAGAGTATTCCATACAGGCTATTAATATAAGACAAGGAGCTTAACAGTTTTATTTCATATTTTTTTGTTCCCCTCCTCAGCTCACAGTTACCTTCACTATTCCCATGTTACTTCCCACGTTTCCCTCCAACCATCCCCTCCCCATCAGGGGAATTTCCTTACCTGCATGGGTGAGAGCAGGCACAAGGGTGATAATGATGATAGAGACTTGAATGAGCTCAGGGAGGCTCCAAATCAGGTCCCTGGGAACCAGAGGAGGAAGGAGGGGTGATGGGGAGCAAGATGAGACTTCCACATGCATGCACAATAGAAATGAGAGGGGGAGAAGAGCTCTCCTATGCTCTCTGGGGAATTTTTTGTTATATTTTTGCCTTCTTCACTGCTCAAAAACTGTCCTTGCCACCCCCTTGTCGACTCCAGAATACATTCATAGTGCACACCTTCATTCCAGTGTTTAATTGCTTGAGATTGTTACTTGTAGGCTGCTAATTTATTAAAACCATATCTCTCATGTTACTCTGGAGCCCACAAGAATCATTGCCTTCTATTAAAGGCAGTGGTGCATGCCTGCTTGTCTTTTTTCTCTGGCCACCTCTGTAATTGCAGCCCATTGCTAAGATGTGAAATTCTGCCATACCAGCTCAGCATCCTCCACTGGGAATGTTTGGATGGGGAACAAATGCAGGAGACAAATTCATTCAGGATATAATCAGAAATAACTGTTCTGATGTTCACAGAGATTGCACCGGGACACACAGAGCCTCTAAGCCACTCAGGTCACATTTCACAGATGGGCCAAAAAGTGAAGCCAGAGCCTCCTGACACAGATAGTCACTGGAAGCATCATGCAGACCAGACCTTGACAAAATATGATGATGGATCCCTACAGCATCCCATGGAGTCAGCACTGTCCTTTCCCAGAAAGCACAGAAAGATCTTCCCTGGTCATATGGGCCATCTTTTGAGTCCCACACATCCCTCAAAGCAGACCCACGCTCCATACACTGTGTCACAAGCACAGATGGGATCCCATACCAGGAGATAGAGAGAGAAGACACACATAGCACACATATCTCCATACACCAAGTGGCTGACACAGGCCAAAAACTCCCTGCTCTCCTCAGCCACCACCTCTCCAACAGGTCTGTCCATCCCCAAAAGGCTGCCCAGCTGCCTTCATCATCTCCTGACTCTGTTCTGCCTTTGAAGACCTTCCTGGCAGCCCCATGCCCACACCTGGTCCTACAGAACTGCTCCATGGCATATAACGTGGAGAAGTAGCATCCCTTACAGCAGTGCCTGAGCCTGTTTCTCAAACTCCTAAAGAAAAGAAATCAACAGACAATTCAGTGATGGAAAATCACTCTGTACTTGAGATACTGCTGAGCAGCAGTGGGGGAGTTGTCCATCCCTCTCAGATTGTTTTCTAAGATCCTGTAATCACAAGAGGCAGACACCTCTCAATGTATAAGGAAAGCACCACATCCCTCTTGTGTCATGGCACAGCTCACATTTTAGACACACAGTGTTTCCCTCAAATTTGGGTTCCTATGATTCACTTCCTCATCTGGATTTGGCACTTAGCTCCACTGCTGTACAGGTGCAAGTTCACAGATAAGATTAAACCACCCTCACATGTTGGGATGGGACACTGCATCCAGACCAGCTGGGAGATGCCTTGTGGAGTTTCCAGCCAGCTCTCAGAAGGACTCAGGAATCTAAATCCTCCCCTGGTCCAAAGGCCACCAATACTCCACAATGCACCTAGGGAGCCCATGACACTTTTCACAGTCAGAGAGCATCTGGGACAGGGCTAACAGCACCTGCAGGCAGGTGCAGGCAGAGGCACAGGGAGAGGCACAGGTACCAGCCCTCAATACTCAGCAGCCATTAGAACAGCAGCCATGCAACACTAAAACAATAACATTTTGTTTATCCCCCAAACAGTTAGCTCATTTTAGCACTCTGCCTCCAAGTGCTGGTAACAACAGGATGCAAGGCAGGTGGCAGCTTTCAGTATCCAAAACTATGGGTGCATCTGTGCTTGTAAAGTGGAGGGGTGCTGCTCTGGACCCCCAGCCCCGGAAATGCTATGGTTGCAGGTGGTGGTATGAGCTCTAGGTTAGACTGAATATGGGGATTCTCAGGGATATGGAGTGGAGGTAAGCTAAACTAGATGCTCTGCTGTCTGTGAACTGGCTTTGACCTACATCCTTTGAAGACCTGGCTCCCTGTTCCTGAAACAGCCTGCCTTATTCCAGGACTGTTTTGCTTTTACCTAAGTATTTTATTTAGTTGATGCCCAAATGTCCTAGGATCTATCTGAGACCTGCAACCAAGACCACACAGCAAAATGCACACTTACAAAGATCAAAAAACCCATTTCATTTAGATTAAACAAAGCTATTATTGTGGTTTAACATAGGAATTGATTATTATAAGTATGCATATTGAGCTTAACAGCTTAAATTTGTATCTGTTTCATCACTGTTAATCTTTGATAAATATGTTTTTAATAATCTCTGGGTATTTATTGAACATAAAACTGTCATATGAAATTGAGAATAAGATTGCTAAAGATACTTATTATACACTACTTCAACACAAATTCATTATTAAAACCCTTTCACTGAGGCTTACTTTTAACCACAACATAACTGATGCAGATACTGCATAGTTAATCTATAATAAATACATTTGCAATAAACTATTGATATTTAACCTGCAGTAACTGTCTTAATAAATATGATGCATGGAAATGGCTTTTGAAATGCTCTTTTTTTAGCTCTGTCAGACCCTTGGAGGATGTGGGGCGAGAAGGGGGAAAGCTGTGGCCTTGTGTAAGGCAGTTCACTTATCAGTCCCCACAGCCTTCCCCTACCCTGGTCACTGGACTCATTGCTGCTCCAATCCCCAAATCTCCAGCCCCAGACTCTTACAGGGGTCTGTCATTTGCTCTCAGTCCTGACTCACATTAACATCTGGCTCCAGCCATCCCTACACTCTGGTGGGCTGTGCCATACAAAGGCTGTTAACTCAGCTCCTGGTGCCCCCCGATGATGCTCTGTCTGCCCAAAAGTTTTGTAAAGAGGATAAGCACCCTCAAGGGATCTGAAACACACAGAACCCGCACCCCTTGGGCAGTAAAAACACAAGCTCTCTGAGAATATGGATCAACAGAGAAGCTTAAATGAGGAGATTTCAGTTTTGAACTCAACAGAGGCCACCAAATGCCTTTGACACATGAACTAGACAGGAGCCTGACTCCAAGCCACCAGAGGAAAAGGACTTGACCCACACTGCTGCTGAGACACCCTGGGATATCTCAGAGATGTGTTTGTCATTCTTTGCATCACTTAATGACTGAGGTTAGTTGCAACAAGTCAACTATAGCAGATATGCACAAAATTTCCCTCCCAGCACTAATCAAATGGGAGAGGAGCAGAGTAATTCCTCCCCTGTCCTCTCCTCTGGGTCTTGCCCCATTTGTTATATGGCCACTCATAAGGCACTTTAAGATTTCCTGGAGGCCACCTTCTGATTCTCACATATCAGAGAGAGCCAAAGATCTCAACGTGCAACTTTTAATTGAGCTGTATCATCTGCCACAAACATGAAATTAATGGTCCTACATCATAATCATAAATTCATACATAACCCCATGCACCAGCAAATAACTCTTTGCAGTGACACTACAATGGTAAGCTGATTTGCAAGAAGTGCACGCTTCCCAGGAATCCTAATTAACCAAATTAACACCATCACTTCAAATCATGTCCCAGCAGTAGGACATTTCTGATTGGCCTCGGGCTGGAGCAAAGCAGCCAAATGAAAACCTGACAGCATCTCTGTGAGTCCAGCAGCCTCACCCTCTGCTGGGGGAAATATCTGCTGCCCATCCATGCACACAAGGAAGGGAGCAAAAGCCTTATGAGCATTTGGAGGCACTGACCCAAAACAGAGCACAGCACAGCGACCTTGTGCAGCAGAGGAGCAGCTCTCAGCCCCTCAGGCATTTCCCAAACCTAACCAGCAGCATGAGGAACACCATTCTGCCATGCTGGCTTCTTCCAGGGGGTTGTGACACTGCCATACTTCCTCAGATAGTGCCAAATTTTGCTTTGGGTGAGTCTGCAATGGGTCTGGGGTAATGGGGCAGGGCTGATAAAAGGAACAGTCTCCACAAACCCCAAACCTGTTTCCCTGAACCCACTTGTTTGCACTGGCTTCCCCTTGTGACTTGCCCAAAATATTTAGTGCTCAACACCTTTTTTTCTCCCCTTCTGGGGTAGTCAGGTTTTTCTATTTCTGCCACAGGAAAAACAAGCCACTATTTTGGGAGCAAGTGGGATTCAAGCCTATGACTGTCTCAGCACTCCCTGCATGGAAGAGGAGATCCACAGCCTTTGCGCCAGAGGGACTGCCTTGTGCCTCTGTACATATTCAGCCTGGATGTCAGGGAGGCCCAGCCCCACCAGGGTCCTCACACTGGAGCATGGAATGGGCTCAGCTCCCCAAGCACAGAGCCAGGGATCCCATCCCTGCTCTGAAGCGATGCTCCAAAAGGATCCCACCCCTGCTCTGAAGTGATGCTCCAAAAGCTGGGCTGGGAACCTTGGACCAGGGGGAAAAGGAGGCTCCTACCAGAAGTGGGGTTCGAACCCACGCGGGCATGCACCCATTGGATCTTAAGTCCAACGCCTTCACCACTCGGCCATCCTGGTGGTCTCTGGCCTCTCCCCTGGCCCACCAGCTCCTCCCTGAGAGCTCACACCTCACCAAGCACTCAGGGTCCCAATCCAAGACACTTCCCAAGCCCAGAGACACCATTCCCCCCTCACTGCTTTCTTTAACGTCTCCAGCAACTGATGGAGCATCTCATTAGGAGAGAGCAAGTCCCATGGGCCATGAAGAATGGCACAGCCCCTGTGTGCATCCTAGATCCTCATGAAAGGACCACAGTGACTGCTGGTGATGCCAACAGGGACCCTGGAGCAGGTGGGGACCTCTGGGAGGTCCCTCCTGACCCCACTGGGTCCTCAGGGGAAGGGAGCAGCTCTGACAGCCAGACACAGCACACAGGTAAAGCCCTGGCTCTGCAGCCCAGGTGCCACTCCTTACCTTCTCCTGTCTGCATAAGGTACCCTGCTAGTGCATTTAGCTGTGACAGACAGTGGTACAGGAAGGGCTTTATTTTTCCTTTGGGATGAGGTGCGGCTTTGTTACTATAGTCTAGAGAGAAGAAAAAAACTCAGACACCACTACTTAACCTCATGGGATTCAAACCCCTAGGTGCCCATGCGCAGAAAGTCTTTAGCCCTTAAGCCACAGGAGCCTGATAATTTCTGCTTCTGAATTCAGCCATCCTCAATATTTTCAGGCCAGCACCTTCACACAGGGATGTTTTCACACAGAGAAACCCTGCCAAGCCCTTTCACCAGAGGATTCTGTCTGCAGGAGGACCTCTCAGCCAGGCTGTCCTGGTCCTGCCCTGCACCAGGGTGAGAGCAATTTCCTCCTTTCTTCCACAGGGACTGCTCATTGCTGTGCCCTGGGGTAGCTGAGCCACTTGGAGAGCTTCTGATTGGCTGATGGAAAGGTGAGAGGCACCAAAAAGGGATATTTCCTGGTCTCAAAAGAGGGTGACATAGAGCTCCTGTCTGGGGGGGGTCATGCTGGCCTCCAGAGATAATTCACAGGTACTGGGAAAAAAAGGCACCAATATTCCAAACATCTCATGAGGGAATGCTGCATGTCCTCGGCTCAGCGGAGGACTGGGTCAGCCTATTCATAGTCCTGCTGACAGCAGGAGGAAAATTCACAAGAAGGGACAGAAACTTTCCCTTTTTACCCTGTTGATTACAGCCACAGCAATCTGCCGTGCTGGTCTGTGTGTGCAGAATCACAGCACAGCATCCCTGGATGCCTCCAGCTGCAGCACCCACATTAATATCAAATGAAGTCATGCTCACAAAGGGTGTTGTGCTCGCCAGCTCCCGAGGAATCTGCTCCTAATGAGCAACTTCAAAGCATTAATGAGCTTGCAGAGCTCTCCTCTTCGTTTACAGAGCTGGATCTCACACGCTTGGCATTAAGACAGGGGTCACCCATCAGCAGAGGAGAATGCGTGTGCATGTCAGTGAATATAATATATTTGTCATCCTCCAAGAAGCAAAGATTAATCATGCCCTCCCAAAAAGGAAGTTTTTATGCCACATCTGCTCTTCACAGCATGGAGAGAAGGGATCTGCCTGTGAGGATGTCCATAACCCACACTGCTGAGATCCCCAAAGAGCCCAGCTTTGAAGTTAACAACCCACCTTAACCCCTTGGGTCCAGGCTGGGAAATGCTACTTGAATTGGCAGCCCGAGGGATGAGATGAATAAAGTGGTGGAATTCTGCTCCACTGAAGGTTTAATGCATGCATGGAGGGAGGGAGTGGTATGGATATGTGAGAGAGCAGTCTTGACTGATGCTTCCCGCTCCATGGCATCCATCCAGCACAAGCAGGGAAGGGAGATGCTGGCCCAGAACAGCAGGGCTGCACAATGCATCTGCTCCTCTCTCCAGGGGCCAGACACAACCCCCTCCAAGCCTCCCAGAGCTCACCATAAATCCTTGTGTTGGAACAGCCTCCAGCGCCTGGCCAACAGCCCGTTTGTACCCATTTGAGGAGCTGAGCCCATCCATTGTGCTGAACTGGTAGACAGCCACACAGTCAAACTGGGAAGGGACCAGCCTGAGCACAGACCTGCTGCTGGGCACTGACTGCCCTTCCTCCAAAGCTTCTGAGCCTTTTCAGCCTTTCCAGAGCCCTGTTTTTGGTTGGTGTTTCTGCTGGTGCAGGGAGGGTTGGACGAGGTACGGGACAATGAGATATGAGCCTGTTCTTGCCCAACCTTCAGACAATCTCCACATACAGCCTCCAGAGGAACTGGAGTGGGGACAGCTCAGCTTCCCTGGCCTGGTTCAAACTTACCATGACACATATCCAAGGGCGTCACAGGCACAACCTGTCTGCATTTAAAAATTCAGCTCCTTCCCAGGGTCTGCCCTGGCTGTGCATCATCCACAAGGTTGGTTGGCTTCACCTGCAAACTTGCACAGAGCCCTGGCTGGGTCTGGAGTCAGCCTTGCCTCTGGCAGGGTTGTAATACCAGCTGAATTACATGTACTGTCTTGGATGTCTCCTGTGCAATCCCAAGCCAGGCTGGCTGTACCTTGCTTGCAGTGTCCCCACGAAATGTCAGCTGGAAGATGACACAGCAGCTATAGGCTTTCAGAACACATGTTCTGCCAGAGAAAGACAATAATGTCCTCAAGTCAGAAAGGTGTCATCCTTCAGTTCAGAAACACATTGGTAATGTTAACTGGAAAGTTGTTTCTCCCCTGTTCTCCCTCCAAAGAAGATCTTCTGGCACTTGGTGTCTATTCAGTAGGTCTGTGTTTAATTTAAATAACCTCTGGAGGCAGCTCTGTCCCACATGATAATACTGCAGCTGAAGAGTGGTTGGTTGGTAATTAATAAAAAAATCCAAAGCCTTAAAGTTAAGAGCAAAATAGAGTAAAAAATTACACTTTAAGGGATTTCAGGCCAAAACTGCTCCATTTTATTAATGTGGGGGTAAAAATATTCTCAATATCATTGCTTTAGAAATTAGTTGGAAAAGAGGAAAGTGGAACAGCATTCTCATCTGTGCTCCTCTTGTGCCCTTCCCCTGCTATGAAAGCAGCTCAGCACTGTGCTCCCTTTGAAACTCTTTGACCTGAAGTTTTGGCAGCCCTGCCAGGGTCATCTTAGGTTAAGCATGAGATGACAGCTTGGCTCCACCTTGTGCCATAGGCTTGGGGGGAAATTTCATGCTGCTTATAGCTGCGCCCAGGTAGAAATTAATGGGGAAGCTCTTAGGACTTTGTCAGATTTAAAACACACTACTGATGTCCCTCGTGTGTGGGAACTACCACATTTTGAGAGTAGCTGGAGTTCATTGACAAAAAGAGGAGTTGAACAGCATTACTATTTAACTGGGCCTCAGTAGGTTTAAGAACAAACAGGCAAGCTAGCACAGAAGATCACTCTTGCTCCCTGTCTTTCCTCCCTCTTGAGAGGCAATTCAGGAAACCTAGCCAGCCTTTCTTTGTATTCACAGGGATTTTTTATAGGATGGCTAGAAAATTCGTGTTGTACTGCTATGGGTAAAGGCTTATACTCTGCAGAATTTGACATCATGCCCTGCTGCTGGTTGGCACAAATCAGCCCCTGTGGAACTACAAACCTTATGGTGTGCTGTGTAGCTCCAGAGGAAAGGTTTTCCATGTAGCTTGCAAATACTGGTGTTTGGCCAGAAAACCAAAGACCACTTACTGTGGGTGCACAGACTTGATTAAAAAACAGTGGAGTTGTGCAATTACAGGAGGTTATTTATCCCAGAGGGAAAATATGTCTTCTTTTTTGAGTAAATTCTTTCAAAAAACCAACAAAACCAACAAAACCCCATCAAACCAAAAGCAATGCAGCTACCAGAGCTAAAGTATTAAGTCACAGACAATAACAGGTTTGGCTACTTTCCCCTCCTCAGGAATGGTGTCCCAGATGCTTACAATTTTCCACAAGGTATCTCTAGTCTAAATTATTCTCCCAGTTATTTTCTGCAAATATTTCTTGGACAACAGACAGTTTCTCAAAAAATTAATCTTGAAGGTTCAAAGTAGCCTGGCTTTGCACCATTGTTTCTGCTTTGATTCTGAGTGGGCTCTTAAGGAGATGTCAGGAATGAATAGTGATGGTTCAGCATTTCACAGTCATCAACCACCCATATTCAATTATTCCTAACGATGTTCTGGACAGGATGCACAAGTAGTTCATCAAGAATTTACCTTTTTTTCAGTGTGAATTAGATCTTGTGAAAAATACCATCATGGGCACATTTCTTCCTTCCATGTGTCTTCCAAACAGAGAAAATGAGTCACAGCTTTGCAGAAGGGAAAGCTCAAGAACACATCAAGAATCACAGTGCTGTGGTACTGATGCCTCAGATGCTGATTGCCCAAACCATGAAGTCATAAAAGGATCTGATGTAAATAAGACATTTGCTGCATGTTCATTTGTTCTTGCCCAATGCAGTCAGTCAGTGAGTAACTGCAGAGAGAGAAACTCAACCAGTCCTGACTTGAGGCACATGATCCCCCCCAGCCCCACTCTCCATGCCTGCATTTCAGCATGCGTTGATCACCAGATGTGTGTAAACCAGGCTCTGTAGGGGCATTCCAAAATCACACAATAAAAACCAATGTGTAACTTACTTTTGGCTGCCTTTTCCCATGACAGAGGAGTTAGCTCTGGTAAACAACAGCTCAGTGGAGAACTCCATCCCTTCTGGGACCATAACTTAGGAAATATTGCAGTAGCTCTCCTCTGAATCAACCAGAGGGGAAAATGAGGTGACTGAGTTACATGTGGACAAACATCAGTAGAAGAGGCTCACATTTGTCAAAAAAGTCTCCTGCAATTATTCACATACCTTGGACAAAAGTGCTGGAATGAATGGGAAGAACCTTTTGCTCTCCACCTGCAGCATCAGCAGTGCCCACTCCTGCTTGTTAGCTCAGCAGGGAAGCGTGCAGGCGACAGATCACATCCCAGATGTCAAGGTGCATCTGCATGAATTCCTAAAATGACATGTGTTCTTTAGCCCAGAGCTTGGCTCCAGGCTAAGAGCTAAATTTGATGTTCTCTGCGGCTAAAACTTCTTCAAAAACCATTCTGGGTTAATTAGGGAAGGGAAATTTTGGCTGCAGTCTGTTCAAGAAGATTGACTTGGGAAATGGTATGAAAGTCATGGTTTTTGCAAGAGCAAAGAGAAATAACAGACTCATTTCTAAAAGCCCTGCACCTAAGAACTTCAGAAAAGTGCAGAACTTCACTGAAATACAATAAAAGGGATTGCCTAAAAGCAGAACATCTCCTTTGGCTCCACGTACCATCTCCCAGAGGCACCACATCATTCCTGCTGCTCACAAAACAGCTTCTTCCTCCTTTTAATAGTTTTATTTTTAGGCTTCTCATATTTAATTCTCCCTTTTTCCTTATATAAGGTGCTTGGAAAGGCTGCAGTGTCAAACAATAATTACATCAGAGAAAATTTAGAATCCACAGTGTTAAAATGAGCCTGCTCCTGACAAGTGGATGGATGTGGGAAGTGAGGGGATGCCGTTTTGTGGCAGAGAGCACCCAGCTGGCAGTGTAGCAGCATCTCTGGTGGGCTGGGGCACCCACCCTCAGCTGTGGGCAGGCTCAGCCTGGAGCACACTAGTTCATGCCTGCACTGGCGTGGGATGAGATGCAGGCACTTGCTCAGGCAGAGCTGGCAGAGCCTCTCCCCAGCAGCAACCTTGAACGAGGCTTAAAATGCAGTTTTGCCATCCATTTACCACCCCTGGGTGGGCTACAGTGTGTGTGCCTATCTATAGCTGCAGCTTCACCTCAATAAGGATCAGGCATTCCTGGGGCTAGGATTCACCCCATAACCACCATTATTCTGCTTATATTACAGCTGAAAGAAGAAAAATATCTGTCTGCTTCACCCAGTCTGTGTTTCTGAGGATATGGGTACCTAGCTCAGGCAGCATCCCAATACCTTTATAACTTTTCCCCACCATCTGTGCTGAAGTAACTGGACACACATCTGCTCTGCTAAATTAAATTGTTTTAAAGTTAGAACTCAAACTGACACAACACTGAATCTTGGACTATGCCCAAGTATTGCCACTGCCAGGGTGTTAAAAGAACTCACTGGTGATAATCTCCGAGCACCTGCATTGTGTTTTCCAGCAAATAATCTGATTACAGTGAATTTGATCTGCCACCAATGAAAGCAATGTGGAAATCGCTGATGACTGAGACTGAGACTCCTGTGGGTGACCAAAAACTGATGGGAAGACCAGGAAAATATTTTCCTCTCTAAAAGAGAGCATCACTTGCCTTACAGTGGATTCCAAGTAGAAATATTAAAATGCTGACAGGTATCTGCTATCTGTCATGCAATGTCTAAAATCAGGTTGTGGAGAAGAGTAGGTGTATAGAGTGAGCTCACACATAGTACATACAAGAAGTTTTCTAGGGATAACAAGTTTATGGAATATATATATTTTTCTCCATATGGGTTCCCAGCTGGACTTCTTTGCCGCCTTGGAAGACACCAACTTGCTAAAAACATCAATAAAGTCAAAATTCAGGATTGTCCTAATTAGATGTGACCTTTGAAGGGAACAGATGAAGGCTGAGCACTCACCTGATTCTGTGAGCTCACCCCTGCCTGCCAGGGGACACCACGACCATTTCTGTTTCCATTTGTTGCTTCATGACTCATGTTCATGCTACCAAGGCAAAGGAAAAGAGGCTTGTGAAAGAGAAGGAGGGCAAACCTGTGAAGTTCAACAGCTTCAGATCCACAGTCAGTCATCAGTCTGGCATTTGACACCTTTAATTTTGTTTTTCCTGATCCATTTTATTCCCATCAGCTGGCTCCTGTCCTTCCCATCCTTTGCTCCTCCCATGGGACAGAGGCCTTTGAGGAGCAAGGACATCTCCAAGAGGAACTGGCCACCAGGAAAGTGTAGAAAATAAGCAAGCTATCTCAAATCACGTGGCTGGTGGCCTCCTGGGAAACTGGAAAAGAAACTTCTGGAGTTAAAAAGACAGGAAAAAAGTAGTTCTTCAAATTTATGCTAATTTGCTGCAACTATGTTTTTTTTTACACTGGGTTTTATAAGAGCCACAGTGAAATGAATACTACAGCCCCTCTGAACATCAAGCACTTCTCTCCAATGGCTTATTTCAGAACTTCTGATCATAAACAACAGTCAGACAAACTCTAGCATATTTCATTCTTCATTTGCTTCTTTTTGGTTGGATTTTCTTGTGTGTTTGGGTTTTTTTAAAGTAAGATATATTCTTTCTTCTGGGATTTACAGCCTGAGTTTGTAACAATTAGGCAAAGTAAGCCATGTGAAGATTTTTTTATGATCTGCTTTAAACATAAAGTTTTGGAAAGTAGACAAAGAAATTATTATTATTTTGCTGAACAGCTGTGTTAAAACACAGGGGAAAGACTCTAAAGGCACTATTTGTTTATTTGGCTTTCAATAGCTATGACAAAGCAAATAGCAGCTTTGGTCTTGGTCCACAATTGACTTAATTGGTAACACCTCAATTGTATGTCCTAAAAAGCTCCTAATTAGCAGCTGAGCACAGGATAAACTAGGTAGTGTGTGTTCATTTGTGTTCCAAGAGGACCAGCCAATACGGAACAGAGAGTTAACTGAAGATCCAAAGGCAACTGATTTAATGTGTACACATGCAAGAAGGGATGTGTGTGCACGTTCTGCCCTGTCCTGTGTCCCTACAGCACCCAGCACGAGGGGCTGGGCTCCCTAATCCTTTCCCTACTCAGCTGGGAGCCAGTCTGAAAACTACAGAAAGTCTTTTCTGGGGACTTTTGCTGCCTCCAGCAGTCTCTGGGTCAAGGCCTGCTGGGAAATGTTTGCCACTGCCTTCCCTGGCTAATTTCAGAGAGCTCCCAGGGAGATTCCCTCTCTTTCATTTACTATTCAAGCCCCTCACACTGCAGGAAAATACTCAGAGCAACGGGGGAAGAAATGGTCCAGATATGAGCAGTGAAGGCACGGGGAAAGTAAACACAGGTGTGAAAACACCTGCTCTGTAAAAAGAATCTTTCTGGGGACAGTGCTAGAAATCATCCACCTAGGCCAGCAATTCAGACATCCAAAGAATACACTGTAAAATGTGGGCAGCAGAGGCATGGGATGAGACAAAGCTTACATCAGAGTGAGAAAGCACAGTCAGAGTCCTTTAACACATGCCTGCAATACAGGCCCAGGATCAGGGCTCAATCTCTTGCCTGCCTGATGATCCCCTAAAATGAGTTCATGCATCTCAGTCCATCTCTAGCTCACTAAAAGCCTGCAGCACCCATCCTTGGCAGGACAGCTGGTGATGCTGGGGAACAGCCTCACCAACACCAGAGGGGAAGATTGGTAACTCAAGAAGGCAGCAGCTGTGTTTCAGTCCTAAGCAGCATCTGGGACACTTAAGGTTGATGGATAAAAGCAGAAGGCTGCAAGACTGGTGCTCAAAATCTCATACAGGACTGCTGGGTGCAGGAGCAGAGGACAAGCCAGTGGCAGAGCACTTTCCTGAAATGCAACATTAGTCCTCCTGTGGAGATGGATGAGGGAGAAGTTTTGTAGCAGCTGTCCATGCTGCCTTCTTTCTGCTTTCTTTCTCTAAAGCACTATTCTTTCTCTAAAGCACTAACATGGACAGGAGGGTCTGGTCATGTCCTCTTATCTATCTGTTGAGGGACAGCCACCAAAATTTTGGCAACTCCTGTACAACCACATTGAGCTGGATGTGAGAAGCCGGGAGATGGTGACACACTGCCCAGTCTCTGACTAGTGCCTAAGGCCAGCACAAGGATGGGAACAAAGCAGTCTTGTACCCACAGTCATGGAGAAAGACAGGACATGCTCCACCAGGGGGAAAAGCTCTGTTAGATGCAGGCATCTCCCTCCAGCTCTCTTGCCTGGCAGGTGAAACACAACTGGTGCCATAAGGCCAGCAAGTGTTGAACAAAAGCTCTTCTTTCAGTACTCTCTGCTCTGCTGTTTGCATGGCTCCATGAGGCAGATTGCTATCTCTTATTAACTAAATAAACAAGCAGCAAAAGTTGAGCAAAACGGAAACACACACACAGCTTGTCTGCAAATAGAGACAAACGCCTCCAGCGCATGGCTGCACCCAGCTGTCTGCCTGTTACCTGCTTAAACAGCTCTAATTTCCCATTAAGGTCAATGCAATCAGAGCCTCTCCTCCCAGCTGGAAAACCTGGCTAATGAAACACTCAGGCTTGTGTGGAGTCCACTTCAGAGCATCAGCAGAGCATTTGGAGGAGCTGAGGTAGGTGCCCTCACCCGTCTCCCACAAGGATGAGTCTCCAGCCCAGACTGCAGGAGAAGGGCTGGGCAGGGGCTGCTCTGCAATCTCCTGCTGAAATGATGAGGCACTTCCAGCTTTCAACCAGGGCATCTGCTGCCTGAATAATCCCACAGTGGAGAGAGAGTGCAGAGAGCAGAGCCCTGCCCAGCTCTGTGCTCCTTTCTCCTGGATACTCCATCTGGCTCCACTTCTAGCAAATGGTATCTATCCAGTTTATGCATCCCTTCCCTCTATCACTCACACAGTACCCTGAAAACATACATGGACTGAGTAAACTGTCTTTATATATAACCTGAAAAGTTTGATCTTGGAGCTTTGTTTTTTACTCTTCAGTTTCTTTTAGCTTCTCCTTTCCAAACACTGGAGCTCCTGACCAAGTTTTGATGAAGTCCATGAGGGTGACAAACAGCTAGACGATGACCTATATATGTAGGGAGCTACTTGACCTGATCTACTACCATGTTGCTTAAAATGAAATTTAAAAAAATTCAGAATACCCATAGTCTTTCATGCCTTCAAAGTAACTGTTCTGAGGATAATTTAAAGTATTGAGACATTGATTCACTAAACATTGTTGGCCTGCTTAAATGTGGGGAGGCAAAGTCAAAGTCACCCATTATTGGTGATTTATTAGCTGTAGCTGTTTCTTTGATCTTCTCCAACATCATGCACTCAATATCCTGCTCCCATGAGGCAGCAGGGACAGCAGCCCTTTCAAGACTTTCACAATACTGTGACTTACATTTCCTGTCCATGGAATCACCTCCACTAAAGACACTGCTTTTTACCAGATTTAGGGGAATCTTCCAGAGCCCTACAATATATGCAAAACCAGAAGTTACTCTTGGATTGAGAAATTATTATACCAGCACCTCTAAATTGCTTTTAGCGGCTTTCTGTGCTGCCTCAGGCTCAGAAGTACTTAGTTTGCTGACAAAAATCGTAGACTCGTACACATTGGAGATGGAAAAGCCCTGCTAGCTTCAGCTAGTCCATTTCTCCTACCAGGGAGGGAATATTCTCAGCAATCTGCTTTCCCTGCTACTTTGTCTTGTCTATTTTTAAACATCCCATGTAGCAGAAATACATTTAGATTGTCAGGATTTCAGAGCCAAGTTAGCTGTGGAAGTACCAGCTGTAGCCTAACCTGCTTTGTCTAGTGGCAGCAGCTAAATTGCTCTCTGCTGCCTTTGAAGTCAATGGTAAAAGTCTTATTGGCTTCTGTGGGAGCATTCTCAGGCCTTTGGTATGGATGATTGGAGCAAATAGCTATGGAGCACTGATAAGCCATTCTTACACTATCACTTTCCAGGCCATAACTGCATTTTAATAGGCAAGAAATTGTCTCAGCAGCAGTCAGGGTGCAATAACAGCAAAGCCATGTGGAGCACACAACACACTGGGTCTGCACTGAAGTGATTCCTGCCATGACCACACAAAGTCATATCCACAGCCCAAACAGGTCTGGAGAAATGTGAGCACCAGGGGGAGCAGTCAGAGCAGCCCCTTTGGTACCTCCTTGATTCTAGAATCTACCAGAGTTCAGCTCTGTTCCTAGATAGCTCCAATGTGTTGTCCTTTTTCCCTTTTGCTGTTTCATTTAACATCATTAATGGAGGGGGTTGGTCACATTAGGGTCCCTCTTTACCAATCTATTATGCCTTGACTAGAATATAGCGCAGATATGGCACTGCCCTATTGTTTTAGCCAAACAACACAAAAAAATATCGGTTGTTGAATCACAGAAATTAAGATATTGTCATATAAAATTCAGTCCACCTTCTCCAGGATAAAACTGCCAACATCTGCCCTGTGAGATGGAGCACTCAGCAGTGGCAGTGACACAGCCCCAGTGCAGCTCAGCCCTTTTGCTTTCTCTTTTAATTTTAGTAACAATGGCAGGTAGTGAGAGCCAGGGTTGGATTTAATTTAACTGTTGTTGTGCTCTACTGGGACAACTTCCTCTGCCTCCACATTTCCTGTCTGGAAGTTCTCCCAAAAGGATGGATTAACCAATATGACCTGTATGGGAAATGCACTTTATTGAAGCTATTTTTCTAGGGTGGAGCTGAACAGCTGTTTAACAGTACATAGCTGCACTGCGTGAGACATGGTAAAAACACAAAAAAATAGCTGTATTCAGGTATAACCAGGATGTAAGGAGGCAGAGATAATTATACTGTGCTGTAATTTTTGTCTGTATGCAGAGGGTACTGTCCTTGTGCGACAAAGCATGGGGTACCACAGCATAACAGTCAGCACAAGGGAAGGCACTTTCTTGTGCCATAAATACAGACTTATTAATACCACCATGGCAGGCCCCAGCATTCTGGCAAGGACAGCTCACATGCTAAAACTCTGTGGGCATAGACATCTATCCAAAAACTGATAAACTGCTTTTTTTCACATGATGGAAGCAGCCTGTAAGGACAGCTGTGATGAAAACCAAGCACAGTTCAGTCCTCTCATTTATATAAGGCTACACCAATTAATAGGAGCCATAGGTGTCCCAGAAACAGTCCCACACTAACTTCATGGCAATCCCTGTCTGTAGGCACCCCAGGACAGACTCAGCTCTTTGCCTGTACACAGGGAGCTGTTGCCTGCTGTGAGCTGCCACTGCCATCCATGGAGCACAGTCCCACTGCTGATGGCTCCTGTACCAGGCCATGAAGAGCCATCTCTGGGTGGCAGCACAAGGCTGCACAGCCCAGGCAGCCTCAGCACGGGAGATGGAAGCATCCAGAATCCCTTCCAGAAGCCTCAATAAAGTCCCTGCTTCCTGTTCACATCCCTTCCCACCGTAGCAGGTTAGCAGTGCAATTCAGTTATTGCAAATTTACATCAGGGCTGGAGACATGAGAAACTGAGCAGAGGCTTTAAAAGCCACTCTTTTTTTTTTTTATAAAGCCTGCCATAAACCACCAGCCAGATTTACCATGAGTTTCCTGTGTGTGCACATGAGTTATATGCACAGTAAGTGTCCCATCATCATGAATTCTGCCTGTGTTCCTCTTTAACAGCCCTGATCATAGGGAATTCATTTGGTCTCCATATAGCTGTCACCTGTATTACCAGAGTGATTTCATTCTAATTTAGCATTACTTAATGGTGAAGATAAAGTTAAGTGTTAGCCATGTGGGTCCTTTCTTGGCTTCTCTCTCTCTGACACAGCAAGAGTGTGGCTGCAGGGTGTTTTATGACCAATAATTCAAAAGAGCAGGGGAAAGAAGGAGCAGCAAATATCAACTGCTTGTCAATCATCCACAGTCTTTCAGCTCAAATGGTTATACCTGGACCTCTGACCTTTTCTTCTGCCATCTCTGATCCCCATGTTTGTTTGGAGTTCTTTAGATACTGCAGCCACCAAAATATATATTTTTTTAGAGGTTCAGGCTTAGGAAGCCTGCAGTGGTTACCCACAGAGAGAGGAAACTGTGATATAGAAAGCCATACCTAATGGCTGCAGTATA
Source organism: Zonotrichia albicollis (assembly GCF_047830755.1). Lineage (NCBI taxonomy): Eukaryota > Metazoa > Chordata > Aves > Passeriformes > Passerellidae > Zonotrichia > Zonotrichia albicollis. The sequence goes on from NC_133830.1 coordinate 10,572,668, forward strand.
GCAGCCAAATTACAACCAGCCCTACAAGCTGACTGAACGCGTGGAAATGCTGTGGGGAAATGGAGGGGGTTTATAACATCAGTTATACAGCAACAAGTGATTTGTCTCCCAAACCCCTGTGCTCCCCCTCTTTTCCTCTGGCTCACAAAGGTAATCATTCTGTATATATCATGAGCTTGTTTAAACTGGAGATGAAAAGCTACAAAAGTGCAACTTAATTGAACTCTGCATTGTGTTATTACAAATGCTGCCGACCTCACTTGCAGTCCATTATCAGAGGGTTCTGCTGAATGCTTTAATTAAAGACAATAAGGCTATTAAAAAGGCATCATTTTCTTGTCTTCAGCACTGCTGGAGAGTTTGGGCTGATGAGATTATTTCCTGTTAATGCTCTTCTGTTGTTGTTTTTAAATCTTTTTCTCCCCATGGTTTGCAAATACTGTCGGAGCCTGAGTTGTACTAGAGTCATTACGAACAGGAAAAAAACAGCTTTGCCTCTAAAATGCTCACTAACATTTGACAAGCAGAGCTCCTCTTGCTGATGATTACCCAAAGTATCCCTGCCTTTTGCTGTCAGATGCAGTCCCAGAGAAGGACAAAGCTTCCCCACACAGGCCCAGGTGTCCATATGGACCAGAAGGATGCGCTCTGCCCGCGGCACCCGTTTGCAGGGAGGACAGAGTGATGACAGTGCCACTTGCCAGAGGGCAGGTCTAGCCCACAGTGAGTAATGCAGCACCTCTCCATAATTAACATGCTTGCTAACAGCCCATATGTGCCATCTCTACTTTCATACTGGTGATGGTAATAGTGATACCAAGCCAGCAGTGTTTCCAAAGCCAATTAAGGCAGGCTGGCTGGGCTGCCTTGTCTCCAGCTCTGGACCAACAAAGCAGAAGGATGACAGCACAGGAAGGCATCAGTGAGGATTATCACAAGGAAGGGGAAGTTTGTAGCCTCAGTGGGAGAGCCAAAATGCTGTGGAGGAGGGCTTTAAACAAGGGAAATGGAAAGGTTTGCAGTAGGACAGCTCTGCTCATCTGGCCACAGGGGGATGTGCAGAGGGATGAGTGAGGCAGGATGCTCTCTGCCTCTGGATTCACAGGGAGGACACACCAGTCCCTGGCTGCATCCCTCAGACTTCAAGGACATCTGCAAGGGCTTGACCTTGTCCACTCTGTGCATTCCTTGGTCTTTGGCAAATAGCACAAACTGAGAGTGGGGGGGTACAAAAAGAGCAATGGTAAATGCCCTGGTGCTCCTTGTGTGGATGTGTTCACTGAACAGGCACATCCACCCACCAACACACAGCCTGAACCCAGCAACTGCTCAGCACTGGCCACAAAACAGTTAAAACTTTGCTAGCAATCCAGGCCATATTTGAACAAGAGACCTAATGGCAATTGGCATTGTAGCCCTACTGTGAAAAAGCCAAACCATCCAGTCCTACTGTGATTAAAAACTCCTTCTTGGATTAAGGAACAAGCAGCCAGATGCTAAGTAACTGAACTTTGCCCCTGCAAGAAGGAGAGCAAAGAACTAACCACTGAGCCAGCCCAGTTTGCCAAGACTTTTATAGGGAAGGAACTTTTACAATTAAATACAGCAAAAGGTTTCTTCCACTGTGAGCCTCTGAACACAGGTTGAAAGAAGCAAAGTCGAACGTGAAAGCCAAGTTAAGGAAGGAAAAAAATAATAAAAAAAAGAAAAAGTCTTGATCTGAAGGTTGGAGGCTCAAAGTAGCTGGAAACCCCATCAAGTGACTGAATGGGAACAGTGAGGGGCGGGCAAAGACCACAACTCCTCCCTGGGTAAAGGATGAAGCTGTAATGTGAAGCAGACTGACCTAGTTACATATTTCTTCTTCGCTCCCCATTTCTCTCATTACAGTTGCCAGGCTGGCATGTTGCAAAGCAAATTGTACATGAAGTTTCTGCCATCTAAGCCAAGACAAGGAGAAAGCAGGAGCTCTGTAGATGGGGGCATATTGAGCAGCACCATCTCAGGTCTCCTTGGAGGAAAGGTTCTTGACTGCCTCATCACTCCATACAAGGTGACTCTCTCCATCATGTCCTTCCCATCCATCTTTTCTTCATGTGTCAACAGCTGCCTTTCATTTTTGGTACAGTGGGGAAATGACCCACAACCTGATATTTGCAGCTTCATCCTAAGCAAACAAGGCACATGCTCATTAAACAAACTCTCTCCATCATTCTGGTGTGCAGTTCAAGCCAGGGAGTCTTCCTTTGGGCTAGGAAGGTCCTGCAGCCTCTGCTGCTGGACAGGTGCTGCACTAAACAGATCTGCCCTGGACTTCTAAAAAGCCAGCAAGGGTGACCATGGTGCTGCCACATACAAGTGCTGCTGATCCCCTTAATTCTGATAGAGTTGGGAATCAGGGGGAGAGAGGGTGGTGTGTGTCTGTTGACAGAGTCAGGAGCCCTCTGACAGCTTTAACTCATTCTCAAATACACCCATGTTCTATAGGAAAGGGGCATCAAGCACAGCTTTATGACCATAATGGCCATGTTCCTTTAAGGCCCTGTTCCTCTCTGCATTTTGCATCCTTGCAAAGCCAGCTCCCAAATTGCACCTGGGTTTTCCCAACACATGGCAGAGCTGCTCTGGCTGTGGCACATGGTGGCACACAGGGCACACACCAGGGTGGGCTGGCACAGCTCACACCACACTCCTGCAGCAGGCACTGAAGAGCAGCAGGCTGCCATGGATCCCAGGTGAGAACGTGGTGTTTGGCCCTTTTGCACCCAAGGATGGCCAAGGATACCTGAGCACACTGACCAGTGAGTGTCCAGAGGTCAGGAAGTTTGGAGCAGCACACAAGATCTGATCCATTGACTGCAGATCTCCAAAGTATCCACTATTACTGCAGATCTCCAAAGTATCAACTATTACTGCAGACTCACAAGCTTGACAAGCTTAAACCACAACCCACCAGGATGAGATGGGGTGCAGGGAAAGCTCTGCTCTTGCTGAGCAATTAGATAAAGGAGCAGCTTCCAGGAGAGGTAAGAGAAACTACCAAGGGAAGCATTTCCAAAAGATGAACAAACCCTTTGGGGAAGACAGTATTTTGGAAGAATCGATGCTAAATGTAGAAGCTTTAATGACTTGTGGGGAGTCTCCAGTCTATAACTTCTAACTGGAAATGAGGGGGAAAGAACACTGAAACCTTCTGAACTTTCCACCATTCAAAACTACCAATGGTGCTTTTTTTGGCTCAGGACTATTTTTGATACAAGCATGTCTCATTTTCAATGAAAAAATGCCTTGACAGGGAGAACTGGCAGTGATACGAGGAGATTCATGCCCTCAGTCACAGCTACCCCCTCCAGCTGAAGCAAGGGCTCTCCAGAAAAGGAATGGTGCAGATGCTGAAGCAGATGCTAAACAAGTATGAAGTCAGACAGTGTTAATTTGGCAAATAGTTGCTGTGACCCCACTTTCAGCATCGCTCATTCACTTAAAGCCTGACTCCTGCCTCACCATCACTTTCAGAATAGGGTAAAAGAATGGGATTGCCTGAATGTGCAGATTTGTCTCTCTCAACTAGCTGAGGTGATCCAAGGTCCTGTGGACACCTGGGTAGACAATTTTTCCAGTACACCAAGTAAACATTGCTGTTGTGGGCATATTTTTCTGTGCCTCAGCAGTTCTGAGGATTTGACACTACAAGAGGGTTTACCCAAAATAAAGCCACATCCCACCCCATGTCCCTCCCCTTGCACATCTCAGATGTGTTTCAAAACCCAAAACACATCACAGGTACAGTGTCACACCTAACCTACAGCAAGCACCAGACTCACCATTGCCCCAGACAAAAGCTTTGGAGCCAGCAATCATTGCAGACAGATCAGTGGTTGGTCACCATTTTCCAGCCTTCCCAATCCACAATTTGCTATATGAGCATCCTGAAGAGAGAGAAAAGGGTAGGTCATTATAGATGTGTTCTCAAGAAGAGATAAAACCCATTCCATGTATTAGTAAGCTCCACAATCATCACTGCTGGAAGCTGAGTGTTTATGAGAACTGGCTGCTTTGTAAGAGCTGCACAAACACAATGTGGGGTGAATACCAACTTCAATAGGGGAAACCAAAAGATTTGGACCAAAGAAAACAGTATGATGCATAAACTGAGCATGATTTGCCTCAAATCTCAGTTTTGGGAGGAAGTAAAACAAAACAGCGTTCGATGTGGGACAACTACAAATGACTCATTCAATTCTGACAAGAATTTTGTTTAAACTGAGTTATTATTTGACCTATTTATTTTACTAGAAAAGAGACCTGCTCTCATTTTAAGTGAAAAAAACTATATCAAAATGTAAGTTTAACATGTAAAGATCTTGCCTCAGAAAGTTTCACCTGGTAAAGAAAAGGCATGTCCTGTTCTGAAACCTGCAAAGCAACACTTCCAGCCTGTGTGATTTCCCTTGCTCCATCCCTCACCAGAGATATGCATTGACTCTAATTCATGAGCAGTTTCCATCATCCTGGAATTTTTCACTAATTGGCAAATTTACTGTGCACTGCACATATTTTACCCATGTCTGCAAGAACCAGATTTTCTGTTCTCCCCATTCCCTTCTCTCCCCCTTCTGCTCTCCACTCCCCACCTCTGCCTTTCTGCTTAGAACTCACACACACACACAAATATAGCCTCTATTTCATCTGCAACATCTGTACAGCTTGACCAGCTTCCTCAGAATTTTTTAATACATACAAACTCAACAAATAATGCAAATGAGCCACCACTTAATTATTTCCTCAACTTGTCACACAAGGAGCAATTTGGAGCGAGGGCCGGAGGTGGTGAGAGAGGCAGCACTGCTGCTCTCCCTGGTCCCACCGACCCACCCTCCAGCTTTCCAGCAAACACTCACTTCACAAAATCTAATTACTCTGCTAACATGTCCCATATGCTGTGTGGCAGGCAGAGAAGGCTTTAATTACATCTGCTCTAGACATGCCGGGGAGCCCTGATTCCCCATCTCCCAGGGACTCCACAAGCACCCGTGGGGTTGAGGGTGCTGCCAGAACCAAAAATGGAGGCTCAGCATCAGGCCCTGGGCACCAAAACACCCTATTTTTCCTCCTTCTGCCCATATATACACATACATCCACCGATAATGGTAGGGCTGCAGCAAGAGAGGGCTCTGCTCTCTGGAGGGAAACAATTCATCCCTCTTAAAAAGTGCCGACCATCACTGTTAATGAACTGATTTTCAATCACTAATTATTAGAAAGCCCTTCCACACCACTGCTCATTTGTATGGCACTTGAGAGACATCATCTCTCATTTGGAAAGAGGAGGACAAAACCCATTCCCAGCTGGCCCTCCTCTTCCCTCCATTGTCCCAACACTTCAGCACACCATGGAGCTGGCTTTTCCCCTCCTTCCTCCACCCCATTTTACTTTTCATTTTCACAGCTGCCTCTGCAATTGCTACTTTCATAGCCAGCGGGTGTTGCTGAGGTGGCAGGTAGTCAAAACCATTTTGGGGCACAATACATCAGGTGGTAGACAAGAGGCAGGCAGGAATTTCTTTGACGTGACATTGTTATGCAAAGATGCTCACAGTTCCCAAGGCTCTTCATGCAACTGGATGGCATTTTCTGGAGACAGAAATCCTGCTTTAGGGGAACAAGGGCTGGAGGCAGGGGAAATCCTTTCATTCAGGATCATGTTTAAGTGTGAGAGCAGAATATCTATTGTTGTCCCTACGCTTTTAATGTGGTTTGTGGCTTATATGATCCAGCCTGTAATCTGTTCCACATCTTATAGTGCCTTGAATTTGATCGAGCCACATCTGAACTGTGATAGACTGCTCTGCTGGCTGCCATGTGGTGAGCCATCTTCCACCAGCTACAGCCAGGGGTTTGAACAAGGGCCAGTCATTATTGTTTGCAAACTCTTCAGGCAGAGGGGCAACTTCCAAGAATACTGTGGGTAGGAGAAATTCCACAGAAGATGCCTTTGATCTGAACTTTCCAAGTGTGGGGTAGTAGTGTGCATGTCCACGCAGTTTCTTTAGTGAACTCCCTGTGCGTCCTCCATCAGAGCTGCAGGGCCATGATTTGAAGCAGGAATAGCACTACTTTCCCATGGATCAATGGTTGTGCCATGGTCATTCACAGGCTGTGGATTTCCAAGCCCCATTGCGGCCATCTGCAGCATCCATCAGCTTTCCTGCTGCATCAGGGCATCCCTGCCCCAGCCATGCTCCAGTCACATTTGGCAGCCTCACAGAGGTGCAGGCAGTGATGTGCTGAGCAGTGGGAGAAGAGCAGGGTAGGAGGCCTTTCCTGAGCTGCATTCTTTTCTTTCTTGCATGAACTGCTCTGCTTGAAGAACAGTGCTTAGTCCATGTTTTCCAATTGTTTTTGTTCCTATGGAGACATGGCATAGCAGCTTGCCTTTCCCCCTGCACTAAGTGGAGCCTTGTCCCATGAGCAAGCTCTGGAGTTATGAGAGCAAGGCTCATGGCTTGTGGCATCAACTCCCATCCTCCCTGTCCCTCTCCACTCTGGAGCTGCTACATGGAGCATGAAATGAGCACATGCTCGAGCTCCACATCACCGATTTCTCTTGTGTAAAGGAGATAATCCACAAAGCACTTGGTGAAAGGGTGACACAATGAGATGAACATCTCTTTCAGGAGATGTTCATCTCAATGCCCTTCTTTCCTCACCTGAAGTCCCAGTGATGTCTCATATATGGAATATTCCTTCAGGAGGACACTTGTCTACTCCCTCCCTTTCCCAAGAGTACCTAAACTGTGTTAAGGTTATCCAGGTTTCATGCCAAGGAATGGACATGTGGCTGGTCCAGCTCCACTCTAAGCTTTGTATAAAAGTCAGATCCCTTTTCAGGACCATCATTATTTCTTTTTAACCTAGAGCCCAAAATTACCACTACTCAAGCTGAGGGAAGGGAAGAGGAGGGGGGGAAAAGAAAAAAGAATACAGGGAACAGACAGAAAGTGAAGCCAGCACTTGGGACATCACAGCTAGAAAAGGTCAGGCTGCACTTTTGGATGGCTCATCCCATATTTAGGTGCATGATAATGGGAGATCCTGCCCTCTTCTGTTTTATGCATTTCAGTAGCATCACTGTCCTTAGTGTGAATCCAATCGATTTACTCCAGCTCCCCAGTTCAATTTCTAGGGCTGCTCAGCCAGGACTCCCTAATCTGTGAACAGGATTTCATTGTGGCTGGGTGCTCCTGATCCTTCAGTTTATGGCTTAGCATTAAATTGGGCTCCAGTGATGCAGGTCCACTTAGATTATGAGTCTGAAAGATCAGGCAACTGCAGCTCAAGCAGTGGGAATATAGAGGAATTCTTGTGGAAGTGAGCCTCCCTCCCAGAGTAAAATAATCCTGTGACACCCTGTCTGTGTGATCCAAAGGGCTGTGGTTTTGAGGTCAGGATGAAATCTCATTCAGGAAGAAAAAGAAATAAATTATCGTGGAAAGCTGGTTTGCAATTAAAAGAAGCATTTCTTTCTAAAGTGCCTGTTCCTCACTTGCAACAATTAAATGAGCTGAGCAGCTGGAGTTGCTTCAGCCCCCAAGTCTGTTTTTCCATTTTGGAGGGCAGGAACTTGTGCAAAAATATCTCACAGGTTTGTTGGGTTGGGGTTTTTTTTTCCATTCCTGGGGGAGAGGCACACAATATAAAACCACCTAATTATAGAAGCAATGTTTGGAAATAGAAATTTCAAATCCACCATTGTAGCCTTAAACCAGAGCTTATCACTTCCAGTCATAAAGAGATGCTGCAGTCACTGCCTAGACATGCTGGACTTGCCCAGATTGGCGCTGGGAGCTGGGTGGGCAGGTCTGAGCTGTGATAAAGGAATTTGTCTCCTTCCTGTCTCAGAGCAGAACATGTCTCCCAAGCATATATTTTAAGAGCAAACAGGGCTGCACAAGCTCAGCTTTTGGCAGGAACCAACCTGCCTGTCCTTCAGTAGTGCATTTTATCCATGACCTCAAAGCACTGAGCAAGACACTCCAAAGTTTACCACTGGTTAACTTTTCAATCCCTAAATATCTGAGATGATTGGGGGGCTGCCCAGCAGCTTGACAGAGCAATATCATCTGCTGCTGTGAAATGTATGCCCTGAGGTACAGCAAGAAAGCACCTGGAGATGCTCAGGAGTGTAGAGCCACCTGGGACATTCTGCTTGGGAACGTGCAGTCTGATTCCTGCTGACATTTCCTAGGCTGAACCAACTTCCAGAAGGTGTCCAGGGACACCATGGAGAAAACCCAAGACAAAGCCTGGAAGAAACTTCCCAAAGGATCTGCCTGGACAATGGGGCCCTTTCCTAGGGCAGCCCAGCTGAGCTGCACACCCACACCAGCCTCCCTCGCCCTGCAGCTGATCCAGAGCACAGCTGTGCCCAGGCAACTTCCCCTCCTCGTGGGTAATTTCCTAGGCTCTGTATTGTTTCAGGAAAACACGTACTTGGCAGCTCATGTGTTCCAAACCGTCAGCCAGCAAGGATGGAAACAGCATTTTTCCCAGAGTCTTTCTCCACTATGTCATGAGGTAAATATCCAGAGTGTGTTTCCTCATCCTCAATATGCACAGAAACAGGGTAGGAGGGTTTGGCAACAGCCCTCAAGGGTCGAGTACATTGGTATAGCAGAGGCAACCCAGCCTCAGGGTCACTGCAAAGAGCACAGGGCTCCCCTGAGCACCAGGTCAGCTCAGGCAGAGCTGCACAAATCCAATCAAACACACATCCCCACCCCTGCACCTTGCTGCTCTGCCTATAAAATCAAGGGAGGGCTCTGGGAAGGAGGGCTCTGTGGAGCACAAAGTCCCTCACAGCCTGGAGATGAGCACTCCCAGGGCTCAGCCCAGCCCCCTTGGCAGTGGAGAGAGGGGCAGGTTGTGCCTCGTGCCCTATCGACTGGACACCACTGCGCTGCCTTCTGGACACAATCAATAAGCAGAGACAGGCACTACTGTTAAATTATCCCACCAGCCTCCTGGTGATCTAATAGACTCTCCAGTGAGGTCTTATTAAATTCCAAGCCAAACTGCATCCAGTTACAGTAATTACTGAATATTTAAGAAACAGCAATTGGCTATTTAGAGTGCACTAAAAAATATCTCATGGAAAATTTCATGCTCTTTAATTACTGTGCAACCTATCTTTTTGGTGACACACTCCAACCTGAATTTATGTGTTAATTTGCATCTGCTCTTCTATGTTTCAGCATTTTCAAAAAGAAAATAAATTAAATATTAAAATTAAAAAATATAAATTGAGAGCATTTCTCCTGTTGAGGGTTGGGACCTGCAGGTAGACAAAAGCCTAATGAAAGCAGGTGCTGTGCCAGCTTTCCCTATCCCTGTGGGGAAAGTCCCAATGCTCCAGTCCATCACTGCAGCTCTCCACAACATGCCAGCTCCAAACCCAGCCCTGTCCCTCTGCACGTTCAGCCATGACCTCCACCACCCCCATCACTCCCACCCTAGGGCTCAAATGCTAAAAAAAAAGCTAAGTCGAGCAAGCCAAGCCTTTGCTGACCGATGAGCATCCTCAGGAAGTAGGGCAGCACCTGCCTGGAGCTCATTTCCCCACGCGCAGCCGGAGCCGTGGCCAAACCCGAGCGCGGCTCCTCTGCGCTCTCCGAGAGCCGTAACCCCAGCTGTGCTCTCCACTCGCTCCCTGCCTTATTAGCACTGAACAGCATCCTTATTTAACACACTTCAATTTAGAGTGGAATGGATATTTCTTACTTCAGAAAGTCTCACCTGCCTCTCAAATGGCTCTTGGCATGCAGCCCGCTCTCACTCGCGCTCTGCCTTTAACAAGGCGAGCCTCGTTCCTCTCGAACGGAAAAGAGCTGGCAGGGCTTGATTGAAAGTTTGGATTCCTTCCCCCTCCCCATCCACTCAGATGCCACAAGAGCCCCTAAATCTGTATAGCCTTCTTATTGCCAGGAAAGCAAAGCTTTTGCCAAGACATCTCCCAGGTTCCTCATCACAGAAAGTGAAGTTAAAACATCTAATGGAGGCACCAACAAAGATTGGCACAAAAAAGAAAGAGGGGGAGGATGAGCACTGTTTGCAGAGCTTGCCTGGCCTCCTGCTACCCCTGCTCCCATCTTTTCTTTCTTCACTCTTGTATCCTCAGAACATCCAAGCCCAAGGTAGAAATATCTAACGAGTAATTTTTTTTTCTTTCCCATCCCCAACCGCACTCCTTCTGCAGGCAGCTTGAAATGCAGAGATCCAAGGGAAAGGAGCATACCTCACCGCTCCCACTTTCCTAACAAGACCTCATTATGGAGCAGGAAAAACTTGACCCTATCGGAAGTGTCAGGCAGAGGCACCGTGTTTATTTCTCACATATTCCCCTTCACCTGAAACTTGGTGGGTGCTGTGGGGAGGTTATTCTTTCTTCTTTTGATTGCCATGGGGAGTAAGCTTTTCTTTTTTTAACAAAGCTATTTTAAAATAGCTGTTTAACTCGGTGCTATTTTAAATGATGCATAGAAAAAAGCCCACAGCAGAGCTGCAGTTCAGCACAAAAACCGGACGAACAGAAGCCCATGTGCTCCTAACTGTGTACAAGGTGAAAGGAATACACAAATTACTGTCTTGAAGAAAATGGCCCTGTTTGGGCCAGATGATGGCCATTCAGATGGGAACTGCCAGACTTTTCCCCAGATTGCTTTTGCAGGTCAGTGAATACCCATGGTCATCTCCAATCACTGTGAACTACATCTCTGCAAAGTGAGGAGTGGGCTGGAGGAAGGCTCCAGGCTGCTGGGTGCTGTGGACACCACGTTTCTGGCCATCTTTTGTGCCGGTGGTCGTGCTGTAAGTTGAGTGAGAGCCCATCCACAGCCACAGGAGAGAAGAATTAGAAAGACACAATGCATGTCATCCAGGAAAGAGATTTCCATGTACATTCCCAAGGGAAGAAAGGTAAGAGCCTCTAGGTATCAACAGTTCCAGAGACCCAGCTTGAATTTGCACTGTGATACAGAGGCAAAGAGTTTACTCAATGGGCATTTATTGTTTTGGTACACTGCAGATTATAACCCTGCGAAGTTACAAAACAATATAGTCAGTGTTTATCTCTGGTGTTCGATTATTACAAGTTGTTCATGCTCAGCAAATATGTTTCCTGATAATCAGCTGGCATTTACTTTATAGACATCTGTGTTATTAAATACACAGAGAGAGGGGATTTAGGGATTGTGACAGTAAATGGCCCTCGTTCTGTCTATAAAGCATCACGTGCATTTTCCTATCTGCTCCATCACAATGTGTTACTGTGGGTCTAACCTTCATCCAGCACAGAGAGCCCTGCATCTCCCAAAACTGCCTCCCCTCAAGCAAGCAAGGCCTTGTCTTCTGCATGGTAAAGGCATCCCATACCTCCAGCTGCATTGATGCTCCTGTCTGGCACTGAATTATTTAGTTTCCTCTCACTGTGAATGGAAATGATCTGCAGTTTAAATGGGATAAAGAGAAGTTTGAATCAAAGGCACCTTAACTCAGTCAAACACACGTTGGAGACTTCCTTGCCTGTGACTGTCAGGGGTAATAACCACAGCTCTGATCAAACAAAAGGCCCTTCAGACCCACTTAGTCCCTGGAATCAGCAGGTTCACATCTCCTCTTCCAGCCGTCGGGGAAGTATTTAAAGAAGTTGAGTCAGAGGGAAATGAGGACGTTGGGCTGGGTAACGTGAACAACTTTCCTGTAGATTGGAGGCTGATTTAATGTAGGGCTATCTCAACACCCAAACACTTTATCATGCAGACTGGCAACATTCTCCATTTCCTCCTGACCTGGCAGGAGAGGAGGGTCAGTGTTAGCAGTGCTCATGTTGGCTAATTCATACGGAAGTGTAGAGCTATTACAGCTGTCACTGCCACATCAGATGCCAGCTCTCTCATTTCCTAAACCTCTTCTGCTCAAAACCCACCATCTCTGACCACTCCTCCCCTACACACCTGAACCCAGCAGCTCTGCACTTTACCCATAGCCAAATCCTCCCACCCATCTCCCCATCTAGGACTTCTCTCCCATCTCCTCTGTGCATACAATACCTGAACCTCTGCAGACATCAGACCTCCTCAGATGGCAGAGTCCCTCTCCAGGTCACAGGGTGATGCAGGGCGCTGATTAAGTGTCCTCATGGTATGACAAGGATGGCACAGAGCTGGAGGTAAATAAGGTATCTCCTAATGGTCATTGCAGAGAACTGGTCTGTGGAGATCCTGAGGTTAAACTGAAATCTGTCAGCATTTGGAGAACCAGGGATTCTGCTGTCTGTCCTGCCCCTGCTTCATTGCCTCCCAACCCTGTTCTCCCCACAGGAGAATTCTCCCCTCCTGTGCTGCCCTGTGAGCTGCCCCCAGTTTGGGATGCCATTGGAGAGGAGCAGAGGGATGCTCTGGCATCACAAAGCCAGGCTCTGACCAACACCAGCACCACACCACAGCTCAGGCTTCCCCCGCTGCCCCTGCCACTCCCCACCCCCCAAGTTGCTAGCATTAAAAGGATTATGGAACAAAAAGATGAGAGAGAAGGGATTACAGGGAATTATCAGCCTTGATCCTCTCCTAATTAATTACTGGTCAGACATATGAAAGGCTGGCTGCAGCACACCCCACAACAATGAAGAAGGAATGACACGTGCAACTGGAAAGGCTTTGGTAAATGCCAATTCTTGTTTGCTGATGTAACTTTCTCCCCAGAAAAGGCTCATTTAGAGAGCAGTACCTAGACATGGCTGCTGCTATCATCTGTACAGTTTGTGTTCCTCTTCATACCCACATTTTTGTTCTTTCTAATGTTTGCAATCTCTTGGGAGCCAAGCCTGCTCTGCCCCAAATCCTGGGACTGCTCCACAGGGCATCCTCCTCCCTCAGCAGGCAGGGACAGGTATGCTTACCTGGCTGACTGGGGATGCCTGGTTTTCTTGCGTGAGGCTGGGCTGGCTAATCAAAAGGTATTTTTCTAAAAATTCTTATGGATTGAGGCAATCATCACAACAATCAGAGCAATCTTGCAATGAGGCAAAAGAGGAGGCATGTCATTTTAGCTCTGCTCTCCAGAGGAAGAGATAACAGAAGATCTATTTTTCTGTGTTTCCTGATCTGAAAGGAAAGGATGTTCTCATCCCTCCCAAACCACTGCTTACTGGGAACTGGCCAACTTCTATGTTATTTTTTAATTCTCAGAGTTACACCCCAGTAAATAAGAACTAAACTAATGGCTAGCCTCTGCATATTGTGCTTTGCATGCTTTCTAGGATCCAGCCCCTGTAGTGAGAAAAAGACACTCTATAATGACAGATTGGTTTCACCAGTCACAGCCATTTCTCTTGAGAACAGTGGTCCATCTTGCCCTACAGGTTTACTGGGACCATTCCCACCTCCTTCCCTGAGAGACCAGCACTTTGACAGGGTCATGGTGCCACCTGAGCAAACTCCAATTGATTCACAATTCCCAGCTAGGCTCACTTGCTTCCTCACTGAACTCCACACCTTGAATAAGGCTGCCCATGATTTTGGGGTGCCCTGCCCTCCTCACACAATCTCCATGCCCTGGCATCCCACAGGTACACCTTTAATCTCACTGAAGCTCTCTGGTGGAGCACCCAGAGTCCCAACCCAGGTCAGATGTTTTCAAGTTACCTATAAGTGAAGTAGCCCTTAGTCCCAGCTACACCATCAGCATCTGCCAGCACCCTGGTCTTGCTTCCTCACCCAGCCTGATGGGTGATTTAGGTCTGGTTTGGGAAGTGCAAGTCCTCTGTTTGCAAGAACCATATAGCTCAGCAGCCCTGGACTGGCCCCTGCTCTGCCTTTATACTCAAAGAGGGTGTGCAAGCACCACATGTTTCAAAGTGAAAGGTACTTGCAGGATGTGACTGAAGATCATCTCTTTTTCCTGTTCACTTTCCCTAACTGCAGGATCATTCCCAAAAGAATCACAGCCACAACACTACATCAAGTTTCCATTCATGACCTACAAAGCCTTTCAGTGGAGAAATCAGACAAGACTTTTGTGCCAGCTACAGGATCCTGCAGGTCTGTCCCCATTGCCTGCTTTTTTTCCTCTCTCTTTTAACCTGAACAGCTCTGCAGCAACCTCAAATCAATAAAACAAAGAAAGGTAAGGCAAGCTGCCACTAAACACCACCTGCTTAAAAAAGATCAGCTAGAATTATTTGCTGCTACACCACGAATTTCTGCCCGCTCAGTCCCCTGGTTGCTGTGCTGGAGATGCCCAAGATGGAACAGGATGCAGAGGTGGAGGGACCAGCCAGCATCCCCTTCCTCCCTGCCCAGAGCAGCTGGCTCTGCTGCAGCTGCAATTTGCACCATATGTTCATGGAAGGGATGAAGCAGGGATGGCCACAGCCCTCCCTTTATTCCTGGAGCTCAGAATCCCCAGTGGGGGAGGCCAGAGACCATCCTTCTGCACCCAGCTGAGAGCTTATCAAAGGGCATCCCCCAGCTGTGGGACAGGCAGGCGGCTTCTGCATGTGAGCTCTCCTTCTGACCAGGAGACACAGGCTCTCCTCTGCTCTGCACAGAAAAGGTTAAGGGAAAGCAGAATTTCTGAGAAACACCAGCATGCTGGTTTTGACAAATGCACAAATTGGAGCAGAAATGGAATGCAGATGTATGTAAACACTCATGAAATTATCCCATCCCTCCAGCACAATGTCACCTCGCAGCCACAAAGGCTCTGAGCACTCTGAGTTCAGATCCATGGGAATCAGGGAAAAGATGCTGTAAAGGTACCAGGCAAGAGTGGGGAAAGAATAAGGGAAGAACACACCTTGTCATTAAGTTAAAGATGGTCCTGCTTGACAGCAGGACACCCTGGCTTTGGGATTGTAGTCAGTGGGAGCATCAAGAGCTGCTTCCCTGCTCTGCCTGCAAACACCTTTCATCCTCAGTCTCTAACCATTTTACAGGGGCTGGCATGGAAAATGCCAGGTCACAAATATGGAACCAATTGTCCCAAGATCACACCACAAACTCTGAAAACAGAAACCAAGAGTCCTGACTCCCACATCTTTGTCCTACCCACTTAATCTGTGCCCTCCATAGCTGTTGCCATGGAGATAACTTCAATGCCACCCATTCCTTACCAGGACATCACTGAAATGGCCCAGCAAAAGCAGCACATAAGCCCTCAAGAAAAAACATCCTTCTGTGTTCCTGCTTCCATGGTGAGCTGCAGCAGGGCTGGGGCAGAGGTGAACAGCTTTCAAGGCTTTCTCCACATAAGAGCCCCTTTTTAATATCAAGCTCACATATTTTCTATTTACCTACTGCCAGCTGCACCTGCCCTGATCCCAGCCATAAGCCCCAGCAGAAGTTAATCTCCCCATCCCCACATCGCACCTGCAAAGCCTCAACTCCACTTTTCATAATGGTCTGTATGAACAGATCTCTTTCATTAATCCCCCACCTTGCCCTGGCCCCCAGAGAGCTTCTCAGCACCAGCCATCTCCCCTGTTCCAGCACTTCAAGCTGGATTTTGAGATGAGAGAAGCCTCTTGAGCACAGGATTTTCTGATTAAAATAGAGAGGGTGAGGGACACATAAAAAATGAACAGCTGAGCAGATGTCCCATATTCTTCCAGGGAACTTTAAAAAATTCAGGTCTTGGAAATAAAGGAATAGAAGTGAAAGCAGTAAGTCCTAAACTGACAAAGACATCTCACTCCTCTACCCCTCAATGGGAGCACTGGGACTCACCAACCATCCTACTGAGGATCCAAAAACACTTTTCCAAGAACAGCTAGATCTGTAGGCTTCAGGGAAAGGTAAACAAGCACCCACAAACATAAATAAAGCATGGTAATAAATGTCTTAATAATTAGCAGTGATACCAATGCAGCTGAGCAAACTTCCCTGGATCCAAAATAACAAACAAGCCTTCTGCTTTCTGTCCTAGCTCCAGTGATAATTGTTTGCACGCCTTCATGACAGGGGATCCCAAAGCTCTTAGTAAATAGAGACAGGGGTGTCTATGGGATGGAAGCTGGGAGAGGCAATGCAGTGGTGCAGACCTGCTGCATTGGCTCCCAAAGCCATCTTTGGGTCCAGCACAGTCACTGCCCATTGGTGCCACACTGGCCACACAGAGCATTTCCAGAAAATCCCTCTGCTCCCCAGGAACCCTAATTTCAGATTGCTGAGGCAAAAAAAAGAGACTGAGGAAAAGTGGGCATTTCCTTGCCTTGCAGAGCAGCCCCAGCCCCAACATCTGTGTTCATAGGGCTGCTTCAGAGCAGCCATTGGGCTCAGTGGGACAGCACAGAGCAGCACTCAGCATCTGTGCTGGTCTGGGGCCATCCAGGACAAGACAAACACTCAGTCAGAAGCAAATCTACAAGACTTTACTCTCAGTTATTTTTCGCTCAATTATACCAGAGGGAAATCATATTACAAGAGGGATCAATAAGGAAAACAGAGCTGGAGGATGGAAGAGAGCAGAACAGAAACACACACGCTCACACAAACTCCTCTCTTCTGAGCTCCAGCTGCAAAAAATCCCAACCCTTTGAACTTTCCCTTTGAGTCCTGAGCTCTTCTAGCTCTTTTCTTTCGTTTTTTTTCAATTTCCCCCTCCAGACTCAAGGATGCATTTCTAACCTCAGAAAGAAAATCCTCCTTCTGTAACAGTCATTAATTGGCTTTGGGGAATCTGGGCCACCAGATATGCCCCTAATCCTATACACACTTCCAGTCCCAAGTTCAGAGTTGGGTTGGCTGGCACTTCTCTCTGCAAAAGACTTGTTAGGGGAATTAGCTGCTTTCTTCAGCCCCTGCAGCTGTTTGGATTGATGTATTTTTTAAAGGGGGGGGGGGGGGAGGAAAAGGCAGTCAGCAGATCATGTTGGGGAGACACTGATGTCTGAATTTTTCTCTCTCTAAATAGCACATTTCTCCATTATCAAGACACACAAAGCATTGTCAATCACCTTGTCCTAATACAAAAGCAAGGATCTTGCCAAAAGGTTGGCAGCAATCAGCACATCCTTGTGGGTGGCAGGGTGTTATGAGAGTGAGTGCCACTTTGATAGGAGCTGTTTCCTGTTTCGGCTGGGAGGGTGTTTGTCATCATTTAAAATGTTAAACTGTGGAAGTGGTACATAAAGGCTGACACAAAAATGTCTGAAGAACACATCCATGTGGCTTCTTCTCAAAGGTTCTAGGAGCCAAACCACAGCTCAGGGTTGTGAATTCTCAGCTGTCCTTAGGAAAACTTCAGCTCAAACCTCTTCCAGTGTGGGGGGCATTACAAAGCAGTCACCAATTGCTATTCACCATTTCCCCAAGGTAGTCCTACCTTCAGACAGTGCTCACACATGCAGGGCATCTCCAGGCAGCAGCTGGGGGACCTTCCTGCACAACATGGGAAGTGACTCCTGCAGAAGATTGTTCAGGCAGAGGTCACACTTAGGTGCCCTAAGCCTCTTCCCAGAGAGCCCACTCTCATATCTTTCCCAGTACATAACAATAAGAACCAAAATGAAATCAAAACTGAGTTGAATTACTGTCTTGAACAAAAATAAGCCTATTCACCAATCCAAACATATATGAGAATCCTCACTAGAAGGAAAAAGACCCAACACATATTGCTTATTAAATTATTCTTTTTTCTTATTACTGTCTCTCCTGGTTCAGTCTGAGGCATTGAAAAGCTACGAGACACATTGATCTTGTGCCATTTCCCATTTAATACCAAAGCACTTGAAGCTCATGGGAAAGGTCATTCTGTTCACGTCCCTACCTGAGGAGATTTGGGTTGCACAAACAAACACCCAGATGCTCAAATCTCCTGCCTATCACACATAGCTATCCTTTTTGGGTCAAATCCTGCCAGGCTACCTTTAGCATCCTGTTGGTGCTTTTTGAAAGATGCAAAGTGTCCTTTAAATGGAGAAAAGCCAGCCCAAGATGGAGTCGAGAGGCTCTGCAGCTGGAACATTATCCTGGAAACTGCCATAAACTGCAGAGGTGAACTCCAAATGAAAGATCACACAGCAGGGACCTGGAGGTAAGCAGATGGCTTTGAGAGCTGGGAGTCTCACACCAGCTACAAGCAAGTAATTACCAGCAAGTCACAGCTGGGCTGGACGACATGAGCAGGTGAAAATGTGACTGTGCTAGGGTGACATGCTAGTGTGATCACACTGCCAGCATCCTCTGACACTTCTCCTCTTCCCTTGCTGGCCCTAATGCTACTGAATGTAGGTATTATTTCCTTTAGAGAAATCAGAGATATTTTGCCTTAGGAGGTCTCTAAAAACAGGGGTGGGAAGGAAGTTGCTCTGAAGTGGTGGATGAGTGCAGCTATCACTGCAAGAGGTAAGGAGCACATCCAGACAACTGCAGAGTTTGCCAAAGTGGCTTTTGAGACCTGGTGAGGTACAAGCTGAGGTTGGGAGGGAGACTTCTTCAGCCAGAGCTTGGGAGGGCAGCCTGAAGCCACAGTGTGGGAGTGACATTTCCACTAGGCTTGGCCTTGAGGATAGGGAAATCTGGCTTCCTCACTGCCTGCTGTCCACGTGGGGCTGCACTTGGACAAATACAGACAGGCTGATCTGAAATCTTGGAATTTTCCCCCCTCCTGAGTTCCTGGCTGCAAGCCCCAGTTGGGAGGGAGCAGCTAACACCAAATTTCTGATCCAAAATTGTGGGCTGGGCTATAAAACCCAAACCAACTCCAGCAGCCAGTCTGCTCCCTGTGTCTGGCTTTTTTTATTTCCAGCTTCTTTGTCCAATATTTCTAGATGTAGATATATTGACAAAGTCTCAGGAAGGACCATGCATTTGTTTTTGAACACAGAGAGAGGCGATGACAAAATGTCTTCTCCAGTCCATGCAAGTAAGTTTACAGATCCTCATATCCATCATTGTGAAACTCTTGGGCAACAAGTTGATTTCTGCCTTTGCTGAAACCTGGAAGCTCCTGGCCATTTCCTCATTGCTGGCCCTGGCAGCAGGAAGAGGTGCTGAGCCCCTCAGTGCTGAACCTGCTGCAAAAAGTTCTGGCCCGGCCTGCTAGAAATTACTACAGACATAATTCAAGCAAGGTAAATCAGAGCCCACACCTCCCTCAGACACCCTCCCCCTTCTGCATTAGCTTTCTAGCAGTGCTGTAGAGGTCTCCTGCAAAGGACCACCTGATGCTTTCGGACAAAGGAGAGAAAAAGCATCTCATCAATGAAGGCAAACATGCTCTTCCTCCCCGCTGCCTCACCTCTTCCCCCTCCTCGTGCCCATCATGCTGTCTCTCTTTTCTTTTTCTGGCACAGCAGCAATTTGTGACAGATTTGGGCAAAGGCAGGCAGCTCTATCACAGCCAGAGTGCTGGGGATGTCAGTGTCAGATCCTCTGCCTTCCCTGTTTCTCTCAGGGTGCTGGGAGCCGCTTGGCTCTGCTGGTGGGTGACATGCCTGGCTGGGCTGAGGCACTCGGATCGACGTCTCCCCAGGGTGCTGCTCCTGATGGAGCTTGCAGCAGGAGCTAAAAGCTGCATACAGACAATTCCTCCTTCCCCTTGCTACCTCTCCTTCCTCCCTTTCAGCAATTCAGAGAGAAGAGGGTGAAGAAAATGGCACTTGGATTAAATAAACTAACAACCAGCACGCAGGGCTTTTAGCTGTAAGTGAGCCAAGTGTCCTGTAACATTAAATAAATGCAAGATTAACCTTCAAGCCTTCCACACTAAATTATTTATCTTGAGAGGCAAAGAGGTCGAGATTGAAACAAAGGGTAAATATTTGAGGAGCGCTCTGCGTGCGCTGCCTCTGTGGCTGTTTGCCCACGGTGCTGCCAGCACTTCCCTGCCCTGGGGACAGCCCTGGGCTGGCTCTGTCCCCAGCCCGCCCTGGGACCCAGCTGGGAGGGATCAGAGGGGACAGCCCTCGTGCCACCAGCCGTGGAATCCTGCCTGGCACAAGTTGGGAGGCTGGGGGAGAGCCCAAGTGACCTGACAGAGGCTGATAAGTTGTTGTGATTTCACCGAGCATCCCAGGCTCTGCAATTAGCAGTTGCATCTGCCTTCTGTACTGGAGTATTATTAACTGCATGATTTACATCCAACCATTTCTGCAGCCACTGTAGGCAGGGAATTACCTGATAACAAAATATCCTGCTGTTCATGCTAAGTGACAGACTCAGAAATATTACTCTGTTTAATCAAAGCACTAACAACACCAAATAGATGAAAATATTTTGCCATTCCCTAGCTGATCTCCCCTGTTAAGATCTTCAAGAATTATTCCATCAAAGATATGCCAATTATTTTCCTTTCAGAAAAAAAATTAAAATGTATCCACTACTGGGAAAGCATACAGCATCTGTTTAACAGTGAATTGCAACTTTACAGTGTATTTTAAAGTGAGAAGCATAAAAGGCAGCTATGACCAGGACTGATGTAATTAGTCAGCATGCACAACACCTTAAATTACCATCTATGTACTTTATAGAACTGCCAGGCTTCAGAAGGAGAAGCAGCCAGGATCTCAGTGTTAACTCACCTGAAAAATCCTCCCCTAGCACACTTTTTCTCTAGAAAGAGCATCACCAAATCACAGATTAATGACTGCTTGCAGTGCCCATTTCCTCACCCATGCTCCTGTGCCAGCCTGGTACAGAGGCAGAGCACTGCAGGTGCCATGGACCTCACAAGATCGCCACACACTGTGGCACTGCCGCAGATTTCGTGTCACATGCAAAAAAAATGGAGGGGGGGGGGAAAGAAGTGATAATGCTGCAATCTATCAAATAAAAACATTTCAGCTACTTGTCAATACACCAAATTCACAGCATCATATTGAAAGTGTGTGCAGGAGGGAGCAAGACCAGGCTGCCCTCTGCCCCATGCTGGTGCTCAGCAGCATGGATGGAACTTCTCTGACAGCTTCTCAGTCTGTCCCATCCATGTACAGCGCATTAAACCCCTCGAAGGGTGTAAGGTCAGGGATGGATTTTTTCTGAGTGAAGGGAATCACTGGAGTAGGATTTTAACATCCTTCACAGCAGGGTGTGTGCTTTGGACTGCAGGATCATCTGCTTATGTCCATGTAGCAAAGCCCTGCTGTTTCAGAAATCAAAGGCACTGACACTGCTCCTGATCTCTCAGTGTCTTTGAGGAGTGCTTTACATGGTGGGGTTCAGTCTCCAGCACAGGGTGTGGGTGTGCCACAGGCTCCCCCCAAAAATGCTGCATGCTCTCTCCCCTGCTCCTCTCCCCCTTGCACCAAAGCCTCACCCACCACACACAGCCCCAAGAGCTGCTTGCCAAAATAACCCTTCACCCCCAGCACTCCTGTGAGACCCCAAGACACACCCAGGAGTGGTGTAGATCACAGAATCATAGACTAGATTGAGTTGGAAGAAATCTTAAAGATCATCCAGCTCCAACCCCCCTGCCATGGGCAGGGACACCTTTCACTCAACTACATTGTTCAAAGCATTGTTCAACCTGGCCTTGAACACTTTCAGGGATGGGACATCCATAGCCTGTCTGGGCAACTTGTGCCAGGGCTTCACCAACCTCAAAGCCATTAATTTATTCCTAATATCAAATATAAGCCTACCATCTTTCAGTTTGAAGCCATCACCCCCTGTCCTATCACTTCCAGGTGACAGCAGGAAGAAAGCTGGAGATAAGCTGCACAAAGGGACAAGCCAGCTGCCCCTCCTGCCATGGTGATGTGCAATGCCTTCACTCAGCAGCAGATGAAGGCTTTCCCTCTGCTGCCAAAGGGCACAAGTTTTGGGGTAGGGTAAGTGAGGTGACGAGCTGTGAAACCCAAGTGGCACCAAGATTCATTGCTTTCTACCAATTATGAGCATGGCAATAGGTAAAGCCATAGCAACAGAAACTTGACCTGTTCCACTCCAGAGGTACAGCTGAAGCCTATTCTAGCTGTAATGTAGTCTCTTAACACCTACTGCTATTAATGGTTCCTGCATAATAAGGGGGATTACAGATCTATTACGGATCTGTCACCTCCTAAAGAATATGCCATTAATCATGATCATTTATTTGCAAATTGGTTTATAATTTTGCAAATCTTTTGCAAATTACTTTAAATAGCAGAGTGGGGGGCAAGGGACTTTCAAAGGAGACTTACATACTATTTCCCTCCTTGGCTAATGACCCATTTTGAGCCAAATCACTGCTTGTGCACGTCTGCATATGTATATAGGTATTATGTATGGGAGCAAACTGGATGAGCCCAACCAAGCACGTGAGTGACAGCAGTTGGCAGAGAACACATAAGAGAGTGTATCTGTTTCTGCACAGATACCTTTTTACAGGCTGATTTTCACCTGGGCACCTTTTACTGATGAGCAGCTGAGTATTTGTGTGTGCCTGCCCACTGGTGACACCACTGCGTAGGACACAGTGAATATCCCTGTGTGCATTTCCTTGGCCTTTCACCAAGCTGCTGTGCATGAGATTTGGAAGTTGGGCACAAGATTCACACCCTCCTCATCTCGGTTGTGCCAAACCTTGCTGTTACACCTCGCTCCAGAGCCAGCAGCTGATCCACTCTGACCAACTAACAACCCCTTCAGATGCTTGGAAAGTCCTGCAGGGCAGAGCACAGGACAAGAACACACTGAACCCTTCCCACATGCTACAGTTCAATTCAGGGCTGGATGAGCACAGATTAACCCCCTACCCTCCCACCCTCACCCCCAGCTTCTGTGAGGCTCTGCCATTCTTTCCAGCTTTCCTTTAAAATCACCCCAAAATCCCCTTACCTTCCAGAGCCTCTTCTCATCTCCAGCCTTTTGCATCCATCCCTGCTTCCCACCCCCGTGGATTAAGTAGACTTTGCCTGGATTACAGCTGCCAATCAAGTTCAAGTGCATTTTTAATAGTTTAATTTGTGGCACAAGGTTTCAAATAAAATCATCAAGTGCAGTCGATTAAACTCATTAAGTCCTTACGGACTCGTCTGTGTACTGTGCTGTTATCAGATTCAGAGACATGAGAATTAATTAGGCTGCTGTTATCCTTTGTCTGGATTACTGTGCCAGGCCCAGCAGCTGGGTGTTTTCCTGTGAAAGCATGAGGTCCATAATCTCCTTACCAGCACAACCAGGGAGACAGTGGCCTAAGAGATTTCTCCAGCATTCCTCAAAGATCAAACAATATGAAACACAGTGTTCTTTGCCTTGTTTTTTTCCCTTCCCCTAGTTTTCTTTCTCATTTTTTTCCCCTACCTGCACTGCACAACTCATGACTACAGGCAGTTCAGTGGTGAAAGGGCAGGTGAGCAACAATGAGCTGCTGGTAGCAGGGCTCCACACACAAATCACCCCTTCCAGAGTACACCAGGGATGTCCTGGGAGGTGCTTCTGCTTCAAAGGGATGCCCAACTGCCCTAATCCTCACCTTCTGGGGCTATTTCTCCACTGCCACATCTGCTGGGTTACTGCCCACACTTGGGGAGAGAGAATAAGGGTACCCAGAGGGACTAAGGGTACCCCTTCAGATCAGAGTAATGTGAAATCACAGCTGATGCACTGCACAACACACCAGGCTGCCCCAGATGCCATTGTTTCTGCAGTGAGTGCAGTTCTGACCCTCCGGCACATGCTTTACTTGCTTCTGGAACCAGTGCAGATGGTGACCAGCTTGGAGAGGCAGGTGTGCAGGTGGAAGGACAGTGCAACCTCTGGCTGCCAGGTCTGTGCAGACCCAAATGTGAGGATGTTCGGAGATGAGCACCCATGTGGGTGCTGCAGTCTCTCCTGTGGGGTGTGGTGGGCAGATGGGACAAGGTGAAGAGAAACAGGATAAATGTAAACACCCTGCCCCTGACTGTACTTCCACTTGCAGTATTCTGGCCTCTACCCACAGAGCAGGATCCCACTGCACAAACACCAACACTACACAAACTATATATTCTCATGATATGATATGATATGATATGATATGATATGATCCTAATAATCTCTCTCTCTCTCTCTCTATATATATATATATATCTAATAATATATTTATCTCTATATATAATATATAATTTGCCCTCTACTCTGCTCTATGGAGCAGAAATACATATTATTTATGCATCTCAACAGGGTTTTTTACAAGGAAATTCTCACATTTGTTACACCAACACAGGAAACCAGCACCTGTACCATGCAAATGCCAATATAGGGAGCTGAACAACTGGACCTCTGCAGCACAGGAGTGGGTTATGGACTGCCTTCCCAACCCAGCAATACCCACCCATAGGCCTGAGTAAGTGAAGATGATACCAGAGAATAATTTCAGTTCCACAGGCAGATAAGCATCTCTGACTTTCTAATGCCATGAGGAACTTCACTGCGATCAGGGATCTGAAAGTCTCTCCCCTCATGGTAAGGCTGCATCTCATTTATTGAAGCAGCTATCAGAGAGGAGGGCAGGAGGTGTGAGATCCACAGCAAGGGATGACAAGTGGGTGCCCATGTGTGACAGCTGAGGGCTGCTGCCTCAGTCAGACCTCTGATAGTGAAGTGAACTGGTCCTTAACAAAGCAGTTATTTCCTAGAGCAACCTGTCTGCAGGAGGGCCTTAGAAAGGCATATTGCCAAAGAGGGGTTTATCCAAAAGGCTTTTCTGGTGGACACAAATCCTTTCCAATGGGTCAGCTGCTGGCAAACATGCTGCAATAAATTTATGAGAACATAACCATGCTGTAAAAAGACGAACTTAAGGGACAAAGAAAAATAATCCATATTTAGGCTGGCTGTGGGTTCTGTGCTTGCTAACATCCTGCTGAATTGCATTTGAGGGGAACTGAACTATAGCAATTTCTAAACTAAATCACTTGGGCCTGCCAGTACTTTTACCAGTTTATTACAGAAATTTACTCACAAGGGTCAGTGACCCCTCAGTCAGTGACTCCCCCAGGTGACTTCCTGAGCCACATTAAGCTACGAGCACTTGCTCTTGTTCCCTCTGATGTTCTCTTTCTCTGCTCCTCCTCTCCCACTTCCCATTTCATTCGTGTCCAATGAATCCCTTCTTTTTTCCTCTCTATTGTCAAATCAAGGGAGTAGGGTACAATGTGACAAGACAGCGTCAGAGGAACAATAAGGGATGTGGACGTGAAGGAGCAACAGAGAGGCAAAAGGGCTCGGAAGGGATGCTGGGAAGGGATGCCAAGAAACCTGAATGCAATGGAGGGGAAAGGGAGCTGTGAGGAGCTGCAGGAATGGCAATAAGGCAGCTGCACTTTTGGGAAAGATAAGAATTTTCACACCTGCTTCTCTGTGCAGATAATATGAAGACAAGGATGAGGAAGAGAGCTCTGTAGACCTTTTGCATCTGCTGCCTCCAGATGCAAAAGGTTTACAGAGCCATTTTAGCTGCTGAGGTGCAGAGTAAACAATGGCAGCTGCAGGGCATAAGGGGACAAAGAGGCATTAGGATTTGGGACAGAGGAGGAGGACTAAAGGATAGAGCAATGATATGGGCAAGAGGGAAAAATTAGAAAGTCTGATGGCACTGAATAAGAAGGGCTGTCTTTTTAATGGAGAGGAGTGCACTCCCTCCAATTTTTGGGCAGCCAAAAGTGCAGGTGAATTCTGCTCCCCTTCCCTAAAACTGAGTGTAGAGAATCATGTATTCCCTGAGGTCAGAACATTTGCACATGGACAAGATGGATCCTGTTGAAACCTTGTGTCACCTTAACCAAACTTGTGCAGGTTCAGAGCACTTTTCTGTAACTGGGCAAGATCTCCAGGCCTGGCATAAATCTAACCCTCAGCATTTCCCCAGCAGAAATGTAAGCTAAAGAAATTCTTCAGTAAATACTTAACACACATCCCTGGAATATAAATTGCTGAAAGTACAAAGGCAACTCAGTCTACAACAGGATTTCTGCCTCTGCCCCAACCCAGCCAGCCTCCTCCTGCTTCTGCAGTTCTCCACAGATTATTAATCATCAGTGAAAACACACAGAGCAAGCAGGCTTCCTTTTTCCTTCCCAAGCCCAAAATAAGTCTCCTTGCAGTGTCTCTTTCTCACTGGGTTGTTTTTTCTTTCTTCTCCCCTCATCCACGCTTAAGGAATTGATAAATGTCTCTTTAAGGACGTGTCTGCCGCCTTGCCACGCACCCTTATAAATCAGATAAATATCTTGAGGATCCTTATCCTGGGAAAATTGAGATAATTGCACTAAATTGAAGAGCCTCTTTTTTTTTTCCTCACCCCCTCCCATCCTTCTTCTCTTTTCAGCTGGAGTCTCTTGTAGTAACAGGTGTGCTGACTGCTAATTCCTGCACAGGAATTACCCCCTCCATCTGAAGGGATGGCCCTCAATAGCTCCAGGCTACCTCCTGATGTGAATTTTAACCAAGACGCCACATCAGTAGGGAACATTTTCACATCTCCATCTGGGTCTCTCCTGGAACAGCTCACCCTTGCTGGTGCACTTCTGACACCTACCTGCCCAGGAAGCATCTCTGCAGGATGATTGGAGGGTTCTGACTGTGAGGGGTCAAGCAACACTCCTCTTCTGCCAGGGACTGGTGCTGTACCTGGAAAATGGGAAAGCAGAAAAAAAAAAATAAAATGGAAGGCTGGAGATGAATAGGATTCGGATGAAAGAAGATGAGGAATTAAGTAACAGCAGAAGAACTAGCATGGTTGTCAAGTCAAATTAAGTCAAGTCAAATCAAGTCAAGAAGGCCCTCAGTGATCCTGGGCTCCAAGCAAGTCCTGAGATCTCTTTCAACCCACACCTCTTGGTCCCACGGCAGGACAGAGGAACACTCTTGCTATGTGTGGGGAGACAATGACCCCAAAATCAGTCCCCATTTTCCATTGTAATCACCATGTGCTTCTTCCTCACCTACAGAAATGAGAACACCTCCCATAAGCAGCACCAGTTACACTGAGGTATTATCCCTGCCCTCCACCAAGGAAGGTATCAAGGCCACCAGAAGAGCAGAGGACAGGGTAGCAGGTGAAGAGATCAAGGAACAGACCCTGCTGGTTTTCTCCCAGGTGAAGAAAACTCTACAAACCCAAAACCTACAGCTGTGTTTGACTTTTGGTGCTCCACAGTCAAACACAAAAGAAGATTTGGACTGCCAGAGGGACAGAAGGTGACTGCAATCCAAAGGGGATGATTACTTCCCCAAGAGATTTCCAAGGAGCACCTGGGGTCACCAGGGGTGCCAGCAAAAAGGATTTTTAGGTGACTTTGCATAAGACAGGGAGATAAACTCAGAAGGCTCTCAGTGAGCAGAGATGAGCCTACATGCAGAAAACTCAGGAGATGGCAGGCAGTGGATGGTGACATGATGGTGCTAAAGATGGCCCTCAAAACCATAGGCCTCCTCCAAGTACAAATTAGACCTTCCAGCCCAGCCAGGTCCTCCAAAGCCTGAATTGGCTGTGGGAAAGCAGAGCAGACTGGCTCTAAGCCCCAGGAGATAATTGCTGAGCTTGGGCAAGTGGCCTTGAGCCTGCAGGTGGGTTGAGAGAGAGGAGGACAGCAGCTGTTTCTACTTCACCCAGGTCCTCCGTGCCAGGACAACCTTCCTTCATTCCCAGCAAAGCACCACTCACTGCAAATTCATCAAGGCCCATTCTCTGGAAAATGCTCTCATGTACACCAAAAATAGCCCAAGAGCCCCTGCAGGGCTGAAGGAAGATGAGTGTGGTAGCAAAACAAAGTGGTTCAGAGTTGTGAGTCCACCCAGAGCTCTGCCAGCACATCTCTTGAGGAAACAGTTCTAAACTGAAGGACAGTCCATTCAGATTTGATATAAAGATTAAGTTTTGTACAGTATGGGTGGTAAAACACTGCCCGAAGAGGGGGTAGATCCATGGTAACATTCGAGGTAAGATTGGACAGGGCTCTGAGTAATCTGATCCAGCTGAAGATGTCCCTACTCACAGATGGCCTTTAAAGGTTCTGTCCAACACAAACTATTCTGCCTCTCCATTATCTCATTCCACATTTGGTATGGAAAGAAACAAATTTTGGGAAGGTGGGAAACAGCATCTCTGAAGTCCTCTGATGAAGAGGAGATGGAAGGAAGACTGATGAATCAACTCCCTCTTTTCAGTTGCTGTCCAAATTTTCTCACCTTTCCTTGCTAAAATACCAGGAACAGCCACCACAGGGTACCCAGAACAGGTGCAGTAGAAGGTGACTCCTCTGCTTGCTCCATGCCATCCACACAGACCCATGGTGAGGTTAAAAGTAGCATCACCAATCCAGAAAAGGGGGGTTGGTTCTCCATAGCTGCCCCCAACCCTTGCCCTGGCTCTGCAAAGGGACTGAGTGCAACTTTCAAGGCCTGTGGGACAGGATGGCTCCTACCCAGCCTTCAGAGCCTCTCCTGGCATCAGCAGGCTCCACACAACATCTCCACTCCTCTCAGGAAGAATAGACTTGACGGTGTTTTGACTCCTTTCTCAGAGACTCCCACATGGCACTTTACAATACAACTTTGCTCTTAAATACACATCCTGGGCTGCATCCCAGAGATGTGTGTCAGGCAAGAAGTGCTGTCAGTCAGCCCCAGTCACAACACATCAGGGCTTAGGAGAAGTCTGACTGATCGGGACGAGGGGGGAAGGAGCACAGGAATGAGAAGAAAAGGCTGAACAGCAAAAAAAAATGAGCAGAGAAAGACAAATCAAGTGGGAAAATGGCAGGAACTATTCCATCCAGCAAAGGATGTTTTTCATCTGCAATACAGAAGCACTGTCAGGCACTGAAAAGGACAAAGATGTTCAGACACAAGGTCACAGGGAGGAGGGCGGAAGAAGCTCCTGGGAGGACTCCTGGACTGAAGTCCAGTGTCTCCTGTCCATGTGGCTTCAGGCAGCAGGGGCTGAAGCACACTGCCACATCAGCAGCATGGCATTCAGTGTAAAGTGGGCTCAGGGACAAAGCTACCAGATAAAATGTGTGCCTGGCTAAATGCCACTCCAGAGCTGGCTCTGATACCAGCACCCTCGCCAAGGACACCAAATGACCATGGCACTGTGGCTCCTCTCCTGTGCCATGGAGGAGTTCATGAAGCACAGGAAATGCTCACTGCAGGAATGGCCATATTCATCACTGAGGCTCAGACCCCCTTGCAGAAGCACTGTCTGCACTTCTGGCTTCATGGGCTGAGTTTAGCCAGCTCACACAGCACTGTGTTGGATTTTTCTTTCATGAAAAGACAAAGGGAATGAAGTGGGTGGTGTACAGTCTGACTTCATGAGGCATTTGCTAATCTCTGAGGAGGAATCTCATTAGAGAAATTGAAGAGGTCATTAGGGGTAGGGATGGGAAGCTCTAGAAATTACACATCACCTAGAAAAATGACCAGGAGAAATGGGAGTCTCTGTGCAAGCTGGCTTGTGGAGAAAAGTAAGTCCATCACTCTTGCTTCCTCATATTCACCATATTCAAAATCACTGATGTGGTGAACGGACCCTGGATGTCAGGTGCCCACCAAAGCTGCTCTACCACTCCCCTTCTCAGCTGGAGAGGGGACAGAAAATATAATGGAGACTCAAAGGTCAAGATAAAGACAGGGAGATATCACTCACAACTCCTGTCATGGGCAAAACAGATTCATCTTGGGGAAATTAATTTAATTTAATCATTTAAACCTTGGGATCCTGTGCTCAATCACTTACTCTCACCTTGAAAGAGAGCTTGTGAGTTAGACCAGTAGGCCCTATAGCTGAGGTAAGGAGGCAGCACTCTTGCAAGTCACTTTTTAGATCCAACAAAGGAAGAAGAAATGGCTATAGAACAGAGGATATGGAGAGCCTTGTGCTGGGGAAGATGAAACAGGAAAGCCTTATAAATATGATTGCCTGGCAAAAGATTTTGAGAATATGGAAACTATAAGTGAGATTGAAATGAAAGCAAGCTTTGAGATACCTTGGTTACTGAACAACTGGAAAACTGGTGTGGCCAGCTGAAGGTAATCCCCTTTTGATGAAACAATACCCTCTGCTTGCAGACAGGTTCAAGGGTCAGAGCACACCCTACTAGCTTGGCAAAAGTGGTCCAAAGAGGAGTTTTTAGAGTTTAAAATGTAATGGTACGGTAATAGAATGATTTTTACAGGCTGCATGTAAATGCAACAGGATTTGTATCTTGGTCTAGATTGGTTAGTGAGAATTAGAATATTCAACACAGAAGAAGATTTATTGTATTGTAACGGGAACTTCGCTCTCTCATCCTCTTCACCATGCTCTTTCCCACTCTCTTTACCTCTCTTTCCATCTTCCTTTTATTCTTAGCTCTCTCTCTGTCTTTCTTTGGGTCTCTCTTTGGAGCTCCTCTTTGAGGCCTGCTCTGAGCTGTGGCTGGCAGCTCCCAGCAGGGCCCTGCACCCAGGCCCTTTGCAATAAACCCCAAGTTCCATGACCTGGCTTCAGAGACCTCTCATCTCCATCCATCCAAACCATCCTACCCCTGACGTTCCTACAGCCTTGCCTTTCCCTGGCTCATCTGAATCATGATTAGAAAGTGCTGCTAAACATCTCTGCAAACCCAAGAGGAAGGCAGCCTGCCCTCAGCCTGTAGGGAGATCAGTCCAACAGCACAGGCCTGGCAGCCCCAGCCCGGCTGTGGCTGGGTTAATGTGACAATCCATTTCTGACAGCGTGTCAATACAAAGCAATTTAGGAGTGCATGACAAATGGACTCGAGGTAAGAGGCAATTTCTGCGCTCTGCTGGGCACACGGAACAGGGACCAACGAGGCCACAGTCCCAGAGCACACCCAGCTCAGCCTGCCCTACTGTGCTGGCACCTCAGCAGCCTCACCAGAGAGAAGGGTGGCACAGGGCAGCAGCAGGACACCTGCTATGGGACACTGCCTTGAGACGGTGACGAAGAGCTGAGGGTAGCATCCCATAAAGGTTTTGTTAACTGGGGAGTATCTGAGTATGTAAAGTAGCAAATTGGCTGAAACAGAGTAGATAGACTTAAACATACAGATATAAGGTATAGGTTCTAAGGTATAGGTTCTATAGAACTTTATAAGGTTCTATAAGGTAGAACCTCAGCCTTAGTCCGTGCCACCCTGCATGGGTGGAAACCATGGACAGGGAACCACTGAACCTCTCCAAGCTGGAGAGGGGCAAGCAAGTGGTGCAGACAACCCAAAAACTTGATTCCAAAAAGTCATTTCTTCTTTTAAGCCAGACTCAGAGCATGCCTGGATAGGAACCCAAGCACTAACACCACACCATGCTGCTGCCTTCCACCATGTACTCAAGGAGCACATTTCACACTGGTGCATCTCCCCAGGCAGGGACTAAGAGAGGCCATGGGAATTATCAGGGAGGTGCAGAGGGTGCTGTGGGGCAGGAATTTGAAGGCGCTGCCATCTCTAAAGGCTGACCTGCCCTCCTTCCCTCTGTGTCACAGCACAGCTTGC
This sequence comes from Zonotrichia albicollis, assembly GCF_047830755.1. Taxonomy (NCBI): domain Eukaryota; kingdom Metazoa; phylum Chordata; class Aves; order Passeriformes; family Passerellidae; genus Zonotrichia; species Zonotrichia albicollis. Next base: position 10,604,130 of record NC_133830.1, read on the forward strand.
AGGGAGGACACTCATGTGCCTCTTGCCCACATGGTAGCCACCAGCAGCCATCTCAGAGTGCTGCCTCCATGCTGTGAAAGCACACTGGCACAAACACCAGGGCTGGCTTGGAAAAGCAGAGGGTGAGCCCAATCCAAGCAAATCTGTTTGCAAATGCAGAGTGCAGCAGCAACGTGCTGGCAGTGCTTATCCAGCATGATGGGCTGAGGGACACTCCCACCACACTAAAAGCATCTCAGTCTGTCATTATTAAAGCAGAAAACACAACAGATGCAGCCCGTGCCTCCAAGTCCAAGCTTTTGCTCCCTTAAAACCCAGGATGCTGCACTCTGAAGAGTTGATTCAGATCACTCACTCACCTAGAGAGGTCAGGAGTGCCGCCTCCTCTGAAGGAGTCAGGAGAAATCACACTCACTGCCTATTTTTTGGATGGAACAACTTTAAACCAGGCTGAGCTTCCCACCCATGCCACACACAAACTCTGGAGGGTGCCAAGAATGGTAATGCAGAAGTCAAAAAAAGGAAGAATGGATAGAGAGAGGAAATATAACATTGTTGTAACTCTGCCAGAACAACATGCTGGTTTAAACCTATCCTTGGACATATTTTTATCTGGGGCATCATGGGATACAACCAGGGAGGCAGGGTTTGAGGTTGGATCCTTTTTGTGTGGTTGCATTAAGATTAAGATTCCCACTTTATTCTGATTTAATAAGCTAGTTAAAGCATGTTAACGAAATTAAAAACCATTATTAAAGGCAGATGTACTAGTGTACAAATAGCTAAGCATCAGCTCTGACTTTAGATGATCCACAGCTTCAGTGTATGCTTCTAATAACCAGCTGTCACTTACCAGAGCTGTGGTAACTCTTATTAAATCCTAAATGGGCATATGGATGTTACATTTAAAGTACTATTTTCCCCTCCTCACTCCTATTTTTTCCCACAGGCAACTGAGCCAACTCACAAATTTCCTGCATCATTTTTTCCCTTCCTTAATGGGATGCATGTTGAGATTGGAAGGGCCAAATGATGACCTGTTGTTTTGTTTTTTACATCCATTTGGAAAATCCATATGATGCTCTGTGTGTCAAAAGAGTCCTAACACATCCCAGATGCCTCAGCACTAATTGCACTTTTTCTGCTTGAAGCCACCAAGGTCCCCTGAGAAGCCATTCAACCACAAGCCCAGTTTGTCCAGCACTGCCATTTTCCTGAACAGCTTTGCAGCAACAGGCTGGTGTGCCCAGCTTTTGGAGGAGCCACCACCCCCAGCCCAGCACAAAAAACACCTCCTTCAACACAAACTGCATGTTCAGGGATCTGGAAACTGGGGCACTGCTGGGCTTGTGAGAAGCAAAATCTGTTTCTAGGGTGGGAGTAGGGTTAAGAGAGAAAAACAATCTCTCTTGCAAGGTTCCAGTAGACTACAGTAGAACTGCCAACAAATTGAAACAGAGCTTGAAATCAGGACAACACTTCTACCTTCCACTGCTTTTCTGCATCTTTTGCTTTTTAACTGAGGTAAATGCACTCAAGAGTGCAGGAGTCAGTGCCTCTCAGCTCTGTGGTCTCTACAGGATGCCATCCTCTGCCCAGGGGTCAGCCATATGCCCCAGGCAGGAGGTGATGCCAGGGGACCCCACCACCCTGGAAAGCTTTGCCTTGGTCCTTTTGCCATGAGAAGGAGCTGGCACCCTCCTCTGAGTCTGTTTTTCCTGACACCAGGAGAGGAAGACAAGGCTTTGGACACACCGCAAAGAGCATCCATGAATATGTTTCTGTAACAGAAAACAGACTTTCCTTGCCCCCCACAGACTGCCTGCCCCTGGCAATGGTCACTGCCGCCCTGGGAAGCAGAGGAGAGCATCAGGGCACTCTCTCTCCTCCAGGTCCTGCTATCAGCCATAAACACAGGATATTTGTGGTCTAAACCTTTCCATCCTTATATCTGAAGGTCCTGTGCATTGTGCTATCAATCATTCAGAGAAATATTAAATTGCTGGAGAGCTGACGATATCATTTGCTATGTTCATTCCCCTGAGGATCAAGTGTCTCAGCCAGAGCAGGAGCAGAGTCCAAATGTGGAGCCTCCCCTATCCCTGATCTCATTACAGCCCTGCTGCTTCCACAAACCCCTTTTCCCTTCAGGTCTCTCTTCCCACAGCATTGACCACAGCTCATAAATTAATAAGTGCATGCATTTTTTAAAATCAGGTTTGTGGCGAGCAGATGTTGAAGATGAAGTGGAGGGGAGAAGGGGGAAGAAAACAAAAACCAACACATACAAACAATTCAAACACTGTGAAATGTTTAACAACATGTAAGTCCTTCAAAGCCACAAACCCCTTGGTCCCTATCCCTGGCTGGATTCACTGACAGATTTGCTATAGTGCCAGTGTGTAAGGCAGGGGTGCACAAGGACCCAGAACCCTGGTTTGCCTCCAATTATGTGCCAAGTTAAAACTCAGGGAAAAAAAATAAAAGCAGCCAACCTAACCCACAGCCATTCTTTAATCCTGTGCAGCTTATTAAAAGCCAGAAGACAGGATAATCCACCCAGACTGGTAAATTGGAGGCTGCTCATTCCCTCTCCACTAGAAATCAGCTCATTTTTTTTTTCCTGAGGATCCCAAGAGGCTCAAGTCCAGAAGACACTGACAATATGCTACAGAAAGGAAAAAAAAAATTAAATAGGGAGGTAATTATGGGAAATGTTCAGAAGAAAACATTTCTGTAGTGCTGCTGAGGCTGAGCAGGAGCTGTCCATGTCAGGGACATGACTGAGCAACAAATCTGGTGGAGCAAAAGTACCAATGTGGCTGTTTCGCTCAGGAAAGGGGGGAAAGAGGAGGTGTAAAGTCAGCAATGCTTTCACAAATGTTGTGTATGAAGACATATGACAGGATGGAAGAAGATCATTTTGGGCCACCACCACTTGGACAAAAAAATAGAAGTACCTCCATTAGAAGAAAGTTCGAATGGACACTGAGATTTCTGTTAACATTATTAATAAAAAGAGAGAAACTATTAAAAATGCCCCTTCTAGGAGACTAACTACCAAAATCAACGTAAAAATCCAACAGCAAAAGCTCTTACATCCCAGCTACAGCAGTTAAAGACTTGACCACCAACTGTAGATGCATCACCAAGACATGATTGTGATTTAGACTCAATATTAGTGAATGATAAAAACAGAGTGGAAGAGATGGAACTGGAAAATAGCCTTGGACAGACTGATTTATATAAAACTCATGCCTCATTTTGATTTCTTCTAAACAGAATAGACAGAAAACAGCAGAGGGCTGCCTAAAGGTTCCTGGTTTCAAAAGGGCAAACCTAGCCTTGCCTATAAAAGGTAGGCTCAAATGTCTTTGAAGCAAAGGCAAAATTCCCTGGGGACTTCACCCCAAACACAGAAAAATAGTGAAGGAGTAAATCCTGGGTGCCTCCTAACTTGCTGGAATGAGTAGAGCAATGCAGATGAAAGGAATAAGAAGAGAGCAAAGAAAGAGAAATGATTCATCAGCGAAGAGCAAAATTTTAGGGGCTGAAAACAGAGCAGATGGAGTGGGAAATGCCAAATGTCAAAGGAGTTAGACCTGAGGAAGGATATTAAATAGTGAAAGGTTCTCTGGTCATACAAACACAGAGGTAATAAAGACAGAACAAGCAGTGCTGTGATTCAGTCTGTGGGAAGAGAGTTCACAGGAAATCCAGGTGGGGTCCCAAGACTAAGTGAATTCTGCTCAGTATCTCTGGACAGTGACAATAATTACAAGCATATGAACTTAGCTGGGTGCCTGATACAGAAAATATACTTACCACAGCTGAGAGAGGAGTGAATATCTAAGATCTTCCTGTGATCAAGCCACAAGGCCAGGTGTATCACAACCCAAATTCCTGCAGGAACTATTCCATGAAACAGACAGATTGGGAGCAAGGACTGCAATAAATTCACCAGTAAGGAGGTGAGGAACATAAAATGAAATACCTGTAAGTAAAAAGAATGAAAAAGCAATCTAAGCATTGCTTGGCCATGTGCAAGGGAGGGAGCAAAAACTGGGCAGGGCAAAAACACGGGGGATGCCAGGCTATCCCATTTGGGGCTGTTTTTATTTTTATCTCACTTTTTTGTGTTACTAACTGAACTTCTAGATAAAGGAAAATACACATTTTAGTGAATCATTTAATGCAGGGCCATGATGGGAAGTGATTTGCTGTGATAAAGAGGAAGAGGCTTATCCCAGGCAGAATAGGATTTGATGGAGGCATAGCTGTGGACAAGGAGGGAAGGGTACAGCTTGTATGGAGTTTGGCAGTGAAGTTCCCTGCAGAGTGGTCTCAGGACTTGGTCAACAATTCCCTTAATGAGTCCTTCTTAATTAAACTAGCCTATGAGAAGCAGCAGAAACCAGAGAAGACAATACGGATAGCACACTGGAAGCACAGCTTGAGCATGGTTCAATCCCTGAAGCAAACCATGTAGTTTTCAGGAATTTCTGCTGCAAATGGGGAATTCATGAGTTGAAAATGACTGAAGAGGAAAAGATTTGATGGAAGGAGTCAATTACAGGCTGATTAGTGAGATAAAGACACCAAGCAGGTAAATTTGATCCTAACATGTATGCAGGGGAGGGTTTCCAGCAGAGCAGGGCATTTCCCAATTCACAAATTAAACTGGTCAGTCACACTCAAAAGCAGCAATAGTCTCAAAGAAAGGCTGTCAGGATAACCAGTGGATGGAAAAATGGCCCAAGAAGACTGGGAACATGAATTTTTTATTTATCAGGCTGAAGGAGATTTGATTTCTGTCTCCATTCCAACTGTAGTCAGTAAACATGGGAAAAAGCAATGGTGGTAGAAGGATGACATGAGAACTAAAATATGTCAGCTAGAAACATGTCTAAGCTCAAAATTATGCCTCACTAGAGTAGGGAGGCAGCTGGGGCAAACAATGAAAAACCAAGGAGGAAGTATTTTTAAGATGGCTCCTGCTAGGAGTATGAAAGGGATTTTATGAGGTGGTTCCCAGCTGGGAATTTAGCCAAGGTACTGGGGTTAACACACCCACTACTCTGAAAAGTACCAAGGGATTTTCAGCAACCCGAAATTGCCAGGACCTTGGTTTTAAATCTCCACTGCTGAAAAGCAACTATTTATTCAGCACAGTTCCACTTGAGCAACTATGTGAAATGCTGCTCTAAGGCTCTCAAAAGTCTCCCGGGGAGCAGGCAAAAAAAATATATATATTCTGTCTGGAGCTGATTCTGTTTCCACACTTTCTGTCCCTCTCATCCTGCTTCAGCACTAACAGGATTTGCATCAGAGCAGCCCAGCTCTCAGAGCCTGGCAGCTCCCAGCCCCTCTCCATGAGCCTGTCACACTGTGGAGACATCACCTCTGGACACCTGAGCACGAGGAGCAGGGTCCAGGGCAGCCAGGGGGGACATTGGGCACACCACAAACACCTCTGTGCCCCTCCTGGCAAGCACAGAATGAGTTCAGGCATCACAGGCTATTGTACAGTTTAGACATGTCCAAGCAATTCCAGCTAGGAGCAGATGCTTTCAGAGCCACTCAAGACTTTCTTAATAACACAAGCTTACCTGGGCTGAAAGAAAACTGAGCCATCTCCAGCCTGAGCCAAATGAGAAGATACCAGCAGCCTCCATGGTTCCCAGGCAGCAAAGAGCTCATTTGAACAGGCACCATGTCTTCATGCACAGAGGAACAGCCTCTGTTTGGGACATCCAGGTGTTCCAATGCCTGCATATGATTTTTTATTAACTCAGAGTACTGTGTTTTCTTGCAACAACCACCAGATTCTGCAAAAAAGACTGCTCAATCAGGGCTCCTTGTTCTGGGGGGACTAATTTTGCGTTTTAAAGCCTTGTCCCTTCTTTTACTCCCTATAATTTGTGCTGAATGATACAGGTGACAGACTCCACACCAAAGCCCAGCCATGACCCAGGGAGCACTACAAGTCCTGCCCTGCCAGCAGTGACCAGCATGCACAGCCCAGTGTGGAAATGCCAAAGCACCACAAAAGAGCAAACCTGAGCAGACTAATCCTCCTGCAGCTGCTTGCTGTTCATCCCTCGCTGCTCAGTTTGGCAGCAGGGCTGAGCCAAGAGGGAAGCCCAGATGCTGGGAATGGGGCAGAAGCGTGCTCAGCACTGGGGTCCTCTCCCCACAGCTGCCCCTGAGCAGGGAGGTGGATGGAAGCAGATGGAGTGGTTGACACACAGAGGTTTAGCAGTGAAGCCTCCCACTCCTCTGAGCCTGTGGCTTGGCACAAGAATGGCAGGGCAGTCCTCAGCGCTGTGACTTCAAAGGCTGCCAACAAGATGAGGTACAGTTGACACCAGTCCTGCTCCTTGTCCCAAGGCAAGGGATAGGTAAGTATCAACTTTCACCTTCCTCAGCTTCAGGAGGCTGTCTGGAGCCTAAATCCCAGAGAAGGGCCAAGCAAACTGCATGGGATGCCAGGGGAGATGTGCCCAGTGCTGATCTGTCCCACACCACAGCCAGCCCTGCCTTTGCACTTCACACCCACCGGTGAAACCAGGCTGCCACTGCCACACCCCACACACTGCCTGGCACCTGTCACCCCCTTGGAGAAGGGCCAGGAGGGGCCCAGGCTGCCCAGTGCCCAGTGGTCCCTCTCTTGCTGCCCCCTGCACAGGCACACTCCCCTCTCCTTCCCCGCTTGTTGCACGAAGGGTGCGTTTGACCTCAATCTGTCTGCTCGGATTAGAGTCCAGAGCTGTTCCCCTCTGCTGAGCACAGAGCCCCAGCAGGGCTGGGAGGCCACAGCTGCCATGGTGGGTTATTCCAGAGGGGCTCAGCCACTGTCATAGGGTGTGGGGACCCAGGGGTGAGAAGGGGCAGTGCTGGCTGCACCCCACCACACCCACAGCTCCCAGCTGCTCTGGGGACAGGCACCATCCCTCCAAGCTCAGCTCGTCCTGAGAAGTGAAGAAGAAGCAGAAAGGATTAAGTGGTGAAGGAGAAGTGGGGAATTATTGTTTTCATGGAGCGGAGATGGTTGCATAAGCTGAGCTCCAGCTGTAGGGATATGGATCCTTTGGGTTTGCAGCAGTGTTTCCTCAGAGTACTCCAGAGATGCTCACAAATAAAAGTAAATAAAGGTGAGTATAGAAAATGCAGCAGGGCACAGTCTTTGGCCCAAGGCAAGTGACTCAGCAGGGCTCAAAACAGCTGCACTCTCCAACCTGTTCCCAAAATCAGAGTGGCCTCACTCAAACTGCTCTCTGGGAGGTATTGCTGCCCAAGACATCCCAAAAGAGTGCCTGGTCAGGAGATAGACTCCCACAGGAAGCCCCTTTAACTTCACTGCATCCTGTCCCATGCCACAAGCACCTTCTGCTCTGGCTGAATCCAGCACCACACCAAAGATGTATCCAAAGGAAGGACTGAAGAGAGGCAGCAAAGTGCAGGGAGGAACAGACGGAGGAAGGAAGGAAGTGCCTTCCACTACCAAATATACAAAAAGGACAGAGACATTTGCACAAGAAGCTGACTGTTCAGTCTGGGAAGAAGCAGGAGGGTGACAACTGCTGTAACAGTCCTCATGTGCACACAGCCCAGTAAACCGGTCAGGAGGGAAGGGCAGCAAGCCCTGGAGGCTTCCACTGTGTTGGTTGAGGATGACAGGCCAAGTCTGACAGCTCTATGTGCTGTCATCATCTATTGTTCTTCATTCCCTGAAGGACAGCAGGGCCAGCACAGTGCCCAGAGCCCTAGCAAGGGCTCTTCAGACAGCTTGGCACAGCCAAGAACTGTCCCCAGCTGCACACACCTCTCTACATCAAGCCTCTCTCCTCTCTTTCTCTTGGGAACACCAACAGAAGTATTTCCCCCTGTTCAGAGGACAGGTCTGTGGCAGCTCCTAACCCATCTCAGCCACCTCTGACTGCAGCAAAACCAGTCCTTCAGGAGGGACCATCATGTCCAGTGCCAGGGTGGTGAATGTCCTGAGGACATGAAATTTCACTGCAGAGTGAAGGTGCAGCCCATTGTAGTGCACCAGTGTCCTGCACCACAGCAGCTGGTTAACACAGTGCTGGGACTGGACAGCAGCCTCACACCCCTGACCAAGCCCAGAACTGCTGGCAGTGGGGCTCATTACACTTACTCTGCAGAGCAGGGTCTGCTGAGAAATGTAGATCTAGCTTGTGAAATATCTCAAAACCTCAGGTGCTCAAGTTAGACACTTCCAGCCCAGCTCTCCCTAGAGAGCAGAAGAGGAATCACTGCTGAAGGAGAAGCTCTGCTAAGTCTTAGTTGTTTTGTCCATGCCCAGAACTTCCAAAACTGTCCCATCCAGTGACAAGGACATATCACAAACACATGAGCTGTGGCTAAGATGTACATATCTCACAGAGGGTGCCTTTCAGCATTCCTCCTTCATTTTATCTTGCTCTGTCATCACCCAGTTTGGAGTCACTGCCTGCCAGACACATTGCTGATAGTCCCTAGGGGGAAATCCAAGGGAAACCCCAGCTGAAGCAATGATGGGTCCAACAGGGCTGGGACAATCCAGACTCCATTCTCTGCTCACCTCCAAGCCACCAGATGCTCTGGAGTTGGCACTTTGCAGGCAGAAAGCTCCACCCCAGGAGCGCACAGCTCTGCTGCTGCCTGGCCTGTCTGCTCTGTCCCCAGCAGCTGGGGTGGTGGTGACACGATGGTGACATGACAGAGGCCTGGCTGCAGCTTTGTGCTGGAGGCCAGCCTGGCTGCTGGTCCTGGGGCATCAGCAGCAAGGAGACTGGCACGTCCCTGCAGCTGCCCTGATGGCTGGCCTGGCTGTTCTTTCCTTCCTCTGCTCCCTTTATTGACCCTGCCCAGCCCACAACCCAAAATATTCCCCTATTTCAGCCCAGTGACACAGAAAAACAGCCATCAGGATGGGGGGAAGGAGGCAGATGCCAGCATGGAGAAAACCTCCAAGTCAGACACACAAACAAACCCAAATCAGCGCTTCTCATGGATGTCACAATAAGTAGCACAAACTGTAGCTGCAGGAAAAAAATCCAATAGACACCAATTAAATGCATGACTTGACTGCCTCTGCAGTGGCAGCCAGTGGTGGCTTGCTGGTGGCAGCAGAGTATCACTGGTCACTGCTGACACTGCTGAGCTGCTGCCTCTCCCAAGGGATGCCAAGGACGGTCAGTCTCACCGGTGTGACACATCCCTGTGCACCAGCTGGCTTATTGCCAGCTAAACCATAAAGTCACTTATGTCCTGCCTTAAAAACAAGGCGCTGTCACTCTGCCATGACCCCAAAGCTCCCTGGGGTATTAGCAGTGGATGAACCCAATGATAAAAAAAAAAATCTTTTAGATTGTCCAGAATCTGGGGTAGCACAGATGAGGGCATGTCTGCTGTTACTCAGCAGGATGCTACAGGCAGAGCCAGCCCAGCAAAGGTCCTGCCACACTCCTTGGCTTGACAGAGAACAGGATCACCCCATGACAGAGCTACCCAGAGCAGCAATGTGGGGCAACCAAGAGAAAACCCAGAGCCCATCCCTGAGTCACAGCTTTTCCCTGCCTACCCACAGTGATGCTGCCATCTGCTTTAGACATCCCAAAGACAACTCTGGTGTGATAGCCACAACAGCACAACGCTGTGCCAGGCAGCCTGGCCGCAGCATTCCCAGCCCTTCCAAAAACCAGCCCTCCTGGTGCTGGCAATCGCCTGATTGGGTACCACACTGCAGCTACCCTGGGCATCTGCATCACTCTGCAACTGCTGCTCTTCTTAGGGGACCCTGGGCCCCCATGGCATTGGTATCTACTCCCCTGCAACCTCCTCTTGCCCTCCACACTGTACCCCTGCCCAGCAGCATTCAGTAAATCAGAGCCACGTCTGCAAGAAGCACACATCCCTCCTTTATTTAATCTGCAGCCACTAGAGGGTAATCCAGTCCTCCAAGTTAGATCAGCTCTTGCTTTGATGTTCTGGGCAGCAGATAAGCGCCTGAACCCTGGCAATTAATTACCAGGTGCCCTTCAACAGCTCCTGCCTCAATCAGCACCCGTGCCTCCATGGCTACTCAGAGAGACCCTCTGGCTACCCCTGAGCCCCACAGCCTGCAGAAGGCACCCTGAGCCAGTGCCAGGCACCCAGGTGCAGTTGAGGCTGTTTCTTCCAGCTGGCTGCTGCCCCTCCTCCAAGCTGATTAAGAAGAGTACAAGATAATAACACAAATAAAGAAATAACATTTTAAAAACCCACCATAACCCTGAAATCTTCATTAATTATGAATTTTGCATGGCAACTGTTACTAAGAGAGTCTCCTCTGAAACTGATGTTCAAAGAACTTCATATCAAATCTTCAAACAGTTGAGAAGGTTCAAGCTACAAAGTCGAAACATCTGTTGCTTTCCATGCATTTTTCAATGGGGAGATCAGAGAGGAGGAAAAAAGTGTACAAAATAATCCTGGTTCTGCTCTATTATTTAAATACAATGACGGTGTATGATATACACTCTGTGCAGAGAAAGAGAAATAAAAAATGAAGTCAGAGTGTTATATAGTTCTACCTACTGGAGCCAAAAATATAATATACTTCAATTTGCTTTAAATTTAGCCCTTCTGGGAAATGCTGTATTAACAGCCCTTGGGGATGAAGACTAAAATAAGAAAAGAAGGGCAACTTCTCCAGCAGAAACAATGAAGTGACAGTCCCATCCCTCCTCCCAGTGCCATGCAAAGCCTGGCAAATGAGAAAGTTTGGAGTCAAGGCCATGGGATGCTCCTCCCAATGACAAATATGCTGCCTCTCTTCATCCCTGCAGCCAGCAGGGAACAAGCAGGAAGGATTGTCCTCCCTTCCAAGGAAGCACCAAGCAGGCAGGACCGTCTCCTGAATCAGCCTGCAAAACATACTCCCTGCACTCAGCTTTTTGCCCTGAGGGCAGGCAGAAATCAAGAAACTGCTGCCTCTCCTCACCTGATCAGTTCCATCTAGTGAGGTCTTCACTAGACCCAGCTGTGGCATTTTTCAGACTTTTCAGTTGAGAAAAAAATAGCATCATTTTAGCCCAAACAAAAACTTTTGAGCAACAAAAAATAACCAACTTTCCTAATTTTTTTCCAAGACTTTGCAAAATATTTGGTGTTACGCAGGATCGATGTTGCTTCCAGTACAACATTGACATTTTTTTTGTTGAATGGTGAAAGGAAATTTCTAACAACATTTGTATTGAAGACCTCAATCCAACGCTCAGCACAGCAGCCTCTCACCTCAGTACCCTTGGGTCCCTGCACTTGTGGTGTTTCCACAGCTTTCCCTGGAGCCCCGAGCATTGCTGCATTGCAGGGCTGATCCCTGAGGAGAGAGCCTTTCTTTAAATGGGAAAACTGATGCCAGCTTTCAGACCATGTGCTTCTGGGGAACACTTCTCCTCTGAGAGTTAGTGCTGGAAGAAACCTGGCCTGCCATGGGTAGGTTCATCTAATGCCAGGAACCAAGATCAATTAACAAACTTCAAGTGAAGAGCTGGACATCAAGGACATCTGTAGCATGAGGCTGGGAACAGCTCAGGGACCTGGCTCCCTGAACTAGGTCCCTGTTGTCACAGACACTGTGATATATTATCCTCTAATAAACATAGAGCTCAAAGCTTTGGTTCAAATCCCCCCAAAATGAAGGTGGAATGGGGCGTGAGAGAGAAACCGAGTGGCTCCCAGAAGCCTTGTGAACCAGAAATTCACGTCCCTCCTCAGACCCACCAAAACTTTCCTCAAGACAGTCTTCTACTACTGTGGCAAAGGTGAGAGTTTCCCATACCCATCCCTTCCAGTAGCAAGGTGTCAAACCCCTTCAAAGAGGCTTTTTCTGCCCCCAGAACCTTCTTTCAGCCTCTGATCATTTGGAGGCAGCTGAGAAATTTATCTGCTGTGTGTTCCACGCGGGCAGGGGTGAATTATCAAATGCTGGTCCTGCAGGCATGTAAAATGTCCTAGTGGCAGCCACACTGAGCTCCTGGCCATCCTTTGCTTTCTGTGTAATTTGTCATTTCAATTTGGGCCCCAACAGTTCAACAGCCCTTGAGGCTTGGATGGGTCAGAAAGATCAGAACAAAAGGAGGAACATGGAATTAACATTTTCAGAGAGCTCTGTTCCAGCAGCTCTCCCAGCTCCATCTCATCCAGACCCACCTGGGCCCCCAGGCAGCTCCTGCTCTGTGAATCCCATCAGGTTTTGCTGGGTCCTGCCCATGCAGCCAGCCCCTAGCAGTCAGAAGCGAAGGCTGAAGCCACTGCAGAAATTCCTCGTCCCCAGGCAGTGCATTTCAATTACCACAGCACGGGCTTCCAATGGATTTATCAAACTGGGCCTATAAAGAAAATTGAATAATCTCGTGCTTCAGACCTATAAAATTTAAGTATTATACTTGAAAGTACAGTGGCAAAGTAATAAAGATGGAGAGTGAAGGGAAGGAGTGAGGAGATCAACCAGCTCCTTGTTTATGTGTTGTAAGCCAACCCCTGGCTCTGAGGTGCCCCTCCATCATGGGAGGCCTTGGGGCACATCCAGCTGTGAGACTGCATGGTCAGGGTGGAAAGCTGATAAACTCTAAGGTATAAAGGTGCTTGATCTCCCATTTTGTCCAAGACTATTTCCCTCACTGCTGAAACTTCAGACAACTCCCAAAACTAAAGAGTGCAGGGGGAAGTTGGAGATAATGAGACTTGGAGTTAGATGTCCTTCCAGAACCAGCCTCTGTGAGCAATCTGGTCTCCACGTCTCTGCTGAGCAGGACCAGGAAAAAAGGAGATTGATTATACACCAACAAGGAGGGAAAAACCTACTGAGTGAAGGAAGTGCTGTTGCACACTGCCATTGATGAGTGCAAACATACAGCTGTTCCTGAAAAAGGAGTTAGGGGAATACCACACCACAGCTTAGGATAAGGAGAGCACTGATGTATTGGGCAGGTCCAGCGTGAGGTGGTCTTTCATGATACTAAATCACATTAAATTATTTGGGATGCCAGGCAACATGAAACACAGCCACACCAACAGCCCTGGCTCTTTGGGAGTTGCTTTGCTCTACCCACTTCTCCACACCAAAGATCTTTCTTTTTAACTCCATCCCTGACTGTAACACTGACTCCCAACCAGCGTTGTCTTCCCACATATCCTGATATTAGAAATGACTACAGGTTCCTCCCCACAGTGGTGTCCTGTCATTCTCCATTCAAAGGGACCTCACAAATCCTGGCCACTGTAACAACATAGTACTGGGATTAACTACAAACACCTCCACCCTCTAGCAGAAAAAACTTCTTTACCCTGACAGTGCTATTTTCATTGTTTGGTAGGAAACAATGGTAGGAACAGTGCTCCACGTTTTGTTTTCTCAGTTCAGTCCCTGCCCTTCATCCATCCCTTGCAAACTACACCACCTCTGGAAACAGACAGCCTGTAGTGATCACCCAGAGAGGCTCTGTAACCCCAAATGAGCAGCAAACTACAGAAAGGGCTGAACTTCTTGGCTCTGCCTCCATCCTACCTCTCCAACATTTACGTGATCCAGGAGCATTAATTCAAGAAATGTATCCATAAATCCTTCTCTCTGTCTCCTCCCTAACACAAACACAAGGGAGCCCACCTCTCTACATCATGTATTTCTAGCTGGCAGTTCTGGAGTAGCATGTTCAGATACCCAAACTAATAACACATGTTGAGCCAGCCCACAGCACATGCAGTCCTTCCACTGCAGCAAGCCCCATTTTGACCTGAAACCCTGTCCCTTGGCAGGACACCAGCTGAGGGCCACCTTTCCACCAGGTGGGACACGTGCCCAACCTTCCCCTTCACAGCATGGGGAGTTTCCCCTGCTAAACCAGCACCCAGATCTGGGAGATGGTGCAGGGTGGTAAAATCATACAACCAGCCCTTCAGAAAATTAAAAATAATTATCCAGCCTATTAATTTACCCCTATGATTTCCCATCACAGTTAAACCCCTCTGGCCATCGTCTGGAGCTCGAGAAGACATCAGACCCCTCTTCCTTGCTTATTATTTACTCTCCACTCTCTGCTTTTCTTCTGCCCCAGTGACTCCACTGTTCACACATCCCTGCTCTGCCTTTAACCCCGTTTTCATTTAGGGTCTGATTAACTCTTGATGCTGAAGGTTTTCACCATCAAAAGGCTTTGTTTCCATGGCAACTCCTGGGGGGGATTATTCAAACCAATGGGTCCAGCTAGCACAGGGTCAGCAGGATGGAGGAAGCCCCAGGGATGCTCAAGTCCTGCTCCCCAGTGGCGACAGTGCCTCCTCCCACCACCAATTACTGCAGATGAGAGCAGAAATCCCGCTGCCCCCTTTTACTCTCTCTGTGTTAGCACTGGCTCACGGACATTTTTTTCTTCCTTTTTTTTTTTTTTTTTGTGCCATGTGTCACTAATTTTACTCATTTTCTGAATTTGTCTAGAATAGTAAAAGATTTGATTAGAGTGTTCCCGGTTTTAATTGTAATTAGGACAGTCATTGTACGAGCTATAAAAGGAAATTGGGCTACTGCTGAGTGGAAGAGCCCCTGAGAGAATAGGAGCTGGGAGGGGAGAATTTCGTTCATAAAAAAAGGGAAAAAAAACCAGTTTGAGGAAGAAATAAAACTCCAGCTCAGGATAGTGTGACAACCAAAGTAACCCAGGCATCTGGGACCATAAGCAAAGCATATATCCTGGGGATTTCAGTGTTGGTTGTGAGTGGTTCCCTCCTCACTGCAACTTTCTGTATGACCTTGGGCCAAGCAGCTCTCCCCTCATGTCTCAGTTTCCCCACAGGGACTCATCTGGGTGGTCTGTGAGCTATTGGCTGATTTTACAGTGTGCATTGTGATCCCCTGTGAAATGGGAGAGGCAACCATTGAAATAACCCACCCAGCTCCCATCCCTCAGCCGCAGACACCTTGCCGGAGGCACCACAGCTGCTGAGAGACAGCACCTGGAGCAAGGGGATGGGAGATGCCCCTGGCTGCCATCCAGGTCCCAAGGATGGACACTGGACATATCTGCTTTTTTCCAGCAGAGGGAGGGAAAGGCCCATTGAAGCCCATTGCAATGGTGTTACTGCTGGGGAGAGCCCCCAGAAATGGCACATGCAGTGTCACATCAGTCAGCGCCTGAAAAACACCCAGGGAAGTGCAACTCCCGCACACACAGATAGCATCACCCCAGGGTTTGCCAGCCCAGGGTGACCTTCCAGGCCACCTGTGCCAGAAATGGGGTGGTGAGCCACCAAACCATTGAGGAGCACAGAAACAGGCAAGATGCCAGCAGCGATGCTTCTCAGCTGGCTTCACTCTATGGAAAAATTGTTCCTGACAGTCACGGCCAAGATTCCCAGTGGTCATGGTCTCCAGACTGGTCACTGCACCCACTGCTATCCCCTCTAAAAAGGGACCCTCTGGAAAGGGGCAGCTGGCAGTGCCCAGAGCCGTGTCACCTGTCCTCTGCCCCATGGCCCTGCAGGGGGGCAGATTGCTGAGCCTGAGCTGTCAATCTGGTGCAATAAAACTTGAGACAAATCAGTTTTCCCCCTTCCCCCCACTCTAATTCCACCAGGGGAGACAGCCTTTTTCCTGAAGCAATAATTTGCCTCAGTTAAAAAAAAACCCACACAGTGGTGCTCTGCTCATGGCGCATTAATGTGTATCAGCCATCGCCTGCCACCTCCTAATGATCCCACCTCCCATCCATGCCCAAAACTGTGGGCTTTTTACCACTACATTTAAAGCAAAGAACAAACATAAACCAGTTGCCTCCCAGCATGGCTGTGATTTTCATTAGTCCAGGCAGGGAGAGAAAGGGGTTGCTGGTCTGCTCAGCCCCTACTGCCTTCAAAATTTATGGATTTTCTTTTTTTTTTTTACCTCTTCCTAGCAGCTCAGAAGAAACTTAATCATCACCTCTGAGGGGGAAGAAACCCCCCGTTGTATCCTTCAACTTGCAGGGTCACATGATGCTGCTCTGGCCTTTCCTATGCTATGTCTGAAGGCAGCACATGGCCTGGCATGTTAATACTCCAGCTGGGTTTTAATTTCTATTCTATTATATTCTGGTCTATTAATGTACATTGTTATTAATTTTATATATACATTTAGATTATAGACTATGGATTTTATACATATATATATCTTATGTGTGAGAAATAAAGCTTCTCTCCCATGGAAAGTGTCTGCTTGAGGACTCCTGCCCATATTCCCCTGAAGATGTGACAGATCCCTTTCCTTCAGGATTACAGAGCTCAGGGGGCAATGAGGGACAGCCCAATTAGCCCAGCTAATTGCTCCCTTCATTTTTAGTCTCTGGGCCGTGGAGCAGCAGCAGAAGGACCAGGACTGGCTGGGGTTATGGTGCAGAAGAGGAAGGGGAGGTGCAGGTGGGCACTGCTGGAATTTCAAGATAGTGGGCAAGGGAGCTGTTCCTGCTGACTTTTAGGCTAAACCTGAAGAGGATGAATCCATAGTAATTTGTGATGTCTCTGGGTTTCTGAGCACATCAGTGGTGACACCAGAAGCAAACACACACTGGGGGACATCAGTGACAGGTCAAAGAGGTCTTGAATCCACAAGCCAAGCACTCATTTCTTCCTGCAGCAAAGCTCATGAAAGGCAGGAGGAGCCTTATTGATGACTGACCCTGGCACCAGCAGCTTGTGGCTGTCCCTGACTGTGCCTAGGGAGATGAGTTTGTCCCTGTCTGCAGGCTGTGGGTCCCCATGTCCCACACCCACCACAGCTGAGGTGACACGTGGCACTGAGCACGCAGTTCTGCAGGAGCAGAGCCACCATCTGCATGTCCTGACCCTCACTGCATGTGTCAGACAAGCAAAGGATTATACAGAGACCCAAAGGCAGCACAGCATCATCTCCCAGGGCAGGAGGACAAGGAGGTGCTCAGGGAAAGTACAAAACCACGGTGCTGGTGAGGGGATAGAACTCGAGATGAGATCTTCAGAGCCCACAGATGTGCCCTGGGATGTACCACTCACCAGAGCCCTGGTTTGATGAGATGATGGCAGGGGGGTTTCCAAGAGCCCCAGGTCAGCCAGGGAGGCCACAGCAAGGGCTGCCTCCACCTCCAAAGCCAGCCAGCCCCAGCCACAGGAGGCTGCTGCAGATCTGCTGGATTAGCACTGTCCCAGGCGGCAGCAGTGTATGCTATTGCTGGAAGGTTCACATCTTATCATTTAATCAAATAAAGTGCATTTGTGGATTACACAATCATTTGCAGGCCATGATAATCTTTTTCTGGTTAGCTCTGCTCCGGGACTGAGGAGGCAAACAAAGACATTTGTAGCTGTCGTTGGAGGCCCTGGCTTCTTGCCAGAAGCTCTTACTCCTTGGGAAAACTGGTGCAATTTGTATTGAAGAACATCCTGGTGATGGTGAAATACTAGATACTTATTTATTTATTAGGTCAACCAGGAGGTCTTAAAGTTTTTGTTCCCAATTTTTAAAATAAAAATCCTCCTGGCAAAGGGCTCAGAGTAAAACACCAAGGCGCACCAAGGTCTCTTCAGGGACACACCCTCATCTCCATGCATTGAAAAAAGCAATGAAAGGTACTTTACATGTTGGACTGACAATTTATTTAAATACAATTTCTGAACCCACCACAGTGCTCACCTGTTTGATGCTCAGCTGCCACCTGCTCCCATGTGGCCATGAGGATGGTGTTTGGTGCAGCACAAAACTGGGGAAGATGAGGGTCTTTTTCCTGCTGCCCTCAATTAAATCCTCCCAGAAACCTGATCAAAATTTGGTTAAAATGTGATTTTCTTAAGTATTTGAAAAGCTGGTAAAAGAAAACTTTATTTTTTTAAGATAGAAAAACAAGATCAAAGCAATCTTTGTTTTATTGACACTATGGCAAAAATAGTGGATGTTTAATACCTGCCGATGATGTTCTTGCTGGAGAGAAAGAAAACTGCAAGAGAAAACATGAAAAACATCCAGTTTATACACACACTAAATGCAGAGAAAATATGTATTCAGCATCCACAGTACATCAGCCCTGCCAGCCCAATCTCTCAGAAGACTGGCCCCAGGGCAGGAAAAGGCTAAGGAAACAATAAAAAACAAAAAAGCAGCCTAATTTGTGTGGTCTTGGTGTGTGTGCTGGGCTCCTGCTGACCCCACACCCCAGGGATTCACCCCTCCTCTCTAGGAATGTCTCCCCACACCTGCCACACCACTGACCTTGCTGGGCAATGTCCCTCTGTGAGGAGGGTGCTGAGGTGACCAACTGCTGCCCTGGGCTTCCTCTCCTGGTGCTTCACTTTGGGACCCCGCAGAGACTACAGTGCAGTTTGGAGGTACCCAGAGTTACAGGGGGACACAGCTTTAAAGACAAGGATCAGGAGCTAGAAAAGATGAGGAGCTGGAAAAGAAGATGTCCCTGTAGTGTGCAGAGCCTGCAGAGACACGACTGCAGCATCACCTCACCACCGTGCACTTCCCCCCAAGCACTTGTGCTCTCACCCCGTTATGTCCCACAGGAGGAAGGGCCAGGAGGTCTGAGGGGTAAAAGTGAAGCTGCCCCAGCCCTGGTTGGTTCCCATGGACCTCTGAGTGGCAGAAGAGTCAGGCAGGTATCTACCTCTCTGTGCTTGCAGCATGGCAGGTTCAGCTCCTCTGCGTCGGATCAGCAGCTCTGAGCAGTTTGAAAGGTGATGAGTAAAATCAAACTGTTTAAAGCAGTATAACATGAGCCACCCAGGAAAGGGGCTGATGGGGAAGCCACCTAAATCCCCCTGTCAGTGTCTGGAGCTCCTTTGGTGGGTGTTAACAACCACACCTCAGGACCCCCACATGCACTGCATTGCTGGCACATCATGGTGCTGTTTTGCATCACATCCCCTCAGCACAGCCACGGATTTGCCTGCTCCATGCACCCACATCACCCCCAAAAACACAGGCAAAACACCAGCTTTAGCAAAAATGTTTAATCTCTCCTTGATGCATGTGTTTATTTACAAGTACTAAATCTGAAGAACATTAAAATAGGAAATAGCAGGATATTTACACGATCAAAGGGCGCTTGACCAGCCACGCTGGCCTGTTGCTTCAAGTCTGAAACAATCACAGAAAGGGAATCAGGACTCCGGAGTGTGATTCTTTTTTTCCCCCCATTTAATTTTCTAAAACTATCAGAATTTTCTGCCTCTTTCCAGACCCACCTTGGGTTTCCCCCTGCTTCCTTAAAGGACAGCTTGTTGTGCGCTTTGGTCAGGAGCGGGTGAGTCTGCGGGGTCCCCACCTGTCCCCATGCTCCCTGTCCCCAGCTCTGGGTGTGACATGGGGCTCCTGCTAGGGGGGACACTGCCAGGCTGGGCTGCACATTTTTTAACCCCAAACTGAAGGGAAAGGCAATGAGAGCAGGGAGGGACGCCCTTGCTTGCAGTGGTGGGGGATCAGCCTGCACAGTGCAGCTGCCTCTGGAAATGCAGGCTCACTACAATGCTCGCATTCTGGGGCATGGGCTACACCAGCAGGAAGAGGGGTATTGTGGATGCTTCCCAGCCTCTCCACACCTTTTCCCCTTCCGAGGCAGGGTCTGACAGGGCTGTTCTGACCCCACCAGGCTGGTCAAGGGAGGGTGGGCAGCTGCCTGGCACAATTAAGGACGCTGGGCATCATGCGAAAGGCAAAGGTAGCACCAAGAAGCGCCAGAGGCTGCGGGCAGCACTGCAGTGCCCACCCCACTGACCAGCACCCTCCCAGTCAGGGGCAGCAAGGGGACACCCAAGCAATGGGGAGGTGCTGGGGTACCCTTCAGTGGAGCAAACCACAGACACCCCAAATCTCTCCAGGAGGAAGCCAATGGGAACTCATCCCAAGGATCACACTAGAGGAAGTCAGCATCACCAGGGGGCTGGAAGAGCCAGGTCACAGCACAAGGGGAGCCCAGAAAGCAGAGCCACACCATGGCACTGCCAGCCTGCAGCATCACCTCCTCAGGAGCCTCTCTGCTGCCCAAATCCATCTCGGACCCACCATGGCCAAAAAACTCATCTGTCCCTCCAGGCTGGCTGAGGGACACCCACAGCATTGGTGCTGGGAAAGCTACAGGCTAACAGACCTCAGCATTTTACAGTGCCTCCAGCCCCCTGTGTCAAAAGGGAAACTTTCAGGGAGGTGTTCCTAGAAACACACCTCCATCCCCTCTCAACCACCACAAAACCCATGTGCTTGGCTGCCCCAACAGCAACCAAAGTTCCCCAAGACACTCTTACCCGTGCAACAGGCAGAACCCTGTCCAGTCCTGGACAGAGACCCCAAGGGCATCGCTCCCCTGCCAGCACACCGCAGCGATCACCGACGCATTGCCGCCATCCTCCGCGCCTTTTCCAGGACCTCCACCAGCACCACGCAGCCAGCAATGCCACAGGGAATAGAAGTTTTGCACCAAAGGGAGCTGCAGGCATCCCTCCACCCCACCACAGCAGCAGTGAATCCTACAAAGGGACCCCCAGAGGGTTCTGTCCCACCAGAGCACCCAGAGAGATGCTGGCAGCCAGAAGTGGCCCCAGCACAGGGCACACAGCTGTCCTTTAAGGCTCTCCAAGTACCACATTTGAGATGTGAACCTCTAAAGTCTTTCTTTTTGCTGTTTCTTTTTTTTTTTTTTTCTTTTGGACGAGAAAGTGGCAAAATAATTTCAAATTAAAAAAAAATAGGTAACAGGTCTAAACAAACCTCTAATATTCAATACTCGCAGTTTCTTTGTTTTATGGGGTTTTTTCTTCTGTTTCTTAAAAAGATCAACTCAGACTAAAATCTAGCACAGTCATGCAACAGCCCACAGCTCTCAGAAATCCAGCGACAGCTCAGGGTTCGTAGGTTTGGGAAACAATTATAAATTCTTTTTCAAACAGTTTTGCTGTTGTGGTTGGATTCTTTTGTCATCTTTTTTTTTTCTTTTCTTTTTTTAATCAGCATCTTCTCTCCTTTCCCTCCTTATTAAAACAAAACAAAACCAAACAAAATTACAACATAATGAGAGATGTGCAGGCTTCAAACGGTTGTTCTGCATGGCGAGAAAGGCTTGGAAGTTCCTTCCACACCATTTGGTATCCTTTTTTATTTTTTTTTTTTTGCAGTGGTTGTTTGTTTTGTTTTAACTGGCTGTGTAAATTCATCTCATTTTTATATTGGTTCAATTCTCCTTCAGTTAACTATACAGCACCCCACTGGGGCACGAGAATTAGATTGTAACCACATATATATATATACACACTTTTATTATTTTTTTTTAATTAAAAACTTCATTATTTCTCCCTCTCCCCCCCTTAACTTGCAATTTAAGGGAATGGACAGAAATCAGCTGGGCTTCTCTCCACTTGGATTTCGACAGCCATCCGCTCCTGGCAGAGTGTGGCCCCATGTGCTGTGGCCTGGGCAGTGACAGGAGCTCTCAGTACAGAAAAGGAAAGGGTTTTGCTTTTTTTTTTTTTTGGAAGTTTTTGGTCACCTGCTGCCCTTCAGGGCAGCATTCAGCACCTTTTCATCTCTGGAAAGCACAAACCCACGAGGAACTGACATTTCCAAGGGGGAAGCTGAGGGAGAGACCTCAGGTCCCCAGCGAAGCCCCATCAGGGCAGAGGCAGCGGAGGGGAGATGGGGTGACAGCAAGGAGAGAAAGGGGGAGAAAGAAGGAAAAGACAGAGAAAGAAAGGTCAATCTTGGGTGGAAGGTTCTACACACATTTGGGCTCCCCAGGTGGAAGAGCAGGTGACAGCCCCATGGCAGCCAGAATCCCCGTCCCTGCATGGGCTCGGAGCCCAGTGGGGTTTGCCAGGGGGATCCCAGGCAGGAGTGCAGAGGAGCTGCCTCCCCTCTCACTGGGGATCTGCTCTCTTCCCCTGCATCAGCACAAAAAGATGATGGGCAAAAATAAACCTAAAGGGGCTTTGTTAAGGCGGCTCCAGTGCCAAAGAATCTGACACAAGAAGCCAGGCTGGCTCTCCATCAACCCTCCTGACAGCCCCCAAGGCCCCACAGCTATCCTCCACCCCACATCATCCCAGGACAGGCAGGAGCAGGCAGCACTGCCCAGACCAGCCCACGGCCACCAAACCGGGAAAACAAGGACAAGCTCAACAAAACACCAACCATCCCTCAGCAATCACCCAGGAAAGAAAAACCAGCCTTGGGATCTCCCTTCCTCTCTGATTTTGACCTCCAGAACCACTCAGCAGCATTAAAATAACAGCATCTATCCAGCTAACAAAACTCCCAACTTTTTTTTCTTCAATTTTTTTTTTTCGCACTAAACAACATTCAAATAAAACATGGCACAGGACATATTTTAGAAATATCAAAGCTCCCTTTCCTGCCCACCCCTAAAGCCCCAACCCCAAATCTCCCCAGCATCAGTCCTTTAGCTTATCTCTTAAAATCGTTTTTGTTAGTTTGTTGCAAAAAATTCAGAATACTTTTCCCCTCCAATTTTTTGTTATAATTTTTTTTCCCTTTAAATTAAAAATTTTGTTTGTCTCGTGTAAATTGTGCAAATATAGCAGTTAACACTAGTGGCAGAAGGCCAGAGAGAGAGAGAGAAGGGGGCAGAGACAGAAAAAGAGAGAGGAGGAGGAGGAGAGGGGGTGGACAGCTGGGGGGAAGGAAGGGAGAGCAAGTCAAGTACAGTAAAAATAGGAGCCCACCCACCCTCCCTTCACCAAAGTAACAACAACATCCAAACGCCTTCCTAGGAAGCCCCGCGGTCCCAACCCTCCTGTGCGGGTTCAGGGGCTCTGCCCGGGCCAGGGGCGCCCAGAAGGTCCGTGGGGCAGCCCAGCCCCTTCTCCTCTGCCCCCATGGCCTCTCTGCAAGGTCCCTGCTGCCTGCCGTGGGGCCGGGGCTTGCTCTGTGGCTCAGGGAGTTCCATGGACGCTGCTGCTGCTGCTGCCCTCGGGGTTCGTGGTTTGTTCCGCTAAGCGCGCGGTTTCTCTGGGTGGCCGTGGGGAGCTCCCGCGGGCCCGGCCGGTCCCAGCCCCAAAGTCTTGTGCCCACAGCTGCTGCTGGCCGGTCCTTCCTCCCTCCCTCCCTCTGTCCATCCGTCCGTCTGTCCGTCCGTCCGTCCTGCCGCCCCGCTGCCGGACGCTGGCGCCGCCGCCGCCTTCTCAGCTGCTTAAGGCCATTGTGTCGATCGCCTGCTCCAGCTTACTCCGCAGCCGCTGCCTCCGGGCCTGCTCGTCCTTCTCCAACGCAGCCAAAATCTGGGGAGAGAGTGGAGGACAGACAGTGAGGAGGTGCTCTCCTACCCAAAGTGGGTTCTTGTGTCCCACTGGCTCTTTGAGGGCATCAGGACACGGGGATGTGGCCCCACATGGGAAGTGTTCTTGTGCCCCAACAGGGCCAAAGGAAGTGCAAGGTGAAAGACGCCACTGTGAGTGGTGGCGTCCACAAATCGAGCCCACCGGGACCCCCAAAGGGTCTGCAGGGACACCAGGGACCTGCCTGACACTAACGAGGAGCCAACCTGCACATGGGAAATGAAGAAAACACAGTCAAACAGAGGGTGAACCCCAAATCCAAGCCAATGACACCTTCCCACCACATCTGTGGCTCCAACAATCCTGTAATGCCTTAAGGAATCAGGGGTTGTGTTTCAGAGACCACAATCAAACCATGAACTGGTTCCACATGCACAAAAACATCAAATCCACAAGGCTTCAGCTGCCACCAGTGTTAAAACCTGTCTCATTTCATCCCAACAGAGGGACAGTGGGGTGCTGGAAGGGGACATCAGACAGATGCACCAGCAAAGCCTGGGAGCCCCCAGTCCTGTTCAAGGGGTGCACCCACAGACACCTGAGAAGGACTTTCCTCCCCTGAAATCCTTTCTCTAAACAAGCTGCTGATAAGGATGACAGACTGCAGGCTGGAGGGACAGTCCCCTGCCCTGGGCTAGATGTGACCATGCCCCCAGGGCTGGGGAAGGACTAGCGTAGAGGATGAGACTCAGAGCAGGGAAAAGGGAGTAACAAAGTGTAAAACAAAGGGGCACTTGCCCTCCCAGCAGCCAGGAGTCTCGTCTCAGTAACATCACACCAGCAGAGCAGAAAAGCTGATTTGAAAAAACAAACCTGACAGAAATCTCATCTCCTCGGGTGAGCTAGTTGAGAGAGCAAATTTTTTGCAATTATATATCAAGGCATCCGTCAAAGGGGACTTGATTAACCATTTCATTGGCTGCATAATTGGAAACCAACTGTTGTATAATTAATAGACTTACTAGGAGGCAGGCAAAGTCCATCAGGAGCCCTACAGGTAACTTCTTAATGGGGAATCAGCTCCCTTTGATTAAGAGCTGCTGCAGCGCTGGCGAGTTGTTGAGAGGCAGGCAGAGCATGCTGAGGAGCATCCACCACACTGCCACAACCAGCCTCTGGCCACCAGGAGACTGGATCTCCCCCAGGCTATTTTGGGGCAGGGGCAGGCTGGCCTCTGTCTCCTGGGGCAGTAAGAGTTGCCTTATGGGGAGTTTCCCCCCAAAAGAGAAAGAAAAGCTATATCTGGGCACTGGTGTCAGCTCCCAAGGAGGGGGAATATCAGCAGCATCAGCTGGACACATCTGATTTACCTCCTCTGGCAGCAACATCCCAGGGAAGCAGCTGGACTGGGAAGAACTCATAGATTCTGCCGCAAACCTGCTACTGGGAACACTCCCCCCCATCCCTCTCCACAGATGCTCTCAGCCCTCATTATACACAGAGTAAAATACCTGTAGTGACACACAGAAACCAAAACCCCACATGCCTGAAAGGTGCCTGAGCTGGAACCAAATGAGATTGGTCAGAGAAGTGAAGGGAAGCCTATTCCCCCTACCTGCCTCCTCTGCCTCTCCCAACCAGACAGAGGTATATCCTGGAATGCTGAGGTGCCAAATGATTCCCAAACCACCCAGGCATTTAGTTACTCTTATCTCAGCCTTATGGAAACAATGCAGTCAAAGGAAACCTCTGCTGAGTGTAGAGACACCCAGGTTTGTCACCTGCTGTAAGGAGCCAGGACCACTGATTACCAAGATGCAAGTACCCAAATGAAAATTAATTATGATTTTCATTCACAGCCAATGACAGCATATTATTGCACTGAACAACAGGAAAAATTATTCTCTCCCATTTTGCATCAAAGAGGGTGCAATCGGGCTGCATATAATTGTGCTTAATGATGAAAACAAACAAAGGGAACAGCTGCGATTTATTAATCCCATTACAAATAATAAAAGAAGTTCCTGAGAGCTGTGAACACACTTGTGATGCTCAGAGAGCAGGCAACAGCAAGACACTCAACAGATGTCAGACTGCTGTTGGCAGGCAAGAAGAGGACCTGTGCCCCTAAAGAGCAGCTCATTAGTGCCATGGGTTCATCTCACATGGTCCCCTCCATGATCTTGCCCAGGACTTGGAGGATTTGTTTAAGGATTGTGGGAGTTTTAGCCTGGAGGAAGTGAGCACTGGATGATGGCTCACGGATGATAGCTGGACAGCAAATCTGGATTGCTCCACTTTCACTCTCATGGTAGCCACAGAACTGTGTGCAAGCTGTAAAACCCCAAAAGCCCTTCATGGCCAGCCCACTTCCCAGAGCAATAGGGGCCTCTGGAATGTGTCATCCAAAATCATCCTAAGAAAGACTGGCATAGAGGTCCCACCAGCATGGTCATCAGTACACGGCCACCAGCTGCATGATGACCACAGCATCTTCACAAGAACCAGGATCTCCTCTTCCCTCCTGTAAAGCACTGAGTTCCATAGGATATTGGCCACCATGATCCCAGAGCTGACCTTAAACCCAGGAGCCAGGTCTGCTACAGCTTGCCTATGGATTCTTTAAATTCACACCTCAAAGAGGCAGTGGGAGAAGCCTATTTGGATTGCTGCATGGTACAACAGGCACCCCATTTCCTCTCCTGGCTCTGAGTGGGAAGATGTTCTGGCACTCTGTCACTTAAATTAGCCACCATTCAGATATAGTCATCAACTCCTTTATTGGGACAATAAAATCTGTACTATCCTGCTATGTGTATAGACCTATATTTTACTGTAGTTACATATTTTATTGCTTTAATAAGATGTAGGCTGTGGATTTGAGCAGAGTTTTGAGAAATTAATTTGTATAAATTACAACAGAGGAGTTCTTAACCATCCTTACTGACAACCATAAAACAAGCACTGGAGAGACCACCACATCCTCTAAGATCCCTGGGGAGAGGAGCCAAACACCACATGTACAGTTCCACAGCACTGGTACCACCATGGTGCAGGGTTGGTGACAGTGAATAGGGGAAGCCCGCTGAGATAATGCTGGGAACTCTGAAGCCTCATGGAGCTCATGTGCCAAATGTGTAGAAAAATAGGTGTTTCCCACATTACTCACTGCAGAAAATATGAGGAATGAGCACTGCCCACTCCAGCTCCTGGCTTCATGTCTCCCAAACCTTTCCTTCTCCACCAGCCCAAGCACAGACGTGGAATATGTTACTATTCCACATTTCACAGTTTGTTTTTCTATAGGAAAAAGCAGGGGACTGCAGAAACAAGGACAAAAGGACTCAAGTGGCAGCTCAGGCCTGCCTGTGCCTCACCACATCTTACCTCATCCTTGTACTTGGTGATGTAGGAGTAGATCTCATGCAGGGCACTCATGCTGTTGAACTGGCTGAGGTGTAACCGTGACTGCTCCGCCAGGTACGCGCTCATGTCCTGGTCACTGATCGCTGGCATTTTAGCTATATCTGCATAATATCTGCAGGGAGGAACAGAGGGGTGGGTCAGAAACAGGGACAGGCATGAAGGGATGTGTCCCCACCACCATGGTCACAGAGAACTTGCCTGGAAAGGCAAGTGAAGAGCATCTTTCCTCCAAGCAGGGACATACAATCACCCATTTTAACACTGCTCACTAAAAGGTCTCTGAGCACCCCACGGAGCAGTCAACACAGTTAAGAATGTGCTCCTGATGGAGCAGCACCCAGCTGAGTCCAATTCTGCTCACCATGCTGGGAAGCCAAGCAACCTTGCTCTAAGGGATTTTCCACCCTCTCCTAAACTACACAGTTTTTGTCCTTCCCATCCCATTGGCATGCTACATACACCAGGGCCCTCCACACCTGCAGTAGCACACAAGATTTTGCTGCTACTCTCCTAAGGTCACCATGTGCCTAAAGCCATCAATGCCCCTTTGAATTCAATTAAATACTTGGGTTGTGAACACATGACAAGGTGACATCCTGCCCCTGCAGCAATACACATGCTGTGGTAGTGGAAAAACAGAATATCCAACAGGATGCTGATCACAACCTTGAGAGAACAAAGCTGCAGCATCCCATTACAGCAGGAGAGTTACACCAAGCAGAAACACCAGTGGCTCCTGAGGACCTTTTGGAAGCCAGGGTTGTGTCCATAGGCCTTGTTTTAAAAGAAACCCCACCCACAATAAATAAGCTCTTCCAGCATTTCCACCTGGAAATACAGAGTGGCAGCCTCTCTCAGGTTTGCTCTGCTCCTCATGACTCCCCACTTGGAAAAGTTTCTGGTACAGTGATTAGCACCACTCAGCTGAACACTGAGATGGAACACTGCTGAAGCACTTGGATAGGAGCAGATGGCAGCAAGACCACTTGAGAAGATGAATATGAGGATCCACTCCATCCCACTGCACTGAACTCAACTAGTGATAAACCACTTGGGCAGTTTTTACAAAGAGGCTCATTCATATCCAGAGAATGATGCAAGGATGCTGCCAGGAGAGCAGTGGTCTGAGGTGAGGACCTCTGACTAAACCAGGCACCTCCTACACCCCTAGAGAGATCTCACACCCCAGAGTGACATCCCCTAAAGCAGCAGTTTCACACTCCAGGTGTTATCATGACGTATAGGGTGGGAAGAAACCATCATTTTTCAATACAAGTGTGCATGGCCCACATGGACCATGACTCCAGTCACACCATCCATTTCCAGAGGACACCTGTGACCCCAGCAGTAGTCCCTTTGGGTTTCCCCAGGTTTCCCTCTTCCTAAGCCTTTCCCTGTGCTATTCCTGCCTCAGATTGGCAGGATGCCCTTTTTTCAGCTGGTGTCTGAGCCACAGCAGCAGACAGACCTGCTGTTGGGACTGGCAGTCCCACTCAGCCACCCCCACACCACTCCCATCCCTCCTCTGCAAAGCTTTCTGACTATAACCATGCCAAAAGCCAGAAGTGCTGATTATGCCATAAATCCCTGCAGCAGAGGAACAGTAGTAGACACAGTCACCCCCTGCACAGGACATCTCTGCCCCCTGCTCATCTGCCTCTGGGACCATACTGGAGGTAAGCAATGGCAGGAACATCTGTCACCACTGAGATCTCCCACCTCCTCCCCAGGGATGCAGAATGTCTAGATCAATGTTTAACTCTGAAATGGTTTGATACCTTTTTTCTTCCAGGCACATACACAGAGCTGAATATTTTTGTCATAGAGATGGCAAGGTCAGAGAAATTCACCTTATGAATCTTGTGATGTTCCTGTGGGACCCCACTCCAAGGGCCCATCCAGCCCCATGCAAAAAACTTCCCTCTATTACAATGCAGCTCATCTCTCAGCTCAGGCATCATATTTCAGGGGCACCTTTCCTTCTGATCCAAGCCCTGCCTTCCTCGAGGGAAGACACTTGTCTTTGTACTTGCCTGTGAAACAGCAAGCATGCCAATGGTGCAACAAAAATATCTGTGTACAAACAGTACCCAGCGATGATTTAGGCTACAAAGTTCCACCCTTACAAACAAGAGAATACAACATTTACTGTTGTCTGGACATCCTTCATTTAGTTCATTCTGTATTTGGTCAAGATGCTGAAAAAGGGCTCTCAGTTAAGAAAAAAGCATCACCTTTAGCCCAGCACATCATCACCAAGGAAAAGTTGCAACAGCAACCTGAAATCTGGCATTTTTTAAGTGTCATGAAGTTCCATTTCACAAGATGGCAACATTTTAACCGTAGCTCTATTTGGAGGGCTTTGGAGGACATCTCCTAGGTTTCTCTCCCAAAAGGATAAAGCTAAACACAGCATTATGCCTGAGTGCATCAATTTGCAATCAGTCTCATTCAAACCCTGAACCTTTAACACTACATTAATTCAGCAGGACAGAGGGACATCTCTCCTCAGCTAACAGGGAAGGTGGAAGATGTTGGAAGGTGTCAGGGGACCTGCTCCTCTCCCTGCTCCTCAGCACAGAGACTGCAGCCTGAGCACTGGGAAATGATAATTTTCAAGCATTTCAGCAAAAACTGCATGTATTGTTGTGATACAAAAAAAGCACTTCTCTAGTCCAAGGCTGAGTTCTCACCGCTCTTCAAAAGCAATCAGGCGAGGTGTTAGTAATTCCCTAGTACAGACCAAGATTTTACAACAGAAAACATCAGACAACCTAATAGTGGAGGTTGCTTTTAGCACCCCTTAAGCAAGTCATAAACGGCTCTTTAAAACAATCATTGCAAACTCATTCCAGGAGACAATCATGAGAAAGCATCATCCCCCAAGCAAGAGGACCACCCTGTGTGAGCATTAGGACAGTCCCACTTCAGTCAGCTAGCAAGAGGAGCCCTCCCAACAACCCACATCCCCACATCCATGAACAAGTCCCCCAGGAGAAGCAAGGAGCTATTGCCAAGTCTACTCACCTTTCTACCCAGCTCTTGTAGTTGGGGATGTCCTTGGCATACAGTAGTTTGTTGGAGGGAGAGTCCTTTCCCAGCTTGTGCTCAGAAGTTGAGCAGGAGTCCATGAATGTCTGAGCCACCACGGATAGGCAGGCATCAGTAATACTGTTCTTGTGAATGTCGAACACAAACTGGGGGTTCTTAATCACATTCACCCAAAAACGTAGAGGTAGACTGAGGGATGAAGGAAATAGGAGTCAGCACCTGAACCACACCCTGCAGGGCAGCTGGCACATACATGCGCCTCCAGTTGTAGAGAAGGATCTTCCCATGACCCAGAACTGGCAGGTTGATTTTTCCAGCATTCCAGGGATGCAAACACCCTGGGTAAATGGCTATTCCCCCCTGCCCACCCCAACAAGGCTGCAGTTCTCCACGAAGAAATTCCTCAGCACTGCCAATATCCCCAAAGGCAAACCAGGGCAGTGCAGATCTGTGGTTTCTCCAAGGATCCACTCTCCCTAGAGAGACCTTGCTAAGCCCGTGGGTCAAACCAGACACGGTCTCTTTCTCCTACATTAATAATCCTTTCGAAAGCACTGTGTGGCATTTCACACATCTCCCATGGCAGAGAAGGGAGTTAGCTGGACTCCTCAAGGGACTCATTAGCACATTTAACACCAGAGGAAAATTTAGGTGGCCTCAGATGCTGGAAATAAAGCTCTCAGCTGTAGAGACAGCAGGTCTCCTGGCGAGCCATGGACTGGTTGTTTGCTGCATACTGACACCACACGCCACCCTCCATGGCTCCGCTTCCCAATCCTGCTGGCCCTCTCCTCTCCTAGGAGCACCTCAGAGCCTCCCCCACCAGAAATCCTCCTCACTCTGTTATCCCCCAGCACCTACACTCAGTGAATGCTTTTATCTTAAAGAAAACACACTTTGTTCCCCAGGACTTTCCTAATGAGGGTACTGGGTGCATGTACATATTTCATTTGTGAAGGGAATGGCCTGGAGAAATTAGCTCCACATGTCGAATTAGCGCCCAGAGATAAGCACAGGCATTAGTATGCAAGAGCCTGTGTGCCCAGCCCCTGAAGAGTGGGGCTTTTTTCCTCCCTTGCCTTTCACTCCTTCTTTTAATATAGGAAGCTGAGTTATAAATCAGTTCGAAAGCACTTCCACGCTCTCACATCTCCATTTAAAAATGTTTCTTTTCCTGCCCTGCTAATTGCAAACAGTTACTGAACTACACAAAAACGATTTGGCTGCCATTTAACAAATGCCAGACACGGGGAACATACGTACCCGTCTCCAGTCACAGTAAAATCAGAGAGATGAAATCAGTGAGGCAGCAGAAATGAAAAATGCCAGAGGGGGCTGAGGAGCCAGCACCTGCCTGAGCCCCAGCGTGGCACCCAGGAGTGTCACAGGAGTGTCACAGGCTGCCCCGCCCCAGCGTTCAGTGATCAGCAGAGCAGGGGCTGGCTCTGCAGGCAAGGGCTGGGAGGATGTGCACACACAGAGCTCTGCTGGCTTTGTTTGGGCACGGCTGAGTGACAGCAAGAGTGTGGAAACACCTTCAGGACAGCAGAGATGAGAATCGGGGCTGGCATCCCTGGAGGAGCCCGGAGGATGGAGAGGCCAAGGTGAGATGGGAACAGAGCCCTGAGCACTGCAGCCATCAGGGGGAGCGTGGTGCTTGGGATCTGGGGAAGGGCTGAGGGAGAACTGCATTCCTGGGATTTTTTCTGCCAAGGAAGGCATGCAAGGGATTTACCCACACCCGAAATACAGAGATATGGGCCTCTCTTGTCCTGGATCATTTCCAGGTTCATATTTCTGCTCCCTGCAGGAGGCCTTGGAAGCTGTGATGTTGTTAGCCCACCCCCCAGCCCACTGTCCTCCTCCATTACCAGTTACTCTTCCAGGTGTGCCTGACATCATAATCATTGATCTGATGCTTATCAGCTTGTTCATCCAGGAAATCAAACATGTATTTGATGGCAAGGGGCAGTGCACTCCCACGGTGAGCTGTGCTGAAGATGGTCTCAAACAGGTCATCCACAAACTTCTGCAGGGTGCCCTAAGGAGGAGAAAGAGAAAAGGGCTGCTCAGCAACACCCTGGGCCAGCAGAGAGGTGGGTCTTTAACTAATGGTCAGCCTCTAACCAATTTCACTTCTATTCCTACACCTGAAAGAGCAGCACGGTACAGTCTGTGTAACCCTGCTGGTTCTCAGTGGTTTATACTGGGAAACAGACACTGCAGTGATGAGGTATCTCCTTCACTGTATGATCTGGCATGCTAAAAGTATACAAAGAAAAACACCATACAAAACAAAAAAGTGTTGTATGTGCTGAGGGAAGTGGAACATGCTGCAGTGCAAAATGCCTGGGGTAATCGCCCTTCCTACATCACCAGTTCTGCAGTTTTACCCCAAACATCAAAGAGGCACCTATGCCAGGGCATCTCTGCTTTGCAGACCAGCATCTGCTCAAGGATACAGGGAATAGTAAAAACACCAAAAGGTGAAAAGAGCAAACAGGAAAATCCACTCAGGGGATATTCACTCATGGTTTCAACACACAAACCCTTCACCTCCAGCTCAGAAAAGAGACCAGGTGAGGACCTCTTCCTGTGCTAGTGCAGAAGGCTAACAGAAGAACAGTGCTTACCACTTTTGGACAACCCAAATCACTACCCGTCCCCACCCAGATTTCCAAAGCCAGGCGCCAGCTCTGGGCCTCTGGGCCATACCTTGGTGGCCAGCAGACGGGTCAGGTAGATCTCAGAGACCATCTTGCTGCCACGGTCGCCCTCCCGCTGGTCCATGTGGTCGTGGTTTTTCACCAGGTGCCAGAGCTTGGTGCCGCTCTCCAGGTCGGGAGTGATCATGGGGGTCCGCGAGCGCAGGCTGTCGGGGCTGCTGGCTGTCCTCAGCATGCTCTCTGCAAGCACAGGGGATGCTCCCACCCTGCCACCTCTGCCTCACCAGCAGCCCCAGCATCCCCCTTCCCTCCACAGGAGCTTTGGCACTCAGCCTCTGCAGCAGCATGAACCGGGAGCTCTGCTGTGACCATGCTCACAGCCTGCTGGGCCACACGCAGGCCTGGCTGATGCACAGAGGCGAGGACAACCATGGAGGGAATTCTGCAGAGCCTGTCCTGCTCCCAGCACGCAAGTGCCAAGATCACAGATGCTTCCTGATCACACTATTCCCTTCCAAACCAAGGCTGAAGTACACCTGCCAGTACATTCGTGGGAGTCTTCAACTCTGCTCTTTTAAGTGCTAAGTGCCTCTGTGCTTATTTTAATTAGATTTCAGGGGAATAAAAGGGAAAGGATCCCTTAGCAGCAGCCATCTAACATTTGCCTTTTTCCCCTGAGCCCAACACACTGCAAAGAAAGATGGCTCTGAGGGCACCTGCTCCCTCTCCAACACTAGAATAGGTAGCATTGTGTAGGAGGGCTGGGAGTTTGGAGGACTTTGTTCACATGAGTTACAGTTATAGTCACTTGCCCTGTGGCTTGGTCCACATGCCCAGCCCAGAGTCACCTCCCCAGCCAGCCCAGAGGAGGATGCCCATGTGCACTCACCATATCTGCTGAGGGACTTGGTGAAGGTGGAGGAGTTGGAGATGTTGTAGGCTGAGTTCTGCTTGGGCACCAGGGCTACAGAGGAGCCATCTGTCACCTGTGAGCAGAAATGGGCTGAGCAGGCTGCCACAGCAGAGAGGCACAGGGGAACAGCCCCAGCACAGGGAGAAACTAGCACCAGAGGGATGCAGTGACACTGCCACCACCCCCAGGGACATCATCTCCAGCAAAGGAGCCTGACATAGCTCTGTGACAGCTGGGGGAATGGGCAGAACAGGAACACACCAGAAAGCTCAACATGAAAATGGCAGAGTAAGGTCAGAGTGGGAAACAGCCTCTATGAGCCATGGAAATACCCCATTTAAAAGGACCACAAACATGAGGTGCAGACAGGAAAGTGAGTGCAGACCTCCTGGCCATGGCCCTGGAGAGCTGAGCCCAGGCCCTGACCAAGATGAGGAGGGAGAAAAGATGCTCAAGCTCAAAGCAGCTGGTGACTACTCCATGTTCTCCATCATGGACAGCCTTACCTGGTAGTGGGCCAGGGTGTTCAGCCTCTTCCAGTCATTGTCAATCTTTGTGGTGACATCTTCATCCTGCAGTATGATGCGGGCCATCCTGCCCTGCCGCCACTCTGTCCCCATGAGGGAGAAGGATTCAAGGATTCGTGGTTAGTGGATAATAGGAGCATAAAGATAAGGCAACACAGTCCCAAGGCATCAACTTAAGAGGGCTCCCAGCCCTCTCTGAGCCCCAGGGCAGATGGCTATCAATGTGTTGGACAAATACAAGTACTCAGGGAAAGACAGCATCAGTTTGACCCTGGTGACTGTTACCTTTGCTACTCTCCACTCCCCTGTCCCACCTTTAAGAACAGGACTATTAACACTGCTCTCAACTATTGCTGGCATCCTTGAAGGTGTCTCAAGACACCTCAAGCCTGCAATTCAGAGCCCAGAAGACCCAAGGGGGCTCTCCTCCCCACCACTTCCACTGGCAGGATCCACACTCTCATGTCAGGCTCCCCACAGTCAGTGCCACCAGCATGGCAAAAGTGGACTGAGCAAGCACAAATGAGCTTCTGTAGGATCTGTTGATCCTGCCCTGCACAGCTTTATTGGCACTTCTGCCCTTAGCCACATCCCTGTTCCCCACGGGGCAGTGCTTGGGCTCTCTCTTACCCAGGTCCATGTCTCCAGCTTTGGGTCTCTGGGAATAGGGCACACCCTTGTAGACAGCATCCAGCAGCTTCTCCTTCACCTGAGTGATGGTGTCGCAGTTCAGCACCTTGACAGGGATCTCTGGGGCATTCTCATTCTCAGGGTTCACACAGTTGAGGGTCTGCACAGGGTCAGAAAGGGTCGAGTGAGAGGCTGTGACACACTGGCTGCAAAGGCAGGTCCAAGGACACAAGGCTACAGCTGT
Source organism: Zonotrichia albicollis (assembly GCF_047830755.1). NCBI lineage: Eukaryota > Metazoa > Chordata > Aves > Passeriformes > Passerellidae > Zonotrichia > Zonotrichia albicollis. Next base: position 10,638,864 of record NC_133830.1, read on the forward strand.
CTACAAGCCGTGTCTGCTCACCTCCTGAGCTGCTGTGGAGTTGTAGCCTCATGGCACATTCCTGCTCCCCTTTCCCCAGCTCTCCCTGCCACTCTCAAACCCCCAATTCCCAGAAGGGAAGCACAGTGTCAGTGAAGGAATCCTGGGCCAGCAAACATGCCCAGTGCACCAAAGCCTGTTGAGAACAAGAAATGCCCAGGCACACTCCACTCCCTTCCCAAACCAGCCCTGTGGAGACTGAGCTGCAGGTGAAGAACTAGCTGCAGGCTCAGCCTGGGGAAGGCTCTGGCTTATAATTTAGCTGGACAGAGGACATGGCTCAGAAGAAAGAGGAGAAGTATCTCTCCATCTCCTGCAGTAACCTCAAAGCTCTAACTTTGATCCCCACCAAACATGAGCTCCATATAGCACAAGCTCAACACATCTCCCACCCAAACCTGCCATTGCTAGGGGTTTGCTTGGAAAGATATGGAGCAGGATTTAGTTCATGTTTGGCTTCCTTGGGCCCATGGCAAGAGCAAACCTTACCAAGGAAAGGCTCTGCTTCTGACCTTGTCTGAGATGGGCCCCACTCAGACAGGGTGAGAGGCACCCCAGGAATGCTGGAGAGAAAAACAGACAAAATTCTTTCTAAAAGTATTTTGTGTGCCTCCAAGATCTTGTAAATAGCTGGACCTGGCAGTCCTGGCAAGGTCAGTACCACTGAGCTTCTGCTTGCACTAACCAGCATTTTGTAGTCAATCTGCTGCCGGATGAGCTTGTCCTCACTGAGGGAGTAGCGAGCCTCTCCTGTGATGGCATCAATGGGTCCCTTCTCCATCTGCTGCTTGATGGCACAGTAGAGCATGAAGAGTGGTTCTCCAGCACATTCCTGTGGGACAGGGGGATGGAGGAGAGGAGAGAGAGGAGAGGAGAGAGAGGAGAGGAGAGAGAGGAATTAGAAGGTGCCAGGCACCATCTTTGCCTTTCAAGAACCACCACCATGTCAGAAGCCTCCTATGGCCTGCAGCATCAATCCCCACACATGGCAGTATAAAAAGTCTTCATCCCTTGCTCAAGACTGCAAGGAGCGAGGTCCATGGTAAAATTCATCCTGTGAAGGAACTCACTTTCTCCTTCCAAACCCCCTGGAAGTTGTTTGTCTATCAACCTCAGACATCCAGGGCTTCCAGATGCTTCTGGGTGAATTCTGCTCATTCTGCAAGCCAAAGGTGAGCTAAAAATGGTCATTTCAGGTCTACTGAAGAGTAGATTGAATCTGGGGACCTTGAGTATGGGATATAGCCTGTCTTTTGAGCTGCTCCAGACCTGAGGACTGGAAAAGGCACACTGCAGTGGGACAGCCTGGGGGCTCTTGGCCAGATATCACAGTGCAGTTCTGACACCTGCCAGGAGCCCAGTCCCACATGAGAGAAGGTCAAAGGAGGTTTCTCCAAATGACAGCTGGGCACAGCCAGCCAGACCCACTGGAAAGGAAAAGCAAAGGAGCAACCCACAGACAACCCTACCCTGAGTCTCTAGGTGATGGAGGGAACCAGGCAATGAGGTTTCCTCCATTTGCCACCTACACATCTCCACTGCCAAGGCCTTGTAGTCAGAGCCAGCTTTAGTTACCAGACAGAGCCACAGCAGCATCTATCTCATACATGTGAGGAAGGAGAAGGGAAACTGGACCAGACACTTCCCCCTAAAACATGCTGGATGCTGGATTCAGAAACACTAAAGGACCTGCCAGGGTTGGAAGCACCAACAAGCCTGGGGCCAGGATTTGGCATAGCAGGACTGGGAGTGGACACCCGTTCATAACCCAGGGCCCAAACACGTCCCCTGAGCTGCATCCCAATGAGCCCTTGCAGGTACAGGCATTAGCCCTAAGGGAGAAAAAAGGGAACAGAGAGGATGGAGAGAAGTCCCAGCAGATTTTACCCCACTAGCCCTCATCCCTCCCTCCCGGCCGCCTCACAAATAAATTGTACTTTGGTGCAAAATGCGGCTGCTCTCTCTGTCACCATATGCTGTTAGCATCTCGTTAGCATCTGCGGTAATTAAAGAGACAGCTGCTAACGAGCAGGAACAGGCATACATCATCCCCAGACCTTCCGACAACATGCCTGTCTTTGAAATTATGTTTCATTTGCAAACTTGGCTTCATTAAGTCAGCTTGGAAAAGTGAGAGACCCAAGTGGGTGCTAGGCTGCACATCACCGGCTGCCTGCAAGGCGAGGTTGGCTGCAGAGTGGTGAGAGCCCAGGGGTCCCAGGGCACCCCAAGCCTACCCCTCTGGTTCTGGTGGAAGAACTTAAATTCCCTTTTTTGGTTCCTTGCAAAAACTCCTTGTGAAAATCCCAAGTCTGTGGAAGTGGATGCAGGATGGCTTGGAGCAGGACGCCTGCTCGCATCTGCCATGGTTGCTACAGTCTCAGCCCACAGATTTCACCTCTCCAGTAAGGCACAGCTGCTGCCCCGATATCTGCAGCTTTGCACCCACCTCTAGGGATTCACACCAAGGGAGGTGGGCTCAGTCTTTCCTGCACTGGCTTCTGTGTCTGTTCCTAGTGTGGATCCTACCCTGAAAATGCAATACCTCACTCCCAGCCTCACTGTCCCCACTGGCTCTTGAAGACCAGGGCCAAGGTGCTGCTGTGGGTCACAGCTCACTGGGACAATACAGATGAGGATGGTTTAGGGATCATCTTTGACAGATACCAACAAAATGAACAGGGTGGTGGGCAGTTGACCTGGGATGAACTCCATCAGATAAAATACAGCAGGAGACCACTGGATTGTGGCCAGGTGGTCACTCAGGTTGATGAAGGACAGCCTGGTCCCCAAATGTGACTGTGCCCACCCTGCCAGCCCTTATGCAGTTTGCTCACTGCTGGAACCTGACTGAGCGGAGCTCTGGGGGCTCTCCATGTGAGCCAAGCTGGAGGAGGGCAGCTGCAGACACCCTGTGCATGCCCGTGTTGATATGTTGGGAGCAGGCTGAGACAAGCCAGCTAATTCCCAAACTGTCTCACTGACTAGATCTAGCTCATCAGGCACCTAATATTGTGCATTTTTCAGCTCTTGTCTCAATTTATCCATCTCCCTTTCCCTGAGGTGTCTCATTAAGAGCCTGATAAATGCTACCACAGGGTCCTCCCAAAAGCGCCAGCCCTCACTGGCTCCCCACGCTGCTGGCCCTGGGCATGAGGGGCTGTCCTGTGCCTGTCTCCATCCCTCATCCAGTGTATCTTGCTCTGCTCAGGGCAGGTTTGCTGAGAGCTGACCCAGTAGCTGGGCACATGGCTGTCTGCCTCATTTACATGCACAATCACTGCAGTTTGGGGCACTTTCCCTGCTGCCAAGCTGTCTGTTGTAATACTCTCCATCTACTCCACAGCCCTCTCCTGCTGTTGCTGCCACCTGTGATCCTCACTGTCCACAGACAGGTGAAAACAACCTCGTGGGTCTCCTCTGGTGGGACCAACCCAGAAGAGGGCATGAGCACATCCTCAAGTCCCTTGCAGTTTAACTCAAGTGACTCAAGGAGTGGAGTTTCAACCACTTCCCAAGGAGATGAATCCCAGTGTAACAAATTTCACAGCCAGCAAGTTCATCCAGGCCCTTTGTGTATGTTTCTCTTGTAATGGTGCCCCTAGATCAGACCTTTCTCCTGCTGCTACCACCCAGGCACTGGAGGTGTTTTCCCATGTCTAAATTATGGTGTAGCCAAGGTTTCTTTTATAAAGAGGCATTGCCCTGGTTCCACCATCCCTACACCTCTCACCTGCTACTCCTTATCCTCAGAACTGCTCCACAACTGGTAATGTGCCCAGAAGCCTCTCTGAAGGGGGACAAGGACAGATGCAGGACACTGATGGTGCATGAGCTAATCCAAAGTGACTTCTGAGCATGGCCCAGTTCAGCCAGGGACAGGTCATGGATGTCAGGTCACACACAAAAATACAAAGTCCCCCAAACTCTGCTGTGGGTGTTCATAGGCTATGCACTGCACTTTGCTCAGCCAAAGCATAACCTTGTTCACTTCAAGGAGCCTTGGAGGAGTTTATCCACAAGGAGAGCTACTCCTGCCTGTCCCACCAAGTTCACAGAGCCCAAAGAGCCTTCTGCCAGTGCTCTACTCAATCCCACTGGGCACTGCTGATGCCAAAGGGCCCTGCTGGACAAAGCCTTGGCACAAAGGGGTAGTGGGAGGTCTGACATCTCCCTATGACCAGCACAGCTCTTCTCCTCTCCCACCCCTGGCAAGCAAGCTCCAGCATGCTAGATAGATTGTTAGAGATACAGGCTATTCCTCGACAGAGGCAAACAGCCAAGAGCATGTAAGTGATATTATAAATCACCTCTCGTTGACGATCACTTGAGTTCTGCTGAGACTCCTGCTCGCTCTCATCTCTTGGCTGGAAATAGTTCAAACTCTCTTTATCTTAATGAGGGATGAAATCCCACAAAAACAGCAGTGTGCCACCCAGTCTCACTGCACCAACACCAGGCAGCATCCCAAGAAACAGCCCTGCTGCCTGACAAAGCAGGTATCCTTCATCCATCGGAGTCATCCCAAAGCTGCAGCAGGACTGAGCCTGGGGTCCATGCACTGGAGCTGCTGCTGTGTTATCTGCATGGAAACTGGTGCAGCTGTAGCAGGTGGAAGCACTGGTGCTGATGGAATAAATGTCCTCAATATGGGTAGATGCACCAGTGGTAAAAACAGAATTACACTGTGGTGTCCTCTTCTCCTACCCCGATGAAATTGGAAACAGGTGAATAAAAGCTAAAAGGCTCTGCAGCCCCATGCATGTGCAGTTCAAAGCTCTGTCCCTAGCTGTCAACAAGCCCCTCAAGGCATCCATCCCCAGCAGGGCACCTTTATCAGGGGAAGCAGCAGTAGAAGTGGAGATGCCTGCAGGAAACAATTCCCCTACCAGAGAACCTCAGTGTTAGAGAGATGAAGGAAAAGCAGCAGCATTACATAGCACAACTCATCAAATACAACTCAAAGAGGCAGAAACAGCCCTGATCACAGCCATGCCTGCAGAAGGATCAGCTCTCAGGGCTTTTTCCTCCTGAGTTACCCAAGCAAAGGCAAGAAGAGAGGAATGGGGACCACTCCAAGACTCAGCTGAGTTGCTTCAGATTTATCTTTCCTCAGGGCACCATTGTTAAAATCTCAAACCCACTATGCATTAAGCAATCCCAATCTGGATTTCATTTCCCAATCTCAGCTATTTCCCAAAAAGGAGACCAGAATCACATCTCAGAAAACCAGGATGGAAACAGAGATCTGGGAAGCAATCTCTGCTCTGGGAGGGAGCAGCAATGCTCAGGACCATGTCAGCCTGGGTTTTGGGTAGCATGCTGCCTGGCCCAGTGAGGCAGGAACCACCTCCCTGTCCACATGGGGCTGCCATCCCTTCCCAAACTCACCTTCAGAAACTTGTACAGCAGAAAGGTGAACCAATTTGTCAGCATCTTCTCTGCCACTGACTCTGTCCTGTAGGGAAGGTAGAGAGCAAAGCCATCAGCACAGAATATTAAAGGTCTCTGATCTCACCCATTGCCACCTTACTCTCAGACTGTAGCTAAATTATTCTTGGCTTTAAAAGGCTTCATCTGGGAAGGAGGCTCAAAGCAAGGGGCACGAGCAGGCAGCACAAGCTCTGCTGGAAAGCCTGCCCATCAGCAGCCCCCAGGAGAGAAAAGCAAATTGGTCTCCAGTGTATTTGGAGAACTGCAACAAGCTCAGCCATGTCCCACTGGGAGTCTCACCAGGGGATGGATGAGAAGCTTTCTGCTTCTCCCTGGTACCTTCTACTTCAGTGAACTTTGTTTCTTCTATGATGTCCCATTGGAAGCCGGCAGCTCTCTCCACAGGAGGATTGTATCAGGCACCTAAGCCAAGTACAATATCCCCAAATGTACCTCAAGCTCCACAGATAACCTGAAAGAAGGGCTGAGGTTGCATGGCAAAGACAGATGTAGCTGGAAGCCCCTTTCCCCACCTGGGAGCTGCTGTTGCCTCCTGCTCCTGCAGTGCACTCAGCACTGCCATTGTCCTATGCAGGCCACCAGTACTGGTGACATGGGACTCCCCTGCAACCCCTGAGGCAGCCCTTGATCCCTAAAGCATCAAAGTCCAGGAGCCATAGTAGAGCAAGAGGACAATGACCACCAGTGCACTGGTACATGGTCTTGGTTAAAGCCACAACCAGATTTAGGTCCGGAAACTTTGACTCAAATATGGTTTTGATCAAACTTATCCTCACTACTAATTCAGCTGAAAACAAGGGGATTAAAGAAGGAGGGAGTAAGAGGAGTGGCTGGAAACTTAACCTGTTTTCCATGTACTTTTGGAACACAGACACTGTGCCAGGTTTGGAATTTAACCCTTCCATGCCTGCATGGTGAGTTTAGGGTTGCTGTGTGTCTCCTTGGAGTGGGGTGGTAATGTAGGAGTTTGCAAGTTTGCACTCATTTGCTCCAAAAGAAATTTAAAAATGGAGCTGTGCCTCTCAGCTTTTGGATATACAGCTAAAGGAGGCAGGCAAAGCTGCCTTGAGAAAACCTATGTATTACCCCTAGTTTCCTGCAGCACAGTTCAAATCCAGATGCCAAAGCAGCATAACAGGGAAGGCCCAGGGAGTTGCCTGTGTCTGCTGGGGACCATGAACAAAAGGGAGAGCAGGATCCCTCAGGATGGGTGTGAAATGTGTGAATAGAATGAGGGACCTCATGGTGCTGGTACTGCAGCCAGGATGTGCCACCCCTGCAGAGAGAGGGACATGGAGGCATGGAGGGAGCTGAGGGTGACACCACACCCTGTGAACCCTGCAGCCCTACAGGTGCAGCTAACATGCTCTGCACCACACTTTATCTCGCTGCCATAAAACTCCCTTAACATGTCCATTATTTTTAATATGGCCTTCACTCCTAAAATCTCCAGCTTATCCACCCATTAATTATCAGATCAGCCACATGCAAATGCAGATGGCCCTGAAAGCACAGGCAATACTAATAACCTCAGGGACATTGCTGCATTCCTCTTGCCCCAGGGAAACAAATACAAATGGTTGACTCAAGAAACAAAATCCAGAAGGAACCAAAATGTTAGAGCCACCAGAAGGAGTCCCACTGCCCAATTCCATGCACTGCTATGCCCAGCAGATGGGCCAGGAGCAGTTCCCAAAGACCAGATGGCTGGGGCAGAAAATCCACTTTCCCAGAGTTTATTCAAGCTGACTCAGTGTCATATGGTCCCTTCCAAGGTTTTCTCTTGTGCTAATGGGGTTTAGCCCTTTTTGTCCTCCCTGGAACAGCACAGATCTCCTTAAACCATTTGAGAACAGCATTACTTGAGCCTTCAGGGAAGGGAAGGCTTCCTGCCCCCACCAGGCAAGAATAATCCACCACATGGAACAAAAAAAAGGGAGAAGGGACATGGAGAGAAAGCCAAGGGAGAAGTGGACTGCAGCTACTCAGCAGACATCCTCCCTGGCCCTAGAAAGGACCTGACAAGCCCATAATGCTTATCTGAAGTGCCACCACTCAGGCTCTGGAGAATGTTTGTCTTTATCCATGATAGAGCCAGATGCCACAGCAATGGGGGGATTATCCAACAACCAAATAAATAAGTAACAGCTCTCCCCAGTTAGATCAATGCTAATCCAGTTGCCCTGGGCAGTAAGCACACTCTCACACCCAAGGCTAATCAAACAGATAGAGAAGCACAGCTCTCTGCACCATGGCTTCAAGAACAGTCTCTTTGTTAAATATCACTCAGGGAGGCACAAGCAAGGTGCTGGCCAGGGGACTTACCCCTGTCCTAACTGCAGAGGCCCTCAAGCACTGTGGCTGGGGACTGGCAGTCTTTGGGCACTGGTGCAGGCTGGGCTCTGCCCCTGTGCTGCTGCCATGGCTCAGTCACTGCTGCTGCCAGCCTCCTCGTGATGTCTTTTATTTATATTTTATTGATTTACTTCAGGAGCTGGAAATGCATTCTAAATATTTCAGTGAAATCTGGTGTTATGGAGGAACGACTGGAAGAATCTAAGAATGCAGTCAGGGGACAGGGATGGGGAGCAGTGGTTGGCACCTCCAAGACCCACCCCACTCCCAGACAGCCATCACCAGCACAACACACCCCCTCTGACACATGCTAATGAGATGCTTTGAGGCATTAAGGGCACCCTTGTAATGTAAATGAAGCACAGAGAGTAAAAAAGCAACGAGATGGGCAACACGGATGTAACTGGGACCAGTCACATCTGGGTCTTCTCCAGGTGTTTCCCCAGGACAAGCCTACAAAACCTGACAGATTTGTCCAGTCTGGCCATGCCATGAACATCAGTTTATCTTTGAAGGATGCCCTGGGTTTCTAGAGCCTTTCTGGTGATGTGTCAGGCCTGCGCCTCTCAGCCATCCCTGCATCTCTGCTGAAGGCTGGTGGCACCAGGCTGCTGGGTGTCAGCATGGGGAGGCACCACATGGTGTGCAAAGGGAGAAGATGGCACCAAGGGCCTCGAGCTGAACCAGCGGAGCTTATTAATAGTTTTTGTTCAGGACTTGGTGTATTTTTCAATATTCATCAGCCCGTGATGAAGGAGAGCTCAGAGCTATCGTTAAATATTGATGGGGCAGGCAGACTCACGTCAGGGCTTGGCAGGCTGCCTCCTGCTTGCACTTCCCCCAGCCCAGAGAGACTCCCAGCTCGCAGAGATCTGAGTGACTTTCCCAGGAAAGCCCCCATGTGACTGGCAAGGCAGGTAAGCCCTGAGGAGACAGCAGGGAAGGGAGGACTCCTGCCTGCTGCCAGCCCATGCTGGCATCCACACAGCCACCAGGCAAGGCAGGAGCTGCCCCACATGCCAAGAGATGTGGGGGACCACTTGGTCACCTTCCCTTCTCCAGGTGACCTACAGCAACCCACACAGTGCCTGGCAGCAGCATGCACCCTACCTGCACCAGCCTGGCAAGCACCTTGCTGTCTCCTTCCCAGGCAGCACGACCCCACACAGGCCATACTGGAGTGAGAACATCCCACGGGTGCTCCTGAGCTGGCTGGGGCCAGGTAGTCCCACATCCCTCTCACACTTGCACACAGACAAGCAAGGAAATGTTTAACCACAGACTCAGTGCTCTCACTGCCACAGCCAACACCAAAGCCATCCCTGGTGGCATCCCCAAAGGACACCAGCTCATGTCACTGTGCTCAGAAGTGCCTGGGCACTGTCCCACAGCTCCAGCCTCTCAGGGCGACACTCACCTCCGCAAAAGCAGCTTGGGGTGGTTCTTGCTCTCCAAGTTCTTCTCGATGAGGTCGGACAGGAGCTGTTTCAGCACCCCTGTGGCATACTCCATCTCACCCTGCAGCGCTGTCATGATGAGCGAGGCCACGTTGCCGCGGTCCCGCATGGAGAAGCTCCGCTGTGCCTCCAGAGTACGGATGAAGGTCAGCAAGAAGTGCTTCTTGTTCAGGAGCTGACCAAAGAGGGTCAAGGACTTCTCCACATTAGCCTGGACCTGCAAGGATAGAGCAAAGCTGAGAGACAGGAATGATGGGGATGATAGTGATGAGAAGGTGGCTGGACTGAACCACACCCTGAATTCACTCTCAATCCCACAAAATGAAATTATGAAAAAGGGTCAAGAAGCAGCTGGACTAGGTCTATTCCTACTACCAAGCTTCCCCTTTGGTGATCAGTCTCAGTTCCTCCACAAGAGTTATCTAGTTTGTAAAATCCCAGCATCAGGTTAACACAGTCTCAGGGCATCAATGTATATATATGTCTGTACAGACACACCCTTCCACACAAAGACTCTCTCCCACTTGTGTGCAGACACATAAACACATTTCCCTGCCATAAACAAACACTCCTCCTCTCCCAAGCACACACACAAATTATCATTTTCAATTTCAGCTAACAAGCAGCTCAATTCCCACCCAAGTCACTGAAACATGTGCTTTGGGTATTACACAGAAAGCAAATAAAGCCACAACCCCGAGCTCCACCAACAGCAAACCCGCCTGGTTTGTGGGGATGGATTTCAGATAGGGAAATAATAGCAGAGATCTGTCTCTGTCCCACTGCAGACACACCCTAAAAAGTCCCTGTACTCATGAGACATTTGAAATTGTGTTTCTGGCCATATTTGGCCACGTAGGACCAAGCAGGGATTGGACTTGGATGCTTTCACACCTGCATTGCCATCAGCAGCCCAGCTCTGGCCAGCCCTGACCACATTTGTTATCAGAAACAAACATTTTTACAAGACTCCATTTCCCCATTAGAAAAGATGGTTTCCTCTGAATAAAAACCTTCCTGGATAAAACATCAGTTTTTTTCTTTAATTCCCCCCCTTGTCTTCCTGATTGGGAGAATAAGCATTAAATTTCACTTCATGTCGGTATTTGGAGACAAAACAACACTTTTCATTTCAAAGCACCAACTCAAAATGAAGAACAGAGTTTTGACACATCAAATCATTTCACTTCAACCAAAACTTTGGATTGGTGCTCTTCAGTTCAGTGAAATTCCTCACAATTGTAACTTCCCTCTCCAAAATACTATTTCCCGCTTCCTGCTTCCCACCAAGTCCTTGTCGATTCTAAGTCCCCGTGTTCAACTTGCTGATCATTAGCAGAAATAAATGAACAATACTGAGTTAAATATTTAATCAGGCTTAAATTCTCATAAAGCAGCCAGCCTGCCCCACATGCCTGCAGAGGAAGGGAGCTGGTACCGGTGCTCACTGTGGATTAGCATGTGCGTGAGCAAGCTTCCTTCCGTCACTTGCAATAGCTAATGTTACACTCTGAGTAAAGAGACAAATAAAAGCAAACCTGATTAAATTATATGAAGCTTACACAACTCTAGTTGCTTTATTTAATCTCTTTTGGGGATTTTTTTTTCCCCCTTCGCAAATTTAACCTCTTGCTTCCCAGGCCAGGCTGAGCTGGTGTGCTCCCTCAAGCAGGATGTTGTGAGTTAGGAGCTGGAAATGGACAAAGTCCACCCAGCCTGCCACAGCAAATGCAAAATTCATCCTCTGATACCCTTTTTGATACCCTTTCCACTTTCACTCTTTAGGGACATTCTTTAAGAGCAAGAGCAGAGGTGAGAGAAGAGCCAGGCATTTGCACAGACAGGAAGGGCTGTGCCCCAGGGAGACCTACACGCCTGCTTTGGCTCTGAGCATCCGGAAACCTGAGCTGCAAGGGGAAATCCATGGAAACAGGGTCCCCACCACCCTCCAGAGCTGGGATTAGGGGCTGGGGAAACAGAGCAGGCAGAGGGCCAGGGCCCACACCATAGCCATGCTGGCGTACAACACCAGCACGTGCACTTGCAGTTGGTAAGAGCTTGTTGTGTTGTAATTAGTGACCGTGCATCTTGCACCAGGGCCAATTACTTCTCCTAAATACATTGTGAAGCCCACGTCGACATTAATTACTGTGCTGGGTCAGCAGTGAGGGGAAACGAAGGTCACCCCCCTCCTTCCTCTTGTAATCAAGAGTGGCCTCAGCAGCCCAGCACACAAGAGGCAATTGCTATGCAATTGCATGCACTAAATTATACAGAGGTAGGGAGGACAGGAGAAGAGAAGGAGCTGGTTTGGGGAGCAGAGGAAGGATGCCAAGGATGGGTTCTGCATGGGGAAATGGAGCCAAGCAGGCAGGCGATGTCAGACAACCCTGCTAAAAACAAGCGACCAGTCAGGCATCAAACAAACCCAATTGAATAAAGCAAGTGCTGTAGAAAATGACAGCAGCAATGATATTAATATAAATATTGATATTAATGTCAGAGAACGCAGTAACCATTTGGCAGCCAGTCCACATCCGCGCCGGCTGCCACGTGGAGAGATGCACCACGCCGGGCCAGCATCCAACCAAAGCATCTCTCCAGCCCGGGGGCACAGGGGCTCGTGCAGGGGACTGTGCAGGGGCACATCCCCAGTGTGAAACACTACAAAGACAGACAGACAGACCCACACCTCCATCTCTTTCAGCACAGGGTGGTCCTCTATCCCCGGGAAGAGAACCCGCATGGCGTAGGTGCGGTAATCCAGGAAGGGGATGCCAGCCCCATCCAGGTCATTGGTCAGCTCGTTGATGTCTGTCTGCAGCTCAGCAAAGGCTAGGGAGGGAAAAGCAGAATTAAACAACACATCCTGGAGTCTCAGCACACAGCGTTGGCACTCAGCCCCTCATCACACCCCCAGCACCCCACGGGTGGACCCTCCCCAAGGCATGAATATTCTCAGCATTCCTCTTGCTGGCAGGCTGTGATTGCCGTCCCCATCTCACAGATGGAGAAACTGAGCTACAGAGTGTGGGGATGACATCTCCGGAATAAATGAAGTGGCAGATTTGGGAACAGAACTGCCAGGTCCCAGGGGGGTCAAATCCCCCCTGCCCAGCACTTGCAGCCTCCCAGGGATGCTGGGGGCAGGGAGGAACAGCAAGGTTTGAACAAAAACAGAACTTCTTAGGGAAAATGTTAGCCTAAATCACAAGATTGCCCTAATTTCTTTTTGACCTAAATACTACTTGAGAGAAGAGCTTGAACACACCCACCCCAGAACCTCCTGATCCCAGCAGAGGCAGCTGTGACTCCCGGGGGAACATGATCCAGGGGGGTCCTGAACCTTTAATTGCACCTACAGGGAAAAGCTGATGGGAGAAGAGTGCTGGAAATGCACCAGGGAAGGGGGTTGGGGTGGGGGAAAAAACCCTCAGAAAAATCAAATTAACAGCACTTTAAAGGGAGCTGAAAGCCAGGCAGAGGACTGCAGGCTCGTCAGCCTGATGAGAAAAAACAAACCGTCAGCTTGAAAGGCGTGCTATCTTATCTGTAACTAGTGGGACTAGAAAAGAGAAAAGGCAGGGAAGAGATTGTGCCTTTTAATTAAAAGCAGATCCTTTTATCTGCCAGCTGTGGAAGACAAGACACCATCCCCTCCACCAGCTCCCTCCCCTCTCCCTGTCACCAGTGCCATCCACAGGCATGTGGAGGGATGGGGACTTAGGGGAGCAAAGGTTTGTCTTTCTTTCCCCTTTTTATTATCTTGTTTTCAGTGCCTGCTTCATTCACAGTGTCCGGGCTGCTTGTGGCTGTGGCTGGCAGGGTCGGGGCCTCTGGAGCCAGCTCAGGGGGATAATGGGCAATTAGGTTTTATCAGCAGTATCATACAAGGAATTCTGTCCAATTTCACAGCTTCTGTCTGTCACATAATGAGAGATCCACTGCCCACTCACAGGAAGCCTTCGCTACCCTGCTTGCTCTCTTTTTTCCCACTTGGAGAAACAGAGAAGAACTTCTTAACTGGAAAAATCCCCAAATCCCACCTAAAATGAGTGCACTGCCGCTGACAAAGCAGCTCTGCCCATTCCCATTCCCTCTCTGAAAGGCAGTAAGGAAAGGGTAGGAGCACGCTGAGCCTTGGAGCAGTAAGAAACACCCAAAGAGCCCCATGCTGATGGCAAAGGCATCCCTCACCCTCCTTGCACTCCAGGGCCACCCGGGACTCCAGGTTGTCCATCTGCAGCTGGAGCCGTTTCAGGGTGCGGTCGGCATCCCGGGACTTGCGCTTGTAGGCGATGAGGACAATGATGATGATGAGGAGGAGCAGGCCGCCACCGCCGCCGATGCCAATGATGGCGGGCAGGGTGAGCAGGCTGTCCGAATAGATCTGCAGCGTCCCTGGAGAGAACTCGAACCCTCCAGCCTTGATCTGCACCACAGCAGGGTAAAAATTGGAGCTGCTGTCAGGGAACGTGCGCCACAGAGAGCCCCCCCTGCTGTGCCCACCGTGCTGGGAACTGGGGCACAATTCCCAGCCCAGGGCAAACACAGGCATGGCAGGAGCAGTGCAAGACGCTTCAATGGCACGCAGCACACACGCTGCCAGTGCACGTGGAGCAGGCACTGAGTTTGATGTCTCATTCAGACAACATTACAGTAACAGATGGGATGTAAAGCGAGTTTCCCCACGGATGGGGAGCCTGGGGAGGACTGTGCTGGGTCCCTTTTAACATGGCAGAGTCCTGGAGCGTGAGCACTGCTGCACTACAACCCCACGAACAAAGGAGCCTGCCTTGCAGCATGTGCCAGCACTGAGGGGGAGAGGTGGGAATCCCCCCTGCCTTGCATCCAGCGCCAGCCAGGGCACAGCAACACCCAGCTGAGTGTGGGGGAGGGTGACAAAGTATTTGGCCTTACCAAACATGTGATTAGGAAGAGGGATGCCTAGGGAGCAGGAAGATGACTCCTGTGGAACGCTCTTGCACATACACCTATTATCTGGTCCTCATTCAAGGACGAGCACACAGCAGGGCTGGTGCTGGGATAAAGACTGACATTCTGAGACACATGAGGCACAAGGAGCAAAGGCACCAGTGTCAGCACTTACTGTGACTTTGTGTTGGCCAGTGAGGTTGGGGGACTCGCAGAGGAGCTGTGTCTCAGACACCGTGAGGGTGCAGGGAGTGTCTCCAATCAGCACCGTGTAGTTGAGGCGGGAGTTCCCAGCAGCTGGTGGGAGCAGGTTCCTGCCCTTTGAGGGGACAAGGAATGAGACTGTCAGTTCTCATGCAATAGGGAATGTTTAAAGAAAGCCAACACACAGCAAAATCTTTGCTCCAGAAGAGACAAAATGCCACCTCCACAGAGGGACATGTCCCTACCTCTGCCCCCAGGCGCAGACTCTTTACCTTGAGGATGAGGGGAGAGCTGGGCTTCAGCTCCAGCATCCCTGTGGGGCTGAGTGGCTCAAAGACAGGGTCTGGGTAGTAGACGAAATTGGTGGTGTTGATGATCAGCAGGGCCTGGACGTTATCCATGACAAAGCCGATCTCATCCGGGCGGTCGCCGAGCTCGGGAGGGCTCCGCACAGGGTTGTCAATGGAGGGAGCGTAGCACACCATGGTGGTGTCATTGTAGACAGTGCAGTTCTGCAGAAGGCACAGAACCAGGTCAGACACACTCCCAAGAAGGTGGGTAGGATCAGACCCCACAAGGATCTCCTGATAGCAGCGGCTCTGGACACAGGGTTCAGCTTTGGAATCTCCTGTTCTGTTCTATCAATAGGCATCACATCTCACCCCAGGGCAGAGACAGACTCCTGTCTGCAATGGATGTGCAAGGAATGGCAAGCTGCAGATAGGCTCTTTCTGTCAATATCCTATAGGTGTCCCAGAAACCTTCCACTATGTTGAATGCTGAGATCTCAACCCTCTCCTGAAAGCACCTGGCTGGAGGAGAGATTGGTGCCTCTCTTTAGGGCAGCAGCCCCTGGACCTCAGCCTCTCCACACCATCACACCTGAAGAGCAAAGGGTGCACTTTCTGCCCTGTGTTGCAGACAGACAACATCCCTCCTCTTTGTGCTCTGCCCCCAGCCCCAGCCAGCACCACTTACATTCTCCCTTTCAGAGCTGCAGTACTTGGCCCGGATCCTGGGCTCTTTGATGGTGGCCAGGTTGGTGCCAGTCACAGTCAGCAATGTCCCACCACTAGAGACATGGAGACAGTGGGTTAGGAAACACAGCTTGGCACTGGATCCCCAGTTCTAGGAAGGAAGCAGCCATCATCTCCAGCCAGATGCCCATCTGCCCCAGCCCAAGTGAGCCACCATGCCCCAGGTATCTCTTATCCCACCCATATGTTGCATGGCTGGCAGAACCTAGCACGAATCAATGTCAAATCATTTCAGCTGACCCAAGGGCCAGCTAGAGATATAAAACCTGGTGATTAACACTGACATCCCACTCTGTGTGCAGGTTTAGGGTCTGAAGATGGCTCCCAAGCTAAGATCAACTAAGCATTCACAACAGGAAAGCATCCCAAGTACAAGCTCCTCTCTGCCACCCTTTCTCCACCACAGAGGCAGTGGGTGACAGGAGAGGCTGAACTCTGCCAGGTTTTCTCCATGATTTAGTGTTAAAAGCCCAGTGCTCCCAGGGACCTTGGCCATGCCTCTGGGGAGCTTGCTCCTCATCAACAGCCTGGGGAAGGTTTCCCTTGGCACTAGCTCTTAATGGATTCCTTCATCTCCTCTCCAGCCAATTCAAGCCTTTTAGGAAAATATGTAAACATTTCAAAAAATCCCCCGATGGGAAATATTTTAATTTTATTTGCCGCCACCAAATGTCAAGCTGAAATTAAGCAGATCCAAAGTACTCTCTGCTCTTGCCCCCTGCCAGGCTGAGCACTGTAGGCCAGGAGTTAGCAGGGCCCTGGTGCCAAGCCATTGCTCACACTCCTCTTGCCACATCTCTGGAGTGCAGCCTGGCAGTTATCACAGCACTGAGATGTGCCCCTCAGGAGTGGGAAGTCCGTACGGGAAACAGTCTCCCATTCATCCCATAAGCTCCTTGCTATTCACCTGTTGATGCTCCATTCAGGATCAATCTTCTGGATGGTGGGGTCCTCTGTGTAGTTGTACTTCACCTCTGGGTTGCTCAGCTCTGCTCGGTTGATGTTGATGAGGATGGGGGAGCCACCAGGGGTGTGCCCTGGGGGGGTCCTGCAGCGAATCTCACGGGCGCTTCTCCTGGGGCACAAACACACAACCTGTCAGTGCCTGGGCAGCAGGGAGCCCCCTGCCCCAGCCCCTCTCCCCTTCTGAAACAGCTGGGGGTGAAGAGAGAAAGGAGGGAAAAAAGAAAAAAAACAAAAACCCAAGAAATGAAACAAAAGGCAGGCGGGAAAGACGGAGCAGCTCCTGAGCGTTCCCATCGTGCGGCGGCTGCAAACAGCAGCGATTAGGGCTGATAACCAGTAATTACCGCAGGAAAATATTTAAAGAGCCGCTCCATTATCATCCCTAATCTAAAAATTATCCACTTCATGCCTCAGGGCTTTGTGCTTTTAGAGAAAAATCTCTGTTCTTAGGGCTCTTCCTGCAGCCTCTGACACACAGAGGTTTCAAGAGGAGACACCTTTGGCCACCCAGGGGATTTGGCTCCCATGGTCTCCTCCTGGCTTCCTAGCCCAGGCCTCTGGCTGCTGCCCTGTCTGGGGGTCCCACTGCCTTTGAAGGTGCCTGTTGCCCACCGCCCACCACCCTGTGTGCCCCTCACCATGAAAAAGCACAGGGCCGTCCCCCAATTGTCACGGAGACGTTGCTGCCAGCGTTGAGGTGGGTGCCTTCAATGGCAATCCAGGTGCCACCAGAGAGAGGGCCCCGGGCTGGGACAACACGGGAGAAAGTGGGCATCTGTCAAAGGAAAAGGGCAGGAGTCAGATAGGCTGGAACAGAAATCCTTACTCGCAAGCAGCTTCAATCAGGTGACAGGGCCACAGAGGAGAGGGACCTGTGAGACAGCAGCAGTACTAAAGCCTGGCAGTGCCAGCAGGACAGTGGGGAGGCAGAGCAGTGGCAGCCTTGGAGAAATTCAATCATCATGACTCAACGCCTGACCAGAGAACCCCCACCTCCCCCTCAGGAAAATTATGGCAAATTTTCCAACTCAGCCAGAAAACCAAGCAAAACCACCTAGCATCACCTCCCTTTCGAGGTGACAGACCTGTCCCCAGCATTGGGCTTACCACAAAGGTGAAGGTCTTGGGGGATATGGCCCGGTAGCTGGGCGTGCAGTCACGGATGCACACTTCTACCCGTGCCTCATGCATCTTGGTCTGGCTGGCATTTCCGATTTCACACACAATCCTAAGAGATGAGAGGAAGAAACTCTCAGTGTCCTGGCACCAAGCACTCCCTGTGCAAAGCAAAGGTCCCAGGTGCCAGCAGCTCCATGAGAAACCAAGGTGGTGGCAATTGACAGTGCCAGCCCTCAGAGAAGCTTCCCCAAAGCCTTTGAGCTCTTCCCAGAGCAACCACAACCAGCAGGTACTTCCCTCCCAGTTCAGCTCTATGCCTTGTGCAGCCACAGGCAGCATTTGAACACCATCAGTGCTGTCCCAACCCTCCTGAGGTGACCTGGAGCACGCCCACCCCTCAGCAGCACTTACTGCTCGGCGCTGATGTACTCGCTCTCGATGGGGATGCACAACACCTTGCCCACTCGCACACCCAAGCGAATGTCCTCAAACTTCAGGCCCAGGTTCTCGCCAGTGATGGTCAGACGGGTCCCTCCTTGTCTGGGGCCGGTCTCAGGGAACAGCTAGGAGAGAGCATGGTCTGTCACCAGGATGCAGAGACACAGGGATGCCTCACTCAGGCAGGCTGCAGCCCAGGCAGCTGCAGGATGTGTGTCACGAGCAGCAAGGCAGACAGGTGATGAGAAATGCCAGCACATGTGTGAGCTGCCCACAGAGCAGGAAAGACCTCCCCAGTGACAGCTGTATCCACAATATCCCCCCAGGAACAAGCCAGAAGACATGAGAGATGTCCAAGCAGAGGGCTGGGACAGGGACACCTTCCTGCAGGCACAGCCATCTCCTGGGTGACAAGGACACAAGAGTCGAAGGAGACAGGGTAGCATCAGCTGAACCAGCAAGGAAGCCCCTGGACGTGCATGGCTTTTGGCCAGGTCCCAGGTGCCCAGTGATGAGATTCCCATGTCCAAGATGTCCTCAAAGGAGAAAGCATCTCCAACAGGTCCTTGCAGAGGTGATATGGCAGGTGGGGGAAATGTGTCTCTCTTCTCCAGCAAACCCTTTGCTGAGGCCACTTGGGAAGGGAGGGGAGCTCAGCACAGCACCACGCCTCATTTCCCAGGATGATGCCCAATAAAGCAGACAGGTGTGGCCTGACAGACAGTGGCAGAATGAGGGATGAACAGAGGTGTGGGCCCTGTTCCAAGGTATGTGGGGACTCTGCCTCTAACCAGGCAATTACAGGCAGCTTTACATCAGTGATTGCTGGCCCCAGGGTCAGTGCCCACCTGCAGCACTGACTGGGATGAATGGCAGAGCTGCATGCCCTGGGTGGGCCTGCGGACACAGCAGGGTACCAGTGACACAAAGACACAGCAGAGGAGAAGGCAGCTGCAGGCAGCAGCAGAGGGAGAAGGGAATGCAGGCTGGGTCAGTCCAGGAAGAAATCCCAGCCTGAGCCAGGGGAAGGGATGGTTCTATTGCAGGTGATGGGTTCTCTGCTCTCCTGGCTCAGAGCAGCCTCTCCTCCCCTCTAGCACTGCCAGGCACCTCTGCCTGCACTAAGCCCAGCTCCTGGACAGGTTCAAGCTACAACCAAGCACATGTAAGCTCTTTCCATCCTTGGCAAAGCTGGGCAGCTGTAGCCCTGGGGCCTGAGCCAGATGGATCCTCCTCCTCCTTGTGAAGAGCTCGTTCCTGAACATCATCTTCACAGCAAGGAAAAGCAGATGAGCTGAGGGTGGGAAATATGCAGCAGTGGACACTGTCCACATCATCAACCCTGATGGACTGCATGGAGCCAAGGGCTGTTTCTGCACAGTCCCACTACAGCCATTGCCTCTGGGGTTAACTTCTGTCCCTGAGTTGATGACCTTCAGCACACGCAAACTCACACAGGAGCACCCAGTCCCCTTGCACACAAGTATCCTGCAGGACGTGTCCCAGGCCAGCAGCAGAGCTAGGATTGGTTGCTGAACCCTGGGTCATGCCAAGGCAGTCACGGCTCACTATTTACACAGCAACAAAACCCTCTGGGGCTGTGGGGAACCACTGTTTGCCTAAACCTTGTTCAGCCCCTGCCCAAGTCTGGGATTGGAGCTCATTCTAGCAGCTGCAGCCAGCAGCAGGTTGGGTCTTCCCCTCCAGAAAGCTCTGGTGGGAAGGCTGGCAGAAGTGGCTGTTTGTTTGGTGTTTCTAAATGAGTGTTAAAAGCTACTCCTGCATGTTCCAGCCTCCTCCTCCACAGCAAAACTGACAAGGGCCACGTGTTTGGGGAGGAAGGAGCCCAGGAACGAAATTACATTGTTGGCTACCCAGCACAGGGAGGTCACAGCCAAACAAGGTGTGTGGGAGGGGGGAGCTGCCAAGGAGAGCAATAGCTGCTCAACCCTCCTTTTCCCCTCTCCACCTCCGGACCCCTGGCCCCAACAAACAATGCTGCTTTTCTCCTAATTGGTTTCATAGGGTCCTTTTACATCAACGAGCAACCAGCTCCAGTGGGTACAAGCAGTTGGCTTGCTCTCAGCCCTGGTGGCCACAGCACAGCCAGGGGGTGCAGAGGCCAAGGGGTACCCCCTTCCCAAGAGAAAGGATGTCACTCTGAGGGTCACAGTGAGCACTAGGCAAGACACCACAGAGGTTTGGAAGGGGCTTGTCCCCACCACTGAACAACGGGGAAATGATTCAAGGGTGAAGAATCATGGTCATCTCCCAGCCCCACCACCATGAGGACACCTGCACTCTGCTGAGCTGGCCAGGAACAACCTCCACTCCTCATGAAACCACTGTAGGAGACTCTTCTCCCCCATTGCCCTGTGCTGCCCTCTCTGCACTAGGCTTTTCTCTGGACCACTTGCAAGCATGCCCACAGCCCAGGCGTAGGACTGGGTTAGTGGGAGGCAGCAGGCAGGCTTCAGGAGCAGCATCACACCAACAACCACTGCCCATCTACACTGCCTGCCACCTCCCAGGGCACTGACACAGAGCAGTGCCAAGGTCAAGCCCACCTGCTAACAGATGTGTTCCTGCCACACCTGCAATTACTGTAAAATCTCATAATGATTCAGTTGGGGAGATCTGTTACCACCAGCTCTGGACCAACTGCTGTGACCAATGCTGGGCACCATCAGCTGCTTGGAAGCTGCTGTGAGTGGTGTGTGTGTGTAAATGCCTGCAGCCCTGGTCACCTGAACACAAGAGGACCAGGGCACAGCCTACAGCGAGGCCATGACCTGCCCCACAGCATCCTCCACTCCCATCACCCCTAGGGGTCTGGATCTGGGGAGTTCAGCCTGAGCACAGTGGGAAGCTGACAGGGAGCCCTGCAGCTCTACACGCAACTTCCATGTAGGGATGCAGGCTCTGAGGTTCAATCCCACTTTTTCAGGAATAGATCCCTTTTCCTGCCAGCACTCCACCAGCCCCAGGCAACTCTGCAGGCAGTACTGCTTGCAGGCAGGGATGTGCCCAGCAGGGCTGTTCCCCTCTCTCTCCACATGGCTGCCACCCAGCACACTGCAGGGCCCATCCGTGTGAGAGGCAGGCAGCAGCACTGGGAAAAGCCAACACTCTCATTTCCAGCCTCCATCAGATAAGGCACTGAAACCCAAACAGATCAGATCCTGTGCTAAGACTCCAGTAATTAACACCTTCGAGGCCTGGCCAGACGTGGGTTAGCAGAAGGTATCCAGCTGAAATACCCACCAGTACCTCCTTGTGAACCTGGATCCCAGCCCCAACAGGCATGTGAATATTAATATACACAATCCTAAAAGCAAAGGTCATAAAAGCTGTCAGGGAAATGGGATGGTGACGATGAACTACTGGCCCCAGTGCACATGGCAACACAAGAAGCAACCAGAGTTTCCCTGGATCCCTCAGTCATGTGCAGGAAGGGTTGGAATTTTGGAAACGAGCCAGAAAGCCCAGTGAACAGGGGTGGTGGAGGGAGGATTTTAGCCTTGGAAATGAAACTGGTGACAAAAAACACTCAGTTACTAAACACTGAGTTGTCACCATGTTCACAGAGGTCTTAGGATGAGGGAAGAGATGAGGATCTGACTGCATATTTCAGAAGGCTTGATTTATTATTTTACGATATATATGTTATATTAAAACTAAAAGAATAGAAGAAAGGATTTCATCAGAAGGCTAGCTAAGAATAGAAAAAAAAAGAAATAATAACAAAGGCTTGTGTCTCGGACAGAGTCCGAGCCAGCTGACTGCGATTGGCCATTAATTAGAAACAACCACATGAGACCAATCACAGATCCACCTGTTGCATTCCACAGCAGCAGATAACCATTGTTTACATTTTGTTCCTGAGGCCTCTCAGCTTCTCAGGAGGAAAAATCCTAAGGAAAGGATTTTTCATAAAAGATGTCTGTGACACTGAGTAGATCTGGCTGCCATGAGCTGCCCGGAGAGCCCCATCCCCATATCCCGTGAGGGTCCCTTGGCACAGGGTGTGGCACGTACCTTGGTGATTTTGGGGTGGGCACAGGGTGTGGCACGTACCTTGGTGATCTTGGGGTCGGTGCAGCGGCTGCTGCCGCTGCTGGCGTGCATCCAGCTGCTCTCATAGGGCAGGCAGTGCTGGCGCAGCGAGCAGCGCCGCTCCGAAACACACCAGCCGCACTCGAAGCGCGGGTCGGCCTTGAGGCACAGCCCACAGCTCTCCCGCAGCGCCGAGCACTTGTACAGGTGGGCTGCAAGGGAGGGAGGAGGGCAGGGTCAGCACGGCCCCCCAGCCCATGGGAAAAGGTTTGGGGGAAAAAGGCAGCTGATTCTTGGCCGCTCCCATCAGCTCCAAGTGGGACAAACCCCCACGGGAAGGAGCCAGCAATGCCCTGGACTCAACACCACAGTGGAGTGCCTCCCAAAGTGCTTGGGAAAAGCCTCTTGTTTAAAAACCCACCAAACGGTGCAAGTTATGGTCCGGAGCCTGGAGGCTGAGGGGGCACTGGGCCAGGTCCCATCCCATCCCTCACTCACCCTGGATGTTCTGGGGGTTGTCAATGACAAAGTTCCCGTTCCAGACCACAGACAAGTTGACGGGCAGGTCACTGATGTCATTCCCTTCATAGGAATACTGCAGGAGGAAACAGAAGAAGGCAGAGCCTGTTAATTATCGAGACAAATGTCCTGGTGCTGAGGGGCATAGAGAGACATACAGTCCCATTACACGGATGTCTCCCATCAGCCAGAGGAGAGGGATGGGGTCCTGGCTGGGACTTGCTGGCTAGGGACAAACAGGTCTGACAGCCACTCATCAAAGCACCAGTCACAGCACATGAAACCAGTGGGCTGGACTGGCAAAAAAATAAAGCAGCAAAAAGAGGGTTTGTAAATAGACCCAAAGCCCATCAACTCAGAGGTCTAAAGCTGCTGCTGAAAGAGGAAGAAACATATGGTGCCTCTGCAGCACAGATGTACTTTTCCCCACAAGGCTCCCAAGCTCTTCCCCATCTCCTCCCCACTCCAGGGATGCTCAGTTGGATATCTGGGATTATGGTCATCACTAGTGAAGCTTGGGGAGGACAGGCTGGGCACATCACAGGACTGGATTCAGTAGAGTCACCCCCAACAGCCAGTGGGAGGATGTCCCTCACAGTCCCCTCCAGCCCCATCACCCCTAACAAAATGACAAAGCTATGGCCACATGGCTGTGGGTGGGACAGAGTTGAGCACCACTCCAGTGCCACATTGGCCCTCAGAAAGAGGTCAAGAGAGAGCACACCACATCCCCTGATGCCCCAGCTCCATACTGTGCTTGGACATTGGCTGCTCCCCATTTCATGACTGGAACTACTACCCAGAGTTTCCAGGCAGGAAGCTGACACCAGGGAATTCCACCCCTCTAGCTTTAGGGGACCAAAAGTCAGGCCCTTGGACCTGCTGCTGTCCAGACAAATCCACCTCCATTTCTTCTTCTGGCCTGGCCAGCACCTCCTCCCCACCCAGACCCCTCTGCCCTGCCTCAACAGCTGAGTCCCAGCCCCAGCAGCACCATCAGTATTCCCTGCAAAGCCCCTGCATGCAGCCAGAGAGGTTTAATCGATATAGAGGCAGGAAGGCATTTGGAACCATCCCTGACAGCTAATGACCTCCTTCGGCAAGAGATTCCCCGCTCCTCGCCTGAGAAAATGACAGGCGTGTCAGGAGAGATTAAATGAATGATTCATGGCTTTGTGGAGTTTGTTAGAGAGCAGTGGATGCACCAGCAGGGTTCACCCACAGCCCTGCCACCACCTCCAGGCAGTGCCAGTGTCACCTTTCACAGCCCCAGACTGTACCAAGAGGAGGTGGCCTCAGCATCTCCTCCAGCCCTGCTGCCCCACACAGTGCCCCATCCTCTGCAGAGGTTTTGTTCTACTCGACCCCTCCCCAAGGGGTGGCCCATGAATGAGGCCAGCTGGAAAAGAGCACTTCAGTCTTCTCACCTGATCATCAAAGCTGTGCTGAGTCTCTCCCAGACAGGCAGCATCATCAGCCAGCATCAGACATGGCACCAAAATGGGGCACAAGCCCAGAGTGAGACCTGGCTACAGCAACACCTCCCTCCCTCAGTGCTACAAGGTCAATGACAGCCAATGACAGCCAAGCCTAGTCCTCCATCACAGCTTTTTCTTGGTGATGCCTTGTCCATGAGCCACCCCACCCAAACTCAGGGTGGAGGACCCCAAAATGCAGCCCTCCCCAGGGAGAAAGGCTGCTGCTGGTCAGCTGCACACAGCTGTTGTCAGACATAATGCAGCCAGCTGCAAACCTAAGAGCTCCACCACCATCTCCTGTCTACAGGCAGAGCCCCATCATCCCCAGCACAACCCCTGGACATGGCACCTCTCATTGTGTTTGCTCAGACAGCTTTCATCACATCCCCACCAGGCACCATCCACCACCAGAGTCTCCCAGCAACATCCCTGTTAACAGGCCTGGGAAGATGAAGCCAGAACTTGGCTAGGAGTCCAGATCTGTTCACCTTGCCCTGTCCTACTCCCACCCAAGAATATCCTCAACAGGACCACAACAAGGAGCTGGCCAGACCCATAGCAGTGAGCAGAGCCCATTCCCTGGCAGCAGGAGGGAGCACATGCTGGGGAGGGTAGTGGCAGTGCTGGAGCAGAATTTAGCTGTGACGAGCCACGTGGCAGCGTAAGTGAAATTGGCATTTTCAATTTGTACTCTGACATGTCTCATTTGGGGCCCTGGCATCTCGGGAAGGCATCCAGCCTGCAGCTGTCCAAAACATTTATTTGCATCTCTCTGCCCCGGCTGCTTTTGGAAATTAGTTCTTCTGGGAGGTGGGTTGGAGGAAGAAGAATAGGGGGAGAGGGAGGGAGAACATTAACTCTTCCTGCACCACTCCTGAGACAGCAAGAGGCCAAGTGCATGAGAGACTGTCTCCCTCTGGGAAAGGGCACAGTACTGAGCATGCTGACTTTGCTGTGGCAGGGAGCTGGAGCAGACAGAGGGGAGCAGCAGGAGCACAGGACTGTGTGAAGGGAATGGCAGACCAGGAGCTGCTGCCTCAGCTGGTGTTCAAAGTGTGGGATCACTAAGGGAACAAGGGCATCAATGAAAAATGTGTCCTCTGCATCTGCATGTCCGTCAGCAGCCTCTAACCTGCCCTGCAGAGACAGCAGTGGGTCTGTGGCTTGGATGCTGTTCCTGGTCCCTGTGGAACACTGGAGCTGGAGTCAAGACTTGGCTGTGCACAGGCAGGAGCTGCAGCTGCAGGGGCTCCAGGCTTGGCCTCCTGAGACTTGGAGATCCATCAGATCTAATTTCCAAAACGTCTCATATTTTGAAAGGTGTTTCCAAAGGGCCTCCTCACACCAGCCCTTGCCATACTGCAAGCACAAAAGCGGCCTCTCCACCGACAACCAGGGAGGCAGCAGCATCCAAGTGAAGCAGCAGCCACCTTCCAGCCCTGAAGGCCCCACAGCTGGTGGGGATCAGGCAGGGGGTGCTTACTAATCTGTCCATCCTACGGGAACCAAACAAGAGCTCACAGACAGCCAACAGGTTCCATCACGCTGGCTCCTCCCTGTTCAGAGCTAACATGGTGTTAAACACCCATTAAACACTTAACTGTTATTAACCTCCCAGTTAATCAATCCCAGTGGCTGGCAGCAGACTGGGATGAGCAGCAGGGGAGTAGGCTGGGATGGGTGTGAGTGGGGGATGCACATACCCAGGCAGCCCTGCTGTCAGACCATCTTCCACTCCACAAAGGTGCCCAGGACACCCAGCTGTGCCTAAGGATGATTTGCCTTGGAAACTGCTAGGAGGATAAGCTATGGGAAAGGGATGTTTGCTCTGGGAGCAAAATACAACAGGCACAGCCTGAGAGCAAACCAACAGCGCCCAAAAGTGATGTGCTCTGATGTAGCACAGCCCAAGAAGGGAATAGGAGAAAAGACGCCATCAACTGAGATGAGAACTGCCTGGCCCCTTACCTAACCCAGCCAGTCTCCCTGTCCCTCCCTGAAGAGCTTACAAGGCAAATGTGGAAGAGAGGACGGAGGATGTTTCAGCCCCACCCATCTGGATACTGATCTTCCCAGCAAGGTCTCCTTCTGCAGAGATGCAGTTCAGGCAAGAGAACTCCTCACTAAGCCTTTCTCAAGGCTCTTTACCCAAAACTTATCTCAGGCATCTTCCCAAATAACAACCACCAACCTCACGTTCTTTTCACATCTCTGATTCTCACATCCACCCTGCCCCCATGCAGGGAATGCCACCAGCCCTGCCAACAACAAGGGCTGTGGCTGTCACCTGCTGTGGAAGTCCCTCTTTTGATTCTAGGAAGCTCACTGCTCACACACCCACCAGCTAGCAGCAACAGGCACTGAGAGCTCCCAGCTTCCCTTGGGATGAGAGATTCAGCACTCTGAGAAGGTGCCTCCAGGGAGCCACACAGGGGACACAGCTGCAGCTAGCAAGAAACACCCCAAATCTGTGGGCAGATTGCACTGAGATGCACTTTGGGATGCTCCTGCAAATGCCATGCCAACTGGAGGAGGCACCAGCCCTTGCCATGCCAGGGGAGGCAGGGCAGCCCCAGAGCCATCACACCCTTCCCACAGGGCATCCATCCCACTGCAGCCACAGCCTGCCCAACCCATCCCCAGGGAAGGCAGCACAGGGGCTGCTCCTCTGCAGGCAAACCCACACATCCAAATTTCCTGTGCAGCCCCCCTCACTCCCACATGCACCATCCCCCTGGGCTGCATTTCTGGAGGAGAGCTCGGGCTGCAGCTGTGTCCTATTTTTCTGTAGTTGATGACCTCAACTCCTTCCCCGCACTACGGGGATGGCAGTAATGTACATCGCGTCTCGCCAGGGCTCAACTGCAATTCATCATTATTTTATCTGCTGGAATTTAATTGGATCCTATCAAACTCTCCTGATACTCCCTTTTCACTTTAAACACTGCTGCAGGAAAGATAAATGTAGGCACCGCTAGGATGGAGAGCGCGGCTTTGTTGGCGAACGGAGCTGGGGCTGTGGGCTCCAATCCTGCTTCCCTCTCCATGGCTGGTTAATTAGAGATACATATAGTGGAGGTGTGCAGTGCTCAGAACAGGGCATGTGTGTATGATTTATGTTCCTCTATAAATATATCCTGGGCCGAGTAAAACACCGCCATCCGCACAACGGCACAACTTGACAGTAACGCTCAGCCTCTGGTTCTGCATCTCCTTTTTCTCTTTTTGCATGGATCTCCTTCTTTCTTCCCCTAACACACACAAGCTCCTTCACCTGGATTCCTCTTGCCTCAAATCCAGCATGGTGTGACAACCTGAGACCCTGGGAATACACCAGAGCAACACCCAGGTTCTACAGCAACCAAAAAATACCTAGAAAACGTAAATCTGAGAGGTCTTACCTCACGCCCCAGCACCCACACTGGGGTACCACACATGTACCCACCCTGCCAGCCCAGCTTGCTCTGCACCCACACCACTTTGTCCCAGCAATAAAGCTCACTCCAGAGAGAACATCCCAACCTGAGCTGAGCCAGAGGGCAGGAACCTCCACAGCAGAAACTGTGGGCAAGGTGGGCTCTCCATGCCAGGGGCACTGGTGAGAAAGGAACCAAAAGGGAGCCAGGGAGGTGGCACAGCTGCTCCTCACCACGTGGGACTTTGGCTAAACAGAAAGGGAAATAACTGAGGCATGATGCTTAATTTAAAGTGCTGAGACAACAAGCTCATGAAAAGGAGATCAGGGGTTCTTCCTATTTATATATTTAAAGGGAAACAGCAGCTCTGGGGCTATTTCAGCCTTAAGAGGAACATTTTAGAGAGAAAAAGCCAAAGCCTTGACAGTGAGAAACACCTGTAGCCATTTTGCAAAGGCCAAGGCTAAATCAGATCAAGTCCAATGTTACAGGCATTAGTGCAGATTTGGGACTGTGGCACTTTTCAACTGCAAAACTATTCCATTTCTGCAGCAATCAGGAGGATGAACTTTGTTGAGGGATGTCAAATGGGAAAGAATAGGCAGAGGCAAGGATATTTGGAGAATGAATCTCAGTGGCAACCTTATGCATTAAGACAGACGACCATTTCTCCATCCTCTGCTGCAAAAAGAGACTGGAAAAGTCTGCCTCCAGAAGATTAAAAGCAATCAATTTCCAAAAATTAGTTTATTGGCAAAGATCTTCATTTTCTTAGTTAGGCTTGTCTTCCCTTTTTGCATCTTTACAATATACATGGAAAACCATTAGGGTTGCTTTCCTCTGGAAGAGCAGAAAGAGACCAAAGCGAGGAGGCAGAAAATGTTCTTCCAGCTTGTTTATGGCCTGGGATGCTGGGGAATACCAGAGCTGGTCTCCCTTGAGTTTGCCAAAGATCTATTGGGTGTTTCAAACGATGTTTATAGTCAACACTCAGCCCTTAATGAATGGACTGCTGAATATTTAACCAAGATGTCCTTTCTTCAGAGTGCTAACAAGTCATTGGAGTTTGACAAGCACTAAAACAAAAGACAAAGAGTTTTAAGGGGCTTGACTTATTATGCCTTTCATTCACCAGTGATTCAGGAATGCATCCCTTATTCCACAGAGTATTTAACCTCTTGTTTAGATCCCACTGAACTCCTGGAAACACTGTGGGCTTAAATGCCTTTTGGCATCCATCCTTCACTAGTTGGCTGGGAAGATGTCATCCTTTTCCTATTTCTCCACTTGCCAGCGTTCTCCACACCAAAATCCTAACCCAAAGGATGAAGTGCAATGGAAGAAGCATTGGGCCATGGCTGGGAGAGCCTGAAGCACTATCAAGCAGCCAGATGGACTGCAAAAAGGCATGAAGGAGACAAACACCACACAAGTGTGAATCTGAATCCCCCACACCATAATGCAGCCTGGCTCACTGCCCTCAAACATTAAAGCAGGCGAGCAGACCCTGAAAGCAAAGCAGCTTCTTTCAAGTCAAAACTCTGTTTTTCTCTTTGTGAAGCCACCCTGCACCCAAAAGCCACATCTCCTGCCCCAGAGTACAGCCCATGGAGCTGCTGTTACCTGTTCCCCATGCACCTCACAACACCACACACATGCCCTTCTGACAATTTGTCCTGTTTTCACAGCATCCCTGACAATTTTCAGGTCAAACATCCACCACTGTCAGCCCAGGAAAAGGTGGTGGTTACAGCTGTCCTATCCCTCTGGAGAAGAGCTGCAGAGGCCATGCAACCCTGGCAGCCACAGCATCCCTTGGGAAACACAGGGAATGCACTGTGCTTTACTCTCCCCCCTGCTTGACAAGTTGAAACATAGTGGGGAGAAATGAGTCCACATCGTTCAGAGCCTCTCTGCAAGCTCCACCTCTGTTATGTAAAGGCTCCCCTGTGGCTCAGGCACCTCTCCCCAGCACCCCCAGGAGCCATCAGGCTGCTGCTGTCAGCACTGTGCAGCCACAGCACTTCCCCACAGGGAGCATCCTGCAGCACACATGTCCCAGACTGCTCTGGAAAAACTCAGCCAAACCCCACACTACAGAGCTGGGCAGGAGGCAGCTCCAGGCAGGGGAGAGCTGGCAGGGGGCTGGACTGGCTGCACAGCATCCCCCAGGGCTGCTGCCCAGGTCAGGACCAATGGCTCAGGATGATCCTCCTGTCCAAAGGCTCTGCAGCCCTGGGATCGCTGGAGGAGGGAGGGAGCCAGTGCTCATCTTCAGTGGTTTCTAAATGTCACTTGTGCCACCAAAGAGAGCAGGGATCAGCACTGGTGTTAGGCTGCAAATGAGCTTTCACAGTAGGAGAGATGAAAAACAAATTTTAAAAGGATTAAACGGGCGAGCAAAGGGAGGGGCTGGCTGCGTCTGGATGAGGGCAGGTTGGTGTAGAGCACAGCAGGCAGCTGAGGAGCTGAGCAATGGCAGTTCCCAGTGGGGCTATTAGCACCCAGAGTGGCTTTGTGCATGGGCTAGTGCTCAGTGAGAGGCACACACACAGCTCACCCAGGGCTGCTAAACCCACTTAGGGGATAAGGTGCCTGGAGAGGGCAGAGATGCCTGCAGGAGAGAGCTGAAGTGACAGGGGCAAGGACACAGAGGCAGGGAGCAATGCAGGGAGCATGGGATGGAGGGCAGGCAGGCAGGGGAAGGAAGCAACTGCTGGTCAGATCAGGGATGGAAACAGGGATGGACAGTGGCTGCAGAGGAGGAGGGGAAGTCCTTGCAGGGCTGGCAGGCACAGCTGCATGTGGAGGGCTCCACGTGTGCAATGGGACACAGAGGTGTTCCCTCTGTCCTGCCTGTAAAATGGGACAGCTTGGTGTCAGGGGGGCTCCAGCACATCCAGGCCCAGCTGGCTCCAGCCCAGGCAACTTTCTTGAGCTTTGCAAACCCAATTTCCTTGGAAGTGCTCCCTAAATCCTGGTGGCTTCAGCACTCATCCTATCTGGAACAACCCCAAGCAGCCCCCCTCACACCCCACAACAACACAAACCCTGCTACCTGCCACGAGAGAGCAAAACTGCCCGTGCAACGAGCTGGCGTGGGCTGGGGCAGCAGGAAGGAGCAGCCCACAGGCAGGGCCCACAGCAGGGAGAGCTGGTGCCCACTCACCGAGGTGTTCTGGCACTGGATGCTGGTGCTGTTGAAGCGCAGGGCGGTGACGCGCGTGGTGCTGCCCGGGATGTGGAAGATGCACTCGTAGTTGCGCTGCCCCGACTGCGGCTGCGGCAGGTTCTTGGCCGTCAGCGTGATGGGCTTCACCACACCCACGGGGATGTAGATCTGCGTGGAAGGCAGGATCTGAGGGCAGTCCTGCAAGGGGAACAAGAAGCAGATGATGAGATGGCAACGCTGGACAGCCTCCCCCAGCACCCCTGTGACCCTCTCCTGGCTGGCAGGCTTGGCAATGCACTGCAAAAACACCACCCTGAGCACATGCTTGAGAAAATCCTCATGTGCAGCAATCCCAAACCAGCATCCTACACCTGCTCTGCCCAAAGCTTTGAAGCCAGGAACGAAGAGCACAAAGGAACCTGGTGGCAGGGCAGTAGAGTGTTCTCCACAGCTCAGGTTGATTTAGGTGGGAGGTGGGGAGAGGATGCATCTCTGGAATCTGTAACCTGCCGCTGCAACAGCAACATGTGTTTGGGCCAACTGGTAACATCATGGACTTCAATGCCACCATTGCAGCCAGTAGGTTTCAGAGTCAATGCCCACTGGATTGTGCACTGTCAAACTACCTGCTCAGCCCCCCTGCTTCCCTTGCAGCCTCCATCCCCCTTCCTTCATTAGCAGAACGAAAAGCCTTTTCCCTCTTTGACACAGCCATGTGCTCCTGCAGTGTGGCAGAGAACCTGCTCTGCAGCAAATTTTGCTGCTGCTGCTTCTATTTGCACCAGCTCAAAGCAGTGTCACCCCACTCAGCCTGGCTGCAGGCTGCCCAGCACACAGTGACTCCAGCCAGGGGATGCTGCTGAGTCTGTGCTGGGGAGGAAAGCAAGGAAAGCACCTCCCTGCCAGCCCCTGGGGAAGGAGACATTGGGAGGGCAAAGCACTCCACTTTCAATAGCCACGGGCTCCCAGCTGCTCCAGGGGAGCTGGTGACTCTGGTGTGAAAAGCACAGGGGAGCAGGAGGGAGCAAAAATAAATGAGCTCAGGCAGCAAAACATCTCTGCAGGCCTGGCGGGTAACACTTTGCAACAACAGCCTGATGCAATCCCACACCGACTTTGCTGAGCCGGGCACAGGTCTCACACCTACAGCAGCTACTCCTGGGAGTGCTGCCTTGAAATAACATCAGAGGGAATAACGTGTGAGCTGCTTTAGAAACAGAAATGCAGAGGACACAGCCACTCCACTGCTCTCACAGAGCTCCCCATGGTCACAGTGCGGCTGCAGGGGCAGCTCTGGCCCCAAGGCCACCAGCAGCCATGTGTGACCAAGGCTGCCCAGCTGCCTCCTGCCATCCTGCAGCAAGCCAGGCTGAGCCTTGCAAAGTGCCAGCCTTTATCTCTGCCAGTATGATTAATTAACTTTCAAACAATGCAGAGAAAAAAAAAAAAGAAATTGTTTCATTTAGCGAATCTTGACAGAAAAATCCAACCACTTTTACTCTTTGGGTTTTCTGTTCTTCACATGTCTGTAGTCTCCAAAAGCATAGTTTTCAAGGGGAGAAACTATTTATCTCCAAAACACACTAAACAAAATAAAAGCTGAGAGGATCAGTAGTGCTAGCCCCAAACCAGAGGTGGCAACAGGGCTGGGGCAGTCTGGGGACACTGGGCACTGCTCTGTCACCTCCCTGCCCTGTATCACAGCTGCCACTCTGCAAAATGGGGCATCAATTCTCCCCACTTCCAGAACCAGCTCAGCTCACAGTGGGGACACTCATGCCTGCTGCCATTTCCATGGAGTGTCCCCATGACTCCACTGTGGTTTTCCCCCACCAGTTCCCAGCTTGGCAGTGCTGTCAGAGAAAGCAGCCCCTGCCTGCCTGATCTCCCCCACACTGCAGGGGAACCCCATGGGTGGCACGAGCCTTCCCCATGGGGCACACTCACACTTGGCAGGTATTAACTCCTGCCTCACTCTCCAACACTCCTTTCTCCTTTTTCAGTAATTATTGCCACAGCCCAGCTGGGGTGGTGGGTAAGTCCATGCCCCCAGGCTGGGCTCACCATGGCTGTGTGCAGGCATGCCCAGGGAGCACAGCAGGCACGGGTGTCCCTCTCCCCACACACGCAGGGGGGGCTCATTCTGCTCATTCCCAGTTTGAGCCCAATCCCCCCATGATGTCACAGGCTTCACATCTGCCAGCAGAAGTGTCTCATCCAGCAAAAATGTCAGGCTGTGCCCAAACAGGAAGCACCTGGTGCTGGTGGGCGCCCAGGGTGCCCGGAGGGGTGGGGGTACAAGGACAACTCATTTCCCCTATGAGCAAGTCCAACTGCTGACACAACTCGGTCTGGCACTGCCCAGGGCTTGCATCCCTTGGGAACACTCTGCACAGCCCACAGAGCTCTGTGTCCTGCCAAAAACAGCCCCTGCCAGCAGAGCCCCAGGCCCCACGAGGGGGCAGCTATGAAGGCATGGGATAAGCAGAAAGGCAAGGCCCCAGCTCACACAAACTCCCAAACATCACACATCAGATTTTCTCCATTAAAACAATTTTTCTAGCTGGATGAGAACATGACTTGGATGTCCAGGTTTGTCTGGAGAGGTGAGAGCTTTAGAATCACACTGCAAATGCTGCCATTTGGGTTTCTCTGGCAGCTCCCAGCTCCAGAGGAGCTGTGCATCAGCAGAGAGAGGATGAAGGCAGTCTGGGACTGGGCCTGACCTCAGCTTTGAGGCTCCTTCACAAAGTCCTCAGCCATTCCCAGTGATGGGGAGTGAAGAACAAACACAAGCTGAACCTCCCTAATCTGAACCAACTCACCTGTTCCCCACAGCCCAGGAGCCTTTCACCCTCCACAGCAGCTCTGCCTCAGCAGGGGCTGTCTCACAAGAGCAGCCTTCTAAGATGAGAAATGACCAGCAGCCTGTGCAGCTTCATCAGCTCTTCCCCAGCCCTGCATACCCCCAGCAAAGCCACAGAGGAGGGCAATCTCCAGAGTTCAGGCTTTAAAGCTACCACAGCCAGGGGACAGGGACATCCTGCCTGCTGTCACCATTTCCAGGCACATTTATGTGAGTGGTGGCTCCTACCCTTGCCCATTCCAGCCCTGCCACCCCCAGAAATCCAGACAAGCATTCCTGGCATGCCCAGGTCAGAGTGCCATGGATCACTCTGTTTTCCTACAAAACAACCACTTTCCTACCCAGGAAATTGTGGTGAACCACCCATGGGAAGGAGCAGAGACAGTTACCCTCTGTCCCTGCATTTCCTGACCAGTGCCCACCACACTCCAGCCAACACAGACAGACCAAATCCTGCTTAAAATAAACTTCCTGAGAGAGGATGGGGCTGGATGCCTACCATTAACTTGTCTGGTGGTGCCTATGGGGCTGGCACTGAGCCCCCCCACCCACCACACCACCCTGCTGGGGACCAGGATGGCCAGGGATGGGGACAGGATGTCTCATCCCAGCCTGGTCACAGAGCCCACAGCTGCAGCTGCTCTGAGGGTGCCTCACCATCCCTGCTGGGAACTGCTGAGGCCACACCAATGTGCAAACAGGCTGAGCCAGGGCGTCCAAACCTCAAAGCAGGCACTGGTCCATTTCCCAGGGTGGCCAAAAGGTCTGCTGGGGGACAGCCTGCTCCCACTGGGCAGTGACACAAGCTCCTGAGCAGGCAGCCTGTGGAGAGCTGCACACATCCCAAGGGCACCCCCACTGTGGGGAACAGCCAGAGGCTCTGGGGTTCACCTGGCAGGAGAGGGGCAGATCCCATGGTGGGAATGGGCAGATGAAAACCGCTGTGTTCCAGAGCTCTGGACACCACGTGCTGCATTTGCAGCAGCAATGCCAGGGCTGGCTGGCTGGAGTGTGAGCTCAGGAGCAGGCTTTGGGGATGCCTGAGATAGGCACTTTGGTCACTGCATTTCTTCACAGCACAAGCTAGGAGAAAACAGCTTTTCCCAGCTTTCCCCTGGAAGCAGCAGGACCCTTCTCACTGGGGCCATGTACAGTCAGTGGGAAACCCAGATAAGTTAAATGGAGCCCCCTTCCAGAACAGGGACAGTTTCCTTCCCATAACTCTCCCTCCAGCATCCAAATCAGCATTTACTGTAGAGCCAGCAGTGGCTTGCCAGCCCTCCATACCCAAGCCAAGGAGCCACCACAGGCTGGGGACAGCAGGATGTCCTGCACACACCCTGCTGATGGCAGCTATCCCCAGTGGGTGGCACGGATGCTGCACAGGATGAGCCCCCACAAAAGAACATGTTCCTTAACAGAGCAGCTGAGATGCAGAAGGCGTGAGGTGCAGCAAAACAGTTTGTTTTACAGATTTCAACCTTCCCCTCTCCAAAAACAAGTTGTTCTGCAATGACAGTTCGAGCTTGCTCCCTTCACAAACATCAAAGGAAAATGCTTTAGCATCTCTGCCTTTGTTTTTCCTTTCATTCAGCCTAAAGTGCTCCGGGCTTCAGCCGACTTCCCAAGCTGCCTCTCCCCACCAGCAAGCACATACTTCCACCAGCATTTCCCTTTTCTCCCTCACTGCTCCTCAGGTAGTCCCAGCATCCCAGAGAGGCAGTGGGAATGGTTTCTGAAGGAGTTTGCCTTCTTTAACCCCTTCCCCAGAGGGCAGGGGACCCTGCCAGGACCAGAACAGGTGAGGGGAGCAGTTTCACACTCACCTCAGAGAGCTTGACACGGCCCTCCAGGAAGGAGCAGTCGGCAGCGTTGTGGGTGCAGATGTGGCGGTACTTGCACCAGTGGCAGGGGAAGGAGCCGTTCACACAGGACAGGCACCTGCAGAGGGACAGGAATGGGCACTGTTAGGGCAGCACCAAGGCAGAGTGCACAGGGACACCTCTTGGGATGCTTCAGCAGGACAGCATCCCCAGGTGATCCTGTACCTGGGGGTGGAAAGGATCCCTTATCCTTGGGGCACTGGGCAAGCACTGGGAGGGAGAATCCTGCACAAACTGAGCCCCCAGGCTTTGCCCATGGCAGGGAGGGGGGATATGACCCTTCAGGCACTGCAGGATTTGTGTCCCAGCTGAAGAGGCCACGTTCCCTCTTCCTCTTGGCAAGCTGACCCTGACCACCCCAGTGCAGCAGGGGCTGAGCTCCAGACTTTGGGAGCTTTATTTGGGTTCACTGAAAGGCGATTTTAGCAAGAGGCAGCAGAACAAGGGCTCTGCACCACGGGGGAACAGGGGAGAAAGGGCCAGATTAATGCATGCTCATTGAGAGGAAAATTATAACTGGCGAAAGGTTGGGTCAGATTAACATTTCAGGACTGTAGGGCCTTTCAGGCACTCACAATAGGTTGTGTGTGACCCCCTCCCTCAGCCCCCTCAGCCCTCCCCAGCCACGCCTGCGCTGTGCCTGTGCCTTCCGTCCCTCCTCAGCCCCAGACACTTCCATCACCCCCCCAGCCTCCTCTCAGGGCTCTTTGTGCACAGGGATCACTCCTGCTCCCCTCTCCCCATATTTTCTGGGGGTGTGTTCAGGACCCAAGGATGCCAGGAGCCCCCACACTCTGCCTTCCATCCTTCTTAGCAACAAAACCAGCCCCAGGGACATGATGGCTCTCCCCAAAGCAGGAGAGGACACACAGAGTCCCGCAGCCATTCACAGGCGTGGCACCTCAATCCCCTCCCAGATATCCCTGTTTGCATCCCACAGCTGGAGGGAGGCTTTTAGGGGTTCCCCCCTGTGAGGAGGGAAGGGGTTGAGCCCTCCCTGCCATGCTGTTTTTGGGGGCAGAGCAGACAGGTCCCGCATTTAGTACACGAGCCTGCACAGGGTGGGTCTGCACCAGGCATGTCTGTGCAGCCCAAGCTGCTCTCTCAGAGGAGGAGATGGGAGAGCTGCTGAGGCATAGGCTAAAAGGCAGTAAAAATAATCAGCCTGGCTTTAAAAAAAAAAAAAAAGAAAAAAAAAAGAAGAAAAGAGAAAAGCAGCAGCACTAGTTTTCACCCTAGAAGGCTCATACCTGCTCCTCACTGATCCGAGCATCAAAAGGATCAGGCCCAAAGCAATTATATTTAAACAAAGACAGGCTCTTTCCCTGAACACAGCTCTGGCAGGAGGCAGGCAGCCCTGCCCAGCCCAATCCTCCTCCTAATCACAGCTACCTCTCTGCCTCAACCCCTGGGAAACGACAGGAAAACACAGCATCACCCTGTGAGGCAGCAGAAAGACAATCCTCCTGGAGAAGATATCCTTGGTGGCAGAGCCTGGCACGCCAGATCCCTCACCCTCCAGCAGAATTGTCACTCTGGAGGTGTGGGGACCCGAGGGGGCCACAGGGGGAGGGCAGCCCAGGGTGCAAAGGCACACCCAAGGCTTTGCAGGAGCAGGTCCCCCTGCCTGCCCTGGGGTTTCACACACCATTACATATACAGCAAGAGCTTCCCAAATCCGTGCATACACACTAAGGAAATATTTAATTAAGCTGCTTGCAAAGGGGGCTGGAAGTCATTTCCATGTTTCGCTCACATTTTCACTTCCAAATGAACAGCCCTTTTAGCTTTACCCACAAATATGCTAATTGAGATGCTCCTTATGCAAATATATGCAATTTTATTTCAGCTGCAGAGATTCAACTTAAAAGCAGAGCCCCAGCCTCCTATCTCTGGCTGCTTTGATGGAGGGAGGTGCAGAGGGTGGGGGAAATAGGGAACACAAACAAAGGCAAAGGACAGTCCTGCCCTCCTGCTGAGGGCTCAGGCAGGAGCAGTGGGCAGATAAATCCAGGATGTGGAGGGGCAGGACAGGGAACATACAGATTAATCCTCATGGGAATGGCTCAGTCCCAGAGAGGTCACATAAGAGAGAAGCACAAGCAGCCACAAGCCAACCATCAAGCTGCAGCACAACCTCCCATGAATCGCCCCCACCAACCTCCAAAGAAGAGATTTTCCAGTCACCAGGTCCTTCAAGCTCTCCAGTCTTTTCTACCACCTCACAAGGCATCTCAAAGCAGCTGGGTGAGTTCCTGATGCAGCCCTGCCCTGGGCACCCCAGCCCCAACAGCTGCAGCTCCACTTGCATTTTTTCAGGGTCAAAGCCAAATCTTGACTATTTCAAGACCTTCCTCACCTGAGGATCTCCTTTGCCATTTAATTATTGCAGATCCAAGCTGGTCTCCCCTTGTGAAAGGATCTCAGGTTATCCTCCACATACACACTGAGTTGCATGGTTCCCCCTTCCTAATTTGGCCCTCCCAGTTGCTTCTGACTCAACTGAGCCATTCCTAACGCCCCATCCTCAGGGATGGCTTCCACACTCTCCCTTCTGCCATAAGGACACCAAATACCACTGTGAGAGCACTCCCCCCCACACACACGCCTTGCTCTGCAGCACTTCTGCTGCATTTAGAGCAGGTCCAGGGCAGAGTGGTGAGTAAGTCAGCACTGGGTGCCAGTGACACGGAGAAACCCCGCTCACAGCCTGCCTCTGTCCTGCTGGCCTCAGCACGGCTGTCTGACCACCACAGCACCCTGCAGGGCCAGGAGAGGAGCAGAGGCAGGGATGCCTGGCTGTGGGTCAGGCTGGGCAGCAGGGCTGGGCTGCCCAGGTGTCCCTGTGCCATGCTGTGCTCCTGGCACGGGCACAGGCTGCTGGCAGCACGGTGCCATCTGCGCCGTCTCTCTCCTTCCCACGGTCAGGCACTCTTCCCTCATCACTTCTTGCCTAAGAGGCTTTCATCACTCCTGGTAATTAGAGGGAGGCTCTCCTTCATGTGTTGAAGTGTTCCGCCTCCCCAGAGCGTGCCAGCAGAGCAAGGAGCCCAGTGAGGCACCGAGGGTGGGGGTGCAGCACTGATGGGGACCCACCGCTTGTTCCCCATCTGCCTCCTCCCCAGCCCTGCCAGGCCTCAGGGAGATGAAGCCCAGGCAAGGCAGGGAAAGGGGGTTAGGCCCATTGGCAGTGCCTTCCTTGCCTCCTGGTGACCTCCTGAGAGAGCATGGCACCAGCCTCAGAGCATCATTTCAGGGTCACTCTGTGCCCAGGGCACCACCCCAAAACAATCCCAGGCTCACTTCTGGCCTGAAACCTCCCCCAGGCAGGGCAGGCATCCTTGCAGGCAGCAAAGCAGCTCTGCCCAACTTTGAGTGCCCCAGGGTCAAAGCCAGAGCTTCTCCACAGCCCCCACACTTGCCCACATCTCATCCCACATCTGGGTCAAACAGTCCCCTCCACCTC
Organism: Zonotrichia albicollis; assembly: GCF_047830755.1. Taxonomy (NCBI): domain Eukaryota; kingdom Metazoa; phylum Chordata; class Aves; order Passeriformes; family Passerellidae; genus Zonotrichia; species Zonotrichia albicollis. The sequence goes on from NC_133830.1 coordinate 10,677,724, forward strand.
CACAATGATCCCAAACTTGGTAATGCCATGCTAGGGAAAGGGCTGCAGAGAAGCAGAGTTGCAGACAGGGCAGAAGGACAGCAAAGAGCAGGGTGGGTACAGAGCCAAAAGCATCACTGCAGGATGAGCCCAGACCCAGGGGTAGCTTCAGGGACTGACTCCCCCCTGAGTGTGCAGGCACCTTCAGTGACCATGGAGAGTTCCAGCTGTCTCCACACATGACCCAAAGCAAAGCTGTAGCTGATGGGAAGTGTGGAGAGCCAGCAGTGCTGGATCCATACTCCTCACTCACTCTCCTTGCTGCACTGCCAGCCCCAGGCATGCCACCATGTCATGTGCCCAGAGGAGCCCAGGGCTCCTCATCACACTGAACAGCAGGGGCACAAAACAAAAGCAGCATCCAGAGGAGTGAGATAAGGCTGAACAGCAAACAGGAGCAGGACAGGAGGTGTGAGCTCTGCAGGCACACACACCAAGGCTATTTCCATGGCACAGCATGTCCCTGAAGGAAGGAAGGACATGGAGTGAAGGGCAGGGAGGAGGAACAGGGGGAAGTTGAATGGCACCAAGAGCAGAGCAGGGGAGGTCCATTAAGAAGGGAAATGATAAACACAGTGTTGATGAAAACAGCATCTGTACAGGCACAGCACAGCCGCCTGCGAGCCCCCTGACTGTTCCTCAGATCTCCTCTTGGCAGGAGGATGCATCCTCAGTGAATACTCAGCTCCAGCACAGCCTGCATCTGGAGCAGCAGCTGTCAGGGCTCAGGGGCTGAACTCAGTGCTTTGGGCTTTAGATCCATCTCTCCACCCTAGGGAGAAGGGGAAGTCCTGAGGAGCAGTGGAAGCAGGGGCTCAGTGTTCCCCCAGCCCTACACAAACCCACAGGCAGATTCCTCCCTGGTGCCAGGAAAGGCATGGAGGGGGAGTCAGCTCTGACCCCCCTCCATCCCTGCTCATCTCAATCCATTTCTACCCTTCCTTTCACACCAACCCAATTCTTTTCCACCCCTGGCAGCTTTTGCCAAGGTCCTTACTCACAGGGTGGTCCAGGCCATCCACCATCACACTGGAGGATGCAGAATCATGCCCTGGGTTTTAAGAGAATTCTCTTGAAAGACACTCAGCTGCCTCCCCTTACTGAAGCCTAAGACCAGGCTGTACCAGCCCTCCTCATTCACAACATAATTGATGTAAACCAGGTTATCCTGAGCTGTCTCTGGGGCCTTCCTACAGGATTTTCCACCTGCCCCAGCTCAGGAACACACAGGGATCTGTTACCACCACACCACTCAGCCACAAAAACTCAGATACACTCACTCAACTGCTTGCAGCCATCTGTCCATGCCTCTGAAAAGAAAGCATCTGTAAGCATCTGGGAACAAGCAGCAATGGGCCAACAGAGAAGCAGCCACTCCATGTGTGGGCAGAAAGAAAGGCTGCAGAGAGGAGCCCAGAGAGGAGCCCAAGGATGCCTTGGCCACCAGAACAGCCCAGCCCTGCCTTACCAGCACAACCCTGCTGCTCCCAGCCCTTGGGACATGCATTAAAATCCCATTTACTTAATGGAGGCTTACAGGGAAAGCCTGACCTGTGGAATAGAGACACAGCAGAGTCACATCTCTCCAGCCTGGAGGAGTTTGAGCCATTTGGCATGTCTGCCCTTGCCCTAGCACCAGAGAAATTCAGCATCCTGCAGCTGATGGGATATGGGTGTCACAGCTGTGACTACACTGAGGCACAACCACAAGGCTGGGTAGCATCATGGCCACCTCCTGGACTGGAGACAAGTTTCCAGGATGCTTGGATTCCCTCTTGGAATCAGACTTGCTGATATGATTTTCCCCCTTTCCCTGTGCCACACCTGGATTTTTGCTTCCACGTTGCAGTGGCAGGACATGCTGGTGATGAGCTGAGCACGTTGGTGCTTGAAAAACCAGCAGCTCTGCAAAACCTGCCCACAGAACTGAAGGAAGCACCAAAGGCTCTCATCTTCTTCCCCATCCCACTCCATTTGCCAGCTCCCTTCCCACAGCCACACACTCCAAAAAGCCAAACCACAACAGGATTTATGAAACAGAGTTTCCAGAGGAGAAATCCAGCAAGGAAACATGGAAACAGCAGGAAGAAATAAATACATCTTGTTATTCCCTGGAATTGCTCCCCGGCTCTCTGCGAGGATTCCCTACTCCCCCACCTCACCAGCAAGCTCTGCCAGAGGCAGGCAGGGAGCCTGGTGTTACATCTTTATCTTAAAAGGGGACTCATTTCCCCACAAACACTTTGAAGAAGGCGTTTAACTCTGACAAAGACGGCCTCAACATCTGCCTGTGCACGCGCCGGCCTCGGTGATTCACTGCAGGATCAAAGGTGCTGAGTGCCTTCAAATGCTGCACTTGATCAGTGTCCCATGGGAAACCCCACAGGAACCCACCCAGCCCTGCCAGGGGGGTTTCCAGCTCATCCTCCAGTGCAGGAGCCAGGGCCTGTCCCCAGGAGCTGCAGACAAGCCTGTGGACAGCCCTGCTCCCCCTCTAGTCCCTCAGCCACCCACATCCCCCTTTGCAAGGGCCCCACTTCCCTGCATCAAACCCTTGGTTTCCACTCCCCTGTTCAATCCCACAGCTCAGGCAGAAGCATCCCCTGCCCAATGCCCAAACCTTTAGGAACAGGATGCCCAAAAGACACCACTGCCTGAAAACACATGCCAGAGCCCCTCAGGAGCCCTGAGTACATACAGCTGGGACTTCCAGAAGCTTCCCAGGTAACTCCTGGAAAGGAATGAAGCCCCAGAGAGGATGCAAATTCCAGACCAGGGCTCCCAGGGACCCTGCACAAAGTATCCCAGGAGCCACTGATGCTGGTCTGTGATGGGAACAGTTCCATCACACAGGCATAAAGCCCTGCATTAACAGATGGGACAGCTTTGGAGCTCTACCTGGAAGGCACCCCCTCTGCTCAGAACATCACAGCCAACCAACCCCCTCTGTACTCTCCTGTAGAAGTGACCAGATGCATCTTCCCTTCTGCAACCCCTCCCTTGACCAGGCAGGCTCCAGCAGCCCTTGAAAATGCACAGGAAGAAGACCTGCCAAGGTGGTGGGAAATAAGAGAGCCAGGATGCTCACACAGCAGCAGGACCAGCCCCACAGCCCACATTTTGCTGATGCCTTTCCAGATGTCTGTTGAAAATAAGAAGGGTCAGACTCTCCCTGGTGAGCATGGAGGAGCTGCATTGGCTTCCCCTGGAGCTACCCCAGCTGAATTCAGCAAAGAGCTGCCTCACTAACCTCTCATCCCTCCACAACCACCTGAAAAATCTCACTCCAACACTTTGTCCTCAGCTGAGAAATGATTTGACATGCAGAACTCTGCCTTCCAACCTAAGGAAAGCCATCCAAATATAAAAAGAAAACACCACACAGTGATCAGAGATCTCCACAGGAAAAACATTAGCCTCGTGGAAAAGCACATTGTTCCTAATACAGAATTTATCAGGCTGACGTATAGATTTTCCTGCACAAAATATGAAACCTGGATCTGAAAGGCTATTAACTCCAGAGAGATCCATTAAAGAAGCCTGTCTGCAAATGGTATTTAAAAGTATTGCATCATCCCAGGAGGTACTGTCATGCTCTTTGGCTACGATTCGACTGCAGGTCACATAGTTAAAACTACCTCCAAACCCTAAAACTCTTGATGTCAAAAAAATAATAATGTTCAGCAGCTTAGAACATGGACTTTTCTATCAGCTTCAACTGGAGCCATAAATATTAATGCATCCATAATTAGCCTTTTTAAATAATGCATCCAAAATTAAACATCAACGCAGTAATAAATCAGTCAGGCTCTTTGTTGTAGGTTTGTTTCAGGGGGGGTAAGGGGTTTTTTCCCTTCCTGTGTCAGGCACATAAAATAAAATGCCAATTCCCTCATCACCTCTTCCCACCGGACCACTGATTGGACCAAATCTGATGCCATTTGTACTTAAAAGTCATCTTTCTTTCATTTACAAAAATAAAAGTCATATCTGCTTTTTGATTTGCAAAATACTGACATGCAGCCAGCCCGAGCCAAAGCTGAGCTAATGTTATTGAAACCACAGGATGTGAAGGGAGACAAAGCTCATCTCAGAGTCAAGGTGAGACAGAAAGTCAAGTTTGCAAAGTCTCTCCTCCCTCACCGGCACAGCACTCCCAGGAGGAGCCCTGTTCCCTGTGCAAAGAGCAGGAGGGAAGGGATCCCTGTGAGGCAGAAACCTTGCAGGGCTCTCCTCTGACACATCCCTCCTGGAGCTCACTGTGGGTGGGTCCCCAGCCAGGGCACCTGCAGCTCACCTGCTCCTCCCTGATCAAAGTGGAAACTCTGAACAGGATTTGGAGGTGTGAACTTCAGCAGAGCCCCAAGCCAGGCTCAACACTTTGCAAAAAGACATCCAAAAGAGATCACTTGGCATTTGCTTGTCTATAATTACTGATTAGCCAGAGTTCCACCATCCATGGCAGGCTTCTGGCAGGGAAATGAAATCTCTTGCATTCTTGAGCTCCAAATTCTTTGCCCAAACACACCCCAGCATGAGCTCTGACAGTCCTACAGCACAGCACAGCCATCCCCCACTGCTCAAGAGCACTGTCTGCAGCTTCTCAGCAGGAGCTGTGGTTTGAGACTTTAGACACCTTGCTTAGACAGCACATCAATAACCCACACCTCCTCTATTTTATCAAACGCATATCTCAAGCTGTCTAGAAACCCTTACAGGAGTAGATTTCACAGCAGCCTGACAAGAAAGCAAATTCACAATTACTTCCAGTTAGGAAATTCTTGAGTAAACGCCCCAGGACATGTGGCATGTTCCATCCCATGTTGCTGTAACTTTCCAGCTCCCTCTCCAGCAAGCCTGGGAAGCAGGTACCGTGGCAGGAAAGTACAGGCTTCTCCTCTTGCACTGCCAAGTCACTCCTATTAACTGTTTCCAGGAATAATAAGACACTTGGCGTTTTCAGTCACATGGATTGATTTCTACAGTCTGCAGTGCAGTAAACTCGTTTTTTTCTTCCAAAGTTTTGCCAAACCAAAGCCCTGTTTTTACATGAGGTTCTGTCCTGACGCTACATGTTCCCACACACCCAAACCAACTGTGGGTGCTCTGGTCACTGTCCCAGTCTGCACAGGCAAAAGGAGGAGGTTTCTCACTGTAAGCACCACTGTATTCAACTGCCCTTTCCTCTTGCAACATCAGCACCCACAAAGCAGAGAACTCTCTCTCCCAGTCTCACACCATCCCACCAATCTGTTCATGGAGCCCTCCCACAAAGTCCAGGCCACTTACGACTGATGGACGCTGCAGTTGTAGAAAACAAAATCCACAGAGGCAAATTTCTTCCCCGTCTCCTTGGATTTCAGGTAGAGCTTCACCACTCGCTTGTCCCCTGCAAGAGACCCAGGCATAAAAAGACATCAGAAAGTACACAGTGCATGGCCCAGCATCCAGTGCAAGGCTTGTGATGGGCGGGAGGGAGATGGGCATCACCACTCACTCCAGTTAATTAACAAAATCCTCCAAGTGTAGCAATAAAAAAAAAGAGTATTCATCCACCCCCATTCAGACACCTAAGGGGCCAAGTGGAGCTCTGAGCCCCTAGAGCTAAACACAACCTGCTGGCAGGGAGACTGGGGCCTTAGGTTATACTGGGTGTGCTGAAGGAGTGTTTGGTAGTTTTGGTGTCAGGAGAATGTATTAGGCCCCATGGACACATCTACCCAGGAATGGTTCACAGATGGAAATAGGGCCAGGGTGACCAGGAGGGGTCAGCAAGTAAAATCACCAAGTGGATTGGGTTGGAAGGCACCTTAAGGATTATCTAGCTCCAAGCCCACTGCAATGGGGTGCATCCAAGCAGCTGTGCCCACGGCTTGGAGGAGAAGGAACCAGCCCCCCATGAGCAGCAATTCCTTCTCCTCCTATATCCCAAGAACCTAAGTGGGGTTCAGATCCTGACAGTGGGATCACTGTCCCAGGAGGATTGTCCTCCTCCACCTCTGCCTGAGGGGTAACACATGGGACATCTGTCTCGAGCTTCCTTGCACGCTGGGGGCACAAGCTCACCGCGGCCCCTGGTGATGGGGATGACATCCTTGGCAGAGGGAGAGCTGCAGTAGATCTTCCCATCCTCAATGCGGCTCTCGGACTCGGTGAAGTCTTCAAAGGAGCAGTTCACTCCTGCTGACAGGTCTGGGACGTTCCAGGCCTGCAGGACCAGCTAGGGAGGAGAGGCAAGAGCATCAACACAGAGAACTAGGAAAATGAGCTCCTCTGTGTCTGCTATGTGTAAGTCTAGCCAACAGAAAAGAGCAGGGGGTGCAATCCCTCCTCTGCCACCCACACATGGTGAGGAGACCTGCTCTGGGCTTTTGAAAGGGAGCCCCATCCATGCCCCTCCCTGCTCAAGGAAGGAGCACAGGTTTAAATGGGTTAAGAGCTGGAATGACTCACAGCCTCTGTCCTCTACCCTTGACACACCACAAGCCACTATGCCTCAGCTCTTTAGAGAGAACAAGAACAGCATTGGGGCTGAAGTATGTTGCACAGAAAGGCACCCACTCCAGCAGAGGCGAGGAGGGGAAGAATCCACCTCTTCCTTCACAAAGTCATCCCCAGGGTCAGCAGTTCTCACTTGACAAAACGCTTGCCTTATTTCTAATTTGAATTTTTCACAGCTTCCAGCCATTAGTTCTTGTTATGCTTTTCCTTGATAGATTAAAAAGCCCTTTAGTCCCTGATATTTGCTCCTTGTAAAGGCACTTATACTCTGTAATCAAGTCACCTCTTAATCTTCTTTTTGATAAGCTAAGCAGATTGAGCTCTGGAAGTCTCTCACTGCAAGGCATTTTCTCCAGCCTTCAACTCATTTACATGATGTTTACGGGAGTTTTTCAGTCCCTCCCTTTGAAAGCTGCGCTCCAGCCCAAACAGAGTATCTCCATGTCATCCACCCCAGACCTCTGTGCAGCATCCTGCCATCAGTATGGAGATAATTGATAATTACCCCAGGAGTGAGAACACTGCCCAGCTCCTGGCTCCATTCCAGGAGCATCAAGAGTCCGCAGTGAGGGCTCAGCCCCAGCAGCACTTTCCAGGACATCAGGTGAACCTCCATCCATGGTTAACTTTATTGGGCAATACCAAATCCCAGTTTCTCTGCTAAACAGCCCCACTCAAACCCAACTGCTCTGAAGGAACTTCACCCACACCATCCCCCAGTTCCTGCACCCCAGCAGGTCCCATCTGCAGCCATATCACATTTATCTCCACATTACCAAAGAACATTTACCCCTGCACAAGTGCTTTCCAAATTCTTTCCATCCAGTGACAATTCCCCTCTGATGAGAACTTTTTGAGATCTGTCACGGAGCCAGTTCTTAATCCACTTAACACGTGCTTTATCAATATTGTATAATGCTAATTTTTAATAAGAAGGTTGTGTTGTACCAAGTCAAAAACCTTGTAGGAGCCTAAAGACATCACATCCCCACAGTCCCTCTTCTAATTCAAGTCATAAATTCACCAAAGAGCAAAATGGGGTTTGTCAGACACAAACCCACGTTGACTGGCATACATTATATTCCCATCCTTAAATCATTATCAGGTGTATTCTGAACCTGCTCTTTTTCTTCTTCTAATTCGGAAGTAAAACAAAACAGTCTCTGACTATTTGGTCCTGAGAGAAAAAATGAGCACCTTTTCTGTTCTGGGGCTTTTCTCAACATTCAGTTATTCATTACAAAGTGATAGTATTACACATACATCCTCAGGCCACAGAACTCCTTGGCCAACTTCTTTAGGATTCCTGAGTGCCAGATATCTAGACCTTGCAGTTTATTACTAGTATATGCTGTTTCTTTTTCTCTTCACGGTGCTAATGGCCTGAAAAATACTTCAGGGAAGTGCCTCATCCTTTCTGCCTGCACAGAGAGAGAGCAGCAAGTTGAGCATCAAAGTCTCATCCCAAAATATCTACTGCAGGCTGGAGTCAGAGACAGCCTATTGAACTGGAGCTAGATCACTGGCCTATGAACAGCATTTCTGATGGTCATGCTTTATTATGGAGAAATATTTATTGCTCAGTTATGTCATTTCTGAATAATCATCACCTGCTTTACTATCCCCATCAATATGGAGCCAACAATCTGCCCTCATCAGTGTCTTGCACTTTGCTCTGCTTTGCCTCAGACCTCTCTTCCCCTTTTTCCCCATTCACCGTACTGTCATCAGTTATTTTTAATTGCCTGCAGAGGGTCAGGAGGTGGCAGGGAGGAGGCTGAGGGAGCAGAGGTGCCTTACCGGGACCTCGGACATGGTGACGGAGATGTTCCTGGGCTGCACGGTGAGCTGCACGCACTGCTGCAGCTCCGAGGCGAAGCGCTGTGGCTCGTCCGCCCGCTCGCACCGGTCCTTGCGGGAGCAGCTGCGGGGAGGAAAGCGCCACGGTGAGAAGGAGAATCCCCCGGGCTCCTGCAGGGCCTTGGGCTGGCACCACGGCAAGCCCCCGGTACTAGAGTGATTTCAGCATTTATGATAAGAAAAAGAAAGGCCTAAAGCACGGGGGCCCGCGGGCCGAGCAGGAGCATTCCCGTCGAGGATGCTGCAGCGCCGGTGCTGGGGCTTCTTTTCAGTCCCCGATGCCTCAGATGGATAGGCACACATTCAGTGGGTCAGAAGCCCCTTTTTATCCTGTCTTTTGTCCCTTTGGATTGGTTTCTTTTTGGATCCTTCATTTGCATGAAGGTTTAAGGTGCTTGATTGGCCCATTACAGTTCTGTCCAGGCTGGCTTGTTACACTTGGGGGGTGCTGCACTTTACTGAGGTGTGTTATGGTACATTGAGTACCATATTTCTTATAACTACACTTTTAACCCCTTTTACAATATAATAACCAAACTAACAGTACATGCTTAATGATCTCTCAACTATTTTACAACAGTTTTTAACCTATTTTTAACACTTTGGCATGGAAATGATGGCCAAGTAAGGACCTCGGATGACTGAGGCCCATACCAGAGCTCTGCTCTCCCCTGAGACTTCAGGAGTATTTTATATTCAGTTTTTTTATTGGCACAAGAATGCTAAACCAGGAGTCCACGGGCAGGATGTGCAGGCCCATGCACAGCCTGGGCACCACAGGAGGGGATGACTGACCCCTTGGACCATTCCATCTCTCAGCATTTTGGAGCCAAAGTCCTGGAGGGATGCCTCTAAGGAGACCAGCAGTGGGGATGGACACATTTTGTCAGCTGTAGGTGACTGGCAGAGCTGCAGGGACAATCCTGCTGTACTCACATGTTGTGCAGGACACACCAGCCGCAGTGGGGGTCCCGGGAGCCCAGGCACAGCTCACAGCTCTCGTACTGCTCACAGCTCTCCACCGGCACACGCGTCACCTGTGGGGAGCAGGCACGAGTGAAGGGGCTCAGGCTGCTCTGCCCACCTTGACATGGCAGAGACAGAGCCAGGCTCACCCTGGCCTGTTAGTGGGAAGGCATCACCCACCACCCTCACCACCACCCACTCCTCTCCCATGCCCAGGCAGCACATCCCACCCCAGAGAGACTTTTACTCCAAAAAAGTTCCTTTCATTGCTGCCCCTTAACAGTATTTGAGAGGGGGCTGGGCCAACTCAGCTCCACGTGGGCTCCCAGTGCCAGCCAGGCACCCCATGGCTGCTGCAGCCCTGCTCTGAAAGGGTTACCAATCCTTTATTAATTGCTCCTCCAGATTTGATTAAAATCCCCTCTTTCTCCAAGCCCTTCGAGCTCTGTTACAACTGTTCATTTAATTACTTTCCACCAGCACTCTGATAACACCCAGCGTACCAGGGAAGAGAGTGGGCTTTATTAAGGAGAGGGGAGGAGAAGAGGGAGGACAGGGAGGGGGTGCAGGAAGGGGGTTCCTGCTTGCCTGCCAAAGGAATCTGCAGCACCAAGCAGCTGCCCATGCCTGCCATGCTTGTGCCTCAGTTTCCCTACTGCTCCCATGGGGTAGCACTCACTCATTAATTAAAATTTGCAAACTTCTCTACTGAAGGCTAAACCTGGGGTGTTCTCCCTCCAAACAGCACAGCAGAGCACAAGCCCAGCATGATGTCTGCAGGGCTGGGATTCATTTGCCAACCAGTCCCCCCAGAGTGGTGAGGACACCTGTACTGTCCCCATTTGTTTGTCTCTGGCATTGCTTTAGGCAGGTGGTGACACAGGGTACCCCCCTACACAGACAAGTGTCAGGTCCCAGAAATTGTGGTGGTCCCTGGAGGAGATCCCCAGTCCAGGTCAGTGCAACTGCCCCCTTGGCATCCACTTCTCCAACAGAGGGGAAGCTCAGCTGAGCAAGCTCTGGGACAGAAACAGCCAAGGATGGAAATACAGCCCAGGACAGCTGCATGGGGGAGCCCAAATGCAGGTTCTGCCCCACCTGGAAAGCTGCATGTTTCCTGCAGCACAGCAGAAACCAGAAACAGCCACTGGGAGGAGGGGGAGAAGAACTCTGCTGTCCCCTCAGGACTGTCTAGACAAACCTACATTCCTGCTCCATCGTCCTTTCCCCTCCCAAGCCCTCGGGCTGGTGGCCAGGAGACTGAGAGGCTCCCAGCTCTGCTTGCAGTCCCACTCACACACACACCCCCCTGGCTGGGCAGAGGAGCAGAGCTGCTGGGAGACACAGGCACAGCACAGCCCAGCAGGGCCACCCTGTGTCACCCACCAGACCCAGAGAGTGTCACCACCATGACAGGAACCCACTTCACTCCCTCCAATTCAGCCCAAGGGTGGATGAACTCACAGCAGCAGCCCTCCCACAGGTCATGGGGACACTAAGACAACCCAAACTTCCTATTAGGTGCCCATCTGGTGCCAGGATGGCAGCACCAGATCCAGATTTGGTCTGCACCTCCAGTTAGCTCAGCACAAGCACAGCCAGGGACCAAGGGGTGCACACCAGCAGTCTGGGGGTGCACCAGCCCTATGTCCCCTCTGCTCTGTCATGCAAAAGCAGCTGCTCCAGAGGACAAAAAGTTGTTTGGAGCATGGAGCTCCCACTGACCTGCCAAACCCTTGCTCAGGGGGGGACAGCCAAAAGAGGGAGGAGGTTTATGGTCAGCCACTCACAGCAAGGAAGGGTCAGGAAGCCCTTGGTCCCCAGGGGCCATGGGAATTTCAAGCAGCTGCTGCTAACAATTAAAGCCTCAGGACAGTGTTTCTGCAGGGAGGAGCTGCCCCAGGGTCCCTAGGCAGCTCCAATCCAGGAAGCAAAGGGCAGCCCCCCCCAGAGATCTGCCCAAAGGCTTCCCAGCACTCAGGACTGCAGGCTAGGGCTGCAGGGTGGGCTGCCAAGCCAGGAGAGCAGAGGATGCTGACCCCTCCCCTTACCTGTTTCTCAGTCATGGCATAGATGTGCTGGCGGTCAGGGCTCAGCACCAGGTCTCGCAGAATGGAGCTGCCTTCGTGGGCCACCACGTTCTCATACTGCACAGCTTGGTGCTTCCTCTCGGCTGGCAAATCCACCAGGATCTGTGGGGAGAGCAAGGGGGGTGAGCATGATCCCTCACACACCTCAGCCCCCCCAGGATGGGGGATACAGAATGTGCCCCATTAGGGACACCACCCCTCCATCCCACACCCATGGGGTGACTCCACAGCCCCTGCAGCACAGCAAAGTATCAGCTGCTCTGCAAGCATTCCAGCCCTTTCCAGAAAACCAAACTGCAATGCCTCCCTTGCTTTACTACATTTGTCTGGTGCATTTGCACCACATTCATGCTGATGGCATTCATCTCCCTCCAGGGAGGGAGGACACATCCCTGAATCTCACATTTCACACCACTATGTGCTGCTGCTCAGCCCCAAAACCCCTCCAAGCTGCAGCATGGAACAGATGAGTCCCCAGCTTGCAGCAAAGCATCAAACCCTGCCTTGCCCCAGTGGTGCTGAGAGCAGCTGAGCTCACACAGCCCAAGCCCTGCCAGGCAGGGACACTGCACACAGGCTCCGCTCCCGTCCGCCCATCCATCACAGGAAACACTTGGACTCGTCACCGGGAAAGTCAAGAGGGTCTCAAGGAAGTTGGAGGTCAACAGAGGTTCAGAGAGAGCCTTTGTTCCCTGAGCAGGAGCATGGTGAAGGCTTTAATCTCCTTGTGGCTCACAATTACGTTAAAGCCCTTCCGAAGCACGCCGGTTCCTGCTGTCCCAGTGATCAGCTGCAGGCACACACCACACAGGGCTAAACTCAGCTCTGCCACTGGCACACCCTGACTGGCACCTCCACCAGCCAGAAGCACTTTGTGCTCATGCCATTTCTCGTGATACCCCCAGATTCAGGCATGGGACAGCCCCAAGGGGGACAGAGCCAGAGAAATGCTCAGGGGATGGGATGGGAGCCACATCAGCCGTACATTCTACAAAAATCCCAGTGGCAGACAGTGAAGCATCATGCCCAGCAAGACGGAGCAAACTCTACCTGTGATTATCTCCACACTGCTGCTGGCACAGACGCAGAGACCTGGTCCAGCATCCCCATCTGCAGGACTCAGGATCCCCCCATAGGAGGGGGGTAAATTGGCTGCTTGGAAGGACCCTCACCCCCAAAAATGCATCCCACAACCCTGCCCTGATTATCACACCCACTCCCACAGCCCAGCACATCCATGACCAGCCCTTGTGCCCCTATTTCAGCAGCCTGGCCACCTCGCCTGCTCCTGCAGTAAATTGCTGCCAGCATTTGCACAGCTCCCAATCAGGAGGACAGGGGCTGGGAAAGCAGGATCCCGGTGTGCAGCTGATTAGCATGGAAATGTATGCGGCTCACAAACAAACCGGGGCCCGTTTAATTAGAGCGGCGCCTTTGATTCACTGCCAGCCTCCTGCATGCACCAGCCCTGGATTATTTTTAGGCAGTTTTACAAAACAAATGTATTTAATTAAGAAAGAGACCCCTGAGCAACCAGAGAGAGATGAGTCCTGCATAGCAGTGAGCAAAGGGGCTGCCCTCTCCCCAGGGATGTGACAACTGGGCTAGCAGGGCCAGGCTAACTCTTGAGAGCTCATGGCACAGCCAAAAACCCCCTGTGCCTCCTTCCACAGGACTGAAAAGCTTCACCAAAACCCAAAATTGTCCTGGTATTCCCCCATCCTTCTCAGCATCCTTCGCTAGACCCTGCATAGACTCTGCTCCCATCAGCCTCACACTTGGTACCACTGTATGCTGGGGCACCCAGGGGTGCTAAAGCCTTTCTGGCAGGGGTATCCTTCTGCCCAGGTCCAGGACATGTTTGTTCCTACCCCAAACAGACCAGAAGAGGCCAAGCCCCAGAAATCCACAGCACAGGGCGACGTGGCACCCTTGCCCAGCAGTGTCCCTTGCCCTGTGGTACCCAGCATCACCCCAGAGCACAACCCTGCCTCCCCACATCTCCTCACAAGTTGCTCCCCTCCCAGCACTCTGTTTCTCCCCTACAAAGTCCTTCCCAAGCCAGCTCTCTGGAGGAGAGTTACCCCTTCCACTCCCCAGCAAGGCACCATGTCCCCACCCCACCATGGCAAGGTGACAAACACACCTTTCCAATCCTTTTATGGGCTGCAGTTGTGGCACACAGTAATCGATACAGTTTCCCCCTGGTTCTAAAATAGATCTATGGCTGCATGTGGTGCTGGCAGTAATTTTTAACTAGCGGGGTAATTTCCCCATTACATTATTGCACTATGCAGTGCTGGGAAAGAGATGTATTAAAAAAACAACAGACATGAAGCACTTCCAGTTAATTTGAGGCTCCAGGAAGAACCTAAAAATACTCTCGGTAGTCAAACAGGGCTGGAACCCAGCCTGACACACGTCAGGATGTTCTGGTGGGGCCATGCACACACAAGAACCCTTCTCTCTAGTACCTCTTCCCCTGTTAAGGATAACCTGTAGGTGTGCTTGGGAATCAGGAGAATGAAATTTGGGAGAGCTGGTAATCAAGATGTTTTCTGGTTGGCCAAAGTGCAGGGCACAGAGGGAGACCATGACTTAGCTCATGGTAGGAAAATGCATTCTAACACTCCTCTCCAGCGTGAGGAGACCATAGAATCACAGAAATGTTTGGGTGGAAGGAAGCTATAGTTCATCTAGCTCTAACACCTCTGTTCAACTCCCTGGTTCCATTATACCATATTGCTCACAGCCCCATCCGACCTGGCTTGAACACTCCTGGGGATGGGGCACCCACAACTTCCATGAGCAACCTGTGTGAGCAGACAGACCCCAGACTCTCCCACTCCAAGCAGGACCCAACTGCTCAGAGCACCCACTGCTGAGCAGACAGAGCTGCAAATCCAGCATTAGGGCCTCTCCAGCAGGGTTAGCCCAACATGAACCTACCCACCCTGGCCAGCAGAACAAGGATGGGCTCTTTGGACTATAGCATGGTAGATCAGCACAAGGAATGCACAAGGAATACACAAAGAGCCTCCCATCTCTCACAGACACTGGAAGGGGCCCCTTTCCTCCCCCTCCCTGCAGCCAGGGTAGCTGCGAGCAGGGAAAGGGGGAGAGGATGCAGTTTAATCAGAGCAGACCCCCTCAGAAACACTCTCCTTCCTGCCCACCCTGGCTGCCTTCCCACCCAGGGGAATAGACATTTACCATAAATAAATAAATAAATAAACATATTAACCTTTCTCCTCATCCTGACGCTGATATAATTACCCAATACTAATAATTACTCACACTAATTTCTTGCTCAGGATTCCTGCCCTCACTCCTGCCTGCCTCAGGCTGGCTTCAGGCAGCAGCTCAGTGGTGCTGCCTCCTCCCAGGAGCTGCAGGAGCCCCAAGGGGCAGCCAGCTCCCAGGGCTGTACTGAGGCACAGCAGCAGGAGTGAGGGTCCTGAAGGGCTGCTGCCTTTTTTAGTACATGGGGAGGGCCAGAGGCATGAAATTATAAACTCCCTGCTTGGGTGAATCATCTCAAAGCAAGCCCAGGGGCTGCTCTGCCAGAAACTCATGTGCACACCCTCCCCACTCAAACAATGAGCCCATCCCCATGGGGCCAGCACCCAGAATAAATTCACTCTAAAAGGGGTTTAAGAGCTGCACCACCAGAAGCTGAGAACCCTGTCAAAGGAAGGATGAGGGAAAGGATGGGGGGCAATACCCCAACCCCGAGAGACCCTGGTGTAATGAGTGACTGCACACTTCACACCCCAGCTGGGCATATTCTCTCCCAAGAGACCCAGAGATGGTTCCTGGGGATGGCTTTGTCTTGGCTGGAGAAAGGAGCTGCCATCCCATACAAGGCTTTGGGGGAGACAAGCATGTTACCTTGCTAAGAAACAGCTCCTTCCATGGCAGCACGCTTCTTCCCCAGGCAAGGTGCCCTTCAGGCTTGTCCAGGTGAGGAGGCACTTCCCCAGTGCCACAACCACTGCTGATCAGCCAACTGCCAGGAGAAACATCTCCCAATATCCTTACAGCACCAGGCAGAGAGGAGCCAGCTTTGGGAAGACAGGCAAGGAGAGGAACGCGGGGCAGCAGCCATGACCTGGCACCCACCCAGCCCTGGCAGCAGGTCCAGAGGAGGACAGGGCTTTACAGCTCAGTCTGGGCCAGGGACACCAGGTGGAGAGGGAGGAAGCACAGCTGGAGAGGGAAGGCAGCTGCAGACATGCCAAGACTGCTTTTGGATTTAACACATGCCAGCAGAGCTCTGTGCGGGGTCTGGGAGGTGTTTGGGTGGGCCACTGGCTCCTCACAGCACCAAACCCACATTTTTGGGGGCCCAAAAGAAGGCCCCCAAGAGACCCAATCTCACAGGGGGCGCCCCTAAGCCCAGCAGCAGGAAGAGGGGGCTCTGCACTGCCCCACAGCCAGTGTTCCTGCAGGCTTTCACCCCAATCACATCTGCCCAGCTCCAGGCTCTCCAGGTTCTGCAGTGCCCCACAGCCAGTGTTCTCATACACTCTCCCAGCCCAGCCTCACATCTGCCCAGCTCCAGGCTCTCCAGGCTCCATCCTGGGTCCCCAGCGTTCCCCCAGCCCCCTCCCCGGGCAGGAGAAGTGCTCAGTCAGGCTTTGTACTCTTATCAGCGCGGGGCTGTGATTAATTCGCAGCGGCTGGCAGCAGCTACAAGAGGAGGGCGCTTCTGCCCGCCTGCCACACTTCAAAGGCAGGGACTTATCAGCCTGAAACACACTCGGCAGCCTTTTCACGGGGACCCTTTCCCGTTCCACGGGGCTCGCACGGCACTGACAGGCAAGGCAGAGAAAGGCTTATTTATGGGAGTGCATTTCAAAGCCTCCCCTCTTCCCTCTCAACATGCGCTGAGGGATGCACAGAGTTCCCCAGCCCCAGCGATCTCTACCGGGGACAGAGATTAAACAGGCAGCGATGAGAATGGCTGTGAGGAGAGGATGCTGGAGAGAGGACCCTGCCCTACCTGTGCCCATGTCCTGGTCCCCTCCTGGCCTGTCACCTCACCAGGGAGCAGCTCTGCAGCACATGGCTGAGCTGGGGGGAGGAAGATGCTTTGTCATGGCTGGAGGGCAGTGCAGCCCCAGGAGTGAAACCTTCCCCTCCCAAGGCCACTGGTGCTCACAGCTCAGGCACCAAGGAAGCCCCAGGCTCCCACACCAAATCAGCAGGTGCCAATGTCCCCTCCCTGCATTCTGCTTTGATTTTGGCACCATCCCCCCAAAAGGCAGAGGATAGGCCAAATATAACCAGGAGAGGAGTGGGTCCTGCAGAGCTGCCCCTGCAAGCCATGGGGCCACCTCCCAGAGGGAACAGAGGACCTATGCAGCCTGGCCACACTGGGCAGAGGTGGCAGCTGCTGCACAGTGTCACTTAACACCACGCTGACAAGCCTGCAGCAGGAAAAGGCACATCCCATGTCCAGCCAGGGGGGCTCCTGGGGAAAGGGATGGCCTTGGGGGGGTCAGCCTGCAAAGCCCCTCTTAGCACATGGCCTGGGTTCACCCCAAGGCAGTGAGAATGTGGGGACAGGGACACCAGCTGCCCCTCCACATGCCTTTCCCCAGGACAAGCAGCTGCCACACACACACACACCCTTCTCCAGTTTCCAAAGGAAGGGAAAGGGTTTAAATTAAATTTCTGGATCAGCTGCTGCAAGGAGACACACTCTCTTTTTCCTTTCACCCAGAAAGGTGCAGCAAAAGGCAGGGACAGGAGCAGCTGCAGGGCCGTGGCATCATCTATCCCATGGACACAGCCCTGGGACATGGGTACTTCTGGGGAAGGGTACTTATTTCAGGTCACCAAACTTTGATGTCCAGGGTAGTGAGGATTTGCCTCTGGCTTTGCTCAGATAACCAGGAAATGGCCATTAGGAGTGCCCCAGCCTTGCTTTACCAGGGCTAACCCTTACAATGCCCTAACCCTTCACCAGGGCTAGCCCTATAGGTGCTCTGTGCCAGGGGGCAGGAGCCAGACACCAGAGGAAGGGTAAGGACAGCCAGCAGCAGGGCCACGGGCAGGGCTGTGGGGATGCATCTCACAGGGCTTGTCCCAGGGCTGATGACAGGATGGGCCCCACAGAAATATCCCAGCTATGCAGGGCAGGCTGGCAGCCGACACCCCGGCTCCCCCAGCCCCCCCAGCCGGCTGCCAGCCCCTTCCCTGCCATCCCAGCAGCTGCCTGCACAGGAATGCACCAGGATCAGACACACACCTCCTGCCAGACAGGCAGGCAGCTGCTGGGATCTGGCAGAGCTGGGCTCTGTCCTCTCCACCTCCCCTGCAGGAGAAGGTTTCACTGATGGCTCACACAGGGCTGGGATGCTCCAGCCTCATCACTAACCTGCCTGATTCCATTCACTGAAACCCATTCACTTGATTAAGATGAGTACAAGCCAGGCTTTTGTCCTGGGCCAAACACCACCCTGAGCTGGAGAATATTGGGGCTTCAATCATATTGGTACAGTAAAGCAAAAAACAAGGAAACACTTAATCTAAATCCATGCTCTAATGCTCAACAACAAATCCAGCACTTCACCAGCACTGGCAGATGTGGCACAGGTTCACCAGCTGGTTTCAAAGCTCATGTTACTGCCAATGTGTCATCCCCAGGCAGGATCCTGAGCTCAGCCACGTGGGCTGGGGACAGACACACTCATTGCACCAGAACTGGGAACTGGTGAAGCTCTGGGGTTTGCCATAGGAAAGAGAAGAGAGAAGGAGGCAGGGCAGCAACTCTGCCCAGCAGGCCCCCAAACCGAGCAACACCTTCCTCAGAACTTCTCAACCGCCTTTTCCTTTCATTTAAACTCATTTCCATCTTTCCCTCTTGTTCAACCACCCACACAAGTGGTGCTCCACCATGCTAAGTGGGCTCAGCAGAGCCAGCTACACCAGCAGCAGCCCACACAGCACAGCACTGACCAGCCCCATGCTCACCCTCTGCAAACCCTCCCAAAACCTCTCCTGACCAGCTCTGCCAGCACTGCTCCATCAGCAGCATGGGAAGTGCAGCCCAACACACTGTCCCAGCAATTCTGACAGAATGAAGACAATGTCAAACAAATCCTTCCCATCTCTCTGTACCAAAACTGAACTGCTGGAAAGAGGGAGCAAGTGCCAGGGTAATGCACAGGAGAAGCACCTTTGGCACAGCCAAACCCAGGTCGGGGAGGGACTGATGGATGGTAAATACACAATGAAGGGGCAGGAGGAATTACAATGTGTGATGGGTTAGGGCAGTTGCCTGCTTTCATCCCAAATAATGCCCTGGGTCCCATCCCTGCCACCCCACAGCAGCTCCAGCAGCCTTGAGCCATTGATTTCTCAGCTTTGCCCTTCAAAGCCCTCTTGGCTCAGAGCCCAGTGCATATTGTCTAGTCACTCAGGAGCAAAATATCTCTATTATTATTGCAATTATTTCCCAATCAGCATGGCTCAGGGCTGAGGCAGTCAGAGGGGGCCCCCAACAAGCGAATCAATGGGCAGGCACTGCCCTGGGGCTCCCAGGGACCAGGCAGGAGGCACTGGCAGCTGCTGAGTGGCACAAGGGAAGGGGGATGGGGACCCCTCCATGTGATGCTGTGACCTGGCAGGGTGGCAATCTTTGCTGACCCTCGGCCAAGCAACAGTGATGCAACTTCACCTCTGCACAGAGCTGCAGCACCACCAGCCCTGCAGGCCCTGCATGCTGGGCTCTGCCCCGAGGCTAAAGAGAACTGACAGCAATTCCAGATGTCCCTGGGGCAGCACGGCAGCTGCCAGGACATCAGATCCCTGGGGAGGGAGCCTCAGAGGGTCCCAGAACTGTGCCTCCAGCAACACAGTGCCTGCGCCCATTCCAGCAAAAATATCCTGTGAAACCCCTGCAGCACATCCCACTGAAGAAATGTCCCTTGCAAGGGAGAGGAGCACAGGCAGGTAAGACAATCCTGCTTTTTCTCAAGCCCTGGGAAGAAAGGAGGGAGCTCTGGAGGTAGGAAAGCCCAGTAACAGATGGAGAAGGAATTTTAGCCTTCCAAAATGGAAGGTGAGGGCAGGAAGAGCACAAAGCAAAATGCGACAGGGATCTCCTCTCTGCATCCCACTGTTCTTCTCCATGCAAAAATAAAGCCCTGGGTGACAGCAGTGAAGGGCAGAGCACATCACAGAAACACTGGATTATTTTTCCTCCTGTTCATTAATTACTGTAGGCATCCCAGGAGTCCCAGCAGGCCCCAGGCATGAAAGGCATGAATGAAGCCATGGCAATGTGTCACCTCCAGCTCCCACAGGACTCGGGCTGCACGTGACCAGCCTGGGGCTGGTTAATTCCTAAACCTCCCAGAGAAGGCCCTGGGGAGAAAGCTCTCACCTGAAGGGCTCAATACTGAGTTTTCAAAACAAAAGCCACCTCTTCCACTGCCAAGGCACTGGCTCCTCCAAAGATCACATGGGGACCAGCCCAAACCCTGGGTTACTGGAGCTCCTTGACACACAGCCCATCACAGGGAGCAGAGCAGACCCAGAGCCACCAGCCCCAGCCTCTCCATAGCTTAGAATTTCCTATTTATTCTGCAAATCCAAATTATTTACCTCTTAATGATGCTGCTCAGCTCAACAGGGTAGCATAAACCCCCTTTCTTGAGCTTCCCTCAGCTTCTGCCCACATATGCAACCAGCCCAAGACAACCCCAACACGAATGGCAAAGGCTTGTCCCACCACCCTCACCATCCTGCCCAACTGGGACATGGAGTAATGATCAGGCAAAGTCTCTGCCAGTGGCCAGGGGCTCAAAGCCTTGCTGCCTGAGAACAGGAATGGGGACCATCCCATTTCCAGGGAAAAAGGCAGGGAGGGGGTAACAGGCCTTCACCAGGGACATGTCAGGGAGGAAGCATCAGCTCCCAGGGCTGCAGCACAGCTGGAGATCAGCTGGATCCCTCCTCCCCTCTCGGCTCTAGGAAAATAGCTGTTTCCTTCCTGGTCCCTGAACAGCACAGCAGCGAGAGAGGAGCTGCCTGAGGACTAGGCAGGGGTTTGGCCTTGCAAACAGAGGGGGCAGGGGCAGGAAGAGACACAGAGTGGGGGCTGTGGAGGGGCATATCCCAAAGGGGGATCTGTTTCAGGGTACTCCCCTGGTCAGCTCCCCTCCCTTCCCAGCAGCCCCACACACAGATCCAGCCCCAGTAAAGCCCTGTTTCAGTGGGGCTGCCTGCACAGGCACAATGGCTCATGTCTGGATTTACCCATCCACCAGACTCCAGCACCTTCTGCACCCCCACCTCAGCCTCCCACTCATTCAGCTCCAACCACATAAATGCACCAGCCACTATTTCCACGGCATGAGAGCCAAAAGCCATTTCCTGCAGCAAGGGCACTATAATAGGAACAAAATCCACTGCACATTCACCTCCACACAGGGAGAAGGACAGCACCGATGGCACGGCGGGTTCAGCTTCACCCATTTAACACCAGCTTTGATCCCTTCCTGCCCATCAGTCCTCTTTTTACTGCAGCTCTGGGCTGTCCTGGTGTTTTATCTCCATGGACAAATCACACCAGGCTGCCCGGGAGGAGCTGATAAGCAATAAACAATCAGGGTCTAAATATCGCAGGGCACAGTGACATTAAATATTAAGAGGCAGCACAGGCAGTAGGACTGGGCATGCAGAGTCTCTCACAGATTCAATGACAAAATCATGCATTACCTGATGGATTCCACGAGAATGAAACCCATGCCATCAGGAGAAGACAGAAAGTTACAGCCACGCTTTTTTTAACCTTTTCTGATCAACAGTGCCACTATCAACATGCCATGATCAAAACTCCAGGTCCTGCCTTTCCTCATAGAATAGCCCCTGCTCCAAACACAAACACTTTCAAGATTAGAGAAGAAATCCTCCAACATTCCATGGCCAGTGATCCTGGTGATAACAGCCAGCTAAGCCTGGCTTCACACTGAGCACACCAGAGTGCCTGCAAATATTTTGCTTGAAATAGATTTAGACCCTCTCACTCACTCCAGCTTGAGCTCTCGATGCTAAATTCCCTGATCTTCCTTTTTGTTCATGTTTTAAAATTTCATTCCCATACTCGAAACTTCTGGCCCTCCTACACCATTTCCAATGCACATCCCTGGCCACACTCGACCCTTCTATACATTTCCAAAAAAGCCAAGGGAAAGCTATGGGGCCATGGCTCCCCAGCATGCAGAACCCAGAGCAAAGAAAATCACTTGTCTGCAGTGGGCTCCCTGTTCAAAACCAGGATGGAAATTAGACCCTTCAGTCTGTGCATCAGAGCAATTTCGAAGGAGAGATCGAGAAGATTTAAATATAGAGATTGCTTTCCCCAAGGATGCTGCTGAAGATATTTAAGAGCTCAGGTTTTACACAGCGTGGATTTCCTCTGGAACCACTGCAGAACTCCCTGCCCTGCTTCTGCAGGCAGCAATCCCTCCTGCAGGCTCCAGGGAGCACAGGGTGCTGCTGGCCAACACAGAGCCCATCACTGACCACGGGGTGGTGTGGCCACATCTTACCCAGGGGAGCAAAATGGGGTGCAGAGGGGCTGGAGCCCACCCTGAGCTTTCCAGGTGTGATAGTACTCACCCACAAATCATTGTGACCTCAGCTCCTGCAGGTCCATGCAGTGGGAAATGAAGAGCCTGGCTGTCTCCTTAACAAGTTCCTCCTAGGAATGCAGGGCTGCTCCCTGAAAGTCCAGCTTTTGCTAAGACCAGATCAAACCACAGGCCACATTGAAAACTTAAGTTCTCAGAAGATCTTCAAGGAACACCTACCACCCTCTCCACCATTCCCAGTGCTTACAGAGGATGTCAAGTGGAGCTGCTACCTACCAGCACTTGCCAGCACCTTGGCCATGGAGCGTTCCCACACAGGAATGCAGCTGACACTTGGCACCCTGGAGAGAGCTGGGCCAGGGTCAAGAATAGCTGGACCTTACTAGCCTGGTGCAGGAGGGAACAGAGATGGGGACAGGCAGAAGCATAAACAGCCTTATCCCAAGATGCAACCCTGGCAGACACCCATCACATGCCTGAATATCTGTAAAGGGAGGCCAAGGGGTGGGAAATGATGTTAATTAAAGTTTTAATTACTGTAACCAAACGAGTAGTATAATTACTTTATTCTCACAGAGACTTCAAACTGATTAAGGACCACGTGCACAACCTTCGGGTTGATGCGGTTTTTAATTAAATGTGCCATGGAAGATGGTGAGGGGTGGGCAGGACCATGGCTCAGCCCTTCCTGCACCTCCAGGGACCTCCTGTGAGCAGGGAGCCCAGGCTGGCAGAGGCACAGGGGTCAGCAGCAGCCAGTGCCAAAGGCAGCTGCTCTGGCAAAGACTGAAGCTGCAGGGTGCACGCTGGTGTCTTGCAGGAATAGCTCCTCTCCTACACATCAGCCCTCAGCTTCACATTCCCCCAAAACATCTACCTTTACAAACACTTCCAAAACAGCCCCACTTGGGCACTGAAAATATTAATAAACTGGTGCTGCCAACTGGAGGGAATGATTAAAAAACAATTTTGTGAAGGTATCCTTTTCAAATAATAATAATACTAAAAGACAAAGCAGTAGAAATTAAATTCCCAGTCCCCTACCTCAAATAAATAGTATCAGAATTTGAAATGAGACATAATTACCCCGGCAAGGTTAAAGCCGCTAATGCACACGGAATACAGAATCACCATCCATCATAATCATATCTCATATCGCAGCCATTATTTATAATTAGGAGGCACAGTTTAAAAAACACATAAAGACGCCCATGCAATGCAGTAATTCTTCTGTTATTGCTCCTGGAGGGCCAATCCTGCTCCGATTTGTGGAGTCCAGATCAAGCAAAAGCAATTCCCTAAAAGTCATTCCCAAAAAATCTCCTCTCATGGAAGGGGAACGCACTTCAGCCCTCCTCACAAGCCATGCTGGCAGCAGTAGGGCACATCCAGGCTGCACTGGGATCCTCCCAGCCATTTCAAACCCAAGTGAGCTCACAAAGCACCCAGACATGAATTTACAATGTTTTTCCCCAAATGTCAGTGCCGGAAGAGTGGAGCTGAGCAGACAGCAGAGCCACAGCCTGGCTCAGCAAGGCAGGGACAGGCATGCCTGTGAGCTCTGCCTGGGCTTTCTCCTCAGCTGGGTGGTTGGGGGTTTTTTTACCTATTTTCAAAACCACAGAATGAGTTACAGCAAGAGCTGGGAAAGCCAAAAGCCAACCCCAGAGCTGCTGAAAGCTGCCCTCCTTTGAAGCGTGGGCTTTGCAGTCTGCCCCCGTGCCCCAGTGAAATATTAACAAGCTTCCGGTGAGGCAGGAGGAAATTACGCTTAATATATTCTGGGGAAGTCCGCAGACAGCAGTGCCTGAGCAGCAGAGCCTGGCTCCAGAGGGACCTGCCTCCAAATCCCCTCTCCTGCCAGCAAGGAGGAGCAGGCAGCCTGCAGCCCTGCAGGGACCACAGCAGCTCCTTCGCGCACACAGGCGCTGAGCAAAGCCTGACACAGAAAAGCACAAAGCCCTGGCTCAGAAAAGCACAAACCCCACAGCCATGGCTGGTTCTGAGCCCCAGGAGTCTGGGAGAAATGGATTTACACCCTTTAATGGCAATATAGAAAGCAACAGTGCTTGGAGATGGTGTCCTGGGGACATAAAGCCGTGATGGCACAGGTGACAGCAAAAGCCCAGGTATAAGACGACAGGAATGAAAGATGCATGAACATATGTGTGTAAATCTAAGGTACAGTGTGTTTGTGGGTGGAAAAGCAAGCTGGGATAAGGATGGGGAAGAGCTGAGGCACAAATCTCAGGCTCAAGCAGCCCCAAGAAGGAGCTCAACCCTCAGCAAGCCAAAGCCAGCTCGCCCCACCAGTCTCATGACTCTTACTCACAGCAGAGCTGCACTTTCTCAGAAGTTGCATTAAGTTGTAAAATAAGAAAAAAATAAAAAGGAAGGGGGAAAAAAAAGAGCCAGCTTGCAGATTCACGTACAAACACATATCCTCCCAGAATTCAGGAAACACTTTTCAAATTAAAGTTGCCACAAAAAGAGCAAAACCTCAGCAAAGTTTTCAGCCCAGGTCCCTTTACTGGGGGTGCTGTGCTCCTGCAGCACAAGAGGATGACAGGCACAAGGAGTAGCTGGAAGGAGGACACCACCAGAAAGAGGGGCTCTGTGCAGAGCAGCACTGCCCCACTGCCACCATGAAATGGGGGGAATAAGCCTTTGTGGGGTTCAGACACTGTGCCCACCTGGCCATCAGCTCTGGGGCAGGTTGTCTTCTTGCACGGTGAGTACCAGCCTATGCACCTCATGGTGAGGGAGGATTAACCTTTAAGGCTGCATACAGGGGACACAGGGCACCTCTTGGGCCTGCCCTGAGCATTTTCCAGCTCCTCCTATATTTCAGACAGTCAGTGTAGCATCCAGCACGCCCAGGACCTGCAGGCTTGCAGGAATCCATAAGTTTGGAGAAGACCACTTTGGGAATGCCAGAGAGGGGATACTCCCCACAAGACTATAGAGGAGGAATACTGCAAAGTCAAAGGGGAGTGGGTCATCCCCCTGCAGTCAGTGCTTCCCCAAGCCCTGAAATGGTCACCAGCAGATCACCAGGCCTTGTCTGACATCCTTCAGCCATTTCAGCCCCAACAGCACACACCAGATGGACTTTTAACATCAACAGAGGCTGAGTTTACCGCAAGAAAAAGAAACAGAGAGAGGAGGAGGTGCTTTGCAGGCTTGGGCAGAGGATCACTATTTGCCCGTCCAAGTGCTGAAAACTAATCCCCCTTTCCCCCTTTTTATCCCATTGAAAACTTGACAGAACCTCCTAGCGCTTTGCAGTTGAAATTGGCAGGTCTTAAATTAATTGACTGCAATTTTACACAACAACATGTTTAGCTGTGAGCTGGCCCGCAGCCCGCTTGGCTCACCACCACTCCCCAGACACTTTTCAAGCAACCTCCAAAACTTCATAACACATCGAAGGCGAGGCGAGCAGGCTGCCAACGTGACCCTCTCCCTGCCAAAAGCCAGCCCTGCCTCCCCTCGCCCCCACCCCGACCCCGCTCGGCTCCTCCGGAGTTTTCCCCCACTCTCATTAATGGCTCGTTAAATTATTCTTGTCATCTCCGAGGGTTTTTGCTCCTCCAAATGCTGAGGAGCACGGGGCGGGCTGGGTTACAGGCCCGCTGCTTTGCCATGGAAACGGCAGCCATGGGACCAAGGCACGCAACAGGAGTGAGAAAAGTCAGGGTGGTTTTTTTATTTCAATCCACCCTGACGCATTCCTGTTCTCCTTCTGCTTAACACCCCGAAGGACAAAATCCAAAGTAAAAGATGGTGATGCAGTGGCAGGTTTCTGATGTCCTCATCCAGGACTGAGTGCTTGGGGTAATGCAAAAATACAAAACCCCAGTGTCCTGGAACAAGCAGAGCCTGCAACCCACCTAAAAAAGCACCATGCTCCTCTCAGGAGAGGGTCTGGGGGGCACCATGTCCCATGTGCAGCCTGCCTGCAACCAAACCCCCAGAACTGAGGGCTGGCCCTGGCTCTCCAAGCCTTTCTGCTGCTCCCAGGAGACTCTGCTGCTGCTGCTGCCTCGGCCAAGCAGGCAGTGATGAGTCAGCCCCAGCTCCCAGCCCCAGTGTGATCCCATCCCCAGCGCTGGGCACCTTTCCAGGGCATGGCCACAGCAGGAAAGGCGCGCTCTGACCGCGCTGCTGGGCCCAGAGCTGCAGGAGGAGAGGGGAGGATTGCTCCGGCTCTGCCTTGGGTCGAGCAGCTGATGCTCTGCGAAAGCCAAACTGGGGGTGGGTTGTTTGTGTGATTTCATTGCTTGAACAAACAGAAACATCCTGTATGTGATTAAGAGCCTTTATGAAAAACACACCAGCGCTGAACCCCACAGCTGGGACCAAAGGTATGGCTGTGGCTGGAGGGCAGCACGCAGTGGGGTTCAGCTTCTCCGGGGTGAGCGGAGCTCCCTGGCAGCTTTACACAGCCACGGCACCCCAGGGATGCTCCAGAGCATGCACAGAACCAAACATTCACCCCACCAGGAAATCACCTCCCCCATAACACGTCAGTTCTGCCAGGCCAACTCCCCGAGCTCTAGGGAGCAAGAGGCACAGCAGGGTTACCGACAGCCCACAAGCCGCAGGCGATGGCTGCTCCGGGAGAGGCAGCCAAGGCTCTAACATCGCTCTGAAGCTTTCATTCTTTCCCTTATCACCTTCTGCCCCAGGATATCAAAGTACTCCACACATTGCTCCTCCTTTTGGCTGCAGGCATCACCACCCACAGCTGGCACAAAGCAGAACTGGGAAATGCAGGCAGGAGAAGGGAACTGACCACAATCCAACACCACCTCCCTTTCCCCCATCCCACCCCAAAAAAGGGAGAACTCCAGCTCCTGCCAAAAAGCAGGACTTGCCTGGACTTGTGCAGCCATCACCTCCACAGCCCCTGCTCTGCACTCCAACAGAGCTGCCTCGAGGGAGCTACACCAGGAAAACACATGCTTTTGTTTAAGGAGCACAGGCTGAGCAGGAAAAAAAAAGCACTTAAACGTTACACACTCACACACAAAAAAAAAAAAAAAAAAAAAAAAAAGAAAAGAAAATTGAAGTTTTGTAGTCGTTTCTCTTTGGCAAGGTTCAAAATAGGGTAAGGCTTTTGTTTTGCTGAGAGGCTTTAAAAAAAAAGTGTATTTTATGCAAACCATTCTTGAAACATTCTTGACATTTATTACCAGAAACTTTTCCTCCAATTAATTGCCTCTATACAACTATCATTTTCCTGATGAAAAACAACACCAGAAACTCGCAAGCTATTTAAAAAACGTTCACTCTCTCTCTGTTTCTCCCTGGTCTCAAGCATAAACAGAATTTGGGAGGTTAGAGGGATCAAAAACAACAATTTTGACTCAACAATCTTGACCAGTGTGACCCGCCACTCATGGCAGGGACACTGAGGGAAGGCCTGGAGCTCAGTATATCCTGCAAAAACACCTCTGGTCCTCAGGTATGAGGTGTCACCTCTGGCTCAACTCAGAAATGCACAGTGGGCCAAGTCTCAGCTGAAAAATCATGTACTTGGAGATGTGGGCTGGGTTTCTAGCCAAGGCTTGCACAGTGGTGAGGGTGCTCACACAAGTGTGACAGCACATGAAAGGGGAAACCAAAGCCAAGCAGAGGTGGTGGGATTCTTCCATCCCAGGAGGGAGGCATCAACAGCCACCCAAGCAGATAAGATCTTAGGGAGTGAAATAGAGATTACCAGAGCTGTTTGGATGCTCTTTATCACTTTCATTTTCAAAATAAAGCCCAGTCTCCTTTCAGTATCCCAGGTGAGCAGGCAGTGGGGAAGGAGAACATCAACTGCATGAGGTCTGGAAGGATGAGGCTGCAGAAGGGAAGGCAAGTTGTGCTGCTGGACTCCATGAAGGGTGGGACACAGATGGGCTCCCTCTCTGGGATAAGTGGCCAAAGAGCAGGGGTGCATGCTCTAGGCACACCAAGCAGCACATCCAGCAGGGAACACAGGTGCTGGGTGCCAACCCAGGCTGTGCCAGCCCTGCCACAGCCTCCAGCCAGAAATGCTGATGCTGCCATACAACCGAGTCACCACAATTTAAGCAGCACACCTGTGGATGGGCAGCAGCATCACATGGTGTGCCCTTAGCCACCAATGTGAACCACACTCTGAAGCTTGAGCAAGCACATTTACCCCTCCCCATTCCCTGCTCCTCCACCTCCACGCCAAAGGCAGCAATTTTTTGCCCTCTTTTAAAATAAGAAGCCACTGGAGGAAGAAGCCACAGCTCGAACATCCTGCATCAAAGCTGACTCATCCCCCTGGGAGAGCCCAGGAATCTCATTCCCAGGTTATGTGCTTCAGCCACAGGCTCACACTTTCCCACCAGCAGACTCAAGGAGGGAAGGAGAGGCAGGAAGGAAACCCCCAGCTGAGACAGGGAGTGTTTGTCTCACCTACTGGAAACACATCTTTAATTCTGAGCCTTGAGTGTAAAAACAAGATCCCTTGAGGCTCATAAACATACCAGGAAGAGAAGGAGACCAACACAGAGTAATCCTGGAGAACTGAGTTTGGGAAGTTCCCATCCCTCACACAGGGCAGGGATCAGCTGGCAGCACCATGCATGCAAGGTGCAGTTTTCAGGGGTTTGGGTCTTTTTAAAGGACTTTGCTTAGTTTTTAAATAAAATACCACAAGCATCACCCTCCCCCAGGAAACCAGGGCTGGTGGCATTGAGCCCAACCTGATCCAGTGTTTCCATCCAGGGGGCAGAGGCTGCTCCCCTCCCTCTGCCAAGAAAACTGCCAGTACTCCATGCCTCCAAGGTCCCACATCCCAGCATCCTCACCAGGGATGCTGAGCATTCCTGCGTGGCTGTCACCAAGACACCCACTTTCCTTAACTAATTACAGATGCAGTCACCCTGGCCAAGACACAAACCTATTTCTGGAAACTTTCAAAGAAAAATAAATACATATGTAGAAAGAGAGAGACACACATGCGTGCACACATCAAACTGCATCATATTTTCCTCCATTATTTTTTTTCAGTTGCATTCTGCTCAATAACTACCAATTAATTTTTGACCACTGTTAACGGAAAGCAAAATGTCAGGGGAACCGGAGAACATCCAGACACTGACCCAGCCTCCAAGATCAGCAGGACTGCAAACTGCTCTACAGACCTCAAGTTTGCCCACAAGCACCTCTGCTGAGCCCAAAAATCCATCCTCAGAAGGATTTGGCTGTGCTTCAGTAAAAATTTAGTTTTAAATCCTGCTTGGGAGGAGCATCAGCAGTGACATGAGTTTGGTGGAGCTCAGGTTTCGACTGGGGTTGCTGCTGGGAGGGCTGGGAGGATGCAAGAGGGACAGGCAGGACTGGAGGTGGGAAAAGCCCTGCTGGATAGGTATAGATACTGTGTCCTTCAAGGTGGGAAACAGGACATGGGCTTCTCCAGGGAAGTGACATTGCTGTGTCACCAGCTCCCTCCTCCCTGAGCTCCACTGAAGAACACCACACCAAAATCTCATGTGCATTTCACGTTGTCCTTCACCTGTCACTAGTCCAGCTCCCACTCCCACAGCTCCATCATGTCCAGCAAGGACAAAAAGTTGTCCCTAAAAAGGCAAGGAAACCCTTTACCTTGGGAACTGCCTGCCCATGGAGCAGCATTACCAGTGTTAAGACTCCAGCTACAGCAGCACCAGGTTTGCTCTGTGGATGCTGGCACATAATTAAGATCTACAGGGCTCTGTCAATCAAGGGGAGAAAGAAACAGCAGGGAACCCTCTCCTGGGACACAGCAGAAGCCCACACATTGCTGGTGCCAGGATGCCCAAGGGATGCTGGTGGGATGGCACAAATCCAACCCACCCCTGGAGCAAGCTGCCAGTCTGTCCACCCTCCAAACTGCCTCTTCTCACCTGCTTTTATGAACTGTAAATCCCCTAAAGCCAAACCTCTGCTCTCACAGTGCAGCATAATTCCTAATTCTTGTTCTAAAGAGAACAGCCTCTTAACAGCCCATGGGATACTGCAACCCAGGGTGGTCCTGGAGGGAAGGGACAGCCCTGCATGGAAGATGAGGTGCTACAGGGTTTGAGGCTTCAATCTGGCCCACTAAGAAGATGGGGGGCAAGGGGGCAAAAATCTTTCCAGGGCTCCAGACACAGAAAAGTCCAAGGAAAGCAGAGGCTGCAGAGGACAAGTCCCCTCCTGCTCCAAAACATTCTCATCAACCCTTCCCTCCAGGCCAAACCACAGAGCTTGAACCCACCAGCTCCAGCTCCCACTGCAGCAGCACCAGGCAGCAGCATGGGAAAGCTGCACCACAAGAGCACACACAGCCTGGAGAGCAGTGGGACAACCCCCCTCTTTTACCCTGCAGCACCAACCTTTCCCAGCCCATTCCCAAGGAGGGAGTGCCCAGCAGGGTGGAGCAGCATCCCCACCACTCCAGAGCCACGCACAGCCACACTAGTGCACAAATTGCTTCATTAAATGTCATCGCATTAAGCCAGTTTCATGAATTTAACATTGTCCCCCGACTATTGTTTGCCTGAAAATTAAATTATGGCAACATTTGTTGTTTCAACGAGTCTGTCTGTCAGGGACGGGGCTGGAGGAGGAAATGCAGGCACAGGCAGGGGACTCAACTTCAGCAGTCGGGCTCCTGTGGACATGTGTCTTCAGTGAAGATGGACAGCACAGCCACAGCTTCCTTCATGGGGGTGGGAGAAGGGAAGAATCAAGCCCACATGTTGTTTCAACAACAGCCAACCATGCCAGATGTGGAGACATGAGCCAAGCTGCCTGGAAAGGGAAGCTATCTCTGTTTTGGTGGAAATAAAAGCTCTGATCAGCCCCAGCAGCCACTGGCCAGCACAGAAAAGCATCACCCCATGTCTCTCAAGGCACCGTGGACCCTGGCTACCTCCACACAAGGAGCTCAGGTTGGCAGTCCAGGGCTTTTTGATCTTTCCAGATTACAAAGCTTTGCCGCATACAGGAACACTCTGAGAGATTTCTCATTTATTCTTCCTTTTCCCTAGAGCAGCTCCTCTCTGCAGTATCAGAAACAAAGGTGACAACCTTTCGCTTTGTAAAGAAAACCACCAAATGAAGCGGACTATAAATAGCACCCAAAACTGACCTGCATCCCCAGCCAAGGGGAATGAAATGAAGACAAGTGAACGAACAGCTTCAAGGTCAGAGAGACTTTTTTATTTCCCCTTCATTCAAGGACTGGTAATTTTTATCCATGCAGGAGAGCAATCCAAAATACATCATTAGGGTTGTAGCTAATAAAAACCACACCGGCTTTTTTCAGCCTGGTGTTGTTTCCTTTGCCCACACAGGGATTATGGTGGGAGAGAGGTGATTTCCCAGCACCTGCCCTACCAGCAGAACCCCTCCTTGCATCCCAGGGCTGAGCACCCTGGCCATGCCAGATCTGTCCCAGCACAAAGCTACAAACGATGCTGCCCTCAAGAGCACAAAGCATGGACAAATTAAAGCACTATCACATTATCCTGCCTTTCTCTGCCAGACTGTAGGGATGCTCCCCACTACTTCAGCCCATTCTCCGTCTGCAGAGAGCTGGCTTGTCACACAGCACTGCCTCTCTTCCCTCTCTCCAGCTGCTAAATGGCATTAAAAGAACTAAGCATCCATTAAATAAAACTTTCCCACTTGCTTCCCATGTAGACAATTGCTCTCACTGCCACGGGGAGGTTTCGTGCTGGCAGCTGGTCCATGGGTACACAAAGAGCAGGGAGGTGCCAGGATCAGCTCTGGTAGCACAGGTCATCCAGGGAAAGGACCAGAGAGAAACAGGGATGTTGTCCCAGGGGTCTGCACCCTCACCACCACGCAGCACCCACCCGAGCTCCTCTATTCCTATTTCACCTCACAATGCCAGCCCCATGGGGCACCTTTCTGCTGCCTTCCCCATCAGCACCAGCCTGCCATTAGCATCCTTTCTCCTGTTCCACTTCAGGAAAGCCTGTAATTAATTAACCAGGGCAGGGGACAAGAGACCAAACAGCAGCTCTTCCAAGCAGCCTGGGACTGACACCATCCCCACCTGGGCTTGGAGACAAACGACCACCCATGTATCAAAGTCTCAGAGATGGATTACAGGATCCAGCAGCCACTAAGGGGCAGCTGGAGTCCACATCCTGCATCCCCAAGCGCCATACCACACCTCCACCTTGCTCTCCGTCTATGATGGATTTTCCTCCCAGCCCAGAAGGGAAAAGCAGGGAGCTCAGCTCATGGGGATGTCTGACCTTCCCCACGGCCATGTCTGTACCTGAGGCAGGGCTGGAACAGCAGAGTCCCAGACAACGCTGGAGCTGCCTGAGTTCCTGCTAAGCACACATCCTCCCTCCTGCAGCAGGCCAGGGGCTGAGGGCAAATTCCTCAGGCACCATTAAATCTGGGTTAATGGGCCTGCACAAAGGGGAAGCAGGACACCAGCACTGCCCCTTCACACCAGGCATACCGACAGTCCCTGCCTCCCAAACCGCTGCCTTCCCCACGAGCCGAGCCATCCTCCCTTGCTGCCTTTGGTGGGAGGTAGGGGCCATTCTCCCACCTGAAAAGCCAAAATTAGTCAGTGTTTGTGAAAGTTAGCCAGTGAATAGGCACAATGGCTCCAACAGGAGGGATCCAACAGAGCTGGGCCCTCCCAGCTCATTTCCATTTTAATAGGGTGGCTTTTCCCCCTGCCCCTCCCTTTGGGGCCACCACAGAGGTCCCCAGCAGGAGGCACAATCCAAAGCAAGAGTCGTGCTCCCGCTCTTCCCTGCAGAATAAAGGTCACAGACAGGGGCCACAGCGCTGCGTTCAGCAGCAGAGAGGTGCAGAAGAAAATGCTCAGCAGCTTCATGCTTCAGCAACCAGCTAGGAAGGAAAACCCACTGCTCACTGCTGGCACTGCATGCCCCCAGCCAGCCAACACACACCTCTTCCTAATAACAGCACCCAATGAGTGCAACCCAAACATTTATGGGGGCTCAGCATCCCCATCAACAACCCCAAAGATCGCTCATGTGCCTTGTTCTCCCAGCACTGCAAAGCCATGGCCACCAATGCCTTACACAGCCCTGCAACAACAGGGGCAGGAGCAGAGAGGCACAGAGCCACAAACCCCTCAGGCTCTTGCTTTTTCCTTTCCCAGCCTTATTTCCACAATGCTTCCAGGGTGGCAGCCCCTGCCAGGGCACAGGATGGTCCGCAGGGACCAGCTGTGAAGGCAATGCTGCCATGTTTGGCTGGCACTGACCTGGCAGCTCCTGAGCATACCCCGCAGGACAGCACCGCCTTGTCCCAAGGGGCTGCCAAGCAGCGTTTTGCCCCCAAACCCCTTCGCAGAGCAATTACAGAAGCCAGGTTTACACCTGGTAGCCCTTTGGAAGACACAGGGTCTTTGGGATCCACCTCCATCCCCGAGCCTCCTGTGGCTTTCACGAAGCGCTGCTGTCCAAAAGTCACCTTGTCTGACAGGGGTGAAGTGCAGCAGGCACTGTGCTGCCGTGGGGGCTGATGGATGGGGGCGAGGCTCAGGAGTGGGGGCGAGGCTCAGGAGTGGGCTGATGGATGGGGGCGAGGCTCAGGAGCGTGCTGATGGATGGGGGTGAGGCACATGAGGCACACGGCTGCCTGCGGGCGCCCGGCGCCAGGCCCGGGCGAGACGTGCACCGTCAGCGCTTTCGGCAGGGAAGGCTGGAGCAGGGCTGGCTGCTGCTGCTGCTGCCTCCTGGCTGGCTAGCAGCCAGAATCCCAGGCCTCACTCACCTGCTGGCTTTGCACTGAGAGCAGAGCAGATGGGGAGAAAGGAGAGAGAGCTGCGGCTTGTGAGTCAAAAAGCCTGGGGGTACAGAGGGTGTGGGGAGCAGGCTTTGAGGGCAGTGAGTCTCTTGACATCTCCTCTCCTTTCCCAAAGCTATATGAGGATGCTGGAGCATCCCTAGGAGTGCCAGGAGCCTGGCAATGTTCGTCCCCATCCATCCTGCACGAGGCAGGAGCAGGAACCCCAGCAGCATTCCCCTCCAGGAGTCACCCCAGGACGAAGCTGGCAGCTGCCTGGAGCCACGGCCTCGCCGCCCCGGCAGATCCCAGAGGCCAGCGGTTCATGATGAATTTCTAATTGTTTCCTCCAACAATGAGACATCCTGTTCAGAGCCGGGCGGCTCAACAAAGCCCAGCGCCGGCGAGCGGGGCCCCTTCCTGCAGAGCAGCAGTGGGGCGATGCCGAGCGCTCCCTGCCACGAGCAAGGGGACAACGGGAACGCTCCGCCGCCCCCTCCCCACCACCCCATCCACTTAACACGCCTGCTCTCCAGCCTCCACCTTGATTAAAACAGCTTAACGACTCCAGCGAGAGCTCTCGAGGGGGCGGGGAGCCGCCAAGAGGTATTTGATGGATTCACTTTGGCAACCGTCGGCTACCTTGTCATGCCAATAAAATTATTGCCATTGATTGGGGAGAGGCGTGGGCGCATGCTCCGAGGAGCGCGGCTCCCTCACGGGGCCCAGCACCGGGCCCACGGGGGCTGCAAGCGTGTGGGGAGGGGGCTCCAGAGGATGGGGTGGGGATGGAGCAGGAGAGGGCACAGGGAAGAGGCAGGGGGAACAAAAGGCCCTTGTGCCGGGCAGCCAGCTGGGAAGAGGCAGCAGCACGGGCAGGAGAGCATTTCCAGGGGCTGCGCAGGGGTCGATGCCTGGGGGAGTCCCCAAGGGTCACCGGCTGACACTGCCAGGGCCAGGGCAGGGTTCATGCCCCAAATGTGTCCCCCCACACACACCCCAAGAGCAAAGCCAGCCAAGGCACAGGCAGTCACTAGGGTCACGAGGCAGGCCAAGCCCTGCCGTGCACGCCGGGAGCCGGATTTCACGCGCGAGACACAAAGGGCCCCTTTTCAGCCAGAGCGGCTTCCCCTGGGCACCGAGCAGAGGGTGATGCCAAAGGATCTGTGGGGACAGGGACAGGGATGGGCAGAGAGCCTGATGGCTTCTTCCCCCAGCTCACGTGGGCCATGATCAGGTCATGCACCACACCCAGGACGCCAACACATGGGGGCTTTTGTGATAGAAGGGAGCCAGCAGGCAACAGGGAAATCCCAAAAAGGTCTGGTCAGCAATTCCCTCGCCCCACAGCACCTATTTTCTGTCCAGACACACCAAGGGTTGTGAACACACTGCAACATCTTTAATCCAAAGCTTTTAGGGAATTCAAGGGGGGGGTCTCCATAGGCTGCCAAATCTGCCCCCCCAAAGCACCATCATCATCTCCCTGCCCACAGGATAGGGAACTGCAAGGGAGCCCCTAAGCCCTCTCCAGGCCACGAGAGGAGCACCATGTCCTGCTGTTAGGGATGGGGATAACCCACTTAGGGTGGAGAGTTTCTCATTAGTAGTATCATTAGTATTATTATTATCAAAGAAGTGAAATCAAAGCAGCCGGACACAGGCCCAGTTCAGCTGTGCTTTCTGTGGGAGAGAATAAACAAGCCGTGGCAAGCACAAGCCCCAGGGGGGAGCAGATTCCCAAGGGAGACACAATGCATTCGTGCCCAAGGCCAGCCAGTTCCAGGACAGAACAGGGAGCTACAGGGATTGCAGTGGTGACAGGGGAGAGAGATAATCCTCAAAAATGAGAGCTCAGCTGGCTGTGAGGGATGTGCAATCCTGGCTGTCCTGGTTGGGATGCAGTGGCTGCACTGTCCTGTAACCACACCTGCCTTAGAGATCTCCAGTGCCTGGATCCCCCCAGGTGCTGGGTATCTCCTGTAGGGCTGTGGCAGGAGGCACAGATCACAGCCCCCCTGTTCTGCAACAGCTGTGGGCAGGAGCCCACCGGCTGCTCTGAGAGAGGAACTCAGCTCATCCCCCCAAAAATAACCAGAGAGCACCCAAAACTGGGTCAACCCACAAGGGCTACACTGAGCTCAGAGCCCCAAGGCAGTGCTGTGTTTGCATAACGAGGAGCAGATGGCAGTGAAGGAGGGCAGCCGGGTCTGCACTGCACCTCCCAGAATGTCCCACTGCTCCAGCTCCCAGCCCAGCACAATGCAGTTACTGGGAGGGGGTTGCACCACCCTCAGCACACCCCCTTCAGTACCACCCTTCTTCCCTCTCTCCATACAACACTGCAAGCACACCCAAAATCAAGCCTTTGGCACACACAGCTCAAGAGCTGACACGGGTGCAGTGTCAAACGTGCCTTTCCAGCACATGACTGAGCACTCCCACTGCAATCACACACACAGCTTCCTATCCACCCAAAAAATACAAAAGACAACCTGGGAAAATTATAGCTGCCCAATAAAAACATTGCCAATTGAGGACAGGTGGTTTCCAGGAAAAACCCAAGCATTAGGACACACCAGCTTCATTTCCCTTTCAAAAACATCCCCTGATATTCCTGCTGCTGCATGCTCACAGCTCATGTCCCCTGTCACTTCCCCATCCACAGCACTCCCAGACTGTAGGGTGCAAGGCCAGGTCCCTGCCAGGTCAGGAGTACAGAGGAAGTGGTTCAGTGCCAGCTGCAGCAGTGCTGGAACCCATCCCTGCATTGTTCACCTGGGCATGGCTGGAATTCCCCGAGTGCCCCAGTCCCATGACTGCTGGCACAGAGCACAGCGAGCACGCGGGACCAAGGGCTTTCCAAGCCTGGTCTCTCCACATAACTTGGGATCAGCCAAAGATAACTGCCTGCCTGGTACTGCTGCAGGACAAGCTGAGACTGGACTGCCACAGGTTCTGCTTCTGCAACTCGCTCAGCATCCCAGGGGATGTGACCTTCATCCCCTTGGTGCCTCCATATCCCAGCCCACAGAGAGTTTTGCCAATCTGACATTGCCTGCAAGCCTTCCAGCCCCCCCAAAGTTGAGTTTCCCGGCAGCTGTGGTGGCAGCAGGTGCTGCCCAGCACCCTGCCCTCCCGACAGCAACTGTTGGTGGCAGGGCTGGGGACAGGCTGCAGGGCAGGCACAGGCTCGCGTGGCTTTTTGGGGGGACAAAGGGAGGCTCTGTCTGCACGCAACAGTCTGGACAAATGCTGGGCATGGGAGCTGCCATCCAAGGAAAAGCCAGACACAGAGTGACTCTGGCCTGACCTTACCCCGGCCCAGATGGCGGGATCTGTGCCCCTCAGCAGAGCAGCATCCATTACAGGGGGTGGGGAGGGAGGCCCCCAGCTGTCAGTGCAGCCTTTCCCCTCCCAGAGGAGATGCCAGGGCTTCTGCAAAGGGCGGGGGGGACAGCAGGCTGCACCAAGCCTAGGGTGGGTGTTTGCCAAGGGGACAGTGGGAAGCACCAAGAGTTTAAAAGCAGCGGGATTGCAGCCACTGCTGAAGGTTGCACCCTCCCACACACATCCTCCCCTCTGCCTGCAGGAGCCACCTTGGCTATGCTCTGCTGAACCCCTGCCAGGTATCGCATCCGCTGGCCGGGGACACACTGGTGCCACTCAAAGACAGGTCAGCAGCCCCTGCTCAGCCTCCTGCCCTGCCTCCAGCCCTGGCAGCCAGGCAGCAGGATCAGGTAGCTGCTGAGGCAGCGCTTTACCAGGCAGCCCCTGCCGCAGGAAGGATGGCTGGGCTGCCCACCTCAAGGTCACTGCAGGGACAAGGAGAGCACCTCGTGGAGCAGGACTTGGAGCCTGCAAAGTGCTCCCAGGCTGCCATCAGAGAGCTCTGCAACAACAGGGGATCTGGGGGCTCCAGGCAGGAGAAGCCTATAAACCTACCCAGCATTCCAGCACTGAGACATGACTGAGAGCCATTTCTTGGGTCTCATCAGCTCCATGTCCTCATGCCCCAGAGAGCCACACCATCTCTTTGGGGCACCAAGTTCAAAACTAGGAAAAACAAAGCTTGAGAAAGCTCTGCAGGGAGGGAGGACACTCAAAATACACCAAAATGCAACTACATGACCTGCAGTCATGGCTGCAGCATGCAGCCCACACACCAACCAGGCACCCACACTAGTTGACCCCTTCCAAATGGCTCTGAAGGTGCAAAGACCGGAGAAAAACTGAAAAAAAGCATTTAGAAGAAAAATCCAATTTGCCACCTAAAAACCAATCACCAGCCCCTCTAGGTAACTGAGGAACTAGAGGTGTAACACTGTCCCTGTGGCTTTTTGAACCCTCCTCCCACATGCTCCTCCCTTCCCATCTCCATCTAAAAGCTCCCATCTGGAGCCCAGCGGCAGGAGAAGTCTGCAGCAACCTGACACCAGTCCCTCTGGACCCCTCATTGATCCGGAAGGGAGGACAAGCTGCCTCCACCCCGACAGCCCTGCTGCCGCTGCGCACCCTCCAAGGACTGCAGAAAGACAAGCAGAAGGTGTGGGGCTAGAGAGGATCCCTCCATCATGCCCTCCACTCCAACGTGTGCTGCCCATGCCCCAAAAACGCTGCTAATAGTCAGAGGCACAGGCAGGTCTGTCAGGGGGAACAGGGGCAGAGCAAGTAGGAAATATGGGGACTACACAACAGCATCCAGATTCCTGCCAGGGAAACCACCCTGCCTACTGCAGGGCACCCTGGCCACCACAGAACAGCAGATGTAGCAAAAAACAGTGTGCTGAAGCACCTTACACGTTACAGAGAGATGATCCAAATCCCCCAGCCAAGCTCTGGTCCATAGCAGGGACCCTAGCAGGACCTCCACATGGCCTCTCCGTGGCTGAGGATGTGTTAATGGAAGCTATGTTTACACAGGGCATGTACAGCTGTAATTACAGGCATGATGTTATGATAACAGGAAATCCGTGCCCTGTGGAGATGCAGGCAGAGAAAGGCACGCATGGAGCTCTTTGCTAATTGCCACAAGCAGCCTTTTGTGCCCAGGCAGGGGGCAGGAAGTGAAGGCTCCCCCTCGCCAGCCTGGAGCCATCACACCCACCCTGCCCAGGTCAATGACAAGGCCAGATGGACAGAGGATCCAGATGGACAGAGCCTGACCCATGGCAGCTCCAGGGCAAGCCCACCTGCCCCCAAGGCATGACAGGATGGGCTCTGAACAACCATCAGCAAGGACTCACCTTCCTTATGTCATAACCCTTCCAAAAGGGCAGAGGTTTTGTAATTTTGGGTTGGCAGAGAGAAGTAAGAGGAAAATTCCCCTCATGAGCCCTTTGCACATTACCCCAAATATATCAGGTCACTCTATTATGGAGGCCCAGCCCAACCAGTACCCACAAAGGGCAAGGGCTCATCCTTCCCCATCAGCACCACTGAGGGCTTTCCTACCTTTTTGATCCTCCCGCTCCGTGTGCCCGCAAAGACAACAGTCTGTCCTCTGTAGTCATAGGCAGCCACCGAGGTCATGCCATCCTCCTTATCCACAAACAGAGGGGTCCCCTCGATGGTGACAGTCCCTCCCAGGGGCTGGTTAAAATCCTGGCCACAGAAGTTGTCATCGATCTGCAGCGGCTGTTGGAAGAAAGCAGAGGAGAGATGAGCTTTTTGCCAATGCCTCAACACGTTGGACCTCACAGATGGCAATCAGCCATCTCCTACCTTCACCCCACAGCTACAGCACCTTTGGCAGCCTCCTACAGCCGCCATCCCACCTCACCAGGCATGGGTTGTCATTGCCGAACATTCCCTACACACTGATGTAAGGCATTGGGACAGATGCACGGCATGCAGGCCCTCTCTACATTTGAACAGGCTCTGCAGACCAAGACCAAGGCTCTCTGTCCCCTGCATCCTACAGAGCAGCACTTACAAACACAGCAGGAGCCAGCGGAGCATCCCTGCTCCCCCCTCCATCCCCGCCAGTGCCATCTCACACACGTGGGATGCCAGCCCAAGCTCCCCAGCACACACACATTCCTCTCCTCCTCATCCCAGCACCAGCTTCAAAAAAAAAAAAATCAGCTTGGCAGCAAGACAGGAGGGGCTGAATGCTGCACCCCAGCCTTCCCCCAAAGAAAAAACACTTCCCAGACAAGGCCATGCCAAGGCAAACAAGTCAGGGCTCCTGGAAGAGCTTCACTTCACATAGCAAAGCCTCCAGCAAACACCCTACCCACCTGCCAGCCCTGTTCCTCCTCCCGCAGGAACGTCTTTGGGAAATCCCCACATTTTTTCCATGCTGCCTTGCCCCAGACAAGGGCCTGGCTCAGCCAGCTGCCTCCTCAGTTCAGATCAAACCCACAGATCTGGGAGAAGCTTTTGCAAGCTTTCCCTCTGCCTGGGGAAAGGCAGAAGCAGGGTTGCACTGGCCTCTGTCCACTCTCAGGGTTGTGAGAGCATGGACCTCCTCAAGGACAGTGTGATGATGGGCAAGGCAAAGACAAAGGGATGCCCCCTGTGAAAGCTGAGATGCAAGCAGGGGAGTGGGACCAGGACCAGATCCACAGCATTCACCCCTACCTCGAGGATCCTCATCTGACCTGCTGAGCAGAACAACAGACCCTGGCCACAGCTGCCTGGCCTGGGGAGCACATGGGCCTCCCAGCGTTCCCACATGATTCAACAGCCTCACATGGTCACATAGCACCAGCAAAATCCCCGCTCTGTCCCAGGCAGTGAAGGGCTTTGCCCAATCCCCAGGGGTGGCAGCAAGCCTGGATGCAGGAGGGTAAAGTGGCAAGGCAGGCACGGCTGACAGAGACAGCCTGCTCCGGTCACGGGATTCTTCCGCTTCACAAGGCTCCTTATATAATTTTGAATTTAAAGGGGAGAGAGGTTTTTTGGCAAGCAGCAGGCTCCAAATGCATGCCAGTCCCCAAGGGGTTTTAAATCCATACCGCATGTGCACAGAGCATATGGGGAAAATGCCGAGCTCCCAAGCTCCACGTACGCAAGGGCAGTGCAGAGCTCTGCAATTCCCTCATCTCTGCCTGGGAAGCGAGGATCAGCCCAGACTGGCTCCCACCACCAGGCACCCATGTGGAGGGGAGAAAACAGAGCACTTTTCCATGCCCCAGCACAATACACTTGCAGCTTCAATGGCATCGGGCTCCCACAGCCATGGCAAGGCTGCTCGTCCTCCTCACCGTGCCACCATTCCAGCTCCAGGGCCAGTGGTCCCAATCCCTGCTGCAGCAGGAATTCAGTGCTGTGTCAGCCTTCCAAAAGGGAAGGAGAAGTCACGCTCAGCCCATCAGACACTCTGGGGATGCCCCCTCAGTTACTCTAACTTCTGGTTTTGGGTGTTAATGTACAAAGATCAGCTCCCTTCCCCGCCTGACTGTTGCTCATGCTTCCCTGAACTAGGGGAACTCCTACAGCCAATCATGACAGACATGGGGATCCCCAAAACAGGAACATGGGCACTGCCTGTCTCTGCAACCACAAGAAAAAGAGGGAAGGGAAATCACAAGCTCTCCACTTATCCTCTGAATGCCAGCTTGCCTTCTCCTATCCACTGGCCAGCACACACACTAAGCATCCTTCTGTGCATTATGAGAATAGGAATTTTAAAACAGCAGATCCTAGAAAATTATCTTCCTAATCACAGAGTGAGATGTGAGCAATACTCCAGCCGATACACAGCTCCCATGCAAATACCTGGGATTTCTCAGCTGCTTTGCTGGGGAAAAGATTCTGTCCCCCACCGCCCAAATAAACCCCAGCACCTCCCACCCAGCCATCTGCAGCAGCAGAAGGGTTCAGGGCAATGCCACAAAGGTATTCAAGCCCTGGCAACCCTGGGTGCAGGTTCTGCTCTCTCTGAGCTCAATCTGCAGCTTCCCCAACCCCGCGGCTGCTGAATATGCAAGAGGAGAGATGTTTATGGTGTTTACTGCTCTCTGCTTTGTCTCAACATACTCTCTGGGAAATGACAAATACAGCTGCGCTCTGGGACCGAGGAACTCCCGCCGCCGCCATGCCGACACCACCTCGATAAATAATTACGCCGACAATTAGCTCATTAACAGCAAACTGCCTCGTTAGGGAAGCGCAGGCGGCGCAGAGGTCGGGCCAAGGGCGGCAGTGCCAGGGTTGTGGAACCCACTGACAGAACCCAGCCCTGGCAGATGCGGGCTGCGGGGAGAGCCAAGGCAGAGGGACGGAGGGCAGGATGGACAGAGGGACAGCTGTGCCCCAGCCAGTGCTGGCAGGGACAGACACACACCACGGCACGTGGGGGACAGTGACCTTGCAGCGCATGAGCCTGCGGATGCTGGGATCTGCAGGAGACACTGGTATCTGCAGGAGGCATCGGGATCTGCCCACTCTCACATTTGCATGGATTTTTGCAGGGATGCCAACCTTCAGTCTATTGCATGGGGGGGTCGCAGTGTTTCTTTTGGGGTTTTTTTTTTTTTTATTATTATTTTTATCTTTTGTTTCTGTTTCCATGCTTTCCTTTGGCACCCCTCTCAGTTGCCCCTGGCTCACACAGCCCAGGGCAGCTATCTGCACAGCACAGCAGTCTTCTCTCTCCCAGCACTATTTTTTCCTCCCCAAAACAGGGTCAGGAAATTCGGATTTCCTGGGGAAAGGGACCTGAAGGAGGGGGAAGGCAGGCCCAGAGCGAGCAGGAGCGGGTGTCTCCTGATATGCCTTGTCTCATTGCCTCTCTTCAAGCCCACTTACGAAAGCAATGAGGGAGCAGACAGCACGACAAGGCTCGCATCACTCAGCATTATTAATTAGCCAGTAATTCGCCAGTTAACACCATTATAGGCTCACCCCCTTCCCCCTGTGCACCTCCAGGGGCTGTGATGGAGGATGTGGAGGGATGCAAAGAGCCGGGGAGGAGGTTACAGGAGGCTGGTACGAAGTGCCAGGCTGGGATGCCAGGCTTTTTGTGCATTAATCGCTGCTCAGGAATAATCCGAATGTGGTACAGTTTGTTACCACCTGCATTTCTCTGGCTGCCCCGGAAAGGATTTGGCTTATCCTGGCCCACTTTCAGCCAGTTTGTCACCAGCCATTGTCCTGTGCCAGCAAGCTGGGCAGCAAGCCTTACTGAGGAGTCAAAACTCATTTTCTCCCTGGGATAGCCCAGGGAAAGCTGATGCCACATCCCGCTGGCTCCAGGCACCGGCTCTGCCCACACTGCCAGCCCAGGAGCCAAGGGCTCCACGAACTCTAAATAACTCCCTGCTGCAACATCTGCACTCCAGCTGCAGCTCAGTGCCCCTTCCCGGCCCTGCTACACCAGCCCTTGTTCCTCCCAGTTTGGGGACAGGAGCACTGGGCAGATGTGCTGAGCACATCTGCTACACAACACCAAACCCCTCTGAGCAGGAGCAGCAAAGTCTCTGGAGAGGTCCAGGGGCAGTTTAGGCAGTGGGGCTGGCACAGGGAAATGGCCTGGGTGCTTCCACAAGGTGCCTCTGCTGCATTTGGAAGTTCATGCTCAGGTCATAGGTCTCACACCAGTGTGAGGAGTCTCCCTCCTGAGCCAGCTCCCTTCCCCTTTCCACATCCAGATCACAGGATCCCAGAAGGAGGGAGAGAGAAATGGGAAGCAGGAATTCACTCCACTCACCAGCACTGGAGAGGAATCACTAACATCTCCTGAGCTACCTGCCAAGCCTGGTAGCCTCTCCTCCCAGCTCCAGCACCAGCTCTGGAGAATTCACAGCTACCCTACAGCACTGGTGATGAGTATCCATTGGCTCTGCACTGCTTGAGGTCTGGGTGTGCAGTGCTGACAAAACCTCCCCCAGCAGGGCCAGCCTCAGCCCCTCATTGCCACGAAGGAGCACAGCAAGAGAGCTCTCTGCACATTTCCATATGGATGGGGTGTAAATCCCAAGCAGCTACTGTCTTGAGCAATTACATTTTGCCCCCTTTTAAATTAAAAAACCAGCATGTCCTTTATTTTCTGGCCAGTCCTCACCACCAAGAGATGGTGACCCACCATGACTGCCATGACCCACCCTAGAGGTGGCTTTATTTTATTAGGGGCACGGAAATTCCTGCCAGAAAGAGGCTACATATTTCCAGTGGTCTGGTTTGGC
Source organism: Zonotrichia albicollis (assembly GCF_047830755.1). NCBI lineage: Eukaryota > Metazoa > Chordata > Aves > Passeriformes > Passerellidae > Zonotrichia > Zonotrichia albicollis. The sequence continues at coordinate 10,721,719 of NC_133830.1, forward strand.
CTGTGCTCAACACAGCAGGGAGCTGAGGGCTTGACTTATGATCCAGTCACATCCTGCCCCACTCAGCCTGGCAGCTGGAGAAGGACTGGGACAGAAAACACCACCTGGAGGAGGGTGTCACTCCCCAGCCCAACTCACACAAAAGCAGGAGCCTCCCCATCACAGCACACAAGAGCTGTATCTGCAGGACCCAGAGAGTACCCTGAGATCCACTTACTCCCAGGCAGCAATCCTGGGACCATCAGAGTTTAAAACCATCCCAGGAGTGCAGGGGGGCAGAGCAGGCTCCCCAAACCCGGGGATGTGGGGCACTGGAGAGGTGAGCTGGGAGCACGGGAGGCAGCACTGAGCACAGAGCAGCTCCACAGCAGAGCCACCAGCTGCACGGCCCAACAGGCAGCCGTGTAACGATTTCATCATTTTCCAGCAAAATTGAATTAGTTCAAAGCCAAAATCTGATTTGTGAGCCCAGCGCTCTTGACAGCAAACCCTTTACTTTGTCAGGCAGCTGTTAGCTGTCTCCTTCAGAGTGCAGTGAGGACGGTGGGAGAGAGGGCAGGGCTGCTCTCAGGGACCCCCTGCCCACCTGCCTGCACCCTGAGCTCTGCTTGAGCATGCCTGGGGGCTTGCTGATGGGTGCTGAACACCAACAAGCCGCACCTGGGGGAGGTGGGTGATAGCAGGTGGGTCAGGAGCTCCACCAAACCCCCCAAACACTCACACCAGCAGCCCGAGCCTGCCTCAGCCCCATATCTGACCCTGCTTGGGGACTATCCAACCTGTGACCTCTCCATCACCTGGAGTTGTAGCCTCCAGCAACTACGAGTGGTTTGTAACATTGCCTAGAAAATAATGCAGTAACAGTAACAGTTCAATGAGAAAACAAATCCCAAGAGCCAAGCTGGGAGGTCTCCTGCCCACCAGGACTCAGAGGTCCCACACTGAGCAGCTGAGACACCCAGATGGGAACCAGGCAGGAAAACACTTCTCTGGGGACAGAGGGGAGTGCTCCCTCAGTTGGGAATCACTGTTCCAGGACAGCAGCACTCACCTCCTGCACCTCTGACTGGTCACTCCCAAAAGCCACCTCACTGACAGTGCCTTGTGCCCTTCCCAGCACCCCATGGAGAGGATGTGGTCCCTCCATGCTGAACATCTGACCAACTTCTGCTGGGACCACCAGCTCCCCAGCTCCCTCCATCAGGTCTGTGCTCACTGTCCTGCACATCCTACTGCTTCCAACACCTTCTGCTTGGCCACGGCCAAGTCCCAGGTGACACAACAGCCACAAACCCACATGCCATCTGCAAGGGACTCCACAGCAGAGCTGCAGCAGACACCCTGAGGCCTGAGCCTACCACCCTCCCAGCCCCAACTCGCTGACACTGCCCATATCCACAGGGAAAACACAGGGTGAAAACACTGGGGAAGGTCCAGCTAAAGAACACCACCAGAAACCAGAAACAGTCTAGCTTGAGACAAGACAGGTGGGAACTCACCGAGTTGATGCAGCCCAGCTCCTTATTCAAGAGCCAGGGCAGGGAGAGTTTCCCTTCCCCTCTGTAGCATGACTGGATACGCTCCTTGATCTTATCCTTGATCTTCTTCAACGTGAAGAGGCAGAGCACAGACTCCTTGGGAGGCTTAACCCTATTTTTCTGGCCCTGGGAGAAGATGGTGAAGAGGATATCCTCCTGCTCTGAGATGCCCAGGTACTTGGCCAAAGCCTTGCCAGGCTTGGTCAGGTAGGCGTCCTGGATCAGCCGGTACTCGATGCCGTCCTGCACGCAGCCAATGGGGAATTCCACATAGGAGTAGAACTTGGGGTCATCCACACAGAGGCGGACGATCTTGGAGGTGAAAAACTGCTCCCCAGTGGAGTCGGGAGAGGTCAGCTGGGTGTCCAGCTGCAGGGTCAGGTAGTAAACAAACTGCTCGCTGCTGAAGCTGTAGATGTAGTAGATGTCAAAGGTGGGGAACTTGGAGAGTGTATCCGAGGGGATTTTGAGCTGCGAGGAGACAAACTCATCCTGGTAGACGAAGCCAAACATCTCCGCGTTCTCCTCGTTGGCCATCAGCTTGCGGCTGGACAGAGTGGGGAAGTACTCCGACTTCCCATCAATGGGCGTCCCAATGAAGAGCTTGTTCTGCCCGTTCAGCACCTCGATGATGACACCGGACATGGTGCCCGACTCGTTGACGCTGGAGAGGTAGTGCTCCTTGCGGTGGTGGGGCTCGCCCAGCTTGAAGAGGTCGTCCAGCCGCAGGAACTGGCAAATCCCCTGGGAGGCACTGCCGCAGGCGATCAGCCGATTCCCCGAGTAGTCCACCAGCAGCAGTTTGTTGACGTTGTTGGTCGTGACCAGCCCGTGCGGGCAGGACTGGACGCTGGGCGGAGGGTAACACTTCTCATTGTCCTCCACGGGCCCCGTCACGTGGGTCCTCAGGAGCGTGAGGTTATTGGAGAGCTTGTAGATCCGATTGACAGCCCCCACGTAGACCTCCCCAGTTTTGTTATGGACCACCAAGTGTGTCAAGCTCCAGTCTGTAACTGGGAAAGTCCTAAAGGGAGATTTGGGGCTGCCTGCCGCCAGCGGTAGCCAGGTGCTCCCCAAGAGCAGCAAGGTCCAAATGTGGATGGACAAGTGGTGCTTGAGCCAAAGGAGCCACATTGCAGCAGCCTCACATCCAGCCAAGGCCATGCCCAAACACAGCCACAAAATAAATAGAAACAAACCCAAACTAAAGGGGTGGGGGAGGGAGGAGGAGCTAATGGGAAACACTCTCCTCTGCTTCCTCTGCGCTCCGCATTCAGGGCATCGTGGGCATGGCCAGTCCAGTCAACCCTAGAGGGAGAAAGACAAGAAAAGTGGGGTTAGGAAGCTTTCCTGTTGTCTCAAGCATATTCCACCCCACCCAGGAGACTCTGCTGCTTCATATTTTTCTAGCAAGCAGAAGAGACCCTGACCTGCTGCCCCAATCCCACTCTACAGCAGTGCTGGGAATGGATGCAAGATCCCAGCTAGCAGCAAGCACAGCCCAAGCCCCTACACAGAGGAGGGTCTCAAAAGCACCTTTTAAAGGAGTTGAGAGAGTCCAGAGCCCTGGCATGTTGCCCACTATCCTGCCACATGCCTGCCAGGAGGGGCACGGGCAGGAGGGGTTGGAGGGAGCACACGGGCATGGCAAGGACAAGCCTGTCCTTTTGGCATTTCTATGCATTAAAAACACAGGTCCAGACATGAGACAGTTGGTTTGAGAGGCTCCAGAGGGACAAGGGGCACACACAGGGGGGATGGAATGCTCTGCCTGCTGCTGTGCCACAGCTGGGGCTCACCAACAGGGAGCAGCCAAGCAGTGGGGAGCCGCCAAACACCCCACACCTGGGTGACCTTTGTATCCTGCCAGCAGGGAGGAGATGGCCACAGGAAACCAATGCACAGCTCTGCTCTCTGTGTCAGTTCAGCAGCCCCTCCATGATACCCCATCCCTGTCTTCTCCATCCACCCTCCCCACACAAGTACAAGCACCCCTAGATTAACATAGGTTTGTGTAAACTCCCTGCCAGCACACAGCCCATCTCACCATCACAATCCATTACAATCCATCCACCCCAGGTGGAACCAAGGTCCATGGCTGGGGCACCAGCTCAGTTTCCCAGCCAGTGCAGATAAGCCACTCCAGAAGGGAGTGGAGGAGGAGGAGAGCCTCTCGCTCTCTCCTTATCACCCATCTCTGACTCAGCCCAGGACAACCTCCCAGAGGATCCCCAGCAGGGAGTGGCACAGGTAGGAAATATGGCCCGCGGTGACTGGCAGCTCTGCCAGATCCCAGCCAGGGCAGGGCAGGGTGTCAGAGGGCAGCCAGCTGCCATATCAGCAGGGCTGAACGCTGCCCCACCCTCAGCATCCTGCCCTTGGCAGGGCTGTGGGACCCCACCAGCCAGGCCACATGCAAACCTTGGGGGGCTGCATCAGCACTGAGAAGCACTGAGCCACAAGGCTACCCTAACATTCCATAGAGCATTTTCACTTCTGCTGCTCCCCTCTCAAGCCACAGAGCCAGAGAAACTTTTTTCCCCTTCTCCAACTCCCAGCATACACAAGATTCCCCTCTCCTTTTTCAGGGCAAGCCCAGCCCTGGCCACCCCTGCAGCCCTGGCAGCTCCCCTGAGCTCCAGATATGTTGGGCAAAGCTTCTGCACCCCTTCCAAACCCTCTCTGCAGATCTGCCTCTGCCCACAATTCTCCTCACGCTGCTGTCTTCGACTTCCCAACACATCCACCTCCAAGGCAACACTCTCAAGGGACATTGGGACAACAACACATGAGCAGCACTGAGACCAAGCACAGATGCCACAAAGCCCAATGAGTGGGGAGACGACCAAAGCACCACCCTGGAAATTATCCCCATGGTCCTAATCACCCATTCCTACCACTTTTTCCAACACTGGGAGCCTCACAACAAAGAATAGGTAACAAAACTGTCAGGGCAAGGGCACTCCCAGAAGACACTCACACTGCTCGGAATCTTCCTTTTTCTGAGCTTGCTGGTAAGAGAATAAAGAGAAGCACCTCATGTCAGAGCTTATTAGCCCCAAACCACATTGATGTGGGACCGAGTGGCACTGTGAGCACAAACCCATTGGTTAGCCCAGAAAGCCACAGCCCAGCAGCTGCAGGCATTGGGGTTTCCTGAAGGAAACCAGAGAGTGGTTTCCCACCCACTGGCACAGCTGTCACCAAGGCACTGCTCCCATGAGGCTGAGGCCCTCAGGAACAGCACAGTGGCTGCCTGGCAAGGAGACCAGCACCAAATTCATGTGTCGGTGATGTGCAAGGAGAGAAGGAACAGGGAAGATGGGGAAGGTGACAGTGGGAGATCAGTGCAGCGTGGGGATGCCAACCAGAGCGTCTCCTGCCAGGATGAGAGAGCACGACAGGGAACTTGCTTTCTTGGTGCATTTCTATGATTCACTGCTTCTATTTCAGGAATTGGGTGAGAGAACTAGAGGTCGAGCTGCTGCCACAAACCAGGGCTAGAAAGCCCAACAGGAGATTCCCAAATTAACGTAGGGAGCTGCAAATCAGAAGTTGGAACGAGAGCAAAGTGAGGCAGAGCTGGGGCAAGCTGAGAGATGACACTCTGCAGAGCTCCTCAGAGATTTCTGCTCCTAAATATACTGCAGCAGCAACATCTCGTCCTAGTGACCTGACACCAGTGGTGGTTTTGTCCAGTAAAAGCCATCAGCAATGATTAGTGAAAATAAAACAGCACAAATGGTTGGTTTGTCTGCTTTTTTTGTGATTCGGTGATATGGGTTCCTGAACTTTGAACTAAAGCAGGGCTCAAGCCCACCCTGGTGCAGGCAGCCCTGCACTGCTCCCTGCCCATGGAGCAGCAGCCAAAGGGCATTTCCCTGCTGTCACACAGCTCCAAGGGCCACAGAGAGGTCACAGTGCAGCTAAGGCAGGGCAGCTCCTCCCCTGGCACACTCTTTAAACCACAGGGCACCCAAATCCCTGGGGCTGCATTCAAGTAGCACCTCGCCCTGGGGTCACCCAGTCCAGGGCCACCAGATGACTGCCACCACTAGGAAGCAAGACCTGCACCACAAACACATCCAGTGCAGTGCAAAGGCATGGAAAACCCTGGGCAGATACTCTGGCGCCAAGCCCTGCCCTGGAACAGGCAGCAATAAAATAATTCACCCCAGCCCTGCTGCATGCATGCCAGCTGGGAGAGCAGGACCACGAATGCAGCTGGCAGTGCTGCTGGGCAGCAAGTGATGCAGCACAGACTGAGCATCCCCAGGGCTCACCCCCACAGAGGGGCCACACCACAGGCCAGACAGCACCACAGACTTGTGTTTTGATTTCCATGTGCATGCACAAACACATAATATATGTATATACACACATGTATTTATAGAAGGAAAGCAGCCTTCAGAAACAAAGCCAGCACAAGAGCCAAATCCTCCCCGGTCCCCTTCATCCCCCTTGGAAAGGACATTTGCTCACAGTTTCACCTCAAAGTAGCCACACTGAGATGGGTGCAGCCACTGCAAAACTTGGGTGGGGTCACCCACCTTAGCAGGGCCAGCACGCACAGATCCCAGCCTCTCCCAGTGAGCCTTTCTGCAGCAAGCAATGGACATGCCCCAGGGATGCCAGTGCCCCCCTTCCTGGCTGCTGGAGAGGTGGCAAGGGGCAGCAGCACTCATCCCCCCACGCTGAGAGCTCCCTGCTCCTGCAATGTGCCCAAAGACCTGTGCTTGGGATGGGAGATCACACTTTGGGAAAACAATCATCACTTTTGATAGCACAAAGCAAGAGTACTGGGATGGAAAAACTAACCTTAAAAGGCAAAGACTGGACAGAGAGTTAAGGACCACCTCTCCACTCATCCAGGCAGCAAGTCCAAGAGTCAGCACCAGCCTGCAGAGCAGCAGCCCTCGGGGGAGCACCCACAGACAGGGTTTAAACATGCAGACAAGCACAGAGGTGCAGATCTGGCACTCACAGACCCGCCTGCCATCCCTGCTTTTCCATCAACATGACCCCAGCAGGTTCTCTCCCAGCAAAACACCCCAAGAGCTTTATAGCCATGCACTTCAGCAAGGGAGGTTGGAGGAGAGAAGGTGTGGGATTGAAAACCCCCACATAACCCACCCACAAAACGGGAAATGGCATCTTAAGGGCCTTTACCTGTAATCCCTCCAAGCCACTTGCTGCTCTCAGCAATGAGAAACAGCCAAGAAGGGACCAGCTACAAGCTGCCAGTAATTAGCAAAGCGGGGAGAGGGGAGATTATCCAGGGGAGAAAAAAAGCCTTCAGGCCACAGGAGAGGCAGCCTCACCCCAGAGTTGCTGTATTTTTAGGTTCATCTGGCTGGGAAAAGCCTTGCTATGAGGAAAGCCTGGTGGTGGTACAAATTGGAGCTGCACTACATATGCAATTGCTGCAACAGGGCTAAACTTTAACTCCTTCTTCCGCTGCATGCAGTCATGGAAAACTATTTGGTTAGAGTCCCTCCCTAGCCAGTGAGTTAAATCATTAAAAACCTTATCCCTGGCTCAAACCACACCCTGATGAAATCAATGGCAGGCTCTGAAGCTGCCCCAATCTCCATTACTATCACCCAATCAAGAATATCTTCAGTTTCTTCCCAGGTTCCTGCCATCCCTCCCAGGCAGGGGCTGAGGACTCCATCCTGCCATCCACCCCAGCTTCCACTCCTGCCCTGCAAGGATCTTCTGGGCAAAGAATTCAGCCTCTCTTGTTCTGAGAAACATGACAAGGAGAAGCAGCCATCTACTGCCCAAAGGCTCATGAAGCTTGACCCTCAGCAAAAAGGAGCATAAAAGAACAAGCAGTGAGGAAATTAAATAGCATTTCTCAAGTGCACAATTCCCCTTCTCTGGTCCTCTGCAAAAAGTCATGTCACGCCAAGAACAGCTTGAACTCCAGAGCAGCTCTGGAGCCACTACGTGCACTCACCACTCACCACTCACCACTGCAGGCTGCTCTGCAGAGAGCCCTTCCAAAAAGGGCTCACAAGCATTTCCGAGCTGGAAACCCAGGCTCCCACAGCCACAGCGTCCCAAGGCAAGGAGGCACATGAGGACAGCCTCAGCAGCCCTTCCAGGAAACCAGGCATGGACAGAGACCTTACACATTTCCCAAATCCATACACCAGGAGGGAGAGCTGGTGGCTGTCCTTTGCCTTATTCCCACAGCTCACCTGGGTATCACAGTCCATACGGGGCCCTGCAAGGGCTGCTGAGGGGTTTTCTGTTTGCAGCCCACATGCTGGATCTGGGCTTCCCAGGAGGAAAGTGCCCCCCACCTTCCCTTGTGCTCCCTGGAGCCGAGAGAGGAGCACACAGACCTGGACCAGTGCACAGCCCGTGGGCAATCATGCACACAGGACACAGCCTGCTGCTTCCCATCCTGCTTCAGGAAGTCTGTCCATCGGTTCCTCCAACCCCTCTGTGCCTCTCATCATCCCCAGACCCCAACCCAAGGCACCAGGACACCAGCCATGGGACTGTGGCTTCCTACTATCGACACCCAGGTCAGCTCAAGGCTTCAAAGACCAGACTGATGTGAATTTTGTCACCTCTGTGAGGACCAATTAATAACATCTTGCCCACATCTTAAGAGCAATGTAGTACAGACCAAATTCCCTGAAGGCCACCTCCCCCTTTGGCTTTGGCCCACACACTCTCAGACTCTGATTCTCACAACCCATCAGCCCACTGCCCCACATAAATGTCCCAAAAAACAGCCCTGCTGGCAGAGGTCACCTTGGTCCAGTTGGACCTGCAGAGACCCAGAAGGTCACTCACAAGCAAGGTCTCTAAACAGCAGGAAAGCCCAACGAGAGATCCTCTGGCCATCAGCATCCTTCCCCTGTCTGATCTCATTCCCTGGGGAATAACACATCACTCCTCACTCCCCAAGCCTGCTGCTGCACATCCCTCACTGGTCCAGGGCAACCACAAACACAAGCCATGATCCTACACTCCCCAGATCAATGCCCCTCTTCCAGCCCAGCTCTCCAAGCTGCATTTTCACCTCTCTGTCACAAGCACTCTCCCCATATCCCATAGGGAATCTGGAGAGATCCCTCTTTGCAATGGAGCACTGCCACAGGAGGATTCCTCGTTGCTGGATCCCCTCTACTCCAGCACAGTGAGTTCATTCTGGGGTTGGTTTAATCCCAGCTAAGCTGAAACTCCCATGGTTCTGCCTGGCCCCTTGCTGACACCAGCACTTGTGCTGTCCTGTGGCGAGCCAAGCACAACTGCCACCACATTAGTTCTGATTAAAACAACCACAAAACTTCTCCAAATGAGTTTTCCCAAGCCATGTGTTCTTTCCCTACCATCCTTCCCCTCTGCTGTTTCAGTTATGCTGCCCCAAGAACCACAGCTGGAAACAGTTCAGGTCCTGGCTCTGCTTCCCCTGTGGAGTTTCCAGCCCAGCATAGCCCCATGTTGTATTTTCCCAAGGTGAAGTGAGACATCCAGAGAGAGAACAGAGCCTCACCTGGCAATGGGCAGGCAGAGAAAGGAAAACCCCAAAAATCCCCCCACAGCAACACCACCACAGGGAAATGTTCTGAGAGTCCAAAAGAAGCCTCATTCACAGCACCACGGGCAAAGACCATCTGATATTACCGGGGAGGTGCCACAGCAGTGGCTGTACCTGCACTCTGCTTTCCTATGGGCAGTGCCAGCACAGCACACCCTACCCCAATTTCCCACAGCACGGGGGTCTCACCCACCAGACCTAGGCAGAGCACACTTCAAAGCGTGGGTGCAGCCATGAGCTGCTGGCTGGGAGGGAGAGCAGAGCAAGGCTTCTCCTCTTCCTGCAGACCCCAGCTGCAGCCCCAGGCCATGTCAGACACGGGCACCACCTTGCTCTATGGCCTGATGCCATGCATGAGGAGCTGAGATTCCAACAGGCATCAGCATCATGGACCGGCTCCTTCCATGCAGAGCCGAGAGGAGGCGGCTGCTCGCCTATGCTGGGAGGGCTGCCCGAGCACCTCTGCCAAAAACCCACTTTGTGCTAATGAAAGTGGCTGGATGGCAGCTCCAGCAAGTGCCACCACCCCCACGGAAAGCCAGGGAGCCACACAGGGCACAGCCAGTTGGCCAAGAGGTCCTGCTGTGCTGGGAGCTGACACCACTGGGGCATCCCTCCCTCCCTCCCAGCCCCCTCCATGCAGAGCGGGACCTCTCCCGCATGTGCCAGCACCCCAGGGCACCTCGGGATCAGGAACAGCAGCGGCAGCCCTGGAGGCCGGGGCTGCTGGCAGCGTCATGGGGCTCGGCAGCGGCTCTCCTTCGGAAACGGCGCTGCTTCCCTGCCTTCCTCCTCCCCCATTTCTTCCCGATGACATCAGCCTGAAAAACAGGTTCTTGACTTCAGCAGGGCTCATCGGGCCGATTCTGGTCCCGGCAGAGAGGGAAGAGCCCCCCCCTTGACTCCAGAGAGGAAGCAGCCATGCAGGAGCCGGACACGGAGATAAGCGGCAGCGGGCAGGCAGGGACCCTGCCAGCATGCCAACACTTGTAGGAATAAAAACCATTGAGAAGGAGATGAGGGTGGAGGGAATGCAACACTGGGGAACAGATATAAATGCTTTACAGAGGCTGTGGCAGCTGGAAGCTGGGGCTCACACCCCGGCTCTGACACTGCTCTGCTGCAGGGCAGGCAGATCTACCCAGTGCAAAAGTCAAATCCCAGGGCAGGGCAGACTCCCATCGAGCTCCAGCTCGCAGAGCCCAACAGCAAGCCCTCGGGCTGGCCAAAATCACAATGCAGGACTTAACACCATCCAGCAAAGCCTTCCGAGGGCCACAAAGCTGGACACGGACCAGCAGGGAACACACGATCCTGCGAAACATCCTGCCCACCAGCCAAGCTCCAAGATTATTTTTAAACTCCTCCTAAAATATTTTTGGGTTTTCCTCTTCCCCTGTTGAAACTAACAGTTTGCACAGGAAGAGCGAAGCAGCCGCCCGTACACAAAGCCCGGCCGCATGCACAAAGCAAACAACTTGGTGCCATTACAATCACCTGCGATGTTATCGGCAGCTCTGACGGGGTCGGCACTGGCAGGAGGAAATGTGGTTTTTACATCGTGCCACTTGAAACAAGTGTGACCATCCTTCCTCCCCCCTGCCCCCCAGCAGCCATGCCAACACCCTGGTAAAGAGGGGGAACAGCCTGTGGATGTGGGGCTACACACACAGGAAATTTCTCCCCCTAACACAGGAATTTTCATCTTCTCTTGCCAGGAATTTACTTCTGTGAGAGAGCCTGAATATTTTGACAAAGAGTTGTTTAACTAAACACGTAATGCAAAGGGATTCACAGGCTCCTACAATGACACCAAGACTTGCCTGGATGGGGAGGTGAATCTGCAAAGGATCATGCCCCCGACATCGACACTACTCAGAGCATCCAAGCTTCCCAATAATTTTGGGAAACCATTCCTACTCCCAAGCCCTCACATGCCAGACTGCATCTCTGCTCCTCCAAACTCCCAAGAAAACATGAAGAGTCACTCGACATTTATCAGTTCAAAACACATGTGCAATTAGCAGGATTTTTTTTGCCTCCCTCCAGTATAATTATACATGTTTTAATGCAATTACCACCCCTGTATTTTGTACATTAAACAGTAGGCAACCCAAGGAAGAGAGACGCTTTTATTTTTCTTGGCTTTGCCTTCCTGAAAATAATACTATGTTGCAAAATAACTCCGGAAGACGGGCTTATCTTCACCAGAAAAAGAGGGAGAGAAGGAAAAAAAAAAACGGGAAGAGGGAAGGAGAAATCTTACAAAGAAAAAGCAGGGATTGCAGTGTCCCTCCACGCTACCCTCACCCTCCAGTCCCCACACAAACCTGTACCTGGAAACCGCCCCTGATTCCACGGACAGGACTCAGAAGCAGCCTCAGCCCTTCGCCATCACCGACAGAAAGGAAAACTGGACCAAGAGAACGGTCCTGGTTACTCAAGCTGGGGTCATTAGCCGGATTAAAGCGGCGAGCTCCGGCCAGCAGCACGGAGAGCAAAGTGCAGCTAAACTGCCCAAATTGGATTAGCAGCGCTCCCGGGCCTCTGTGCCAACTTGGCTGGCAGATCGAGGGATGCTCAGGATGAGGAGGTGGGCAGCCAGCCCCAGGGCTGATCTGCAGGCTGCCGGTGGGGAGTGGAGGGATGAGGAGGAGATGGTCCCTGCACAGCATGTCCCCAGAGCCACACAGCCTGTCTCTGGCACCCATGGCATGTTCTCACCTCGGGCACTTTCTCCAGCAAAATCCCTCACAATCTCAGCTCAAGGAGCAAAGAGGATACGGCACCCTGGCTCACACCAGGCCCTGAGCTGAACCCAGCAATAAAAAATCTCCTCTGTGCTTCAGGCAGCTCACGAGGGTCTCTGGCCCCAGGCACAGACCAGCACAGCTGGGCACAGGCCAGGGCTGCATTTGGCTCTCATTACACCAAGACACCATGGGGACAGAGGAATCACCCAAAATAGTCCATCTTGCACCATGCAAGGCAACTTCAGAGGAGAAAGGAGCAAAAGTGTTTATGGAATGTGAGCCTGATGACCTGGATGTGGAGTTTTCTTCCAGACTCAAACATCTTGACACACCAGCAACAAAGAGGAGGTGTTCCAAGCCTTGGCTAAAGGGAAAATAAACTTTGAGATGTTTTTCATTCAGGTTTTTAAATGGTGGCTTCCACCTGGAACAAGGGCTGGAGGCAGCCACAGAGGGCTCAGGGAAGCAAGGCAAACAAGGACACCTTCCTGTGTCTGGCTATGCTCTGACAAACCCATGGGAAGGTGTGGGCTTGGACACAGCACATGGTGAGTGCAGGGCAGAAGAGCCAGGACTGCCCATGCCTGGCACTGAAACCACAAAACTTATTTATTGTCTGCAGCTTTTCTCCTCCATGAGGCACAAGGTGTTTGCTCAAACGTGACCTCCAAGCATAGCAGGCAGACCATGTTGGGGTATCTACACCCCAGGCTGCACCCTGGGGAAGGCTAAGAGGGCATGGATGAGGCTGTGGGTCAGGGATGGTGCCAGAGCACACATGTTCTCGCCAAGTACCATTTATCTGTAGTGGGATGCTCCCCAGAGCACTGCATGGAACACTTCCCAGGTACAGCCAGGGAAGAAGCTGGTTGTCCCCAGTCTAAAGCCAAACCAGCCACCTCACCAGCGGATGGTGGCAAACCCTTGCTCCTCCTCATTTTGCATGAAGCCATGGCATTCAGCACCTTGCTGGGAAAAGGGGCCCCAAACCAAACTCAGGGAAGTTAAGGAGTCATGGTACATGCTGAACTAAGCTCCACATCACTCATAATTCCCAGCCTTTGGGCCTTCCTCTACACACATGGTACATCACCAAGCCATTCGCTGGTCAAACCCTGGCCAGGAACCCTCTAATCACTAGTTTTTTCCACATAGCACAAAACTTGAAGGAGACATTAATGGATCAGAGACAACAATCTAAGTTCTCAATACGTGCATTCCACCAGTTCAGATCAATGAAAAATTCAAGCTTGCAGGCAGTGAGGATGGCATTATGGGCATTGGGGTGACCCATGCCCACCCTCCTGTCTCTGCACAGAGACATGGCACCACCTCTGCTGTCCTGGCTCTTCCAAGGCTCCCCTTCCATTGAGCCAGAGGTGCCAAAAACCATCACTGACTCCTCACTGGGGACACAAACGACCAAGGCACCAGAACACCCTACACAGAAAGGCAATTGCAACAAAGCCCAGAGGGACTAGCAGAGGTCCAGCACGGGTAATGCTCCCATGGTTCGAGGAGCGGCTGTGCCAGCCCGGTCTGTGCTGCTCGGGAGCTGCCGGCTCAGGGCTGGCTCCGGCGCTGAGCGCTGCAGCCAGCAGCGAGGCAGCCAGCAACAAAGGCCCTGACCCACACTCAGCACACAGGATAAACACACCCGAGCTCCCCTCATTAACTCCGATCCCAGGGCCAGATCCTTCGCTTTGTTGGGCAGAAGTGAAACGCAGCGAAGGCGCGGCAATCACCGGCCCGGCGTGACACGGGCACGCAGGGAGCAGGGCCGGGAGCAGGGCAGGGGCAGCCCCGGCCCCGCCGTGGAGGAGGGGAGGCAGCGCTGCCAGCACGCAGCAGCAGCGCCGCTTTATTGCCCTTCCCATCTGGGCTGCGCAAAGCCCGCTGAAGCACGCTCACTGCCCGGGAGCCGCCGGCACGGCCCCGGCCCCGTCTGCAGCGCAGTTCCGAGCAGTTTGTTTATCTCTGCCTCGCTCGGGGAAAGGGCTTTGTGTGACGGAGCACAAGTGCTCGGCTCCGCGGCTCCGTGCGCCAAGGCAGATGCCTGCGCTCTGCTCCAAATCTGATGCTTCTATTAAAAAAAAAAAAAATAATAAGCCAAGAGGGGAAAAACTCTCCCCGGCGCTGCTATCATCATGCTAACAAAAGCAACGTCGCCAAAACTTTATTCTTCAGGATAGCAGCTGCAGAAAGCCCAGGCACCCAGGGGAGCAGGAGCCAGGCAGCCCCCGGCGCTGCCTCCCCGCAGCCCCCCGAGAGCAGCGAGCGCATCCAGGCTTGTCTCTCTCGGAGAGCCACGGGCGGATGGGGAGCACCTGATCACACGCATGATCGGGGATTTTGAATCCAAACTTCCTTACCAGCCTTCCTTACAGCCCCGTGTCGCCACACCGCTGCCGGCACCGGCATCCACTGGCACCAGCAGATCGCTCGGCGGCGAGCGGGAAGAAAAAAACCTTCCCTCCTTGCAGCCACTTAAGAAATTATCCATGCATCCTCCCAGAGGCATCTGCCCCACTGCTTTTCCTTGGCTTCTCCACCTTTCCGCCCTGTTCGGTCACCAGTGTCTTAAGAGAGAGACATCGAGTCACTCATTTTACCCACTGAGTATATACAAAAGACCCTGGGATTGTTCAGGAAGCAATTAGCCGCTGTTCAGAGGAAAATGGTGTTTTCAAATGGATAACCTTTGATGTAGTCAATAGCCTCAGCTCCTCTTTTTTTTTTACCCTTTCTTTTTAATTCTTGCAGCCGCACACGAAAGAAAATAAAAAATAAAAAAATTAAAAAAGAAATCCAGCAAAAGGCTGTTAATTCCCCCCGACACAGCTCTCGCTCAGCAAAAAAGGATTTTCTCGCAAGCTGGAGGAAAAGCAGCTTCGGGAGGCGGCTCATCTGCCCAACTTTTCTCCCCTCCGTGTCCCGGAGCATACGAGAAGGATCATGAATATTCATCCCCCCCGTTAGCAGGTTCTGCTTTTGTTTTGTCCTCCCCAAGCAGAAGCCAGGGGGGAGCTAACAAGTGAGGTTAATGCCTGTCTTTTCTCTCCCATCCGTCTCCTCTTTAACCAGTGACCTTCATGTTAAGCCCTGTTTACACACCAGCCCCCCTCCCCTGGCTCCCCCTACCCCGGCGCTCGGCCAGAGGCAGAAGGAAGAATTTTCCCCCAAGGAAGACGAGGGAGGAGAAGGCGATTGCGGGATTCCGGGATTTATTTCAGCATGCCACAGAGATTTTGCAAATCCCTCCCCGATCGCACGCCGGAGCGGCCGCGTGTGTTCGCCGGGCTAAGGGAAGGGGCTAAGGGACCCCGCAGCCGGCTTTATCCGCCACCTTCCCCGTTCACAGCGGCGGCGGGAGGCGCGCACCGGCGCAGCCCCGCACACACAGGTACCGCAGCCTCCCACGCCTCGCTCGGAGCTGCGCTGCCAAACTACAGCTCGATCACAATAGTACCGATCACAGCGAGGGCACGGCAGCCATCTCACCCTGCCCCATCCCATCCTACCCCATCCCATCCCGCAGAGCGCCCACGGCACCTCCCCGCCGGTTGGGGAGCGGGGAGCGCGGAGGGAACGGCGGCGCTGTGGGCTCCAGGACGAGCCCAGCCCGGATGCCGCGCACCGCGCCCCGGCGGGATGCGGGATGTGAAGCGGCGAGAATACGTGAATGGATACGGGATAGCACAATGCGGGGATGGCAGCGGGAACACGGGGCAGTGCGGACACAGGGTGGCAGCCAGGATGCGGGGCAGCACGATGCGGGGATGGCAGCGGGGACGCAGGGCAGGGCAGATCCGTGATCCAAGGCGGCCAGCACGGAAGGGCTGAGCCCGGCTCACGTCCCCAGCGGGGTCGGACCCGGCGGGGCTGGGGCAGCGAACGCCGCCGAGAGCCGGGGCGGGAGGGGAGGAGGGAGGCGGCCGAGCCCCGCCGCTACACCGGCTAGGGAGGCACCGCTGGCACCGGCTCCCCGCGGGAGCGCCCCGGCCCGAGCAGCTCCGCGATGGGAGGCGGCCCCCAGCCCGTCCAGCCCGTACCTGCCCGCTCCCCGGCACACACCGCCCCGAGACCCGCGCGGGGCGTGCGGCGGATAAAGAAAGAGGCTCGGTCCCGGCGCGGTTCTGTCCCCCCGCGGGAGGCGGCTCCCGGAGCCGCGGGGCGCAATGCGGGCTGGTCCCGGCGGCAGCAGCGCGGCGCCGGCCCTGCCCGGCCCAGCCCAGCCCTGCCCGGCCGCCGCGGCCCCTCCGCGCCCCCCGAGGGGACCGCCGTGCCCTGCCCGGGCCAGCCCCGCGCCGTCGCCGCGGTGCCAATAAAGCCAAATATTTTAGGGGAGCGATAAAGCTAGATCCGCGGTATTTTTAGCGAACAGACCGATCGCGCTCATCGCGCCGCGCCCGAAAGTTGCAGCCGGGTTACTCACGGCTCCGGTCCCCGCTCGCCTCCGCCGTGCCAGCCATAATTGCATTCCACACCAAGCCGCCCGCCGGGCCGCCGCCGCCTTCTCCGCCGCCGCTGCCTCCTTCTCCTCCGTCCCCTCCTCCTCCTCCTCCTCCGCGCCCGCCTCCCCCCGCCGTCGCCGCCGCCGCCGCCCGGGGCTCCGCGCCCGCCTCGCTCTCGCCGCCGCCGCTGCCCCGCATGAATGGGACGGGGCGCGGGGCCCCGACGGAACGCCGCCCGCCGCGCGCGCCCCCGCCGCGCGCACGCGCGCACGCCCCGCACCGGCGGCGCGAGGGAAGAGCCCGAGGAGGCGGGGGCGCGCCCGCTGGCCGCCTGCAGGGGGCGCCAGAGGGGGAGAGGGGCGGGGGCTGAGGAGGTGGGCGGGGAGATGTGGGTGGGGCCGCCCCGCCCCTCCCGCCCTTAAAGGGGCGATGCCGCGGGAGGGGCCCCCCTAAAAGCGGTCACGGGGAGCGGGGCAAGGATGGGACCGCACCCACCCGAGTGTCCGCCCCCTCCGCTCTCCGGCCCACCACGGAAGGACCTTGGTCCCCCAGGATCGTCCATTCAGCGTCTTCCCACTGGCATCACATCCAGTCTGCCTAAAATTAAAATTACAAATGGGGAGAAAAATAATAAGAACATTACAATGTTTACAATAATAAGAACATTACAGTGTTACAATGTTATTAATTGCGCGTCTGAAGTGGTTGTTTGTATTTTTTTTAAGTACGTTCGGTATTATCCACTCTTGTAACCTTCCCCTACTTTTCCCTCTCACCATGCCAGCCAGAGTCCCTTCCCAGAGACAGCAGTGCCACTGTGGCACCCTGCTCTGCCCTGTCCTCTGTTTGGTTGGGCCCTAATGAAATGCTCCCTCATCTCTCCAGAGAAGGGACCTTTATAAAAATCAGCAGGAATAAACAGTGTGTTTGTCATTGGGACCTCCACAGATTTTAGAAGAGACCTTCGAGATGGAAATGACAGGAGTGAATCTTTGCAGACCTCCCCATTAGGAGATGGAGCTGTAAATGGTTCTGGTTCCCTGGGACCCCACCATTTGCTGCAGCACAGGGGCAGTCGGTGCAAGCTGGCTTGTTCAGACAGGTTTTCCTGGCTGCAACCAGCCAGACCTTTAGCCCCACCAGCTCTCAGCACAGGGATACTTTGTCCTTTTGACACTTTGTCCTTTACACGCCGTGGGAGTCTGGGAGCTGCCCCATCTGAAGGAAGGCGTGTGCTCACCTTGTGCAGGTACACGTATGGATGCCCTCTGCAAGATCCCAGCAGGTGTGAGTGTGTCCACAGGAGCTCCTTGCCCTCTCTGACGGGAGGAACAGAATTCCAAAGCTGTGGAGAGCAGCACAGGGCACTTTGGGAGAGGACATGAGAGCACAAGGCACAGGTGAGTCTCAGGTACCAGAACAGAGAAGAAAATGGACCTTCAGAGGCTCAAGTGAGAGTAGGGAAGGAAAACAGAGGAGAAAAAGGGTGACTTGGTTGAGTTAAACAGCAGAGCTGCACTCCCCTCAGCACCTCAATGCTCACACCTCGCTCAGAGCCCACCTGAGAGCCCAGATGATGTCCCTGCAACTTGGACAACAAGGTTTTCTTCTCATTTATCTCCCCATCCTGCCAGCATCCATTTCCAGGAGGTCAGAGGAGCTGAGAGCAGCACCGTTCCCCCAGAGCACAGCATCGGGGGCTGCCATTCTCCCACCTCTTGTTTGTGCAGGGACACACATGGGGCCCAGGCTTAAAAGCTTTCCAGACAGAGGAGACATCATCAAGCCCTGCCGGCAGGGAAGTGGCTGGGATTTGGATCACTTCCCCCAGACTGAAAGAAACACTTCTCCCTTTTTTTTCTTCCCCCTCTTCCTCCATGAGACTAAATTTAGTGAATACCTTTCACATTAAAAACTTGTCAGGTATTCACATCCAAAGAGGCTGCTGCTCCTGTCTCTCGGGGGAGTTACCGAGACAGCAAAACCTCTTAAACGAATGAAAAAGAAGGGAGAGATATTCAGGCAATCTCCCACTACTGCTTTGAAATCCACTCTCTCCCAGGGCCGCTGCCGGGGCACCACGGTCCCACGGCTGCCATCTCATCCACAGAGGCAAGAAGAGAGGGATGAGAGGTTTGAGTTCTCCCTGCATGGAGCAGGATGCAGCAGCCCTGCCCTCGGGCCAGTGCTGCCATTTCCCCTGGCACGGGAAACTGGAGCCATTTATTTCTGCTGCAAGATGTATTTGTCCACATACAGCCAGTGACAAGGGGAACCAAGGTGGTGGAGAAAAGAGAGAGAAAGAGTGGTGAGAAAAGAACGGGCGCCTGGCTGAGAGTGCTCCTGCCTGATGCACCGAGGGCCCAGCCCCGAGAGAAGAAAAGAAAGGAAAATAGAAAGGAAAACAGAAAGGGAATGCCAGAACCAGCCATGCCCGTGGCCAGCAGGGTCAGGAGGGAGCTGGCAGGGGACATTGGGCTTTGTGGCTTTGTGTCGGGTGGGAAACAGCCTCGGGCTGCAGCGACCCGCGGAGCTGCTCGGTGGCTCAAAGGACAGCGCGCCCGGGGCAGCGGGACACGCTTGTCACTCACACGGCATCCCCCGCGTCTGGGCACCTCACCCGCAGACAGAGCCTCGTTATCTCGGGAGCCTGGCTTTTATCCTGCCTCCCAGGGGGCTGCTGTGCTCATCCACAGCCCCCCTGCTCATCCTCATCCTCATCCTCATCCTCACCCCGCGGGCTGACAGGAACCGTCGGGAGCGGCACCGAAACGCGCTCCCGGCTCCAAGGGACGGCTGGGGCTGAGAGGGATGGATGGGGCTGAGGATGGGTCAGAGGGATGACTGGGGGTTGACGATGGCTGAGAAGGAGGGCTGGGGCTGAGGATGACTCCGGAGGCAGCTGGATTCAAACCCAGCAGAGAAGGATGAGGGATGACAGATTAAAGCTGAGGGGCTCACCCCACTCCTGCTCTCTGTGCAAAACTCGCTTCTTACCCAGCTTTGACCACATTTACATCAAGACACACTCCTGGGGTGTCTGGGGCAGTTTGTGTGTGTTAGCAGAGAGACTGAAGGGCATCTTGTTCTCTAAAAGCAGCCTGAGAACTGCTTTGTCAAAACCAGAAACTAACTGGGAGAGGATTAAGGCACTGCAGAGAGCCCAAAGGGATGGGGAAGATTTTCTACTCTGCTCTCCCAGTCTGAGTGGTGAGGGACCAAAAATAATCAGAAAAATTCACAGTTTTTCTTCTGTTTGCAGTTTTTGATTGCTAAAAATTCTGCTAAAAGGCAGAGTTCTGCACAGTGCAGGAGTCAAGGCCATGTCACTTCCCTTGGTTATCACCCACAGGTGGAAAAGTTTTCAGGAAATGAACCCCCATGAACCTGCAACCCCATTTAAACCCCCCGCACTGAACACAGAGAGATGAAAGAAACCCAGTGGCCTCAGCCCAAAGGTTTTTAGGCTGTGAAATCTGACTGGCCCAGAGAACAGTCTGGAATCTAAATGTGGGCTTTGGGGACCTTCCCAGCCAGACTCTGCAGCTCTGCTGTGCCCAAATGGTGCCAGGCTATGCCCAGATGGGCATGGGCACCAGGAGGGATCCACTGTGCCCAGATGGCAGCAATGGGGTTTTTCCCTCCTCCCACCCTCACAAACATCTTTGCTAATCCAGCCTCAGGAGCAGAAAGGATGAGCAGCCAGGCTGGGGAGCAGCACTGGCTCTGACCAGAGGCTTTGTCAAAGTTTTCCAGGAGGCACCAGCAGCTCTTTAAGCTCCTTGACAGCCAGGATAACAAACTGTGTCTGCGGACCTCTGGGGATCCGGGATGGAATTAAGATGGGTAATGAATAGAGCCATTTTTCAGGGGATTGCAGCTGCATGAAGGGCAGTGGGCAGAAGGTGCTGGAGAAGCACAGGGGGCAGGGACACAGGGTGGCACAGGGGCTGGCACCAGGGTGGCACAGGGGGTGGCACTAGGGTGGCCACTTCACTCCTGGCTCTGCTGGAAAGGAAGGCACTTTGCTGTCTGCCAAAGCAGCTTTCACCCTCTGCCTGCTGCTACAGCCCCCTCTGGAACAGTGCCCACAAAGAGGCAAGCAGCCCCTCCATCCAGCCCACCATGCTCATGTTCCTGGGGATTTGCTGGGCTGGCAGCACCACTGGTCATTTCAGCAAGAAGAGGATCTTCTTGGAGAGGATCAGGAGAAAGACAAGCCTGGGAACATCCTCATTTTCTCAGCCTGTCACTGGCAGTGATGCACGCCTTGATTTGGGAAGAGCTTTGGTGGGATGGGTGCTGGGAGGGTGTGGGAGAGGCTCTAGGGGCCCCTGCCAGGCCTGTGACAGGAGATTGCTCTGGACATGGGAGCCAGGGAAGGACACACAGCCACAATGGGGGGAGACAGACAGACAGACAGACAGTGGGATGGCTCTGCTCTTCCCAAAGCTGATTCCCCAGCTCATCCCAATGGCTGTGTATGCACCAGCCCACAAATCATGCATGCACCAGCCCATCCCCGGGGGCCAGGGAGGTCCTGCAGAGATCCCCTCTGGCCATACCTGCTCCAGCTGAGCGCCTTCATCCCTGAGCCCTGTGACTCATGACGGTGCTTAATTAGCAGGATGCCTGATGCAGACACCTGTCAACTCCTCCGAGACAACCAGCCTTTCACGTTGGCTGCCCCGGGGCTGTTCGGCAGGAACAGCTCGCTCTCCTATTGATATTCCTTCATCTCAGCCTATTTTCCAAGCCGTCAAGCTGCCATCCCAACCTTCCCAGGCCTGGCAGTGCTGGGGAAAGCAGCCTGGTGTCCGTCAGCTCCCAGGCTTTGATCCCACCTCAGCAGCCCGTCAGGAGTGCTGGAGCCACTTTGTGCTTCCCCTGGCAGCCCAACATCCCCGTTCCAAGCGCAGACTTTGGGCCAGGGCAATGTTGAGGACAGGGAAAAGTCACTGCCCCATTCCCCAGGCCCACAAAGTCTCCAAGATGCTCTACCATGGATTCCTCCCTGCCCTGGCACAGCGTGCTGTGCTGCTGTTCATTCCCTCTGCTCCATCCCCTCCCTGCCAGGGCCAGCTGAGGACCTTTTCCATGGAGCAGATTCACCTCCCCACTCACGCTTAGGATCCTGTGTCACTGCCCACTTCCCAAAGGCTTTCTGGTCCTCTACCAGTGCAGGGAGCAGAGATTCTGAGCTCAGCATGCGTGGGCACAGGAGAAGGCTGCAGAACATCTCCCCTGCATTTCATCCATGGGGAGAAGGCAGAAAATGGCACTATCAAAAGCAATGATGCATCAGTCAGACAAAACTTGAGGCTGTAGCTCCCTCCACTCCCGGGTGCCAGGCTCCATCTCTAGGATGGCTGTTTTGCCATCAAGTCATGGAAAGATCAACACCAAATCCTCTGGTGGCTCCAAAAATTCACCTCTGTCACATGGAACAAGTGGGTGGCCGTGAGACATCAAGGAGTCCCTTCCCTTTCTCGAGTACCCATGTAAAATTAAAATGGACAAGGAAGAAGCTGCTGTAAATAATGCATTCATGGTGCACTACACAGCTTCGGGAGCACATATTCATTGTCTAGTCTTATTTAAAGAAACCCAGCCCTTCCTGAGTCATTAAAAATGTATCCTGGTTTCAGCTTCATCCCATATACACTCACCACTGTGAAGCAGGTGGTTCAGTGGCTATTTTGATGCCTTCCCTCTCTCAGCTGGGCCTGGGCAGCCCCATGCTGTCACAAGTGAGGCCTCAGGGTCACATGAAAAATTCACACACTTGGCATCAGGCGCTTTCCATCCCCGTGCTCTTGCTCCTCCCTCACACCTGGGCCCACAGACCCACTCTATGTCCCTGCCTCCCAGACCCCAGCAGCATCCTCTGAGCTGATAAAGGATAAAACAAGAACTGCCAAGCCCTGGTCTGGCCACTGCATCCATCCCGCTGCCTTCTCCCACCTCCCTCTTGCCATCTTAGCTCTCCAACGCATATTCCCCTTGCTCATGCCCTGCAGCTCCTCACAAATGCCTGCCCCTACCCTGGCAGGACAGACAGACACCTGGGGTGCTCTCACTGGCCCAAAGGCAGAGCCACCAAGCCACACTCAGCCCATCTCCCTGTGGGAGGGAGCTTGAGGGCACAACCACAGCACAGCCTGGGGCAGAGGCATTATTCACAGCTTGCAGCATCCTCCCTGTCTGGGGGGTGCTGGAAGCAATCCCCAGGGTGTATCCCTGCATCCCCAGGGTGGGACAAGCTGGCAGCATGGCTCGGGCACCCCCTGTGTGCACACAGCCAGAGCCTGCCCGGGAACAGCCTGGATCCTCTGCATCTCCCCTGCCCTGGAGAGCTCCTCCAGAGACTCTGCAGGAAAATCTGGGAGATAGCATGTGCCTGCGACATCAGCAATTAAGGAACATTAATTATAATAATAATAATAATTATCACAAAATAGCATTTTTATGGCACAATATTATGCTGAGAGATTTACAATATACCAAATCATGAAATTCGTAATTAAAGTTATTTTAGTTTCTAATTTTGCTTTAATTCTATTCCGATAAAAGATAGGATAAATATACCTTAAAAAGATCTGCAGAAACCATTACTTAAGAAAATTTCTCTATACAGGGATGTTATATTGCAGCACAGAGATCCCTTGAGGAGCATCAGGAACCTTGGTGAGGGAGAAATGCTCAGGCCTGTGAAATACCAAGCACCACAAGCCTCACCCCAGGGCAACAGGACACTGTGGGTCTGTATCCATTGTGCTCCTTCTGTTCCTGGGGTGGCAGGAACTGGAGAGCCTGGTACCCCCAAGGCAGCCAGAGGAAGAGCTGAGCTGGGTTTGTTCTGGAAACACTGCCAGAGCAATCCTGGCATCACTGCTGTCAGCATAATGGTGCTGGGATGGGGCAGGGATGTTTCACTCTGGCTCTGACTTCAGGCTGTGCACCTGTAACAGTGATAGGAGAGAGGGCACAAAGACAGGAGCCAAACCCCAGAATTCCACAGAAAAATTATTATTGACTAAAGTGTTTTTTACTGAATTGAAACCCAGCCTGCAATTGTTCTGATGAAAGTTCATCACCACAGTAAGAAAAGGGCCAAGGGAGGGAAGAGAAAGAGGGAAATTCTTTTAGACATGGGCAAAGGTCTACGTGTTGGAAGAAAGATGACAAGTGTAAAAAGATTTTTCAGTTCCCATTTGTGAACAAACCCCATAACATTAACCTAGTCAAAATCAGGATACAAAACCTGATGCTCACCACAGCAGCCCGCTCTGAGTGCCCCCTACCTTGCAGCACAGGAATCCTGAGTAACAATTGTGCCATCCCAGTTCAAGATGCGTCTTAGAATCACAGGCTCTCCAGCCAAAGAAACAAGTCCAGACTCTGCTTTGCTGAACCCACACTGTTGTAACCCTGCTGGACCTGCCCCACCAGCTGCACTCATGTGGGTCCAGCATTCCCACCTTGTGCCTCCCTGCATTAGGGGACCTGGGGTCACCACCGGCTGGTCCCAGACCCTCTCACCTGGGAGCTGTGCCCCACTTTCCCTGCCAACACCAAATGGCACAACAGGACGGGAGGAAAATGGGTGAGCTGATGGGCTGGGGAGACCATTTATGTCCAACACCATCCCCATGTACCAGGCAGCCCTGGCTGTGCCCTGGAAAAAGGCATCACGGGGTACAGGCACCACATGCAGCCCTCAGGAGCCAGCGCAGAGCAGCTGACACACCTCTGGCCCACAGTGGTCATTCTCATTTGCCTGAAAGCCAGAGGATGTGCCACCCCCACCTGCTGCCTTTGAGGAGCCCCCTCCTCCCGAGCCCAGCTGTGTGTGATGCTGGGGCAGCTCCTCTCAGGGACGGAGCAGCCCCAGGGCAGGCGAGGGCAGCCCCTGCCCAGAGCATCAGCACGGCTGATTACCTCTGAGCCCCGCTCCCCCAGGAGCCCCCCTGGGACTTAACTCCTCCATAATTAATTTGAGTGCCTCTGTGCTGCCCACTGGGCCTCCCCAGCACAGATTACTCACCCCACTGTGAAAGCAGAACATTAAGAATGAGTCCAGAAGATGAGAGGTCCTGGCTCCCTGACAGCCCCTGACTGATGGCTGCTTTGGGAGGCAGCTGAGGCTGCACCGGCTCTCACAAGAGTAGCAGCTCTGCCAGAGGGTGATCCCAGCACCCACATTTCCACATGGCTGGGAGGGAGGCAGGAACTCCCCAAAAGCTGAGCAGGAATGGTGGGGTGTGTGTTTGAGGGAAGGGTGAAGCCTTTAACTAGAAGAGATGCCTGTGCTGCCAGTAAGGTCTTTAATTGATTCTGGGAGAGTGATTTCTAAATTACATCCTGACGTGTACACTGCAATCGATAAACGCATTAAGGAAGGAGCCTGCCTGCCCTGGGTTGGGCTGCTCCACGCCATTCCCACGTTCCCTGCTCCCTGCCCTGGGAGCATCAGGGCTGATGCTGCAGCACCTGGGGATGTGCCCACAGAGCACCCCTGTCCAAGCAGGCTCCCCCACACCTGGGAAGGGTGCAGGCATCCAAAACACTGATTTTCCAAGGATTAGTGCCATTCTTTCTCTGCCATAGAGACAGAATGCTGTACCAGAATGGGGCTTCCACTGCAGCCTTGAGCTCCTGCTCTTACCCTGCTCTCCATCTCCTGGGTACTTCTGACAAACTAATTCAATCTGGAAAACCAAGAGTGAGGCAGAGTGGTCCTTTCCATAAGGATGTGTCAAAAATCCTGAAGAGCTTGGCTGCCTGCCTATTTTCAGATGACAGGTTTAGGAAAGGGTTTACCATCTTTAGGAAGAGTTTAGTGATTTGAAGAAGCTGCCTGGAAGTTCCTGCTCTGCCTGCACAAACCCCTGGCACATCCCTGCTGCCTGAAGAGAGAGATGGAAGCTAGGAAAACAAAAGCAAATACAAACACTTCAGCCTATTTATTAAAAAAGTTTACAAAATGATGAGTGAAAGACAGCTAATGATGCATCGTAGAGTTAGTGCCAGGGAAAACATTCCAAATTAAAGTCCTCAAATATGAAAAGAATCAACATTTAATAAGACAGTTAATGTATGTTATTTAAATGTCACTTCATTATTAAAAGTGTATATTTTTTAGGTTTAATAACCATGTAATTGAGGCATCCTTTCTATAGTTAAGCCTTGGCAAATATGTTTTTCATAATTAGCCAGTATTTATTTAACATGCAATAACCATCCCATTAAATTTAATGACTTCAATTAATAGGTACAAAGGGGCCTTTTTTAATGTCAATACGTATTCCTAAAGCCACTTTCCCGATGCAGTGTCACGAGGAAGCTCAGCCACCCGGGGGTGACCAAGGAGGGCAGGTCCCCGAGCCCAGCCAGGCTCTGCTGGTGCCTCATGGCAGGAATGGGGATAGGCAGGTGGGGAGGGGGAGCTCCCATCCCAGCCAGGGCTTGGGGGTCACAAAGAGGGGGATGCCAGCAGAAACCCTGTGGGACCCAGCCCGTCCCTGCTGGCACTGCTCAGCCCACAGCCCTGCTGCTGGCAGTGAGGCTGCAGGGCAATATCCCGGGGCAGGGAGGCAGCAGAGGCTCAGCCTGACACGGTCAGAGCTCAGCCTTGCAGCCCACATTAGAGAACAGCCCAGGGTAAATTAACTCCCTTAACGAACCATCCAGTCCAGAGTTATTAACTGGCTCCTAATAAACCCCAGCACGACACTGTGCCTGCAGCAATCCCACTGGGCTGTAGAGCCCCACTCCATTGGAAATGAAAGCCCCATCCTGCAGACACAAACCTCCGCTACAGCCCATGCACCTTCCTGGCCCTTGGCTGGGGCTTTGCTGTCACTTCCCAAGATCCCTGCACCCCTGTGAGCTCTCCCACTTCCCTCAACCCTGGCAGGACCCCCAAATGCCTTTCCCCATCCTATGGGCTCTGCTCCCCCCATGAGCCTCAGCCCACATGCCAGGGACTTGGATTTGTCTGAGGGCAGAAGCACCTGAGGAATAGACGAGGGGATGCAAACTCAGGCACACAGGGGCAAACCCTTGGAAAGCAAAATCACTGCTTGTGGGGAGCAGCACAGCAGAAACACATCACCTCTGTGCCCTGTCAAATGTGCTGGAGTACAGAGCCACAGCAGCCAGCCCCAGGGCAGCCAGCAAGGGAGGTGCTCCCCCAGGGACCCCAAAGTGCCAGTGGCCAAGGCCAGCAGCCAGCACGGCTCCAGGCTTGCCCTGGGTGCAGCTGAGGGAACCCTTGTGCTCCCCTGCACCCCGGTGGCCACCTCACCTGGGGAGGGGATGCCGGCTGCAGGCACCAGCTCAGGTCACATCCTCCTGACCTGCAAACCAGTGAGGTGATGTTGGAAATGCTCATAGCAGCCTGGGGACTCTGAGGAGGTGGTTGCAAGCTCCACTTTTCTTTACCAGTTGTTTTGGGCCAGAACAAGGCTTAAGAGACACTAAATCCTTGAAGGCAAAGGATTATAGATTGGGTTATACCTCTGGCTGTGCTGACCTAGGCTCAGCGTGACTTGGATCACCCTAGGACAGAGATCCAGCTCTAGGAGAACCAACATTTCCAAAAATACCCATCACATAGCCCTGGGGCTTTTCTTGTACCCCCAAATTATTCCTCCCTCTCCCAGCCTTTTCCATCAGGACATGGCAGGGGTCGTGGGGCAGCCACCACCTCACTGCCTCAGTGTCCCTGGCACCTCCTTCCCCAGCTAGAACCCTCTGAGGCCATTTGCAAGGAATGGTCAGAACACAGCGAGGCTGGAGCAGATTGGGGAAGCATATGTCTCCACACATATCCCAGGGCACGGAGAGAGATGCCAGCAGCACTTCCAGCCTCCACTGGGCATCGCTCCGGCTGCCGGCGCCCGCCCCGCGCGCAGCGAGGCACAGGATCAGCCGTGATCAGTGAATCCCAATTAATGGTGGTATCGGTATTTAAGGGACCCCATTGTGACAGTGCTGCCGGGAGCTGGCTGCAGCCATCTGCTCCCCCAGCCTGGGGACCCTGGTGCCTGTGGGGGACGGACCAGCGATGTCTGACTGCCGCCCTCTCCTCCCTGCAGCTCGGCTAGGATGGCTTGCACAGCCGATGGGGTTATTTAGAGCCTCAAACCGGGCACAGGCCGCCATCGGCGCTGCTGCCAACCTGCGAACAGCTGCCTGCACCGATGCGGCCGTAAATTACCCGCGGAGCCATTGGGGACCCGCACCGAGGGCAGGCGGCAGCGGCCGCAGCCCCGCACCGAGCCCTGAGCAGGCAATGAATCCTCGTTAGCACTGATGGGCTTGCGGGGTGGTGCTCCTGCAGCGGGGCTCTCTCCCCCTTGGTACTCCTCCTTCCCCAGTGTCCTCCTCTCTGCCAACTCCTCGTACCCCTGTCCCACCTCCTCCCCTCGTCCATCACAAGTTATGCTCGTTTCCTCCGGAGCTGCTCCGTGGCACCGCTCCCATCCCCAAAGCCGGGGCGGGGCTGGTCCCTGCCTGCCGCACCTGGCACCCTGCAATGGACACCGGGGCTTGTGCATGCTGTGCCACAGCCTCAGGGACCAGCCTTTTCTGGCTTTCCGGGACTAAGGCAAAGCCGAGACAAACCACAAGGGCAGCCCCAGGGCCCAGCCCCACGCTGCTGCACTCACTGGGCATGGGCAGAGTGCAGCCCAGCCAGGACAGCCCGGCAATGCTGAGAAGGGACGTGTCATCCCCAGTGTGACATCCCTGAAGCAAGCAAATGCCGCTTCTCACACAGCAGATGGCAAATCCTGCAGCAGGGAGGGGAAGAGGGGTGCCCATTAGCACCCCCAGCTATCGCCTTAACTCTGCATCTCCCTTCTCAGGGCTGGGAGCCAGCACCGGGCCCTCCCCTCCACCACTCTCTTCCTGCCAGCTCCAGACATCCCCAAGGACACCCCACACAACCAGGGACCAACTTCTGACTCGTGTCCCCAGCCCTCTGCATCCCGGTCCATCAGTCATTGCTCCAAGAGGAACCACGAAACTGCAGCAAAAAAAGGACCCTGATTTTAAAGAAAATAACAATTCTAGAATAAATAAATAAATAACAAGCCCAAGCACAAGTCTGCTTTTAAATTCAAATGTGCAATATGGCCCAGAGCCTCAGAGCCAGAAGGAAACTACAGATTTGGGCAAGGAAACAGAGAATATTTCACTTCAGCTCAGTCCAAGCCGTCATGATTTACCCAGCAGTGAGGTGGGGAGAATGCTGCTCCCTGAGGGCTCTGCAGCTTCACCATTCACCCCCGTGCTCTCCACTCCCAGGCTGCTGCCCTGGACTTAAAAGGTTTCTCCAGACTCTCACGTCTCATCTCAACTCCCCATCATGTCCCACCAATTCCACTTCAGAGTCACGCTGTGCCAGGATGGGGAGTTCTCCCTGGGGCTCCTGTTGGAACATCCAGGTCCATGGACATCATGGTCCTGCCCTGCTGGGACCCAGGACTGACCAAACAGGACCCAACACCCAGCCCTGTGTGCAGGGCTTCTCTGGAGTCACAGACACACCAGTGACCGCAGTGGTGCCTGTCCACCTCAGGTTGGGCACTTCTGGGGCAGCAACACCAGGACCTTTTCTGTCTCTACACCTACCTGACAGGAGGATGTAGCCAGGTGGGGATCAGTCTCCTTTCCCAGATAACAAGTGACAGGACGAGAGGAAACAGCCTCAAGTTGTGCATGGGGAGGTTTAAATTGGATATGAGGGAACATTTTTTCACTGAAGGGGCTGTCAAGCAGTGGAATAAGCTGCCCAGGGAGTCTCTCTCTCTCTCAGAAACGGAATATTTCACTTCGGCTCAGTCCGAGCTGTCATGGGCATCACCCAGACAATGTCGGGAGCCCGTTCCATCCCCTCTGCACGCTCGGGGGCGGCTGCTTGTCCCGCACCAGGCCGGGACCCTCCCCGAGATGCGCCCAGGGCAGCGGGGACCCGCCCGGCCCTGGCCCCGGCCCCAGCCCCGCCGGTGGCCCCGGCCCGATGGAGCGGCGGCGGCAGCGCGGACCGACAGTGCCACCTGCTGCTGCTGCTGGCGGCACCGGGGCACCGAGCGAGGCACCGAACCAGGCACCGAGCGGGGCACCGAGGCACGGAACCAGGCACCGAGCGGGGCACGGAGCGAGGCACCGAGGCACCGAACCAGGCACCGAGCAGGTCGCGCTCGGAGCCGGCCCCGCGGGCGCGCTCGGGGCGCTCCGCATCCCCGGGCAGCGCCGGGCGCTGGGGACCCCGCGGGATGCCCCGCATGGAGCAGGCGACAGGAGGTGACAGCGAGCCCGGAGCAGGGGGAGAAGGTCACCATAAATCCCCCAGTCCTGTTTTCCCAGCGTCAGCAGATGTCCGGAGCTCAGCGCCATGAACCCCACAGGGCGGGGAAGGCACAAGGGCACGGTTGTGCCCAGGGCCATGTCGGGACGGAGGAGCTGCAGGAGCGCGGCTCCAAAGCCCCGACACCCTGGTGTGGATGCGTTACCCAGGCCAGAGCATTCCCACAGCCACAGCCCGAGGATGACCCTTCAGGGGGTTCAGGGCAGCTGCTCCCACTCCTGCTGGCACCAGGACACTCCTGGAGCTGGGAATAGGAGATCCCCTGAAAACAGCACAGCTTTCCCTAAAACCATGGGGACAAAACGCTGGGGCATCACCCCTGAGCAAAAAGAGCAAAGTGGGGGTGTAGGGTGGGCTCCTGAGGGGTGTGAGGGCGCATCAGAGGTGTCAGACACAGCATGTCACCATGTCACCGTGTCACACATCCCACACGCGGCCGCCAGGGCATTCTGACGCAGAAATCGGGGATATAAAGGCTGCAAAGTGCTGTGACATCCCCACGCCCCCGTGGCACACGCACATCATCCGCAGCAAACACGGGGAGAAAGGTGGGGCCCCAGCACGGGGTGTGAGGAAATCTGCTTCACAAATTACCGTTAGTACCAAATGTCCCTTCTTATCAAGACTGGACGGGTATTCAATTTTCTCTTCAAACGCCTGCCTTCTGAAATGGTAATAGAATTTCAAATCTAGGGGAAAAGGGAGGAGAAAAACTGAATATGCAAGGATTAACAATGAGAGAGACAAAGAAAGAAATAATACCAAAAAAATATAGTCAGAGCCTTTGCAGGAATTAATTAAATACAAATATAAAGAGAAAATTAGGTCTCATGCTTAGGAGGGGGGAGAAAAAGGATATTTTCCGAGTTTAATTAACCTTTTTTTGCCAAGAACAATGAAGAGGAAGGGGGAAGGGAGGGAGAGGAGAGCAGAAACTCCTAATTGTTTTGCCTTGCAGGAGATAATTACAGCAGCCAGCCAGGTCAGGGTCTGCCCACACGGGTTTGGGGTGCATGGGTCTGGCCATGCACGTCCTGGGATTGTGTGCACATAACAGCTCATTTGTTGGCTCTGACTGGGACATGGAATGGGAGGAGCAAAGGCAGAGCTGGGGAGAGCTGTGGTCCCCCAGATGCCAGGCAGCTCAGGGAGGGGACATCTCCTCCCAGCAGGGCCATGGGGAAGGGGACAGGGCTGAGCATCACTGCTGGTGGCCATGGTGGCTGCCAGGGCTGTGAGACAACCTCCATCCCCACACTCCTAGATATCTTGTTTGCAGGTTTGATATCTGTGGTGCTCAGAGGCATCAGTCACAGGGTGACAGCTGGGGGGTCTGATGGGGTTTAGAAGCATCTGTTGCAAAATTAATGATCTTTGTCACCACTGGCCCCTCCTGGGGAAAGGGGAGGATCCAGGCAGGGGTAGCAGGATGAAAAGTGACAGGACAAGGAAAGGAAAAGTGATGCTGCTGTTTATATGAGCACCTGCCTCCAGGTCCTTGCTCCAATGCCTCTGTTCTCTATTGCTGGCCACATGGGAACTGTTTGGCCACAGCCTGGACTCCTAAAGATGGGAAGTGACAGATTTGGAGAGCAGGACCTCTGCAAACATTACCAGCAGGTCAACACAGCACCCAGCTGCAGGAGCAGCATTGCCTCTGGGCACTGCCAGACACCCAGGCTTACACCTGGTGGTGTGCCAGCAGCACAGTGACACTCACGGCCACTCACACAACCCCAGGGACCAGGAGCCGTGGAAATAGGCCACAGGCCTCTCAATAAGGGGTGAAGGACAGCACCATCCTCCTCCTCTGGGTCCCCATGCTGAGGCTGCTTCAGGAGCTGCTCCTGGAGGAAAGCACAGAGCTCTGGGGCCAGGGAAACACTGCCATGGCAGGTTACACGATGCTTTTCACTGCTTCCTTTTGATGCCTCCAGTGCCACAGGGTCTGGAGCAGGACCTGTCTCACTCTAACACCAGCTGGGTGAGGCAGAAACTTCCCAAGGATTGTGACATGTAACATCTTTGTGCCTCTGCCCATGGAGGTGTCCTCTGGCCCAGCATCACAAATTCCCCCAGAGCAGTGCAAAGCCCCCTGCTCACCCCCAACCCCACCTCACCAGGGTCACTCCATCACCATCACGCAGGTGCTCAGGTGGGCGATGGAGAAGCCAGGGCTCTGCTCCTGGGGGAGGCTGCAGAAGAACCAGCCCTGCTGGAGAACCAACAGGGCTGGATCTCCAGCAAGGACCAGCTGCACTGAAGTTTCAGCTGGATGACAGAGGGAAAAATTCATCATTCCCAGGCAAGTAGCTCCTGAAAGGCAGAAGCTGAAGACATGGACCTCTGCAGAGGTCTGGCCTTGCCAGCAGAGCACCACCCAGGACAGGCTACAGATTATCTGGGAAGGAGGACAGGGTGATTAGTAAGTTAAAATCAACACCAGCAAGTGTTTATTTAACAAACACAACTCCTTATCTGTCCAGGAATAGATTGCAAAATTATTCAAGAGTCTTCAGTGTAAATTATTCTCAGTATAAAAATTGTTTAAATTGCAAGCTGGGAATATTACTGTGAAGTGTACAAGGTATGTGGTAAATTATGTAACCTATTTATGTAATTTATAAATTGAGTTACATAAATTAGCTACACCAGGTACAGCATGAATGTCAAATTGTATTGTGACTCAATTGTCACAATAATGGCTCAGCATCAGATTAGCTCGAGGATTAATCCAGACAGTACAAAGTCTGGATGTTACAAATAAATAAATATAAATATCAAACTGTACACTAACAGCTCAAACTAGAAAGTCATTAGCATTAATAAAGTGCAACCACTCAATTACTTGTCAGGGGAAGTAAAATGAGGCAGAGTCAGCAGGATCAGTTTGCTTTTCAGATTGCACAGCTGTGCCCACAGTCAGTACCCTGCAAAGTGCTTTAGGGAAGGCAGAAAGTACCTAAGGCTTCTCCATGTCTCTGTCTCACTGCTGGGGTAGGGAGTATCTCTGCTATCAGTAAGGGGCTACAAAATCACTGATGACTTTGCAATAAGAAGTTTGGACTAAGAGCACCATTACACTACTTGATACACTGTGCACAGGTCCATGGAAAAGTCCATTAAATTATTGTATAGCTCTGAGACTCACCTGCCATTCTCACTCACCCAAATTTTCAGGGCTTGGAGAATCCTTAGAAAACCTGAACCAAGGCCATTAGTTTAGTTCCCACGTTAAGAGTCAAAGGTACATTTTTAACCACTCCTTTTCCCTGAGCACTTCCTCTTCACTCCCATAAACTACTCAATCCCCAGGGCTCAACACAGGAGGGAAAACCCTGGGCCAGGCACAGCCTCCTTGGATATACAGACACCAGGAGAGGGAAGGTGCTTCTCCTGCAGTCAGCAGGTAGAGATTTGATATAACTTTAAAAACCTGGAAAAGACTTTTGGGAGAATATGTAGGGATATACAGCAACAAGAAGAAATATTTCAGACTGGTTTACAGATTACTTAATCCTAAAATCTAAGGCTGGATGGAAAGGACCTGATTCTTGTGGAGCAGATGGAGAAAGGAGAGCACAGAGAGCCAGGAGCTCTCCCCAGGGTAGCCCCATGAGCCACCTTTGATGCTTTTTGCTCCATGGTCCACATTCTCAAAGGCTAGTGAAAGGATAGTGAAAGGCTTCCAAGTTTCAGAAGTTTTCACCTTGTACTCCTCATTAAAATCCAATTTCCTTTCAAGTTGAGAATGGCAGAATTCTGCCCTCCAGAGAACAGCTGTGACTCTGCTGCCATCTGCATGCTCAGGAGTGCTGCAAGGTCTGCAGCAGTGTTGGAGCTCCCAGCCTCAGGGGTGACTGCAGAGAGATGTGGAGCACAATTCTCTGGAGTAAAGTAAATAAAACCTCCCTGGAATGGGAGTGCTTAGTTTTTCCAGAGAGCTGAGTTTTGACCTCCAAACCCACAAGGTAAGCACTGGTTGGCAGTGACCAAGTTCACAGCCAGAAGAATGATACAGATCACCTTAAATTTATGGCATGCAAGTGGGTCTCATTTTTCTGTGCAGTTCCTTGCAGTGTTGAATGAAGTTCTTTCACCCAGCAGAAGAACCAGACTTTGAAACATGAGCCCATCAATCACAAAGAAGCAAATGTATCTTTCCCCTGCTGCTACACTTGGATACTGTCACCTCAACATTAGATTCCTATAACCTAGAGGGACCTAATCACATTCATTGCCTCCAAGTAGCCTCCAATAAAGCTCCTGGAGCTTTGGATCAGCAGTCAGCAGTACAGGACCACCTGCAGCCCCAGAGGAGCACATCTGCTTTGTTTTCTGAGAAGCTGAGGAGCCAGACCCTGCTGGCTGAGGGTACTTTCACACAGATAATCAGCTTTAGACTCTGAAGCATGAACCTCTTCTTTATCTGTTTGGCCACAGACTGAATGGCAACCCTTTCCTTCAGACAGCAAAGCTCCTTTTTCCTAGCACAGGCACATGTGGCCAATGAGTGGCTGGGTGGAACCAACAGCTGGCACTGAGGTTTCACAGCTGAATATTAAATACATTACTGTGGATATTCTGTTTTGTAATCCACCCTCCAGTTTGGGAATGTAAACTTCAGGATACCAGAAGGCACTATATGAAAATAACTAGAATGGAGTCTTCAAACAAATGGATGAGTATTTTCTCTTTTTGTAACCTCTTTAAGTTAAAGACCCCACAGCACTGCACAAGCACCTGATTTAAGTCTGGAAGAAGCCCAGCACACAAATAATTCCACTGTTTGGACAGCCCTGTGTGCTTTGTCACTGTACACCCCACTGAGATGCAGAGATAGAACTGGGAGCAGGCACCCAGTCTATGCGACCACCACAGATCCCCAGTGTGATCCATTTAATCCAGTAAATTCCAACCCAAGCAAGTTGCCAACAGCTGCCAAGAGCACTCTGGAAGATAAAGAGTAGAGGGGAACAAGTCCCAACACAGAATTTACTTATTTTCCTTTGCAAAAGAAAAATAAGTAAGGATTAAAGGGACTACAAAGGCTGTTTCAGTGAGACAGTCCACAAAGAACAATTTCCCAGCCTTTTGTAATCTTTTATTTTGGCTGGTATGATTTAAGCTAAGTCCTGAACTGCCATTTCCCCTCTGTCTCATTAAGAGCTGCAAAGCTCCACTGCAGTCACTGGCCAGGCTTCTTCAGCAGTTCAAATGCTACTACAGGAAAAGTAAAGATTTAATTTTTAAAAAGCCATGTTCACACATGGCTTTATCAAATGGCAAGAGTTCAAATCTCTCCCTTGGTTCAGCCACTTGGAGGAGGACTGCAGGCAGCACTGGCAGAGTTCCTGTTTACTTGTTTTATGATGGTTGTAACGAGGAAGCCATTAAATTAATAGCCGTGCTTTATTTTTAATGTTATGTTTAGCTAATCCTGACTTACAGTGGCACTCCCCACTAGCAGAAAATAAAAATCAAACTCACTATGATGGTGGACTCTCTTGCCACCAAGAAAATGGGAACAGTGGGAAGTTCAAGAGGACACGGAAGGGAAAAAATAACATCCTTTTCATTCCTCCTGAGGGAGTGGCACTCATGCCCTCCACTGGTGGCCATTAGAGAGATTAACTCAGACTGTTCAAGGGCTAAATATCACAAAAGCTCTGCCCCACTGGCAAGGAGGAGACGCCCACCCAGAGACTCCAGCAGAGCTGCTCATGTACAGGTGCACATGCAGGAGGCACAGATGGAGGCTTTGGGTGACTCCAAATTGTTTTCTGGTCTTAAACACTGAAGGTAACTTGTTTTTTTTAATTCTGTAGAGCAGGCAGTAGGAAGTGTACAGGACTGAACTGCATGCACCAGTTTGCCAAAAATGTTAGCACTAGATGGGAATGAAGACAATTTACCCTGCAGCTGTCACCCCAATATCAACTCAGTATTCAGAAAGGACTTTGAAACTAAACTCTCAGGGATCCATAAGGAGGTGAATAGATTCTAACTCCTCCAAAAGATCCAAGTAAGCCTAAGGGCTTTGTTTCAATTAATGTCAACTAGCAAACCTGCTCCAAAGACACCAGAAATTATTTTTAAACAGACTTTCTGAAAACAAAGGAAGATGCAAAGTAGGAATCAAATTGAGATTCCAAGTCCCTGCTGCCTCTTCTCCTGCACTCCCTGGGACAGCAGGCCTGCCATGCAATAGCTCCCATACAGAACAGCACAGGGCAGCAGGAACCAGACAAGTGCTATCAACATCTCGTAGCAAATGGCACAAACGAAATGGCTGGATAAAGCTCAAGCTATTCCAATGAGGGCAACCGGGGAGAGCATCTAATTTAGGCCATTCACAAGGGGAAATCAGCTACAGGAGCAGTTTGTTACATAGCCCTGAGGGAACAATTGATTTCAACTTGGAAAGAAAAGTTTGTGTGCTGCTCTCCCTAGGAAGATGACAGAGGAAAGTTCCCTGCCATGCTCTGACCTCTATAAAAAAGTCTGAAAGAGCACACGTGTCATTAAATCCAAGACACACTTTTGACTGGGAGCTCTCCTGAGACCATTGGCTGCTCCATTTGCTTCCTCTGGCTTTGCCCCAGGCTGCAAAACCACCATTCTGCCAGCACAATTACACAACAGAGTGGGAGATGGAGGGGCAGCATGACTGGCCTGAACAGCCCCAGCTCAAAGGTGACACAGCCCAATCACTCCAGTCCACACCAACCTTTGCTCCCCCAAGGAATCAAGAACAGGGAAATTGAGGAGAATCCAACACACACCAAGAGCAGAGTGATAGGGCTGGCAAGGCAGGTAAGACAGCTCAGGAATATCACATCCAGCTTTGGACAAGGATAAAACCCACATGAATGGGAACAGGGGTTACATGTCACAGGACCATGAACAGCCCTTCAGGCTCCCAGGGGTTCCAAAAGAGGGATGATAACAGCCCACTGGGGGGGCACAAGACAAGAGAAGAAAAAGGTGGTCTGGAGACACATACAAGACTGGCAATGAAGCACCTGAGGGAGTCAGACACAAACAATTTATCAACAAGTTACAGACAAACACTTTTAACCAGTTTGGAAATAAAAAATAACAAGAACTTGAAAGACAAATTGAAAAATTCTGCTTGGAAAAGGAGCACACAGCATGAGATCACAGGACTCAGCAGACTATAAAATAGGAAATGAGACTTACTCTTCTCCCCCTACAGCTACACAAAACCCTCCTACATAGATTACAGACAGACTTGGCAATTGCCTTCCTCCTCCTGCCTCCCCTGTTATGGACAAGGCAGAGAAGGTAGCTGCCTAAATGCAGAGAGGATATTAGATAAAGCATCTTGCAAAGCCAAGTGTGAAATATTAACAGCAGGAGGCAACGGGCTGAGTTTTTATGCAAGATCACAAATTTGGTGCTTGGAGTGTCGGTGATGTTCTCACACACTGGAATCTCAAAGTGCTGCTTGTTGAATGTTTCATTTACAGAGCTACTCAGGCCCACTGGAAATTTTTTATCAGTTCTGTTATTTCCTGTATCTTCTCTTACTTCTCTGGTTTTGTTCTTTTCTCTTCCTGCAAGGCTAAGAAATTATGCATGAATAAAAAGGTTGTTCTTTCCATTCATCTGGCAAGTTTTAAAACAATTCATACTCTTAAAGCAGGCACTCTGCAAGCTGTATTTTCACACGAAATTACCCCAATTGTGTGCACTGCATCCAAATCACCGGATGCATTTGTACACAAAATTACCCAGCTTGCAGAGAACTGCAATAAGCAGGCAAGCAAAATGGACATGCACTGCTCAGCTGAAGGGAGCACTGTGCTGCACCTGGCCACAGGAAGGTTTGGTTTTAGTTGGTGAAACAGGTATTCCTGGCCACAAAAGAGCTGTTTTTTATGCAGCACAGACAGCAGCATGATGGCTGCCTCTACCCCACCTCAAATTTGCCTTTGGAAGAAACTGCCTCTAATTCAGCTTCCACAATGGATTCAGACCTTGTTTATCCTGCTGTCCCTGTTCTCCATTAGTGCCAGCTGTGGTGGTAGCGGTGTGGAAAGGACATCCATTCAACACTGGACACCAGGCTCCAGGAATAATGATCTCTGCCACTCTGGAGCATAACTGACACCTGCTGTCACCATCTTGCACAGAAACAAAATTGGTCTGAAAATCCCACAAGGAGTCAAGGAGAAACAAGGAGAGGGAGCCTAGGAGAAGGTGCAGGGCTTCTTCCTTCTTTTCAAGGGCCTTGGTACTACAGGAGCAGCAAAGATGAGGGGGAAGAAAAAACATTCACTCAAGAAGCTCTGTTACCTGCACATTTTTTACTTGGATAGAAGCTGAGACACTGCAACTGAACTTCATCCTCAGCAGTTTCCTATTGACATCCCTGGTGATTGTATTTTCTCCCAGGCTCAGGTGTCTGAGCTGGTGATTAGGGCAACAGCAGCAACAAAATTGCCTCTGGGCACTAGGAAACACCAAAGGAACAGGACTGCCTGAAAAGCAGATGGGGCCACAGTCCCCACGGACATGATCACCAAGAAGTTTGTAGACATTTAGCACAGAGTAAGCTAAAATCAAACCCAACACAGCAGGACAGAGGAGTTTCTCACTTCAAGGCTGTGCCACAAATGAATGTCTGTCCTCAGAAACTTTTGGAGACAGAGTTAGGCAAGCCAGTATTGAAGTGCAGTGACAGGTAAGAGGTGTATTGTCAGCTAACAATCAAGCAGTCCCTCATCTGGAGGTACTGGATAGCCTTTGAGTGCCACTTGGTCCTTGTTGGGCTGCACACAGAAGCAGTGCACCTGGCCAACATTAGCTGTGGCTGTTCCATTTATGATTTTATGGCTGATTCCGTCCCTACCCCCATCAAGTTCACTGTCTGAATGATCACATCTGTTTATGTTCCACAGACACCTGTGTATCTTGAGATGACAGCAACTCCCTGAATGCTGTAATCAGTTATTTCTCAACAGAGGAATTGCCAATTTGGTAAATAAAGCTCATTATAAAAGAACATGAAAATGTATTACAGTTGCCTAACAGAGAAAATTGCCCAGCGCCGCCAAATAATCAGCCCTGGCATCACAGTCCCCCCCAATTTAGGGCAACTGAAATAATAACATGCAAATTACTCATGCAAGGCAATGCTGGACAGGGGCAAGAGGAAAATGAGGAAGAGACAAAATAGATACTTTTCTCTTCAGACCAACAATAATTTCAAACCTAGTCAGAGGCAGACCTTGGTGCTCTAAATCTCTGCCTGTAGAGTCAGAAGTTCTGTGGCTATCCCAAGCAGATCCAAAAACTGGCATGGCAGCAGCAGCAAAAGCCCACCCAGTCCTGCTCCAACAGATCCGAGGGCACTAATTGTCCTGCTTTGTTTTGGAAAACTTGCTCTTCCTCCCTTAGGGACAGCAGGTTTGACCTACACAAAGACACAGAGCTGGAATTTTTGCAAGATCTGAGACTAACGGAGATAAGCCATGCGTAAGCAAACATCACTTCTGAGGATGAAAAGTGTTGTGGCACCAGCTCTCAATAAGAAGGAAAGGCATTTAGTTGCTTTAATGGAGATGTAAAGCACTAAGTTGCTGTCTAAAGAAAAAAGAGACGAAGCAGAATATAACACAGAAAACAATTCTCAGCCCCCCTCATCCATTTTCATAAACACTGCATTAAACTCTGACACGACCTCCAAAAATCCATGTTCACATTCTTCAAAAACTGTCAGACACAGTCAGAGAGGACAGAGGAAGCTAATGCTGCCAGACAGAGAAGCTGTACCCAGAGAAAAGGAATCAGGTTACCAAACCAGACCTGCTCCCCTGGATTGCTGACAGGCCTTTTGCAATTCTGCCACACCTACCTCTAGGAGAATAAGATTCCAGAGGCATCCAGCATCCTCCATTCCTCATGCAGCAAGGAGAGGGCTCAACACAGAGCCCAAGGATGAAAGGGACAGTGGTTTATGGCAGACACAGCAGGAACTGCACACAAGAGCTTGTGAAAAGAAACAAAATTTGGGCTCTGCAGGCAAAGGTTTTTCCAGTATGATTCCACACTACCAGTTCCCTTCAGGCAGGACTTTGTAACCAAGTACTTTCAAATAAGGCAGTCAACCTGGGACCAAAATGAACAAGTTTTGTGATTTATAAACTGTGAAAATACTGCTATTGAAATACTGCTATTCCTCACACTCATTTGGAGTTTTTGTTGGCATTGGCAATAGGCAGAAAACAGCAGTTGACAAACTCATGGGACTGAAATATCTCACAGCACACAGTGACTGTTAAACACTTTATTGTTTAGGAGGGAACCCTGGAAGGGAAGGAATGTGCCTGCTGGTGTAACCAATGGGAGCATGCTAGGAACAGTTAATCCTAACAAGCTACTCAGGGTTACTTCCAAATACTTGGGACCTCTTTCTCCAGAGCAAACAGACACAACAGCTCATGAAACTCAGATGGAGGTTGGTGAAACTGACGTTAGAGCTGGATGAACCAGGCTTGTGTTGGAGCAAGACCCTAAGCTATGAGCTATGCTGGAAGCACCTGGGGCCAACACAATTCTTTACATTGCAAAACAATGAAAAGAACCTATAGCATCCCCTGCTCCTGGGACCCTTCTCCCACCCCCAAGGAACATCCATTGAGACTGATACATGCAGGCATT
Organism: Zonotrichia albicollis; assembly: GCF_047830755.1. NCBI lineage: Eukaryota > Metazoa > Chordata > Aves > Passeriformes > Passerellidae > Zonotrichia > Zonotrichia albicollis. The sequence continues at coordinate 10,762,092 of NC_133830.1, forward strand.
AGAAGAGGAATCATGTTGTATTGTCTTGGTGATGGAGGGCAGAAGGCACTGGTTTTGGTCAGTGTCTGTCCAGAAGGATGCTGGAGCTTCCAAGGGTGTCCGTGGTCCCTGTCCTCTGCTCTTTGGCAGATGATGTTTATCCAGAATTAACTAACAGCTCCTGGAGAAAAAAGGAGACAAAAGGAAAAGGCAGTAAGTTAATTATGCAGTTGTTGACATGGGAATGTTAACATCAGAAATGAAAGAGTAGCACTGGCAGGGTGAAAATCCCTCAGAAAAACCTTCAGCTTTCACCTACTGTAAAACACAAGATATTCAAGGGGAGAGGAGTGTGGAAGCAAGAAAGCAGCTCATGATACCAAACATAAGGCTCAGTCTGTGATCAAGAGCACATGGTCAGTTGCAACAATGAGGATTGTAAATCCACTGGCCTACAGTGGGACAGAACAGCTGTGACTTCAGGTAAGCCTTGGAGCAGTGAGTAAGTGCAACCCCACACTAAGTCCTGCCTCAGCACAGGAGGACATAGGAGCACTTTGATTAGCTGCCATCAAACACACACACACACACACACACACACACACACACACATATGCTCCCCATTCTCCCATCCTGGAACAGGATCAATATAAGACCACCAGAGAAGTGAGAAGAAGAAAGATGGGGACCCAGAGACCACCCTAACTCCTAACATATCTGACAGTCTTTATTCTATTAAGACCCAAGCCTTCCCAAAATTCAAAGCAAAATCACGTCTGCTTTGTCCCCACAGAAACCTTCTAAGCAGTACCTCCTCAGATCCTGCAGGTATCTGCATATGAGCTGTGAACTTCTGAAGGTTAGTGTAAGACAGAAAGCTTCAAATTAGGAGGTTTTTAGGATGGAGATTGCAAAGTCTGCTGTGATCTCTTCCTATTTTTATCTTATGGCATCAATCAAGTTAAAGAAATCAACAATGCCATCAGCAGTGGATGAGAACACACATGACACCAGCTGTAGCACCTCTCCCTCTGAGGATCTGAGAAATCAGTGCTGGATCCCAATGTGGGCAATCAGCTCTCCTGCAGCAGCAGTGGCAGGGCTGTGTCCGTGCTCAGGAACAGCAGGATCAGAGGGTAAGCCCACCCACAGGCTACTTCATTCTCATGCTCTGGATATATGCAGGTGCCTTTTTTTGGGAGAGCAGACACTGCTGATCCATGTTAAGAGGACCCAGCTAAAGCCAACCAGAGAAAGATAAATGAACACCTCACTGCATACAGTCTCATTGCCCGTTTTTATTAGGGCTGTATTTGAGCTCAGTTCCAGACATTTGCCTTTCTGAGGAGAGGAGCTGAGCTTTCTTCAGTGTGAATCAGAATGGAAAACATCACAAAATAATGATGCTAGCATGCTTGGCACTGTCTGTCAGAAGGTGAGGATGTCATTTGGGCTGCTTGTGCACAGCAGGCTGATATTGGCTGACACATGGCCAACGTAGACTGAAAATGCTGGCCTTGAATTTCCAAAGACAGCCCCATCTCTGACAACAATGAACTGGAAAAGCTTCAAAGAACTCAAGAATAAAGAGAAAATTGTACACCAAATTATTTAGACAAAGGTTATGCAGAAATCTGACAAATGAACCATCAATAATACTCCACTGACTCTAATTTCCCAGGTAATTTTTCTCATCATTAGTGACTTAAAAGTTATGCACAGAGCAATATATTTTAAAAACTCCAATAGCACTCACTGAAATTGCAATGAATGAAGCAGTAACAACTCACGATCAATTTTGCAATGAAGTAATTTACTGTATTCACATTGTAACACTTCAGTAAAGTGTCCAGGAATGCTACATTTTGTGAAAAAAAGAAAACAAACCAAAATCACTTCTGTGCCTGCTCTGTGGTTAACCCTTCTGGAAGACAGTAAAACCTCTCTTTTTAAACACTTTTGAAGAATATCAGAGTTGCACAATTTCATGTTCAAAATCATAACTACATATTTCAACCTCTTCTAGTTGCAGGTATTTCTACCCATGGCAGGGGTCTGGAAATAGATGATCTTTAAGGTCCCTTCCAGACGAAACCATTACATGATTCTATGATATTTTAACTTATTTCAGGAGAAAATGAAAACAGCCAGTTCTTAACCCCAATGAATGCTTTCCACCCTAACCTACCCACATACCAGGTATGCATTGAGCTAGAGGCTCACAAACATTCCTTGTGCAAAAACATCAGGTTCCATCTCACTCTGGATGACTAAACCTCCTCAAAATCCTTTGCACAGTGAGCCTGGACCCAGAACTCATGGGCTGAGGGACACCCTAACTCTGAGACTAAACCCACTCTTTGCCCACCTAATTTTGGAGCCATGCCAGTGCAGACTTGGCACCCTTTCATTTTCTTCTAACCTGGAATCCTGTCTGCAAGATGCTATCAGGTTGCTACAGCACTTACCTCAAGCAGAAGGAGCCAGGAAAGGGAAGGAGAAGCTTTACCTCTTCTCCATGCCCTTATCATTGCATGTGCGCCAGACAGGGTGAACAGGCAACAAGCCCAGGCTTTGCAATCACTCTCTCACCAGACAGGATACTCCCAGTTAATGGACTTGAGGCTCAGACTGAAAAGTTTTGGTGCCTCCTCAAAAAATCACTGCCCCACAGTTGGCATTAGCTGGTCTCTGCTGCAGTCTTAGCAGAACAAGAAGTCAGTGATGAACAGTCTTGGAGAGTGCATCACACCCTCAGTCTGATAAGGGAAGAGAGCCCTTCTTGCATAGGGAGGGCAGGTTATTTTTAATGCCACTGCCAAGGCAATCCAGGTAGAGAGCAGGTTCCAGTCTTGATGAGCTCCAGCCCAGCACCTCTACATATGAAAACAGTGTCCATGCAAAAGCAAATTCCTCATCAGCACAAACAGGGATGGCAATCTGTTCGGTCCTGACAGCAAGTCCAGCTGGAGGGCACACAGCATTTGTTTTCTTCCATGCCTCTCACAGCAAATGGGACCTTTGAGCCACTAACTCATGTCCTTCCACCACTGTGGCACCCTGCTCAGGAACTAACTGCAGTCAAAATGGGCTGCTTAGCTGACACAGCCTGCCACCTTGCAGCCCCTGTGGGAAAGCCAGCAGCTCTCCAGTTCTGGTTCCAGTTGAGTGAGGAGAAAGGGCTGAGCTCTGCAAGTAGATCTGCTCCACAAATCACCCCTGCTGAGAAGGGAGTCCAGTCAATGCCCAACACAGTCCTTATCCTCTAACAGAGCTGAGGCCTTGGGACCCAGCACTGGGGCGAGCAAGCTTCAGCAAGATTTTCTAATGCACCTGTTCCACTGTCCTGTTCCTTGTTCCCAGTGCAGAAGCTCTGGGAACTGAGGGGCTGCCTGGTGGATCTGCAGCATCCTCTCCACCTCCCCCAGTGCTGGCCAGCTCTGTGCCTCGGCTCTGGGCCTTGCTGGAGGCTCTCAGCCAACAAAGGAATCTCCCTCCTTGAAAAGCCAGACCCTGAAGAACTTCCTCCTTCACTGTTTGCCAGAGACACTGTTTGCCAAGCCTCAGCTGTGTTAAGGCATATTTATTTAACCAGCGTTAGTCTCACAGGGTAAACCCTGCAAGTTCCCTCCACCACGTGCCCTGCCTTTGTTTTAACATCCCTTTAAGCAGTTGCACCACAGCACTCACACATATGGGCACTGTGCAGCTATGAAGAAATCAGAAAGCAGATCCCCATGATAAATGACTTGGTACATTTGGAGTGTCAGTGACAAAGTAGAAATTAATCTCCATAGTTCCTAGTTGCCTGCTGTGCGCAGGCAGCTCTCAACATCACAATACCTGTTGGCACACAGCAGACCTCAGCAACGTGACCACACAACTTTTTCATCTCAGTTAGTGTGGAAAGAGGCACAAACAAAATACAAAAATCCTGACCTGCCCTGAGATGGGCGTTCAAGGCCTTTACACTGGATGAGGCATTTGTTGCAGGGCTATTAGCACCCCAAAGCACTGCAAGGGATATTTGAGTCACTTTGGTTTGATGTATGCTGTAGGTATTTTTTGGTTATGTGCAATTTGTTCTGTTACACTCAGAGTATTGGCTATTTTGTGGAGCAGCTGTGCTGACTAATGGATCACAGCACTTCTGTGCCATATAGTTATTGCACAGAAAAGCCTCTCTGTCTCTCTCATCCTTCAGGAGTCCAACAGTTGCTGTCCTTGGGACTGGAATAAGGAGGGCCAGGAGCATGCCTGGCAACAACAAAAAACATTAATTCAAAAAGCTATGAAGAGAGTTTTGTTTTCCCTCTTCTCTGTACTGGTGTTAATAGTTTTGCAAAGCAGGCAAGTTCACCCAATGACTTCTTGGCTACTTCCCCAGATGGTGTCTTCAAAGTTGGCTTGACAGCAGAAAAGACGCTTTTCAGAAAACTCACCAGATGCTTTGTCAGAACACCCCAGAAAGTGCTTTCACATGGAAGTCTCCTGGTCTACATACCCCACCAACACAGTGCTAGGAACAGAAAGAGTCTTTCTAGTTTCCTCCTCCCTCTCCTTCGGCTCACAAGAGCCACTGCTTGCTTTGCTCTGCCTCGACACCTCCCCCTTGCTCTGCATCACCCAAATGCAAAGTTATTTACCAGCAGCACAACTAATCTCCAGCTGTTCTGAGACTCACCTGTTTGTTCATGCATTATAACATTGATTTCCTCCAGACAGTTGTTCTGATCATTGTTCTAACTTGCAGAGAGCTCCCGTCATTAGCCTTGCTTAACAGGAAATATTTTGCCACTGACTGAGCAGCTCTGCAGTCAGCAGACTGCACAAAAAAATCATCCTGGTTGGGGGGCTGCATCTCCCTGCTGAGCTGGTAACCCCAGACACCACAGCAGGAAACAAGCTCAGTGCTTTTGATTTTGGACATGTGCTAGAAAAGAGCGGGGCCAAGAGGAACAAACACAGCTCTGCAAAGGGCTGCTGCTGAAAGGATGAGTGTTAATTAATCCACATACAAACCCAGGGCAGTTTTTGCTCAATCGATGTTAATTGCATTTAATCTCATTCTTGCCATTAAGAAAAGCCACCGGGCCAGGCTGATGTCGCTAGCGCCTGACACGAGGATTCCACCCACGTTTGGGAGGCAAGGCAGGAGGAGAAAAGTAATGGAAAGAAAGGAATAACCCTTCCTCAACCCCTTCTGCATCACTGCACAATTTCATCAGGTCTGCTCCATTATTTAAACAATTTTTGTTTTCCACTAACATTACAGAGGAGCTCAAAGGATGAAAATCAGACATAGAGTATTTCACTGCTAGTTATTCTTGCTCTCCCAGGAACCAGCTTAGAGCTTTGCTAACCTGCACAGCTTCAGCTATTGTGCTTCTGTAAAGGATTGAGATACAGAAAATTGCTTATGTGAAGTGGTGTTTGCTTTTTAGTCCTGGGCTGATCCCAACAGACCTGCCAGCGCCCCTCAATGTGACCTACAACTGCTGACTGCCACCTTCCATCAGCTCTGCTGAAATCTTTCTCCTCACCTTGCTACTGAGCACAACCCCAGCATGCACCAAAGCACGCTGAAGCCTGTCTAACATAACACAAGCTAGTATTTGCTATTAAACAACCTCTGACCAAATTTGCCTTATAAAACAGAACATTTTTGAAGCCTGAACTTCCCAGGTAAACCAACAGTGCACCCACCAGTGATCTGGCTCTGATCACAGTGGGGACTGTGTCTCTATCTGTCCAGCTACCTGCTTGGGAAATGGGAACAATCCTCTTGCCTCTGCAGGAGTCAAGCCTGGGGACAGAGGAGCAGCTCTTGTAGCACAGGAAGCCCAAGGTGGCAGATTTCATGACTTCTGGCTTATTGCTTCTGTGAGAGCCTTGCGTTTTTCCAAATCAGTATCAAGAACAATAATAATCAAAGCCAGGCTCTGTCTGTGCCTTTCCCCCGTGGCAGCACACAATGCTTGCCCAGAGCCAATGCTGCAGTTTATCATGGATTTTCTTTATCCCTCAACAAGTGTTAATCCCAATGCCTCTCGCTGCATGAAGTGGACATATCACAAGTGCCATGAAGGACTGGCTGAGTTTTAAGTGCTCTGAAATGGCTCCACTAGACTTGGTCAAGATTGCTTTAAAATCATTTCCCATTAGGACTGTGACCCTCTCTCTTTACAGCCAGTGTAATGACTGTGTCTCAGAGGAAGGTAATTACATCCCACTATCTGCACACATCAGAAACTGCACGCTCCAAACACTCCTGTGCCTTTCTGGACTGAGTGGTAGAAGGCAATGCAGGAGGCAAAGGAGATAACACTGGATGCCCCTCCATCCTGCAACTAGAGTCACCCCAAGTGTTTTGCAAGCTTGTAGATTAGCCCCTGGGAGGGATAAAGGGATCCAGAAGGTACAGAGTGTTTCTAAAGCAGAACAATGACAACTTGTACAATTCCAGCTCTGGTTTTGTGAGGATTAAAATGAACTTCACCCAACTGTGAATATCCGCTTCCAGAGCCAAAAGGAATGGAAAACCACTTATTGATGCAACAGCATTTCATTATTTCAAACTCTAAGCCCAACACTTCCAAAAATTAAGGAGAGGCAACAGTAGTATTATTTGCTGGGGGACATTGGCTGCAGGGGTTTAACTGCTGAACTGCCAAGCCATGCTCTGGGCACAATATAATGAAACAATAGACATAAATATTGGCAACTTCTCCATAACTGTCTATCCTTCTCTTGCTACCAGCCTCCAGAATAATCAGTGGGAAAATAAAAGGAAAAAATAACCCCAGAAGCCAAGAGACTTTGGATTAAGTTGTATAAATGACCTGTTACCTCCTTACACGAGAAAGAAAGAAATGCAATAAATACCTGCAAAGCCATCTCAGTATCCTGGATTAAATGGATTACAGAAATGGAAAGTACATGATGCAAGATGTTATAAAACAAGATGCCAGGGAAGTGCAGGAATTTGAATCAGGCTGGCAAATGATCCCTGCAGACTACTGAGGAAAATTAATAGAGAGAAGAGGTAGAGAAAGGACATGGTAAGAAGACTGACTGATGAACGCTGTTGTTAGGACGTGTAAATTCAGGATGTCAGACTTCCTTTTAAATCTACTTCAGTCCTGGAAGAAAAATAGCAAATCCTACAGTGCTAAAAAGCACTGGAAGTAGAAAAGTCAGATATGGCAAGCCTCATTTCAGGATAGGTTTCCCCTGTGCATCCCTCAAGATTGAAGTTTGTGACTTTAATTATTCCTGGAACATCGTGTATATAGGGATTCAATGCAGGGATTACTAGCAGCATCCTTGTTATAAGTGCCACTTCTCAAACAAATTACACTTCACTGGATGTCAGTAACATACACAAGAAAACAAATTAGATAAAGGCAGCAGGACAGCAATATACAGATCTGGTGCAAGGAAGTTTCACAAGGTCACCCAGAAAAAATAAAGGCGGTTATAACTTAAACTCCTAAAACATTTCTAATTCCCCAGTGTATTAAAGTTCCATGTGACCCAGACACAAAATCTTCAATACACCAGTGACTCCACACAACCTGAGACCAAGCCTAGCTGAGATGTGCTTAATTTGTGAAGAAATGCCATCAGGGAGCAGGTGGAGGAAGAGAGACACAGGAGATGGAGGGAGCAGCCCCAGGTGTCCTCCCAAATCCTAGGGAACATCCCATCCCATTCACTGGCTGTTCACAGCCCCACACAGACAGATGGGAGAAGCCAGGGAGAGAGGATGTAATTTTGTTTGGAGGCAAATATAGCAGCTCCTTGGCTGCAGGGCTTCTCCACAAGCTGATTCCAGATTTACATACTGCATTTTGTCTTTCCAGAACTCATCCCAGGATGTATTACTAACCTGCACTAGTTCTAATGAGCATGTAACTCCAGAAATTTTCATGAAGATGGAAGCACAGGAAAGTCCAGTCCTTGGGTAGAGTGCAAAGAAGAGCTGAAAACACTTCACCTCAGGTATGGCACTGCCTGTGCCTCTGAGACGGGCCCTGAATGGTTGTTTTTAAATTCTCAGACTGGGGAGTTCACCAGGGGCTTGCCAGTGTTATTAAACCCTGAAGTTTCTCTGTGCACTCCAGGAGGGTGAGCACTGCCTAGAGTGCACAAGCCAGTCCTAGGCTCTACTGTCAGTCACCTCCCAGCTTCTTGCAGCAGCTGAAATAAATCCCCATCTCAGTTTCCCTTTCTGTACCTAAGAGTAATGCCACTTACCAACCACACAGAGGTATGATAATTATTCACCAAGAGAAGATGCTAAAGAAATGCAAAAATTCAGTTCTCAAGGGATCCATTCCTCTGTACAATTTGCATTTATGCTTCAGAGGAAATCTGGTGCTTTATCTTGTTTCCTTCTGTCTTGCTTTAGCAGGCTCCTGCTCTGGATAAAAAGAATTCTTCTTTGGGTCAGGGTATCATGTCCGCATTTAAAGTATGGCTCAATCCTGCATAGTCTGGCTTCATACACCAAGAACAGAGGCAGGCAGAGACTTCTCCAGATATCCTTTTTCTATGACTAATTCTATTTTTGTTCAGTGATACAGAGAAATTCCACACAGAAGTATTATGAGCTTGACTGGCTTTATTTGTTTAACACTTCACATTTTCATTAAGCTGTTGCTACTCGGCAGCCAGTAATTTTATTTGTGTGATAGCTGTATTCATCTCACCCACATGGGTGTAGATGTCGCTCTCCTTTTCTTCTGGCTGAAGAGGCAAAAATCAGCAATGATAGTCAAGAGAAAACTGGGAATTCTCAGGTCTGTTTGCAGATAGATGTGAGACTTGACTCCTACCTGTTTTTGTGATACACCTACCAAACACTAGGGGCATCTACAAGTGAAATTAAATAGAGGAAAATAATTATTTTGCAAAACTATCCTCCCCTACCCAGGTACAAACCAGAAACTGAAATTATTTCAGCAGAATCAGCCCGTTTGACTCAGCACTGAACTCTCCTGCACCAGCAGCTTATTGCTGACTGAGCATTTACAGTATTTGAGTATCAGATTGTGAAGAATTAATTATATGTCTAACTGTTGCCAATTTTCAAGTATCTTGAAATATCTGGTCCCAGGAGCTGCAAGATCTGATTAGATCTCAAGGAAGAAAAGTCTGGTTGGCTGGCCCTCACCAAGCCCCAATTAGACAATCTTCTACCAAGTTCAGGCAACCAGACAGAATTAACAGCCCTTTTGAAATGTTAATGACTTGAACAGAGACAGTCAAATCACTGAGCCACACCTCTTGGCCAGAGGTTTCAGAAGTCAAGAAACACTAAACATTTCACTGTGCCACTCCCCTTTGACAAGATCAAGGAGTGGGAATTGTCGGGCAGGGAATGTGCAGCATGGATTGGAGAGCACTGGCTGTTCCTGCCGGGCATGACCCATGGATGGGGATTGAGAGGCTGCAACACATCGGGAGATGCTCGGCTGGGAGATCAGATGGAGATGCCCAACCACAGAAGGGGAAGCTGCAAGCTCAGCTGCCCTGAGCATGGCACTGTCACAGTCAGTCCCTGGGCAACAGGGATCTGCTCTGAGTAGCTGGCACCCAGCTCCACCAGTGCAATGAAGAGACCAGGAGATAAAATGTCCTACAACTGAGCCGTGGGTCTGAGCTAATGAAGGGAATATGGTGAACCCAGGGAGATGCATCTTGATTTCTCAGTGTCTCCTCCTGTGTAAATTCCAAGTCTTTCTTTCAAGATTAAAAACCTTTACCTAGTGAAAAACAAGCTCAGCATTTCTCTAGCTCCATCCTGTCCCTATTCCTCTTCAGGACACCCCAGTAGAATACCAGATGCTGGAATAAGCCACAAAAGCCTTCTGAACAATTATCTCCTATTGCCTCCTCTGCAAATTTATAGTCCTGCATCAGTGTCAAGACACAGACCTGCTTCCATCTGTCTAAAACACATTCTTTACAGAGGACCTGAAGGTGGAATGTTTAACGTTAGCATTTGAAAACGTATTCAGAGACTGGAAAAGAAAGTGACGGTTTTTAAGTGTGTTGTTCAATTGTCTTGTGGATGCTGCTCAAGTGGAGGGAGAGCTTTGTATTTTTTTTATAATATGACAAATGATGCCAGTCCCATCTTGTAATTTTCCTCACTGTACAGCATGTCTGTTCATGATAGATACCAGTGCAGCTGCTTAGGTGTCCGTTTATCTGCTTGGAAAGTATTGTGTGTTTGGAACCAACTCATCCTAAAACAGCAGCCCCAGAGGGTGAGAGAGGAAAAAAAGGGGAGTGGGGTGGGGGAGGAAGAGACAAGGGAGTTGTGGACTGGGAACACATTCATGCTTCTCCTGTAAAGGTTCTGGAAAAAAGCAAGCATCATATTTAGTTTAAGCTACATCCTCTCTGCCCCCCTCCTAGACCATTCTTTTCTACTGTCACTCAACACCTCTTTACACTCTGCCCACAAAGACCTCACCACTAACATACATTTAATTCATACTTGCAACCAGTGGAAACAAAGCAAGCCCTCAGCTGCCTTCTGCAAATCTGTGCCAGCACAGAGGAGCCTTCAGGTCACAACCTGTACAGTTTGCAGTTTAAGGGAACACTTTAAATAAAAACAAAAATGTAAAGGAAGGAGAAAGAGAAAAAAAAAACCAGGAAGAAAAAGGACAAAAAAGACAAAGAGTACTTATACTTTGTGTTTAAAGAGACTTTAAACAGGAACTTGCCAATTTTCTGTAACAAGGATTATAAGAAAATAAACTCAAATACTTCGTCCTTCTGCAGAGCCCTCTAAGCTGAATTTCACTCTCTGCAAAGTGGCCAATATAGAAAAAAGCTCATAAATCCCTCTGACGTAAGTAACTTCACATTACTCTTGGGGAAACAGAGGCAGAGACAGATTCATTAATCCAAGTAGATGAATCCATGAAGCACTCTGAATTTCTGAATCTCCATAATATCCCACACTAGAAACAGCACCCAGGGCCCAGCAATTTCCATGCCATGTTGCCTGGCACAAGCAAAGCAAGAGAGCTAAACAGATGAGAATGATTTTAGAAAGGACAAGTACAGTTTTAACACACCTGCCCCAGCCATGTAGCAAAACCATCTTTTGTTACTTTAAACTACCTCTCATTGTTTCACTCACTGCATCATTAATGCCAAAGACCAAGGTCACATATGTAAGATGCTGCCTCAGAAACCTGCTGAGTAGCAGAGAGCTGCACAACCTGTCTGAACAGGTGGGTACAAATTCCTGTGGCTCAGCACTGTCAGGGTTAGCCCGCTGGTAATACTCCAGGCTAGCAAGGTTAGGGCTGCCTTAATCTGCCATCATTATTCTGCAGCCTGGGCATATCCTGAGAGGATCTTGCTACAGGCTGGTACTCTGTCTCTGACTTACCAAGAACAGTTTCCATGTGTGCAAGGGGAAAGTGGGTCTTACAAAGCTGTTTACAAAGAACTTTATAAGATACTTGCATTAAAGAATTGTTAAAATCAGCACTGAATTAAAGACTTGATTTTTAAGACAAGGAGCTATTCCTTAAAAAATGGTCTTTTTCTTTAATTTTTTTTTGTGGAGTAGGGTTTTTTGTTTTGAAAATAGTAAAACTCCACATGTAAGAAGGTGTCAGATGAACTCAAATTGTGTCAGGTAGTTGTCATTACTGTGACTTAGAACTGGAACTTGCATTCAGGACGTTTTGTATTTATTGTCTCCCTAAATTTAAGTTGACAGAAAGAGAGTCTGCTCCTGCAGGTAGAAATCTAATTCCACCATCTCTTTTGAGCAGTCAGTCTCATTCTCACACGTAAATTCTCCTGAGTGAATTTGCTAACAGCTACCAATGATGACGCTGACCAAAGACCTCCAAGCACAAGGCTCTGAACTATGCAAACCAATTCTGGTGCCACTGATGTGTGCCTGAGAAGGAAACAGTGTGCCTGCACACTCCCCCCCAGCTCAGCCAGCACGGGGAAAGACGGGCTGGTCACTTGATTTGCAGACAGCTTTTCCATTACTTACTGCAGCGTTCAAACAGCCAACCTGCTCCCCCTTTGTCTGCTCTGTGGTGGCCATTTCTCCTGAGCTGCCCATCATTTCCTTATCAAGCAGTAAAAACCTAGGATCACTGGAGACACAGCTCAGCCTTGCTGAGATTTCATTCTCTCAGCGGGCTGTAAATGCCCCTATAATGTTGGCTTTTTTAATCTTGTGTTATTATTACCCGCGGCTGCCATTCAGTCTGCAGAGAATAAAGCGCCCAGGCTTTCAGGGCCCACACAATGGCTCTGTGCACTCGCCAGTGGTTGGACAAACAATAACTCTGTGTTTCAGCTTTATTGGAAACCCTTCTGTTGTGGGAGCCTGGCTGCATGTGTCCCTCGGCTCGGGCCACGCAGAGGTGCGAGTGGGAGCTGCTGAATTCCCTGGGGATTGCAGGAGCACGTGCCTTGGCACCGGAGCCAATGTGAGAGCGCACAGGCAGCTGCATGTTGCTGTGAGCCCATGGGAGACAGACACAGACCTGCAGAGCCAGTTGGTCTCCTGCAGATCAGCCAGGGAGTCCGGAGCTCTAACGGGGCCCCTCTGTGAATAATTACGCTCATCTCTGTGTAAACGGCGTTGCCAGCTCATAGAGAGGTGTGATGATATATGACATAACTGTGAAAATGTCAAAACACCACTACCCTGAACCACATTCTTACAAGAAATCTTGGCTTCCACTCGAAATTTAAGATCCTGCTGCTTGCAAGAAAGGCTTGAAAGCTAGAACAACTGAAAAACCACAAATTAGAATGCAAAGAAAATGTGAAGAATGCAGGGCTCTTCTAATTCAGGGAGACTGATTGTTTTGGTCAGCTCATTATTGCTTGCAGGGGACACTGCAGATGTGTGAACTCCTAGAGAGCTGCAAATATCCCTTCACTCAAGAAAACAAGCCCTGCTGCAGACTCCTCACATATTGAAAACCTAAGAGAAAATTCAGAAAATCCCACAAAACCACAAGGTTTACTTGTGAAACTACTTAGAAACATACTAGGGTTATTTCATTTGTCTTCTGGTTTTAAGCAATTGAGTCACATTCTCACACCACTACTGTCTAGGCAGGAGGGTTAGTTTATTGTATTTTATTTATTCCTTCCTTTTTGTTTTTTTTAGTAAAAACACAGAACTAAATTCTCATGTACTTATAAAACTTCAGGTACAACTCCACAAAACTAGGGCAATAGAAAACATGCCAAATATTTCAAGGCTTGGCAACAGTGAGCCTGCCTGTCTCTCTGTGGCAGGAGGAATGTCTGTCTGTCTCAGCCAATGTTTCTGAGTAGGAATGTCTCATCCTGATAGCCCATGTACATATAAAACACCTTTGCTGTCAGCTCTCCAGGAAGAGACCTTGACATTTTGCAGAATACCACATCCCAACCCCCATCTCCCCTGAATAGTAGCAGAAGGCAGAAAAAAACCTGGTAGATCTGAAAATGTAAGAATCAGGTGCTGCCTACAGCAAGGATTAAAGTTAAAATGGAAAGGTAATGGTGAAATAAGCACAGCCAAGTCACTGGAATTAATGCTACAAGGAATCAACTTCCAGGTTTCCCAAACCCATGGCCAAAGCTGGGTTTGGGAAACCCACTCCCAACTCCCTCTCCTGTGGGTCAAGAGAAGAATTTGAAGGGGAGGAAACCAAGGCTTTGCTGTCTTAAACAGAATAAATAAAAGGTGAACGGTTTCAGGAAATATTCTATTATTGTTGTGGTATTATGTGCTTCATGTACCTGGTGAAACAAACTGCAGCCCTCATTTTGAGCCCTCGCCTCACAGTAACTGGGCTGGCACAGGCAGGTGAGCTCTGCTCTCTGCGGCCCCAGGAGCAGGATTGCAATGCTCTCTTCCTGAAAAGAGTAATGAGGTGCCCAGAGAGCCTGCCGAGGTGTCAGTGAAACTGATGCTGATGGACCCTTTGCAGGCCAGAGACAGATTAAGAATAACACAATACCAGCATAACAGCACCTTATCAACAGCCCTGCGAGTGCTAAGAAGCGAATCTGAGCGAAGGCTTTGACACCTGTCTGCATCACAGCCCTGCTATTACTGCCTTCCGACTTCCCGCACAATCCAAGTGTCCAAACGGCTTTGAAGCAAGAAGCAGCAAGACAGGAAGGTGAATCTGAACTCTGATCAGCTGTCTGAAGAGACACTATGAATACCTTACATTTCAGTAACACTTTTCATCCATAACGAAGCCGAGGCATCCATTCAACCTCCACACTCCAAACCACAGAAGTAATATCTGCCCAGGTAGAGATGGGCAAATAAACACAAGTTAAATGACTGCTCAAGGTCGTCCAAGGACTACGAGAGACACACGTCTAGCAAGTAGATTACTCTTCCCTTTTGAAAGGCACACAGGCACACACACAGGGGATTGAAACTGCTTAGCCAGGTGTGGAGCCTGCTGTGATCAACACAGCTTCACTGAGCAGCAACTCTTCCTGATGCTGTTTCACCGGTGCTAAAACGTAAAAAAGCAAACCTTCATAACAGAATTCTTTCAAACAGATGCAAATAGGTGTGGGGATTTTGCATCTGGGCTAAGTTGCTACAATCTACATATCTTATTTGTTTGCTAGTTATTAAATTACCCACAAGCCATCAACAATTCAAGTCTCTCTCTGAGAGGCAGAGATTAACTAGGAATTGCTATGCAGAAATGCTGCTCATCTCTCTCTCTCTCTAGTGAGATCAGCCTCATGATGAGTTGCGGACATTTGGGAACAAAGGTGAGCTTTTCTGCAAGAAATGAGAGGCACAGAAAGATGGGAAAATGATGCTACAGGGAGAAGAGGATTTATTTGCAAGGTAAGAATCTATCAGGAATGGTTTCACACACACACTGCCAGCCACGGACTGTGACCAAACGCGCTCGTGTGTCTGGAGCACAGGAAACTGCACCTCTGTCAAAGCACTAATGCACATGACATTTTCTGTGGAAGACCATGAGTCCAGTATGTAAATACTAATTTAACAATCTGGTTGACAAAGCCTCAGCTGATCTATAAATAGCTGGTTTATTAGCAGGTGATGCTGAAGGCAGTTATCCTGGCTCCCTTTCCCACAATTCCCTGTGCCATCTTGTTTTTATTGACCCCAAAGACACAAGGACTCTTAACTGTATGCAGCTCACTCCTCCACCACTACCTGCAGAGTAGCTATGAACACTTGACAACACAATACATATTTATCAATGCCCTTACACAACAAGGATCCTGCAGCACCACGCACACAATGGCTCCCAGTGCTCAATTAAAGACAGTAAATGGTTTAGAAAAATAGAAGAATCATGCAGCCTTGCTTTTAAGCAGGAGGAGCTGGTCACTCAGGTGCCAACAGGCATTTAGGGAATGATTGACACAGAGCCAGAGCCAAGCACTGTCCATCCAATTTACACTATGCATTGACAAACTGAGAATCTAGGATAGCAACACCTTTAGTAACTCTAGACCACCAAAGAAGCATTTAACCATCTCAAAATAAGATGTCAAAATCCTGATCTTTTTATGCAGTTTGATTTAATCAGGAATAATTATTTTATAGTACATAATAAAACTCTTTACCACTTCCTCAAGCTGCACATGCAGGAATCCCTTCTTTCACAGAGGCACAAGACAGCTATTTAACAGCAGACAGCAACACCACCAGAGTCTAGGGCCAGCAGGAAAGAATTCTGCATCCTGGTAAAATTGCTGTGGCATTTAGAGCAACACACCAGAACTGCCCTAACTGCAGCATGGTCGGCATCCATGGAAACCACACGAATTATGATGTTTTAGGCTATTCACATGGATTTGTAGATATTCTCCAGAAGTGTTCTAAGGCTTCAGCCTTTCTCTTGCTGCAAAGAACAGTGACAACATATTGACGAGTTGGGCTTGTAAATAGGGAGATTGAATTAGAGGAACAGAATAGACTTTGTTACTCCCTTCCTCCCACTTGCTTCAAATTTCTAAAGAAACCTTCCAAGCACAAGAAGTTGCTGTGTCTCTCACGGCCATATGATAAGCAGAAATAAAAAACTAAAAACCACACAATCAACACTTATTTTTCCTAAGGTCCATCGTATTCTTACAGCTTGTACAGGGCAGGCTGCAGAGTTTATCCTGACAGGGAACTGACTGTGCCAGGCCCTGCAGCAGCCCTGGCAAGGGCAGAGGCTCAGGCTGCAGCCGGAGCAAAGAGCCCTGGAACATTCCCTGCCCCGCTGCTGCACCCTCACTTCTCCACACTGCACGCAC
The DNA here is from genome assembly GCF_047830755.1 of Zonotrichia albicollis. Taxonomy (NCBI): domain Eukaryota; kingdom Metazoa; phylum Chordata; class Aves; order Passeriformes; family Passerellidae; genus Zonotrichia; species Zonotrichia albicollis. Next base: position 10,778,388 of record NC_133830.1, read on the forward strand.
AGGGAGGTGACAGGGGTTTCCATTTGCTCTGTCACAGCTCAGCAGACCCCTTCCAAACCATCACAGTGATCTCTGCCAACAGCAGGATGGGTCCTACAGAGTAGGCTTTGGATAAAGGACTGCTCCCTCATTTGCTGTAACAACAAAACTTTACAATTTGTTTTTAAAAAAAATTTTATTAAGCACAAGGGTTAAACTTACTTCATATGACTGCAAACCTGTGATGGTCTTACAGTTTGTTTTTAAGACCTCCAAGGACTCTGAAAAAGAAACTTTTCTAATGCATTTCACAACTAAATTGCCTTTTGTGAGTGAACATACTTCTCTTTTCTAGTATTTATAGAAATGAGATAGAGAAGCTTGATTTAGCTGAATAGAAAGTTAAAATAAAAGTGCTCTCAGAAATTCTGTGGAATTTAGTAAGAGAAGTGACACATCACAAATAAAGAAATCAGTAGTTTTCATTAATCAATTAGGAAAAAAAACCAGTATAATAATAGATCTGCAATGATCTTGAATAAATAATTTAATAAAACTGTCATAAATCTAATGGCAACAAGACACAAGCACCGAAGAAGAACTGAAACATTTTACATAGTTCAGTAAATGTAAGATGCTGCAACAGAGTGTCAAAACAGCCTTCCCAAGAGAAATCCACACAGTTGCTGTTTCCTTTGCCTTTGATGAAAACCTGCAGTGCCAAACAACTCAAAAGAAGCTTGTTCTGCTCCCCAAATCTCTGCATTTCCTGTAGCTCTGGCAAAGTTCCTGCTTCCTTTGGCTGTTGCCTCCTTTCTGATCAGCATATCCATTGCCCAGATCCTCGATTCCACACCCAGCCAGTTGTATTCCAGGAGCAGTTAGCAGCCAGCACCCAAAGAAAACTTTAACTAAGTTTGGCTCTGTCTGAAGCAAATTTTGAGCAAAGGGAGCACAGATGAAATCCAACTTATCCAGAGTAATTCATTCTTCACACTTGTTTAAGCACGGTCACTCACCGAGGACAGCCTGGCAGCCTTCTCTGTGGGCTTGGATACCACTGCACTGCCAGGAGCTGTGCTGAGACAGGTCCACATCACACGTCAGTGAAGATGGACTGCACCCTTCAGCTCTGGGATGGAAAAATCAAACTGCTAGATAGGTTCTCTCCCCTGCCGGATACACGGATTTTTAGCAACGGGAAAAGCCAATTAAAGTTTATAAAGATACATTCTCTGCTGATTTTTCCTTGCTGCCCACTGCTCAGTGCTGGTATAATGGATAATGTTCTGCCTGTGGGTGTATTTTCTAAGATCTGTCAGTTCTGACAGGATTTTGGCACCTGGATAACTCAAGATCTATACTGAGGGTCCAGGAATGCACTATTTCTCAGTAGCTGATGGGTACATTTTTCAGCAAGGCTTCCCTAATTAAAGGGCTGGAAAGAGATGGGATCAGATTGATAGGCTTTGCAGTCAGATGTTTTATGCTTAGTTTGATGAATTATAAATCACCTTTTGCAACTTTCAGGACATGTGAGAAGAACACATAAGAGAAACTACAACAATATGTCCAGAATATCACAATGTAATTACTTACTTTCAAGTTTTACCTCTGTCTCTATGGTAAGGCCATTAAAGACATACTCAAGGAAAGCAATGCTCAATGAAAATAAATATAAGTATCAAAATCAAAAAGAAAAGTGAAGCTATGAAATGAGACACTGCTGGTCTGGAGGACCTCCCACGTGGAAGGGTTTTGCCCCAGGTGGGACACAAGATGCATCCCTCCCCTTTGAGCATCACCCTGGGCTGGGAACACTGCCCTGGAGCTGAGTGCTCAGCTCAATCAGCCATGTCCTCTGCCAGACCAGCAGGAAGCTTTCCCTTGTCCTCAGCCATCACAGCCTTGTGTCAGGGCTACAGAAACCACTGTCAAATTAAATGCTTTGACTTTACTCCCTGTAAAACTGCATGAAGACAATGTATTCTGTGCTGCCTTTGCTGTCTCTGTCAGAGCCCCTTCCCTGCATACAGTGAAATGCAACTCCAGAGAGGCCACTGGCAGGACCTTTCAGAATAACCAGTTTGTTCTGGTATTAATGGGGCTTTAATATCTTTAAATATTGAAGTTCTTTTTTTGTAGGGTACCTGTGTGTATGGAGAACATCAACAAAAAAGCCAAAACCCCAAAATAGGATGTGAGAGCTCGGTATCCTAGCGTGGAAGTTCAAAAGTGCCTTGCTGTCAGTGGTGTTCAGAACAGTGCAGACTTTAAAGCTATAGAGAAGAAAGTCACAGAGTAACCATTTGGACAGGGAGAAAACTGTTGGTAATTTAAACCATGAAACCAAAGAAATACAATGCAAAGCTATCAGGATATGAAAAGCACTTCCAGCCACTGAGAGGTTAAAACAATTATTTGAACAGCTGGGAAAATTAAAATGGTAAAATAATAGCTACCCTTCAAAATTCTACAGATGCAAAGAGACTCTTCAATGAATAACTGATAAAGGGGAAAACACATTTTAAAAGAGGAACTGTTTCACGCATGAAGGTCATATAAGTAACAGCTCCTCTTAAGAACCCGGATTTCCAGACTTGGCAAGAGATGAAGAGCTGGGGTTAACACAGCAGCCTTTTACCTTGTGGGACCCAGGGTAAAATCCTGAATACTTAAGTTACACATGAAAGTGACTTTGGGCATATTCTTTCTACTGCTTTTTTGGAAACTGTTCTCCACTGTAGCAAAAGCAAGGTCACAGGAGCATGCTGGAATTATTGTAGCAGTTTGTTTCCTTTCCCAAGGAATTCTTCCAGCCCCAATGACATCAGCAAATGGTGCAATCAGAGCAGCCAGTTCAAGTTGTTTGACTGCTGTTATCTAGGGCTCCCCCATATACATAACCTTGCTCTGGCAAGAATGCAGTGATGGGTGATTTTTCAGGAAAAAAAGGCAATCTGTTAGAAGTAGCTTTGCTATTCAAGAAAGGTCTAACTGGAAGAATAATGCCAGTCAGGACTGCAGTGTGTAAGCCATAGAGAACACAATGCTGCTCATCAGGGCTGGGTACACAGAGAAACACATCCAGGGGGCCCACAACTGCAGCAGAGCCATCCCCAGGCCAGGGAGGAGCTGAACAAATGCAGCCAGGGGAGGTTTATCTGCCTCTTGGCTCCAGCTATCCCTGTAGGCAATCTATCCTCTCTCTCTCTAGAAGCTATTTTAAAACAAGAAACCAAAAATCTCCAGCAAGTAGAGAAAAAGTGACAACTGAATATGCAGCAATGTAGAGAAGGAATCAGCTGTACAGTGCCAGCTCCTGTTTCCATTCCTCACCCACTGCAAATGCACAACCTCTTCCACATAAACACTGTCCAAACTGTTAAAAGGACAGCAACTGAACACACCTCATCAGAGTCCAAAAACATGGATCCTTTGGCAAAAAAAGGAAGAATCAGAACAGAAGGCCAAATCCACCCACCCCAGCAGTCAACTCTTCTATCATTCATTCTCACATATTTCACCAGTCTGCAACTGGAAAGTCTTAACTCTTACTATTTTTCTTTCTTTCTAAAGAAAGAAATTAGACAACATAAACACTGAGATCCTCCTGCAAGATTTTTTTTCTCCAATCAAAAGCATTTGGTTTTTCCAGGATGATTTTGGCATTTCTGAAGGACTAAGATACAGCCTTCTCTCTTCAGAGTAGAGCCTACTTCACTCTACCCTCAGCACTGTCAACATACTTCAGTTGACAATCATCTGGTACCTGATGCTGTCAGGAATCTCCTCTGATGGGCTAGGCTGCTCACTAGGCAAGACACTAAAATAAAACACAAAGAGGATGAGCCTGCAGCCTCCCTTCACACAACTTGCTGCAATCACCATGGAACCCTTAGTACCTACACCAGGTTAGATCACTTTCAGGACCAGAAGTGTCCAACATGTTGCAGAAGGGAGTAGCTGTGCCTATGCCAAACCAAAGTAGCCTGTGCCACAGCAAGTAACACAGCTGACAGAAGGTTTTCAATAAAGGTCTTGATCTTCCTAAGGTCCTGAAGGACCCTGTGACACATTTTTACAAGAGTCAGGGCCCTGGTATTCTGCCAAGCTACATACATTTTGTCTAAACTGAAATTATGATTACAGCTTCAATTCAATATGCTCTCCTTCACTTCTGATCCTAATCTGCTGGCAGGAGCTGTTGGACCAGTGAGCACCTGCCTTTTTTTTGCCCTTTAGGTGACTTTGTCACTGTGCTGCCTGAACAGATGCCAGCAGCTAGAGCTGCACAGCACAATCATTTAGGAAATTCACCAGCTGGGTACAAAACCTGCCTTAGCAGAGCTCCTACTCCTACTGGGAAACCTGCAGATCCATCTCTGGTACCTTGTCATGGCACTGGCTGTGGTAAGACATAGAACTGGAATATCTCAGCTTGTTCCCTCACTGTACCAGCATGACAACCAGCCATCAGTCTTTGGTCAAACAGCATCCTGCAAAGCTGGTCTATAGCTGGGTAAGGTACTCTGGGGTGCTTCAGGGCTCAAAAGGGGGCATAAACCTGACAGAATGAAAAGAACTTGAAGCAGAAAAAGAAGGTATGAGGCTTGCAAAGCACCCATCCCTTTCTACCCTCCTTCCATGGGGTCTCTGATCCTTACCCATCTTCCCTGCAGTCAAAGTCCCCTGTGCCAAGCAGCTTTCATGTTCAGTGAGGAGAGCAGGAGGAGCAGGGAGATGCAGAGGATTGCACTATGTCCTTATGAGCTTCCAGCACTCAGAACCTGAAGATTTCTTTTGCTCCTCTGATCAGCCATGTTCAGATGCATATTTAAAAATAAGACAGACACTGAACTCTGCCTTGCCCCTTGAGGGAATTGCAGCCTCCTCCTTCCAAACCGCGAGTTCAGTGCTGCAGGGAACAGGCAGCCTGGTGTCAGCTCCAATATAGGTTTTGAAATGAAAGGAATGCAAACCAAGGGGACAGAAGAGAGGAGAGGAGGGAGGGAGAAGGTGCAGAGACACTGGAAGGAAGCAGGTGAAAAAATGAAGACAGGGAAAAGAAAAAGTCTGAGCCCAGACTAGAAATGGGTGAGCAAAAGAGATGGAAGGAGGAGGAGGAAGAAGAGGAGGGAACAAACCCAAGCAACAGCTTATCTGTAGCTCGCTTGTTCAGACTACAAGAAAAAACCTACACATGGCCAAGAACTGTTTGAGCTAAGTGGTGAGGATATCAGTGAGCCAAATACACAAAATATACGTAAAATACTCACAGTCTGAGTTTTAATCACAGAACATCACAGAAGAGTTTTAGAACAATTTACCTTGCTCTAGCTCAAACATTTGCTATGAACTGTCCTGACCTCATGGGGACCAACCCCAGTGCCAGTGTGGCACTGCAACCATCTGGAATTCAGCACACCACAAAAAAAATCAAACAAACCAAAAATACAACAGAAAATAACTTGGCAGCACTACAGAACATTTGATCCTGGTGCCAGTGAGACAAAATGGGGATTCCTTAACTTTCCACATCCTTCTCAAGAGGGTTGACAATTACTAGTATTTTTAAGTTTAACAGAAGGATTCCAAGCAGCAACCTCAGGGAAACAGGTTTAAAAACCATAAAAAGATACAGTCAGTCTATTGAAAAAAAACCAAAACCCAAACAGATAATCAAGGGCTCACCTAGATGCAAACTTGCAAATAAGAAATGCCAAGTCAGGAATCAGGAAGGCAAGTTCCTACAGCTCTACAATGTGCACTTCCAGAAACTCACTGGAACTTCGGTGGTACTTGAGAAATTCATGCTAAGATCAAGAAACAGTTCCAACTGTTGATTCTGAAGCAATTATCTGGAAGAACTTGCCTGAGGTAAAACACACAGTATGGTGTGAACTTACCATCCTGCTGTCAGGATGGACCAGGTATCGTGGTACACACCAGTCAAAACTGATGAAGCCAAAGAAAACACCAACAGAGAGAGCAAAGCAAGAATCAAGGATCACAAGGAAGAGCAGGCAGGACCCAGATGAACAGTTACAGCCTAGAGGAGCAGTTCAGAACCCCGGAAGAAATTCTCCTGCATATCTGGCTGGTGGGTCCAAACATCAGTTGGAACCAAACCTGCTGGAAGATCAACAGCTGCAGATTAACACATAAACCTTATAACCTTTTATCCTCATGACTGTACCAGACATCTGTGCTTCAGAAGACTCTTCTCAAGGTAAGATGCCTACTTCAGCCTTCAAGCACCACAACATTCCTGCTTTATGTTGTCCCTTAAGAAAAGCTTTCCATAGCAGCAATGAAACCTTTTTGCACTGAACATCTGGAAGCAAAGTCAAAGCACAACCTGGCAGTTTTCTTGGCTGAACAGGGATGCCATTGAAGCTGAGCAGGAAAAATATCTGTATTGACAAAGGTTTGAGACAGTGGTTCAAGAATTGAAGGGAGTGAGAATTGCAATCTGCAAGATTTTCAATAGGAATATTTTAAACATTATCCTTCTGCTACAGCTGGCATCCAGAAATTATCTCCCTTACTTCTCTCCTTTAAATATTTTTTCCTGTAACACTTATCAAAGCCACTACCTTTGCAGCAGGAACAGTGAGGACTTATCAGGTGTCCCAAGATGCTGAGATTAGCTAGCTCTCTTCTCCACGTGGGACTCTCAGATCCCACAACTTAGTGAGGCAAGGATTCACACCTGGGATTCATGTTTTCATGTGGGAATTTCTGGTTTATAGCAGATCTAGTTCCAGACACAGCTACTGTGAACCATGGGACAGAATATGAATCCTCTTCTGTATATTCCTTCTGTGTGATCTCCCTCTTCATTTCTTCACCTCCCCCTTTTCTCTACAGTATTGCAGCACTTCATTGATTCAACACAATCGACAAGAGAGCATGCAGGCAGAGGCAGCTCTCAGATTGGAACAGCTGGTTTTCTTGATGGCATCATGTCCCAAAGAGAGGTAAGGAATCACAAGAAAAGAGACTGCTTATTCTCAACAGCAAACAACTCCAGACTGGAGAAGAAAGCACAACCCTGCTGACTGAGAAAAAGGCTGCAGTGGGATTTAGAATATATTTCACACTCTTTGATGGATCATGCTTGAAGATTTTGTGGGGAAGCAGAGCTCAGAGGAAACCATGCTTCAAAGCCTATCACTGGACTCAAGGGGCCTATGAAAACTTTATAAATAAGAACCCCTGCTATCCTGTCCAAAGCCCACCTGCAGACCTGCTGACACAACCAATTCCTCAATGCCCACGCTCCCCAACTACCAAACCTTGCTTCCATCAGGCTTTGGAACAAGCTCCTGCCAGCCATGCCAAAGTGGGCTTAATAATAGATGGACAAGGATGACCAGTAGGGACAGAAAAAAACCCAGCCAAAAGTCACTGAGCCTGTGACTAACTCTGAACAAGCTGTGACAGCACAGCCATGCCACAACCAACAGCCACACTGAGCACCCATCACTGAGCTGGCAGACCTCAGGCTGTTCCATTCACACACAGATGTCTGTCTCATGAGTCCTTGGACACAGAACTACAACACTGCAAAGTTTCCTCTTGCCTCATCTCAGCTGCTGTCCTGCCTCAACACACAGCAGCAAAAACAAGCTACTGAAGAGCTGACAACTGCCTGCTCATCATCAGCACAAAGTGCTGAGGCCAGCAAGGATCTGCAGTTGCTCTGATCCCCAGAGCTCAGATTTTCCAAGCATGAAACATTTGCCTGAGCAACACAAAAAGAGGTGCAGGAAGCAAGACCAGAGGCTACCTTAAATTCACAAGCACTTTTCTTTTTCCAGGCTGCTTACACCTAATACTCTATCTTTTATCTTGTCCTAAAATAAAAGAACAGGCCTTAGAGGATCAAGCTATAAACTTTTGAAAGCTTTCTGTAGCCTTCCCTTGCAACAAGGAGTTTGCTTCCATTTCTCAAAAGGCAAAAAGGAAATCAATACTTAGACAGAGAAGGCATATTCCAAAGGACAAATCTTCTTAGTTGCTGCAGTGCCACCCTTGCTGAGTCTCTCCAATGAAGGTGATCACAATGGCAAGCAGCAGTCAGCCCCTCAAACATTGAGGCAAGCCAGAGCCTTCAAGTGGAAATAGGTTGCTCATGAGTAGCCACTTGGATTCCTCCAGATTTGTGTCTCAAAGTTAAGCTTCTCTGTGACCAAGCTCACGTCTAATAAAGAGTGAGTCAATATCCTTCTCCTGCACAAACACCACTGGGGTCCCTTCCCTCCACCTAATTGCCTGTTTTCACAAGGTATACAGGAACTTATTACTTCAGAGCCTTTGTGCTTCTGAGGAGCACCACTGCAACTCACCAGCAGGGTTAGAGCAAGCAGAGAGTGGGACATGAACAAGGCTCATGGATGTACAGCATGGTTACATGAGTCCCACCTCCCTAAGCAGGGTAAAGCTCCAGACATGGCTTGCGGGGAGCCCCACATTCAGGGGAATGCTGGCACACTGAACCCAGGACAGAGTCCCTTGTGTCACCTGAGCAGGCTCTGCACTGCTCTCCAGGGTCTGCTCTGTATATGGCAAAGCTCCAGACCTACCAACATCTGCTCAGTTTTTATACAAAGCAAGTCAGGGCTCTGCAAGGCAGTACAACATCTTTGTTGACATTTCAGTCCCTCAGAGAGAAGCTCTCCTTTGGCTTTGTGTCAGCCACCTTTGGCTCTGTCAGAATACAGTGCATAGCCTGCTCTCTCAAGCAAAGCAGTTTGCCTATGCAAAGGTTCCCAGCTAACAGACAGGAGGCAGCAGCTGGAGAAAGGAGACCTGGGATCACTGCACACAATCTCACCTTTTATTATTTAGCCACATTTACTGAACACAGCCTGGCTCTATTCCATCAGTGCAAGAAGCCTGCTAATACACTCACCTGATTGGAGAGAGACTTTCCTGCATTTGATGGGGTTTTACTGTAGCAGATGTCAAGGCTCAGCAAAACAAGAAGGCACTAAGAAGGGTCTCACACAGCCTGGGCTCATTCCCAACCAGCACTCATATGACACTGGATTAAAGAAGGAACTTGAGAGCATTCTGTTGTCACAAGTTCACAACACAGCTTTGTGTGCACACGAGCCACCCATCAGCAGCTGCAAGAACAAAGTATGAGTTTCACTTTTAATTGTGAAATTAAAATGCTTGCTGGTTTTGAACCAAGTGGCAGGCCATGTGCCTCAAGACATTTGATAAAGACTGGAAAGAGGGAAATGCAATAGAACAGTACACTCAGTCTACCTTCAGCAATGAACCTGCTTCTGCTCCAGAGGTCAATCTAGATTCCAGACAAGCTTTAGAACTTGAAGGTTGGCTTTTGCAGAACAATACAATGATCACTGGCGCCATACAAGCTCTCCACAAAAATTTCTCTAGTGCACTCCAATTCTATCACAGTGCCTTCACCCTGTCAGCTGAAGGTACACACAGCTGGGAACACTCCTACCTGGATCACAGCATCCAATACATTTTTCAGTGGCTGTCTACTTTTACAAGATTTGAGAAGATTTCCTGAGCCTCAGAATACTCCTAAATGCACTTAGGCTTGGTACCAAAAGATAAAATACAACCTTGATGTGCCACAGGAAGTCAAACAGTACTGACAACACCCCAGGGGCCCAGGAATATTACAGAGCTTGTTAAATGATGGTAATCCTAGGCTGCATTTAGCACTACTGAAGACACAAGTTTTCAACAGTTCCTGCTGATACGGCCTGGTGGAAACTCTTGTGTTCAAAGTCACCATCTGGTACACACCTGAATCCATGGAGAGACAGTGCCACAGAGCCCAGAGGATCATTAGAAGTGCCCATGTGACTTCCCAGCACACCTTGTTTAGCTGCAGGCAGTGCCTCTAAAGAACGATACACTTCCTCCCTTCCTCCACCCATGAAAAGGAATCAGCAGAAGCTCTCAAACATGGAATTAAGATGGCATTGAGATGGGACAAACAAAAAAATAGTAATTCAGTCTCCTTTTCAAATCCTTTGGAGAGATCAACAAGTCTCTATATTATATCTATAACCAGAAACCCTCCTATTTTGTCAAATAACTTATTTTTGAAAGCTATCAAGTAGGTAACTGAAACACAGTGTACAACTTGCCCTACTGCCTCACACAGAAGATAAAAACCTCAATTCTTTGATATTTAGAAACTTGGGGATTTTTTTTAATCTTATGCCAATATACTACTCTAAATTGCAAGGTTTACAGCTCTATCAGCAAAAAACCTAACTTAGTTAGAGTTTTACTCTTACTTAAAGAGGATTTTTTAAAAAGTAGCTAAGCAGGGACTCATTAAATACCTGAGCACTGCTTGTCTGAGCCCTTATAGGCAGCCAGAGAGAACACACAACTCAGTTCAGTCCTGCATCACTCTCCTATTTCCACAACAGTCAGGAGAGTGCTACAGAGAAAAAAACTTCAGTAACAGAAAGGAGGTGCTTTTAAAACAATATCAAAAGAAAGGTGTGTCCTAGACAAAAACTGCTTAAATAGCTGTGTCAGAGCACTGCATGGTACTAAAAACAGAAGAAACTCAGAACAACTGCAAGTCATGAGGAGGAAACATCCTTCAGAAAATAAGACAAATGTAAGAGTTTCCCAGCAGTTTGGTCTGACTGCAAGAAGAAAAAAGATTGCCGCTGCTGTCATCTCCATAAATTTTAAGCTTGCTTCTTGTCCAGTTATCTGATTTCTTGAGAATATATATTGTGAACAAAACTTCAAACAAGCAGAAAGATGATTTGAAGATGCAGGATTTTCTACAAGTAACTGCAATGGGAAGGTGCCATCTCACACCAGGAGGACACTGCCACCTGCCAAAGGCCTGCATGACCCAGACATGTGGGTGCTCCCTTCAGCTTTTAAGACAGTGTCCACACTTGACAAGTCATTAGAACATTTCAAACCATACTCATCAGCAAACTCAAAGAGGAATCCAGGAAACAAGCAAATGAATAAAAACATCCTCCATTTTCATATGAAACACTTGGATCAGGTTGAGGTTGAAATACACACTCCACAGAGAGGAAACTGGAATAATCAATGTGCACAATTCAAGCAGATCAGGAGCTTAAGAAAAAAGAGTAAATTATAATCTTCTTTCACCAATGTTAAATTCATCCTGAGGAGGGAACTAGGAACCTGCTGGGACACAAAAATGCAGTGATTGTTGAGAGCTCCCAGTCCCCCCATAAAAGAACAGTGCAATATTGCTTTATTAACAGCCTGAACCAAGGAACCCTGAGCTTTCTGTTCCCAGCCCAGAGAAGTAACCCAAGAGACGAGCTCCTCAGCAATACAAGCCAAGTCCTTGTGGGCAGCAAACACGGACTGATAAACCTAAGGGGAGAGAATGCAGAGGCAGATGGGCAGAGGTAATCAGAAATGACAGAAAGATGAGCAGGCAGAGGGCAAGCAGAGCTTGAAGGACAGAGGCAGAAGAGCTGGAATTTTATAGCATACAGGTATTTTAAAAGTTAAATCAACAGCTTTCCAATACCATTATTTAAAAAACCATTCCCCCTAATATATGCAGGAAGCCAGCTGCTTGCAAAATGACCTTTAAACCCTATGCACCATGCCTTATTAAACTAATTCAGAGCTGGAGATTGGCTGATCCTGAAATCCATTTATACAGGACAAACAGGCATTCAGCAGGGACAAGGAGCGAACACATTGTCAAAATAATTCTGTCTGCATTTCTGCATGCACACTCAGGCTCAACACAGCAGAGCAGCACTTCTCCAGCTTCAGAAACAAGGTACACCAGACATTGCAGCACCATCCTAACTCAAGGCTTCTCTTCTTGCTTCCCTTGTGTTACAAAGGTAACAATTTAATTATTCCAAGTGTTATATTTCTGGACACTTTCTGTGACTGCAGAGGCCTTTAAGAGCCTTTCACCAATTCCTAGAGGCCACCAGTAAAGGCCTCTAACCAAAAACGATGTCATAACCAGAAGAATGTTTCTTGCCAGAGATGGAAGTATCAGCAGCACAGCTAACTCTAACAACTGTATTCAGATCACTGTAGCACACGATCTTCAACATGTCCTGGTCCTGTATTTAAAGCTCTGGTGTCCAGAAAGGTTTTTTCAATTGGCTTGCAAAGGTTTAGCTACGACTGAAAGCTTTAAATTGTTTTGTAAGCATCACAAGTTTGTCAGGAAATATCTCCAGACAAGGAGGCCTGTTGGGCAGACAGTGTCACAGAGGGGTAAAAATCACAAACAATTACTGCAGGCACGATGCAGAAAGAAACTTTCCCTCCAAGTTTGGATTTTGTAACAGATGAATGCTCTAACAGCTTTGGATGAGGAGGAGAGGACAAACATTAGCAAGCAGCATCAGGGCAACTTCTGCAAATCTCCTCCTGCAGTATGGTACAGCTCTGAAGGGACAAGGATTGGCTTCCCACTAACAGCAGGGCTCATCTGTCATTCTCTAACTTCTAGAGAAGGGCTACTCACAGCAGTCTTGCCTGCCTGGGAGCAACTCCTCCAGCTGAATGGGACCACTGCCACCACAATAACCCCTGCACATTGCCCACACAGACACATTCAGCTGAGTGATGAAGGCTTTAAATCCTCCTAGTCCTCAAAGAATACAGCCCCAAAACCTGTGACAAAAATACCTGATGGATGGAAACTGCAAACTGCACACAGCAGGAAACCATCCTGTGTAGGCTATGACCAACAAAGAGCACAACAAATCTTTGGTTTCCCCAGTTTGTCATGAAGGCTTTGGTGTCACTGATAAAATTTCCCAAGTTATAGCCAAGTTGTCAGAGAATGGATCTAAAATTAGTATGGAACTTATGGAAGTCAGGGCTACTTTGGAACTTCCTGGGAGTCTGAAAGCACTTGACCACTGACCTTGTGCTTCTAACCAGCCTCTGCTATCAACAGCAATTTCTGTGGATCTGTTTCAATCTAACTTCAGCAGCAAAACACATAGTTTAAAAATTGGAAATAAACTTCTCTCTGTCCAAGACTGCTTGGTCATCAGTCTCCTGGAATTAATCTGAGTAAGAATTTCCACTTCCCACTTGCCAACAGTGCTACAAATCTTTTGAGAAAGAATCTGGCATTAAAACAGCCAGATGTATCACAACAGGCTCTCACCCCCAAGCAACTATTTTCCATACTAGATAAGCCTGACTGAATACAGGCTACAGCTCTCAGGAAAATGCTGCCTAACACACCATACAGAGAACACAGAACCAAAAAAAACCCATTTGATCCATATAGTCCACTAATTTAAGCCTAAAGAGAAATAATTTTTGAAAAGAAAGAGAGAATACAAAGTCTGAAATTTTGATACCAAAGTCTAATGAGACTTTTCAGATACACCCACTCAAAGACCTCATTAGAGCATCAGGTCAGTGAAGATGCCTCATTCCTGATCAGCTAACTCTTATAGTATTTTTTTGTAAAAAAATTTTAGACTATTTTTAAATACTTTAAGGCTAACCAGGTTTTAAAACAAGAACTGTAGCAAGACCACATTTTAGAAGTAACAAAATGCCAAATAATTCAACTTCAGAAATTGTCGAAGTCATACTGACTTCTTTCCCTCTTTTACAGAAGTCGCTTTCAAAATCATCTGTAAAACATACATATTTAGATTAACTTTACCTGTAAATATATCTGAAATCAGAACCATCAAGCAAAAAATTAGACTCAAAAGCAATTATGCCTCACTGTAACAATGTCAAAACCTCCAAACAAACAACAATAAAAAATATGCACAGGGACTGGGTGATGAACTGTTAGAAAACAGACTTTTTATGAGAAGAGAAATGCAGTCAGAAGTCCTCCAGATCAGGTAATGGATACAAGAACCTCATATGTGAAGATGATATAGCATAAGGACTAAGTATCACTGAAAGAGGAGCCCTGAAGCACAGCCAAGTGAATTTTAAATTTACTTCTGCTCATTTTCTTCAAAAATTATAAACCTGAGGAGGTCTGGGCTTTATAGGGACTAAAAAGAGCAGACAGAGAGAAGAATTTGTTCATGTGGTTAATAAGTGCTCACAACACACCAGGCTGTGGGGAACATCAGAGCTTCATGAAGTGCTGAGATACAGAGTAAATAAAGAACTTATGATGCCTCCAGTTTCATAAATACCAGGTACAGGCAGCAGACATTTCCATTTTAAGCAGGCCAGGATTTACTCTGGAACATGCCTCATATATCAAGATGGTGGTTTATGTCCTTTCAGGCAGCTCTATATTTTTAGTTTATCCATAGTGAATTCTTGAGGATAAGAAGCATTATGTACAGACCCAAGACTCGCCAGAACCTACAACTGCTGCCTTGAAAATCAAAACAATAACTTCATAATTAGAAGCAAAATATGGATCCTCTTCACCTTTGCAAATACCAGGTCAGGGTATGCCTGGGTACAGTTAATCCACTGCTCCTCTGTGTTCATGACTAAACAAACAGCAGCTGCCTGCAGCTTGCAGCTCTCCCCCAACTCCCTTGTGGGGGCCATTTATTGAGTCATAAACTCCTCTGATAGTGTTATCACCACAGCATTTGCACAAATACAGGTTGAAAGAAAGAAAGATTAAAAAGAAGAGAGAAAATCCTTTCTAGAGAAGGCAAGACAAACCCTTTACAGATATGTTTGCTTTGAGCAAGGACTGACTGACAAAAGGGAGGCAGGACAGCTGTGTACCTGGCTGAGGATGGCTGGGCACAGCATCCTCCAGACAGGAAACACACAGATTCAACTGAAACTACAAACCTGAATTCCAGAAAGCTCAAACAACCCTAAAGCCTTTCAAGTTACATATACTGTATTTCAAGCAGCATACCATGTGATAGATCATCTCAATGAGGCTTCAACAGCCAAGATCTACCTCTGCAGAATCTCAGGGGGAGGAGAAATCCTGGCATTTCTACAGTACAGATACAGACCTTGCTATACCTGGTCCAAACTTTCTTTCTCCAGCCACACACACTATCTGCTCCTCTCTATCCTGATAAGTACACAATCTGTCTATAAAGTACCCTGAAATCCACCAGAATGGAAACAACACTTTAGCAAAAGCCTGATGTTCCAGAATGCTCAGATACCTGCAGTGCAGCCCATGGCATCCAACTCTGTTTCTCTTTAGATCCAAGTTGCAGAAATTAAAGCTCCCAGCAGGCCATGCTTCAGCAGGATCAAGAGTGCTTGAGCAAAACTGCTCCAACAGGATGGGAACTGCAGAAAGATTGCTGAGAGGATGCTGCAGGTATAAGTCCCTGCCCACAGATTAGAGACAAACTTCCAGCAGAAGTGTAATGCTTTGAGTGCCAGAAGGGAACTGGGCTTTCACAGGGATCACTTGGAAACGTAAACACAATAAATTGGCCATATTCCTTTTTATTATAGTCAAGGGCAAAGCAGAATACAGACAACTCAAGGTTATGTTAAAAGTCTCCCTTCACTGGAATTCAGTCAATCAGTATTTAGCAAGGGCTTGTTTGCAGACAGCATAGTGACTCACAGTAAATGTGTGTGCATTTTGCCTGCACTTTCATTACAAACCCTGAATGTTCATATACAGAGAAACTCACCAGTTTATTGCATTGTAATTTCCTTCCATAGACAAGCCCTAAAGCCTTGACAGAAGTAGGTTTACCTTTGTCTGTTATGAATAGCAGATTTGTGAGAAGCTGGACACAGCACAGGGAGGAACAGTGCAGGATTATGAATGGCTCCTAGCTCAATGTATACAGCTCCTATTGACAAGGGGAAACACGTGTCTGAGTACATGGCTCCTGATAGCTTGGTTTGGCCAGGAGCTAGTGCACAAAAATTTCACCTTGGTCCTTCTGTGGAAGACAAGCACCTAGAGACAGAAAGGAAACCCCTGAAAATAAGGAATACATGCTGTTCACTAACAGACATTTTTCTGCACACAGCTGCAGGAAGCAGGTTCTGTTAGAAATCTCAACTCACATTAATATTTGGTCACTGGAGGCCTCATTTTCCAAGTGGCAGCTGGCTGGAGATTCCCTGGTACAACCACCAATTACTTAACAAAGTAACCAACTAAAATTCGCCTTCAATTCACATTTGCTTATTGGTGTGAACAGAATGCAAGGGCAGCAGAATGGGTCACAAACCCTCTGAAAAGCTTGCATGAAAGTGCATATTTGTACAGGGGAGGGAAGCAATTCACTAATAGGACTCAGACTTTTTAAAACAAAATTATTTGTTTTCTGCTTCCACCTGGACCCAATCTAAGAAATTATGCAGATTTCCACTGCCCACTCTTTTTCCTTCCACACCCCCCTCTCAGTGGCACGAGATAAAACCTTGGGGAAACAGCAGCAGCAATTTTCAATTCTCATTATCTAACAACAGCAGTAGTTCTTGGTGAAACTTGCAGTCAATAAACTACAGGCAATTTTGAAAGACACAATGGGAACTGCCCTTCCTACAGCTGTCCCATTATCCCAGCTTTTATTAGATTTAAAGCCAGCAATTTTTATGCTGTAGCTCAAGTTCTGCACAGCCATGGAAACAGACCACCAGAAAAGATAAAACACTCCTAAATTAAACAGGAGCTGTCACAGTAACATCCTCTGAAGTCAGAGAAGTTCCACATAAGCAAAGCATGGGATGCAGGAAGGAACGCAGAGCCTAAAGAGGCTGATGAGTCAACGCTCGGCGCAGCGATGCTGCACTGAGTCAACGGTGACGCGCCCAAAACTCAACATTCAGGGTGGTATCAATGGAAAAGCTCACGAGCAGGTCAGGCAGGGCAAGTTGAAAGTATACTGGCTACAAAGGCAGACAACCAGAGCAGGATCCTGCTCCCATAACCATGAGCATCCCAGAACAGGCACCAGCTTTGTAGTCTATGCTCTGGATGCACCTCCCAAGAGGCAGAGGGAAATACTCATCTCTGGCTGGCAATTCAGCCTGCCTGTTCCTGATGACTTTTTAGAATCAGATGCATCACACCCTACACATGCCTATTTCTCTCTGTTGACTACAAGAGATGGCCCAATAGCCAGAAAATATACAAAACAGATAACAATAGCTATATCTCTACCATGCACCACAATAAAGTAACCTCTTCTAGGAAGAGGAGCTGTACAGAAAACCAATAGAAAATCCATTTTAAAACTCATTGAATGATTACCTAACATATTTGTTCATGGGGCAGAAATAACTGAGGGTGTATCTCAGCTCCTGAAGAAATGTGCACAACAGGCAAAGGGAAAATGGGTGTCCAAAGGAACGGTCTCAAACAAACACAGTAAAGGGGAAGAGGCAAAGAACTCTTCTCATCCACTGTAAGCTGTAATTTTCAGTCTAGAAATCCAGAGCTGGCTTTCTCTGAGTCTAATGTGTACCATGCCCTGCAGACATTTTTACCAGCCATCAAAAGGAACTTGCAGAGAAGCAGATGCTTCATTAAAGAATATTCAGCAAGCCTTATAAAATCCTTAGTAAAAAGCAAATGAACAAATCACCACCATGCAAGTGAGATGAAGTCACACATCCAACTTTGATTACATTTCCTCCTGCACTGGAAAACAAATTGTGTTTTTAAAAAAAAAGGTAAAAATACGGAAGAAATTAAGTGATTCTGGTCTTTCTTTCCCACATTCCTCCAACCTGAATTTCCTGAAAGAGGAATGCGTGAGACAAAGCCATTTGGTATAAGATGCTAATTTAAACTTAAAGAAAAATAACAGATTAAAAAGGGGAAGGGAGGAGGGAGTTTTAATCCTACATGATAAAACAACAGCTTGTGATTGCTACATGAATCTCAGGAGTCAGAAGAGTCAGTAAGAGCAGTGAGGCAAACTGTCAGGGAATTGAACTGTCCTGGGACAAAAGGAAACTACAGAAGACATATTGCCTACAAAAGTTGCATTTGAATTTGTACTTGCAGAACCCTCTAGTGCCTATATCGAGCTGCAAGGTGTTAGTTACCTATTCCTTGGTCTCTCAAGCCCCTTCTTAAGACATAGCAAGATTTTCTGCCACATTGTCATCATCCACAACAAATTAATGTTGCATGCACTTCTCCTTCCTGGTAGTTTCTAATAATAGTGGGAAAAAAAATCTGAAGTTCATTGAAGACTCTGGGAACGAAGACAACCAGACAACCCCAGCTTTTGGTTTATAAAGCAAACCTACCAAAACCTCCACCAAATCCAAAAAAGATCCAAGTTATTAGGATCTTTCACTGCCCTCTGCTGTTACCAGTCATTTAGCTTCCAATTTACTCTTTAATAATGTTGGGCAGGGGCTCAGGGCTGGCAGCATCCCAGCCCCTTTCTCAGGCAGGTTGGAGCCGCAGCTTGCAAATATGCTGAAGTTTAATGCAATCTGTCTTCTTTGGTAATCACATTCTGCCTGCACTGCATGCAATAAAGATGTATTGGTAAATGCATTTGCTAAAGATATACTCCACTGAAAAAGCTACAAGCCTGATTTAGGGGAGGCAAGGAGGATAACAGAGGCTGGCAATAGATGCAGCAGTGCTCTGCACGCAGCAACCAGGGGCACGGATTGTGCAGCAGCAGCACAGGCACCACTTTACTTTAAAGCTGAGGAAGAAAAAGAAACCACATGTTTTGGGAGCTGGGGACTTTAGAGATATCAGAGAAAAGCCCTTTCCCTGGCAGCTTTAACCTTGCTGATTTGCAGACATACAAAGACCTTCTTTGTAAACAGGAAGGAAAAAAATTCCACTAGGACTAGCAACAACATTTGGTCTAATATATCCTGACAATTTTCCCATCTCCTTCTGTCGGGCTTCTTCTGGGAGCCGGCTGGCAGCTTGTTTCATGTTATACTTAAATCAGGCATACAGCTTCCCTCACAATGCTAATGCAGAGAAAGACTGCTTCCACGAAATACCCACCTCTCCCCCACCTTTTGCTTTAGTAATCCCATGAGAAAAGTCTCAAATTTCTATTACCATCCTTTTCCCCACATCCACTTTACTATATGCTCAGCACCTTTTAGAGAATTTTCTAATGTCGAAAAATCCCCAAAAAACAAATCAGAAAAGTCTGCCCTTGAGGGACACCTGACCCACTGAATTCTCTCATGGCCCAGGACCATACCCTAGTTGTAATGTCCAAATACTTCATTTTCTCTTCCCCTTCATTTGTTTCAATAGCCAGAAATTCTTCCAAGGTACTGAGCAGCCACTGTCCTAAGGCATCAACAGAACCTACTGGGACTCTGCATCTCCGAAGGAAGAGCCATAAGGCTTCCTGGCTTCCCACACAAGATGAAGAGTTTTTAGGAGTATGGAATTTTCTTAACAGACAGCAGCTTTGCCCACAGTACAGAACTTTTCCCCATGCAGCAATGAAAAGAAGCAAGACCTCCAACTGCAAAGTCCTGTAACAGGAGATGTTTATCCTGGTTTTATCCTCCTTTCTATAAGAGCCTGCTGAAAATGTTGCAGACATTGTCAAAGTGGATTTACTTAGTATTTGCAGTATACAACATCCAAGAAGGTAAAACGAGGGAAAATCATTGACTGGCTTTGAAACCTGGGAGCACTGGTTCTACTGTTTTGGTGGCAGCTTGGTACAACAGGACTTGCTGACAGGAATGAAGTTGGGACACACTGTGTGACTGGGAAATGTGGAATGAATGTGGGAAAACTGATCCCAAGCAAGATTTGTCTCCTGTGAAGATTGCAGTTTGACTAACAGATACCACAGCTCTCAAAAACACTTCTCAGAGGAAAGCACCATGCAAAACAAGACAGCAAAGCCAGCCAGTACAACAGAGAAGCTTTTGTTACCTTCTGAGCTGCACTAACACAGCGCTGATATTCCTTCGCCAGCTCCGAGCATTTGAGCACTTCACTTTTGTTTTCCTGGTAGCACTTCAGAATTTCAGACTGCAGGTTTGCACAGATAGGATCAGCATTCCTCCTCCTGCAGGGAAAACAAGCACAGAATGATGTGTGAAGAGGAGTTTTCAACCACTTACTACCACTTTGCCAGCAACACACATACTAATTTTATGCTGGAGTCATGTAGTCCTAATAGAGAAACTGGTGGGAGCACCAATCACCGAAGTGGGTCAAATGACCAACAGGGTGTTTCAATTGAAAAATCCAGGGTACTTAGCAAAAGAAGGAACATGATCTTTCTTAGCTGGTGTAGAAGCTGTTTCACCCTTATATAAAACATCATCTGTCCTCTGTATTCAGGGGGAAAAAAATCCCGAAGTCCAAGAGTTTCAATGATTTTCTCAACTCACACTGGAAATCTTTGGCAGAACTTAAGAAATCCTGGCTGGGCCTGCACTAGATCTGTAACAGCCTGACAAGGAACTGAACAGACTTGTTGAATGAGCCACCTCAATCTATTGAATTCTCATCTATTTAAACACTACAAGAAATCCAGCATGGTTGGAAGCACTGCAATTCTCCTAGTGACTGGAAAAAAACCCAGAATAATAGCAAGACCAGATATCTGCTTCTTTGTAGTTCTGCAGAAATTAGTATTCATACTCAGTAAATGGCATTGACAGCTACCCAGGAACAATTAAGGATGATGTTCTTTTACTCTAATGTGCATGTGTACATATGGCACATCATCAGCAACAGTACCAATAAAGGGGAAGGTCGTTGTAAAACAATCCCAGCAACAATGGCACAAACACAGTAATGACAGTGACAGCAGCTGCACAGGCAGACACAAATTGCAGGCACTCACAGCACCATGGCCATGGTATGTTTTACCAGAGAGTAAGAGAACATATGCTTAGGTGTAGCAATCCTCAGATGTCGTCTCCTAAACCATAAATCCATTTAATTCCTTGCATTTCCTGCTCCAATATGCTTAGAGATCTGTGCCCAAATATCAAACACACCTCTTCCTTCCCAAGCACTTGATGCTACAGGCAGATATTAATGCCTTGCTATGATGTATTCATTTCCACAGGAACAACAGCCACTCATTCAGCACAAAAGCTTCCCAGCAAGGCAGAGAGAGGGAAAACATGACCTGTCCCTGGGCATGTCACAGTCTCTCAGGTGGAACCGACTTCTAAGAAATGTGTAATCTTAAACCAAAATCTAAATGCTTCTGGAGAGCTCAAATATGAGTTTCCAAATCATGCACATCTGTGTAAGGTGCACAGGAAAGAAGCAGAAGCACCAAAAGAAGAACAATTTTATTTTTCCATATCAGCAACCTGGACACTCTCGCAATAATCTGGTTGAGCTGTACTCTAATTGATACTTCTTCAGTCCTCAGTCATACTGCCAACATACATGGAGAGAGTAGGAATTTATCAGAATGACAGCCACACTACAACACTGAGATCTGGATCAGAAACTAGCAAGGATACTATACAGACTTCTTTTTCTACCTCTTCACTAATCTCACAGCTTTTAGAAGAAACTTATTCCATGCACAGTCCCTAAGGGTTAGTGTTCATTTTTAATTTCTATGTTATATAGCAAATCACCTTTAAAGCCTCGAAAATCCATATTCTAGAAAAAAAATCTTCAAATTTTGGGATAGAAAAGAACCCAGAGAGAGCTTCAGAAACTCATAATGTTGGCATTTTGCTTTGTCACTAACTTTAATATCACTCTAATCAAATCAGTGAGACTGTGGAAATGATACCAAACAATACCAGGTCAGGAAATACCACCAAATCCCTCAATTCATTGAAAAAGTTAAGACTTTTAAAATTAGGTTTTTTTTTAAACTCAGCGATGTTAAACTGAAGGGCATTTTGTAATTTTAGTACAGAAACCTGGAAGAGCTAAAAGGTACAGCACACCACAAACCAGTTTGTATTCATCTGAACTGAGCATGGTACAAACATCATAGAAATATTTAGAGGTCTTCATTGTCAGCAGGGAGAGCTACAGGAATTGTTTTGCTTTAGATCACTGTCCTTCCTATGGTATCAGTCTTCACTGTCTGGAATAATTATGAAGTTAGGACCCCCCTGTGGGCTCAGACAGTGCTGCAAAGTCTGTGGCCCTCTTCCTTAACAGACCCTTGGTGCTCAGCCCACAGGGATATTTAAAAGCCACACAGTGGTGAGCAAGAAGCCACAAAAAAAGAGTATTGTTGCCTAAAGCCTACCAGAGACAGGGGATCAATCAGCACAGACCAGTATGCACTGCCCAGCAAGTATTTAAACCAGCATTCCGGCACACCACCTCCCACAACACAGGGAGGATTTATTTGGTACCGTGTACCCAAAATAACAAGATTATTCTCCTTTATTTCTTCAAAACAAAACCTCAAGCTGTGGTTATGCATCAATGGCACCAGCTTCTCAAAACAGATTTAGAGACACTAATCAACAAATTGCAAAGTTGGTTTAGGTAATTATCAATACAAGTTACTGTGGAATGTGGGAGTACACAAGTTATCCACATCCAGCAGATTAGTTCTGGTACCCATCTGGACGGGAAAGAGGTACCTGAAGTGGTCTGGTGAACAGCTGCCTGAGATCTTTCCTCCCTGCACAGCAGCCACAATGCCTGCCCAGTCTGAATCAAGGGGGTGCCACTCTCCTGCTCACATTAACACATATTAACACTCAGCTTCAGGTTGCAGCATTTGCACACTGGGGGAACTGCAGCCCTGCGCACAAACAGCTGCACCTTACAGGTGTCTGACTTTCCTCATGCATATCTGAGACAAAAAGGAATTAAAGCAGCAGCATCCAACTACAGACACATCTGTAGAATGCAATGACATTGTGGGTTAGTTCCAAAGGAGGTGGACTTTTATCAACTATCTCCCTTCACCCTCAGCCTAGCTCAAGGCTGTTGGCACCAACTAGGAAAATTCATCTTCTGGCCACCTGATCACACTGCTCCTGACGTGCCACTGAGGGTTTTTATCATTATTTCTCATATAAGAGAAAAGGAAAATAGTGGAAAAGGGATGAGGTTTGTATATACAACTATGAGAAGCCTTGTATGCTTTGGCCTTTCTCCTGAAGTGGGTCAAACTTTTAAGCATATGTCACCACCAAATGAGGTAGACAGTTGGCCTCTGTCTAAAATAAAATATGCTGCAACTGCTCCAACTATTATCAGAACAGGTGTAAGAGGCTCATTTACAGCAGTAAGGAAAAAGGCAGGAGGGAAAGGCTGGGCAGAGAAGTGACAGCACAATATCTGTAGATGGAAGTCTGGAAGACAAGCTTTTACAATACTTTGGAAATAAATGCATGCAGGACATACAGAACAGGAAAGATTAAATCAATAAAACACACTCTCATCTGTTTAAAGGAGGAGGAAAGGAGAAAGGATGACAGGTTGCAAAAAGTAAAAGATGGATTTAGAAATAAAATTCATTAACAGTGCCTCCCCTATCACAGAAAGGAAAGAAACCTTTGCCTGGTCAGTGTGCAATGGGCAGGAAGGCCACATACACATGAAATCTGTGATTTCAGAACTTCCTCTCCCCCTCCCATGGAGAGATTTAAATCAGGTCTTTGTCTAGCAAAGAAGGGAGAGGTTTTCTTAAAATGAAACAAAGGGCATCCTTCTCTCTACTATCCCTTGAGGTAAGGCAGAATGAGCACGATCGTGCTGCATTTTGACACCGAGAGTTACCAAATCCTTTCTATCACTGCGAATTCCCCTTACTTTATTTAATAAATGAAATCTCATCAACTTATCCTTCTTCTATTATCACTGCTGACATCAATCTGATAATATTGGCTTGGTGTGGAATCGTGCTATTATATGTCCTCTTGATATTTAATTTAAGAGAAACGTCTGCAGTGGGGTGAATATGTGAAGCAAGCTTTTTATTACTGGCAGCAGTAAGGACGCTGGGAGTGAATTAGACATTCATCTTAGTCAGGGCCAATCTAGTGGCTCAGAAGAGGTTTTCTTCTTAACCCTCTCCTAACTGTTCAATAGCAGCAGGTAACAGCTGCTTCAGTCAATAACTGCATTCATTTGTCTTGGCAAATTCATTTCTACATGGATATAAACCCCATGAAGAAGTACAAAGTGTCTGGGAGGTTAAAGTAAGGTATTTTGAGCATTTCTATCATAAGCACAGCACTAGAAGGAGAAGTGCCAGTCTCAATGTCCATCAATTAATCAAGAAGCAACAGTTTCCAAAGACAAACACCCAAACTCACTGCAAAAAGCAATTAAGGCCATATCATCAGGATACAGACCCAGAGACAGAAGGTTTCAAACACAGCACTGTGGCTACTATCACGTGCTGCTGACAGGTTCCCTTTTTGAAAGAATTATAGACTCTATACTATATATATAGTATTGGAAAGCAAGGGAAAGCTGGAAAAGTTCTATGTATTTGCTGGTCCTTCCACCCAGCTCAAGATCAGACTACCCAAGCAGAGATGCAACTTCAGTGCTTTAGGAATTGGCAGCTCTTCAGCCTAGTGCAAAATCAGTAACTCCACAATGAGTAACACACCATCACTTGGCTTTACTGGGAAGAACAGCAATTCCAGATGGATTTAAGAGCAAGATCTTATTTTTACATTTTACTCTGGGAAACCATTCAAGCTGAACAAAAAACTCAAGACAGTAGCTGATGGTTTCTAAACTCAGACACTTTGATACCTCTGGTCAGATACTGATAAACAAAGACACACAAGGTCTCTCACAAGCCAACTTAAAAGTAGCTGGCTCCAGCACACAGCTGCAAGCAGCAACCTAAAAGGGCCAGTAATCTGGAATTTCATGTGGGCCACAAAATCCAGTGACTGGATTAGCTGCTTTCTGCTGCATCATTTGACTAAGATCATTGTCTGAACCAACTTGAGCAAACCACATTAGTCACCACAGTCACTGGAGCAGAGACAGCCCCAGACACCAGCAATGAGATGCATGGGCAGCACTGCCAGTAAATCCTAGGGCACACAGCAGCAGTTTCTGCATGTTGGGAAAGCATCAGACACATTGTATTGCTGCTTAGTATGTTTATATATCCAGGGTCCATTACACACATTTCAGACCAAGCTCATGATGCTTTGGTGACATAAATGTGGTGTGCTGCCAGGCTGCACTGCACATATATAAAACCCAATAGGTGGTTAACTGACCTGTAAAACTGCTTCCTCCCTTGGGTAGCAGTTGGCTCTGATGGCTTCTCTAACATGTCAGAAAAAATGACTCCAGACAGATGCAGTACACAGCACATAGCAAGGTTTCATTCCCTCTCATTATTGCATCCTTGACATTTACAGCAGAAAATTAAACACAATTGAAGCATTTCATTCACATATAACAAACTCATCAGCACAGAACAAACAGCCAGGCATGCTAACTTTCAGCACAGGATGCTGCACTATCACAAAGCACTGTGCCCTCACTACAAGCTATGGGACTCCCTGAACTTGCCCATCAGCTTGATAACGTGGTTTGAATGGAAGAGGTAAGAGCTGTGTTACAGCTGTGTGGCAAGGGAAATAAGAGATGGAAGAAGCTTAATAGATTATCCAAATGTCTACTAAAAAATCAGTAATGTTTAAGCTACATAACCTAGTACAGTGTAAACAAACTGCATGTCTCATGAGGCTAAACTCATATGATCAGGAAAGAAGTATTTCTGATTAGCCTCAAATACTCACAAGACTGCTCATCAGGCTTTGCCACTGATTCAGGTAGAATAGAAAGCTTGCAGAAGTAACACACAGTTTAGAGCAAGAGGGGACAGACTAAAAGAAAAGGTGAAGCCTCATGACAATTTTCAAGAAGAACAGGGGTGCTACCCCCAAATTTCAGCCGAAGCTGCTGTATTCCTGTCTAAATCCTTCTCACATGCCTTGTCACACTGTCAGCAGCACACTCCTGCACACCTGTGGTTATTTCCCCTCTCTCTTTCTCCTCTTGACAGCTGCATTTTAATAACAGGTCACCCCACTCTGTTTTTCCATACATTGTTCATGAAGTGCCAAATGAATGAATATTTTAAAGTACTGTGAGTTTCTGGGTGACTCTGTGATCCTACAAAATTTGTCACTCAAGTACTTCCCAATCTCAATTCCTGTTTTGACAGCTTGTTTGAAACTGCCACCCAATTCCCCACTGGAGTTCATGCACTCACTGCACCCTTGTTCTTCCCAGGACAGACACCTCCTTTCCTTCCAATCACAGACAGGCAGAAGCTGTTCTGAAATCTTCTTCTGTGTAAGTAATTAGATTCTATAACTGAGAACAAAAGTTACCACAGAAGTCCAAGTCTCAAGTGTCAGCCACCTGCTGTGTCACTGTACTGCATTCAGTAGAAACAGCCTGCCTCAATCACATTTCATTCACCAAAAATAAAACAAAACAAAAAACCCAAACTCTAGAACATACATACTGATGTTGAAAGTGACTAAAATCTAGCAGTTTTCTGTAACAACCTCTAATTCTGGAAATCATACAACAACTTCTTCATTTCCATCATGAAATTGATGCAGAGAAATTGTGTGACCCATGCAATGCTGGTTCCAGCTCTCCATCTGACTTGGTTCAGTGTGTCACAAACTCCCCTGTCCTCCTACATGGTTTATCCCCACACACAAGTGGTCATTTCCCATTTGATCAATGGGTCATCCTGAAAGACTTTCACTTATATTTCATTGTGTTCTGCCCATTGCAGTTTCAACCAAATTTAACTGGCTTCCTTAGATGCCATAAGCTGCAGGCACTGGGGCTGTGGTAGTGGGTTGTAGGTCTCTGGGGGAGCAGAAGGGTAGCAATAAGCAAAAAACGGAACTAAAACATATAAAAAAATATTATCCTCATCCTACTGAACCTGCAAATGCAATAACTAATCACCCCTATTAGCATTTTGCATGGCAGATGGCAAGTGGTTTAGAATAATGAGAGACTTTTCCCCACAAGTGGATAATTCCAATGTACATTTGGATGCAAATTCTTTACTGATCATGATGGTAGAATACTGAGCTATGAGAAACTGCCAGTTTGGAAGATGAAAGGAAAACTACTGCCTCTTCCTTTGCTTGCCAAGAGATACAGAAGTTAACAGAACTGGATCTCCTGCCCACAAAGCCATGCACCATTTTTTCCCAAAGATGCCAAGCTACTAAAAGTTGACTAGCAAAGATGAAGAGCCTAAAGTTAGCAGCAAAACAGTCTCTGGAAGCCAAGCAGGAATGAGTCAGAATCTTGTTGCTGGAAGGAGTTCTCTGAATCAGAAAGGAAGCTGGCTCAGCTCCCACAAGGCAGAAAAGCAATATAGCAAGCAATAACTGAATCTGAAAACACACAGCCCAACAAGTGACCCGAATAGGGATTTTCTTTCTTCAGATAAAAAACATCATCTAAAAACTGTTTAAGATCTCAGGTCAGGAAGGGAAGGAATGCAGTCTGTAGAAGATATGCAGCACGAGCCTTAAGAATATATGGGTTGTGACAGTGCTATAATGTCTGGGAATTAGCTGGGAAACTGTTGGTCTATTAAATACCTTCCTCAAAAGTCTTCTAAAGAAGGTAACTGAAGAAGTGATATGCTGATTTCATATAATCACAAGACATGAGGGGCAGCAGGTTCAGTAAATGTCTCCTATGTGAGATGATCTTATAATAATGTCACACTGCAAACGAAATGTTCTTTTTTTAGAAAAAAACCCTGACTACCCATTTGAACAGCAATCACTTTTCCAAAATGCCACTGGGTACTGCACAAGGATCCTACAGTTTACTTCATGCTACACAAAGGGATGGACAAAAATATGAGTCCATTAGTATATTGTGCACTGACAGAGTGGCACATCCTGCTAAAGATACCAAAATAAATTTAGAGAGGAGATTGAAGCTGCCATTGTTAAAGTTCAGGTGGGATCTGAAGCTAAACATTCACCTTATTAAAAAAATTCCCTTGCTTCTGCCCACATTCTCTAAACTTCAAAACCACAGTGCCCCCTTTTACCAAGCTGTGCAATTCTGAACACTGACTCAGCAAAGATCCCCATTAAGCAGCTACTCATCCCTCAGAGAACATCAATAATGGTGCTTTCAAAGCAAGCACATACAAAAAGTCTTACAAGTCTGTTTTTGGGAGGAGGTTGGGGTTTTTTTCCTTGTTTGTTTCTAAGTGAATATTTTAACTCAAGAAGTCCTCAGAAAATAGAAAAAAACTTTATAGAAAACAATTTATATAACATGGTTCTAAGTCTGGAGAACAGCACACGAAGCATCTCAGGTGCCTCCTGGAGCTGCTCCAGTGTGCTGCTGGTGGCCCTCACAGTCAGCACAACACTGACCAGCTCTCTCCAGGGAAACAATATTCATCCATCCCTGAACAAGTGTTCCTGCCTTCCAAATGCCAGCTTTTTGGGTCAAATTAGTTTGAATTGCAGTTGGTATGGTAAGTATATGTCCCAGACATGCAACTGCCAGGACTAACAAGAAGAATGCAAAAATCACATAAATAAATAATAAATTAAAGTTATTGAAGCCCAATTTGATGGCACAGGTGGTTTTTTTCTTCTATAAGGGAGAAATGGACTTTAATCAGTTCAGCATTAAACATCACCAACTTCCTCTGTGTAGATGCATCACCAAGATGCAAGGTGTCCACAGCAGTCCTGCCACAGTCCTTATTTCTTCAGAAGACAAAAATATAAAAGCTCTGACCTATATAACAAATTATTTCCTGAAATTTCCCTGGCTGGGACTTGCCTTTGGTGTCTTCTACCATCCCTACAAGATTTCAGGAGGAGAGTGACTCAACAGCAAGGACACAGAGTGTATAATCCAGAGTCAGGAATACAATTACTGTTCAAAATAGCAACATTGCCCTTGAAATCAGTTGCAACTGAATTAATGACCAGATTGTTAGAGTGTTACCTCAACTTTGCCTCAGGCTGCTAATTAGCAAACAAGTCATTAATTCACTGGTAACAAGTGGTTTCTCAGGCATTATTGCTTCTGACATCTTTAATTCACCACTCTTTATGGAAAGCTTCCCCAGACAACTTTAACCTCAGTCCTTTACAGATCAGCCCCACACCATTACCACCAGCACACTACACCACACACACACTGAAGACAGGCAGAAAAACACAGCAGGAATAGGCTAAGCTGGGTCATTAATTACTATTCATTACACCTTTCCCAACTCAAGCCAAGGGGAGGGGAAGGCCAAAGGCACAAAAAGTTCTGGATTTTGGTGTGGATCTGGCATAATTTGTAAATACATAAAAAGATACTATGAAACCTGGAGAAATCTTGCTTTCACCATGGTACATATTGGAATATGCAATTCCCAATGTGAGGGCAGAGATCTGCTCTTATTTTCACTGTATTCTCCACAATAAAGAGCTGTGAACTGAAATATTTCATGTCCTCTGATGCACAAAGTATGACTGAGGTTTGTTTTAACAGCTGCACAAATATCCATGCTTTTGAAAACAATCTGGATTTGGCCTGGCAACAAATCCTGATCTAAGGGCTTTATAAAGGCAACATTACTACAGAAAACAAGTGCTTTTCTTGTAAAAATCGATAGCAACAGAAACATCCCTAACAGACTACATGGAGTTTTTGGCACCTCTTCCTTTGCTATTTGAGTCCTTGCTATTCAGATCTTGTTTTATAAATGCCCAAGTTCCACCAATGTAGCAGTGAAGAAATGCTCCTGCAGTTTTGAAGAGACACCAGTTTTTCAGAGATAACAGAACTGCAACCTCAGTTCACTGGACTCATCCCTCATCACGCATGAGAGGAAACACAATACTGTGAACATTAGATTGAATGTTACTCATTTTACTAACTGGGCAAAACAAAAATCTTATTTAGAAGCAGCATCTTAGTAATCCTTAAGAACTGAACTTCAGAGAAAGAACATTCAACAGCTTGGATAAAGCACACAATCTAATAAATTTTCAAGATTTAAAATTTGGTTCAAGAAAAGAATAATCTGGCACAATTGGAAAATTTATGCAAATCCACTGCACATATTCAACTTCTGTTTCCACATACCATATTCCTAAAGCTGTAGGGGAATATATGTTGCTAGGAAATCAATGCGCTGGTACAAGCAGTTCGTTAGCAATAGGCCTCCCAGAATTCATAAGGAAAATGTTTACATCCTAAGGTAATGAGTGAAAAGCTGTGTGAAGCAGAACTGAAAGTGACCAGAAACTTTTTCTTCCAGTAAAATGCACACTAGGTAAAATGACACAAAGTCAAAATTCACCCATATACTTTTGCCCTCTTCTGAAATAAATTTGAGGAAACTCATGCATTATAATCTCTTAGAGAATATTTTAATTTCCTACTAAGAGCAACTTCATAAAAGTGAGAAACAGAAAAGCTTTGACTAATAACCCATCTCTTTATTTGAAGATTATGAAACAGACTCAGTGTAGACAGAAGAAGGAATAGCTAGCACAAACCAAGCACCAAGGGAAGAACAGGACTGGGACGAAGTCAAATAATTTTGAAGGTATCATCATTGCAGGGCACAAAAGGACTATGCTGAGGTAAGGCTATGGATAAGCTTTCAGCAATAATCAATCTCTTACTCCTGAAAACTCTTAAATCCCTGTTGGAGAGGTTCTTAATTTCAACACTAAATTAATCATTTATCTAATGTAATGATAGGAGAAATCTCAGAGCAATTTTGTTTGAAAACTATGATGTCTTTACCCTTCTCCTTTGGCTTCACAACTGTCCATATAATAACTGTTTCAGACCTTGTCTCCTGGGCACAATCCTCTGTTGAAATACCCAAAGCCTCATAGTAGACTTCAAGATTAACAAACTCAATATAAACCCACATAACTATTTTATAAACTTTCCATATCTACATAAAGAAACAAAAAAAGGTAGTTTCTCTAGGTTCCAGTTAATCTTGCCATTCTAACTGAGGGGCCATCAGCCTCATAAAATCTTGTGTAATTCAATAAAACCTTTATCTCCATGAGTACTGAAAGCAAGCCATACATTCCCTGTTGCCAGCAGACAATCCATCTATGACCCTTCTTCCCCCACCCTCACTGAGTCAGTGTGGGTTTTTACTCCACATTCAGCCAGGAGGATACTTACTGCTTGCTGGTTTCTCTAATGTAATCACTTTAAATACTCATGTCCATTAAGTTTAAAGATCTTAGGACCATTAAATGAAACTCTCATATAGTAGGTCCTACATGGAGTAAATCTCTTTGGCAGTTTCTCCATTGGAAAGCTGCCTTGGATTCACAGTTGATCTCCACCAGAATAAGATTAACTGAGATTCTTTATGCATTCCTTCATCACAGCACAAAGCATATGCAGTCCTCTCAGCACAACATGCAAAGCAACAGAGTCATCAGTAAGCAGCTTCAGAAACAGTTCTGAAAGCTGTAGGGAGATTTCAGAGGGAAACTCAGCTTCAGAACAATTTTATCTTTTAACAGCTTCCTAATCCCCTCACCCAACTCCTGCAGCTTTACCTGTTAGAAGCACACCCCCACCCAGGCCAATTCTTGCATCTAAAAGTAACAACTACAAAAAATAAATAATTTTTTAAGAAGTGATAAGACAACCTTCACAAAAGAAAATAAATCACAAAAAAAAAAAACCTCAGAAAAACCAACAAAACCAAACCCCAAACCAGCATATTGAGGATAAATCTAGAGTGCTGCACTAAGCCATAACCTCTTTACTGATGTTTTTTTCCTTCCCCTTAACAGATTCAGGGACTGTAATAACATTTAATCCTCAGAAGCTAATCTAAATGTAACACTCAAAAGAAGACAAAGACCACGCAACAGAAAGAAAATTTGGCCACTGCCTTTTGGGAGTGCTGCCTTATCCCTGGAGCGAGTGCATTAATACAGCTTGGAATGAAATGCCGTTTTATTCTCTGTAGCAGGGAGGGGATTAGCAAGTTGTCTTCTCTAAACCCAGTCTGAGTCATGGCTCTATGAACACTGAGAAAAGGATGTGGAATGAAGGGAAGGGTGGGGAGCACTGGCTTTTTATTTACACGCTGCTTCCTTTGTGGGTGGTTACTGATGTGCATAGTTTGCTAAACAGGGAAAGAAGGCAGGGGAAGTTCTAGGTCCCCGACTTTAATTCTGTTAGTTAACAAAAGAGAAAAATAACAATGCGCCAATTATAACAACATAGTTGAGACAATATGTCCATGGCAACTGTCCAATTCATCACAGCAGAGAAACAACAAGAGCAAGTTGCTTAAGGTGCTGAAAGCCGTGCTCAGTGGTATCTTGTTGCTAAGATCTTTTTGCTGGGAGGAAATAAAACAGGTTAGACAGAGCCCAGAAGAAAGGAGAAGGAGACACTCTGATAGGAGGTATGTGGAGATGAGAGTAGGCTGGCTTCAGGTAAAGAGATGAGGAACAAAGTCCATTGCACAGGTCAGGCCATGCAGGCATCAAGCCTTGAAGTGGAAACCAAGAGCTAATGACTGTGTCAGTGATTTAATATGAAGCCCAGCACTAAGTACTTCACTTCTGTTTTTATACAAAGGGAGACAGGAAGGTTTACTTGCCTACCTCTCAGGCATGCTGTGAAGGGTCACTGGTGGAAAGGTGTACAATATTCCTAAATCCTGCAATGCTTGACAACCACTAAGGAGTGGAAACAGTCCATGGAATGCTTGACCACTTGTGCAGAGCTGTAAGTGTTGATAAAAGAATTACAAAAGTCATTAAATGCCAAGAAAACACTGGGGTTTTGTTTCAGATATTTCTTCTCTTTGCTTTGACACAGATTCTGGAAAACAGAGTTCTCACTGTGGAAAGAGCCCCAGCCCTATTTCTCTTTTCCTCCATCAGCTCTGCTGATACACAGTGGCAGAGAACACATACAGACTGGTCTCACAAGGCACAAGTGCCAGGGGCAGGTCTTCACAGTGTAACCAGGGATAACAGAAGCTCAGGAAGAGACACTGTGGGGAAGGATGTGGACTCTCTGCAGTTGGAGAAAGTGCAACTCCTGGTTTCCTTTCCTTAAGGAGATATCA
Source organism: Zonotrichia albicollis (assembly GCF_047830755.1). Lineage (NCBI taxonomy): Eukaryota > Metazoa > Chordata > Aves > Passeriformes > Passerellidae > Zonotrichia > Zonotrichia albicollis. The sequence goes on from NC_133830.1 coordinate 10,811,354, forward strand.
TAGTCCAGTACTGGAAAGGGGCAGACCTGTATTTCATTCATACCTTGGTTGAAATTCCACTTCACATAGTTTTGCAGGAGTGTCAGTTTATTCCTGTGAACCAAAGAACTAGATCTGCGTAAATCAGTCTAACCTATCTTAGCACCAACTGTGCTCGTATGTCTAATACGAAAGTGCAAAAGAGGATAAGCAAACTCCTCATTCCAGTGAAGTCACAGGATCTTGTAGGCTCTTACAATAAACAGGCTGTAGAATGACTTGAATGTAGGATGCCTGACAGGAGAACCTCACAACTCACAGACTTCAAGTCCTACCAGTTGAGCGTGGATGCCAGTGTAGGAAGGAACTTTCCTCTGACCCTGTCCCAGCCTATCATGACCCAGGTGTGAGGCACAAGAACGCTTCAAGAGTGTTTGTACACTGTGCTGTACACAAAGCAGCAATCTGCAAAGGGTCACTGCATGCTGATGGAAGTGACACACTGCAGGCTGATGGGGGAAAGCAATGATTCTTCCTGCATGTACAATTATCAAAGGGCTTTATCAGTCCCAGACCATGAACTCCAAAGCTCAGCTCAGTGCAATCCTGGCTACTGCTGAAAATTTCTATTGTGAAGAACTAGAATGCAAGATATTCAACTTCACCCTCAGTTTCACTCGTGCCACTCATCTTGTCCCTTTTCAAGACACCTCCAGCCATGCTATTTTTTCCCACAAAATTCCATTAGGGCAGGTGCTGCAAAGAAGACAGCCCAAGGAATCTGTTCCTTTATAATGGCTCAAGTTCACAGTGCCATCAAATTCAAGAACACTGTACAATAAGGCCAGAAGTCAGAGATTGTTAGATGATAAAGGCTCAAAGAAAAGGGGAAGAAACCCTTAAGAGACCACAAGCACACTCCCTGAATCTTGAAAGAAAGAATTCATTAGCATTTGTGTTGGTCTCTGCCACTAACCTTTGCAAGAAATGGTTGCATTCCTGAGTTTCCTACATTACCAGTCTTTGTTTCCACAAGAAACAGAGCAGACCAAAGGAAACTGAAACATCAGGAACCAACCTTCAGAATAGTAAAAAATAAGGTACTTACAGGCTTTACTAGTAAGTGAAGAACACAATCCCAGGTCCCAATTACTTCCTTCACCAAGTCACAAGGATAAATCACCACTACACAAGTTCACAACAACTGATCACACACTTGCAGAAGCAAATCCAAGAAAATATTCCATTGATCAAAGATTATAAGAGAGTTATGTCCTATGAATTTTTTAAATTTTATTTTAAAAGAGAATTTAAAATTCTGCTGTGGAAAACAGGATGGAAATGCAAATGATGTGTTATCTGTCTTGTTTTGGCTTCTTTAGCAACTTATTGCTTGACTGTCCAAACAAAAATGTGAAATTACAACAGGTTATGTGACACTTTGGCAGTTAAACATAATTTTAAATAAAGACAGCACAATATACTGCACACCCCACTAATATATTCATCACTACTATATTATCTATTTATGCAATTAAGTATTGTAGAGTCTGGATTGGACCCAACCGGACTACATATGCTGCTACTCCAGTTTATTGCATGTTGGCCAACTGTTTACCCAACTGAGATTCGAGTGCTGCTCTTGACAGCGTAATTGCTTTAGCCTCATTAATATTTAAGAATTATAGAAAATATTTTTTCTTGGGCAGCTGTTAGTGCATGTGGAACAATAAGTTATATAACACTACTGACAAATACAGATATAATTTAAAAACTATATATGCTCATGGTAAAAAGGCAACATTAAAGGTCCACTTATTGTGCTAAGGCAAATAAAAAAGACCAGAAAAATCATTGCACCCATTCTGAGAAAACATTCATGAAAATTACAACTCTAATTTGAAACTAACAGGGATGAGATTTAGACTGTTTATCTTTTTTTCCCCCTGGACAATGAAAACTTTAGAAGTGGTGCCATTCTTCCTACCCCCATGCACCAGCCCAAAGCTACACTGTGTAGGTTAAGTACAATAGGTCAAAGCTAGAACAGATTAAACATGTTCCATTGCTATTTTGAAAACCCTAGTAAATATTCCTATTTATTAATAATTTTGAAAATCCATCTCTTCTACCTCATCCTTCCTTGCAAGATCTATCAACTTTATATTAAATTCTGCAAGCTTAGCGTAGAAAGAGAAGATGTCAGCTTGCACCTCCTCAGCCCCTGACAGGAGGTAACTTCACACTGTGTTTACAGGAACACAGAAGCCACACACAAAATGTTATGAAATGCAACTGGAACTGCTGAAAAGAACAAAAATGGTTCCTCACTTTATCCGTTCCTCTGCCTTGGCTGCTGCCTCCTGATACTGCTCGGATGTCATCTTGTAGATCTCTGCATTCTGAAACAAAGAATAGAATGCTCAGCTCTAAAAATTAAAGGCATCTCAGATCTTATCTTGCCACAAAGTCATCTTCTATAATTAATAACAATTTCCAACAACAAACAGAATATTCAGTTCAAAGAACACCAGAAATACTTACAAGTCAATTTTATTTTCAACAAATGTATCAGGGCCATAACACAGCCCTCATTCCAAGGCTCACTTTTGTCAAAGGAAAAAGGGGGAAAAGGTCACTACCAACCAACCATGAGCTTTGGTTATTCCATGTAACCACTAAAACAAGGTGTTTCCAGCACAGAGCTATTTTGCGTTTGGTCGTGTTTTGTTCTCTTCTTTCATTAATTGCTGTGAAGGATCTTGTAAGTTACTGACATGCAAGTATCAAAACTGGTTGCTAGCACTGGAAAATCCATTTTACATTTCAGTGCTTCTACTTATGTTACTTATTCTTTAAAAGAAAATTATGCAGCCTGTTTCCCTTCTAACAACATAGGGAGGTGTATCAGGTCTCAGCTAAGGCGCTGCCGAACAGAGGCTTGAGTGTCTTGCTGCAGGACTTAAGAGGTTTGCATTAAATTCTCCTGAACTTGCACAAAAAGAGTTTTAGCTCACAACTGCTCAGTCACTGAATGTGGAGGATGAATTCCTCCTCTGGGCTGCACCGAGGAGCCTGCCAGGCACAATCAGCAGGAGGGAAGGGCTGCACTCCCCCAGTGAGTGCACTACAGGTCTGTGTCACTAAGCTGCTGATAAAGCTGCTTTAGGCAAGCAAAGCCCCTGGACTCCACTGGCAACCGCCTTGTGCAAAGCTCATCTGCAAGGCTCTTACTCTGAAAAGGCACAAGCAGAAAATATGCAATAATCAATCAAAAAAAGTGACAAAATGATATTGAAAGCGAGGACAGCTATTCATTTAGGGCCGGTTCAAGCTGCTATCTCGTCTCTCCCCAAATTTGGTCATTTTATATAGAATACTATTCTTGCCCTCCTTCATTTATTTTCCCATAAATGCAGCTGGTCCTGCACATGATGAGCCAACACACACTGTTCAGTGGTTGGAAAAAGGAAAGGACAGATATAACTCAAGTTCTATTAGTGGTTCTGCCACTTGTGCAATCTTGGGCAAGTCACCATTTTCCATCTGCAAGTGAGGGATAACAGCTGCCTGTATCTCTGAAGTTGTGTGAAGCTCAGCTAATTGAAAGGTTTATAAAGGTTTTCAGAACCTGGGCTTCAAGGTGCTATATTTAGGCGTTTTGTCTTTAGTGCCTGAATTTATGTTACATACCAAAAGAAACACAGAACAGATTTTGCTTTTCAAATTTTGACCTAGGAGACAGATTTAAACTGAGGAATCATGAAGGACTAACCACTTCAAAATGCATTTTACCAACAAATTATCATTAATGTTTTTGTTTACTTACTTATTACAGAGTGGTCAAACTTCAATGCTATTAAATCCATTTTTCTCCTTCCTATATTGAAAAGTTCAGCTTTTAATGGTGCCTTTTTCTCTGGCCTGTAAACAGACCTCATGACTTACAGCTCCCTGCTGTTACTTATTCACACATGAAACCACAAGACCTGTGCTTCATTAATTAAATTTGCCATTAAAAATTAAATAATGTGAATAAGTAGATGTAAGCATTATCTCCATTGGGCTTCAAAGGTCTCACCATTTCTCCAATTACTACCCGAGCAATTTTCATATTTCATACTGTCTGATTTCTCAAAGGGACTGGATCTGAGAGATCAGAATGAGAGAAAGTGGGAAAAAGAGAAAGCAAGGTAGCAAATTTAAACATTTTTCAGGCAATAGGAAGTAGTCCCATCAGACACTATTAGCCTGCAGCACTCTGCAGTGAAACAGCAGCAGGAGAGGAAAACAGGAACAAATCTGTTGTACGTGAGCCCCAGCATGAGGTCGTGTTTAACCCACCTGAAGGAAGTGACAATAGCCAACAGAATCATTTGCTGGATGTGCTGTTGATTAAAGTGGTTGTGGCACAACCTTACCTACTTTATTAAAGTTCAACTGCCCAGCACTTGGGTCAGGCTCATCTTCAACAACATCAGCGACGGACATGGGCAAAAATAGCTGGGAAAGGAACCCAGGCTTTAGTTCTGAATTCTGAAGGTGCTAAAAGCAGGCAAGTGAGAGCCTGAACAGAGGCAAGAATCTCAGTGAGGAGAAGGCGGAAAGGCTTGGTCTCAAAGCAACCACCAGGCACCATGCAAAGATTGAGAGGGGCATAGAACACCTTCAACATGCAGATAAAGCTGCTGAGTTTTAAAAATGAAAAGGAAACATCCTTCCCTATGATCCAACTGGGCCTCTTGCTTTTGGTCAAGACCTCTCCCCTCCAAAAACTCTAAAACCCCAAAAAACAGTATTTCTAATGCTATGAGTCAGTACCTTCAAACACTTCCCCAAGTAATAAAAACAGGGGGCTACCATTTAAATCTGAGTTCGTTCCACAAGCAGATTTTTAAAATACATTTTCCTTGGCCTTCAGATCCCTTCCAACCTTGGGCAAGTCACACTCCCTTTTGTCCTAAGCATGAAATGAGCAACAAATGGGCTACATGGGCAAGAGAAGGGCCTTTCAGCATGGGCACAGACACAGCAGGTTCTGTGATCTGGGGCTTCTACTAATAGAGAACAATTTTCCAAGTATTCTCATCTATACTACTTCAAACACAAGATCTGCTTCATTTTCAGCAGTTTACCACTACACTATGGCAGGAGAGAACGTTCCAGTGGCCTAGAACTTTTGAGGTCTTTATAATACAGCTGCAAACAAAGAGCTAAGCCAGGAACCACCTGAGCACTTCCCCCAGCTTCAGCAGGGTCGCCTCCACACAAGGGCTATTCAGCAGGATCAAGGTGTGGTATTTGCACTTGAAACAAAGTCTGAGCTGCCTGTAGTCTTAGTGAAGTCCTTTATCTTCATAAAACGATATTCAGTGGTACAGTAAAAGAGAGAACATTCCGCACAAAATTACAAGACATGAACGTTGCTTTTAATTTACTTTCACATTATTTGATGCTTGAGATAAAATGGCAGCTCACAAAGAAAAAGTTGAACATGAGACCTCAACTATTATTAAATAAAGCTCCTGGCAGTCTTAGTTGCAGAAATAAGTTTAAAAACATGACCAAAGGACACCATAAGGGCTCAAATAACAAAAGACACAGAAAGAATGAATGAACCACCTAAAATGTTTCACTTCTCTCAATAAAGCTGAGCCTTAGGGGAGTCAACTTCAGAACATCAGAGCTTTGTCATATGGGGAGAGAGCTCTCCAGAGAAGACAAACAAACTAAGCAAAGAAATGTTAGTTTGAAAGATTTTTCCCTGCTATTAAATGATGGTTCGTAGCAAATAATAAAAACACCAAGAAGTCGTAAAAATACATAACCAGAGCCTAAAGTGCAACGGAACCACTTTCCTTTACCCTGCTCTTTTTCTACAACAGATTTGCTGCTATACCCTTGCTCTCCTCTCATCAAAACACCCTTGTGCTAAAAATTCCCTTCCAAAGGGAATCAATTTTAAAACTTAGAGCTAAATTTGGAGTAATTTTAATTCAGCATTCCTCCTTGGATGCAAACATGCAGAGAAACTCCAATACTCACTACTACACCTCACTACACTGCCCAGGCCCTTTGCAGAACATATAGCAAAGAAAGTAAGAAGACATAATAACAGAAGACTGAGTTCTCAGGGTTATTTCTGGAGGGAAAGTAATTGAAACATAAAGAGAAAACCCTGCCAGCTCATTCTCACACTGACATTAAACCACATTCCTTACAACTTCAGTGAAACATGTGCTACTTGCAGTAACATGTAAAACAGAAAACTGATCAAAACAAGCAAGAGGAAATCAAAATTAATCAGATTTCACGTGAAATTATTTGTGAGCATCAAGCAGCAGCATTAAAAACCTGACACTGGGACAAAGATTTCTCCATCCGTTTCAGTTCAGGTCAATAGATTAGAAGGTGTCTTGATTTAAAACCAACAAACCCAACCACCATCACCACAGATATCCTGAGATATTCTGACACCTCAGAGTATAGAAGCTTGTCAGTGGTCACAGTGTTTAGAGATACAAAGAGGATTAACAGCTGTTGAAATGCTGCCAGCCTAGATGAATGCCAGTGATAGCTGTGATGAAAGGGAGCAGGGCAGTGGAGGCCCTGACAAATGCTGCAGACGACAGCCGGAGATTGGATGGTGCAATCTGCCTCGCACCTGACAGACGTGCTGCTTCCATCCCTTCTCCTGACATCCACGCTCACCAGCCTGCACCAAAATGCCCTTTGCAAGCCCCTCTCAAACCCAAAAGAGCACAAGAGGCAGTGCTGTGAGTGGGGCAATACATGGTGTGCCCCACAAGGGCATCGCAAATTTCTGAGAGAAACAGGTAAGGAAAGCAGAGATTACTTCTTACATATCAAATATCTGCTGGAATACATTCAAATTCCTGCTTCCAGCTGCTTCTGAAGCCAGAAAGACGACCTCACACCATCCTGAGGAGCAGTACAACTGTGGCCTGCCTGCATGCTCTTGGGGACAGGCAGCGCACACATGGCCTGGATGCAGCTGCTGCCATGGAAGCTGCAGAGAAACATGGGCCAGTGCCAGCTTTGGGAGCCAGCTCTGCTGCCAGCAGTGCCTCAGGGCAGCAAAGGTGCACCCAGGGTCCCCACACCTCAGCAGGTCACTGCTTCACACGTGCTGTAGATCAGGCTGTTCATTCTCACCACTCGGAAGTCTCACGCAAACGGCTCCTAACAGATTTGAAAAATTACCCCATGTACCTGCATCCCTCCCTCAGGTACAGAGGCAGATGAGCCAAACCAATCTGTTCACTGGATGACCCTGTGGATGTGTTAAAATCAACTCACACAATCAATCACTGCTATCAGCTTTGGTCCAAAACAGGGAGTTTGGGAATTTCAGAATATGCTGCAAGAAACAATCTCTTCACGTCCTGAGCTCACTCCTCTGGCGTTTCTGCTCAGCCCATTTGCTGGTATCAGCAAGCAGTTAGATCATTCACATTTCCTCCTTCCCCTCAAACGCATATAAAAATAAAAGCCAATTAACAAGGAAGAGAAACATGCCTATAGAACATATCACTAGAGCATAGAAGTTAAGGGTTAAACTGCTTTTTTGAAAATTCATATGCTTTTTTCTTAAAAGGTAACAGAGAAAAGATGCAAGGAACTACAAACAGCTTGCTGATATGAAAAAAAAGAGACTTTTTTCAGCCAAAGCCAACTTCTAAACACAGCTCTGTTGTTTGCTGTTCATGTGTGGGTTCATCCATTCCTCCCGCTGAGACCAATAATGAAATGAGAGCATTGAATTTGTTCCATTCTATTCTTTCCTTCGGCAATAGATGTGAGATCATAAATTTTGGATTAAGATTCAGAGAAAGCATAAAGAGGGTAGTGTCCACAGTAAGAACACAGACAAGTTAAACTAGTCAGGAGCAGAAGTACATTCCTCTTTGAACAGATCTTCTCATGTCTGCAATATTATCCCGAGTTGAAAGCAAAATATTAATTCTGTAGCATATCTAGAAAGCTTCTCACAGATAAAATCCCACAGAACACTGTATCTCCACAAAGCTTGAGGGAGGCAGAGCTGGGGAGAAGGAACATGGCTGGGTTTACCTTGTGGATAACACAGGATAACTAGGTACAAAAAGGTTAAGCTACAGTCCCTAAAGCACATAGTGACTCAAATAAAAATATGCATCCCAGGACTTCCCAGAACCAGGGTCCCACACCGAGATAGTCTATCCGAGTGAAAATGGGTTTACAGACCCAGGCTGTGATCCCACACCAGAGTCAGACTGTCTATGAAGGTACCCTGGGAAGAGTCTAATTAAAAACAGGTACCCCACAGCAAAATGGTTTTAGGGACTTCCAAAAGCTTCAAGTGCCTCACTGGAAGCAGGCAGAAAAGTCTTAAGTTATCTTCAAGTCAGAAAAGAAATTATTACTACAGAAGCAATTAAAAGGCGAAGAAGGAGAAAAGAGAAAAACATTGTGTTTATATGAGGTTGCTTTAAAGCACACCCTTCTGAAAGACTACAAACAAAGCACTGCCAATTCTTTAAACAAACTCTGGAAAGTAAAAGCGGCTTCAAAGAGAAAGGCCATAAAATTCCAGCAGGTAACTCAGGCTTTCTGGAAAGGACAGCAACAGCATTGTGAAAGGCCCAGATTAATGCCAGTACTGCTGCAGGGGAGTATCACCCTGCTCTCCTCCCAGCTGGAAGTTTAGCTAAGGTGAGGAATTCACAGTAAATGCCTAAATCAATTACACCTGACAAGTGCAGGTAAACAGGCTTCCCAGGCATCGATTAAACATCAAGAGTTTTCAGCATCTGCCTCAGAGGAGTCCTGCACGTGCCTGACCTGCAGGGATAATGTGGTGCCCATGGCACGGAGGGCACAGCCCCCCTGGCAAACCCCAGCACCTGTGCTGGGCAGCTCCACCACACAATCAGGATGAGCTCCGAGATCACAGGATGCTGCCTCAAACAACTGAGTATTGTCCATGAGAGAGTGACAGCAATGCAGAGAAATCGATGCCAAGGGAAACAGAAAAAAGAAAGAAATTGCCAGAATATCAAGAGTGCTAAGAAATACAGGAGGAAGTTTCACTCAAAGGCTGACCAGCACTTTCAAGGGGGAATAAAGAGGGGAAAAAAAACTCCATCAAACAAAACTGGCAGCTATCAAATACTTGTCATACAATAAAAAAGATACGAAGCACATTCCCCTGTCAGGCCTGTCACAGGAGCTTATTTTGGGAAGGAAGAAAGGAAGGAAGGAACATTTTAGCTAAGATTTAATGCCATCATGCCAAAGCTGGTATTTGACAGAGCCTCCAACAAAACTCCCACCACCTCGGACAGTCATGCTGCAGCTAAAACTTCCATCTCTCTGCTGAGAATATCCCTAAGTCCCATTTATAAACTGCAGCAGCTGGCCCAGTTAACAGTTCCTGTCCCAGATGAAAAAAAAAGCTGAGTTAAATTCATGACCCCATCCTTTTACACAACAGGTAGCTAAGGAATGCAGTACACTGGGTTCCAAGAGAAAGGCAGAATAGAGGAACACAAGGAAAGAGGATGCACAAGAGAACTGGAGAATATTGAAGAAAATGCATCACATCCATACACTTGCATGGGTAAAGGAACTGCAGGGAAGAGAGTCACTATAAGAAATAAACAAAAAAACGCTGAAAAACAGAAGTAAGCTGAAGCCTGCAAGTTCCACCCCCTCCCGGGGTTTTTCCTCTATTCCCAACTACAAATTATTCTCCACGTGCAGTTCCCAGTAAATCAAGCTTTGCTAAATAACCCCGACATGTGCGGGGCTGAGAACCAGCCAACAAGCAATGATGAGATGTCCCTGGAATGATTAAGGGAAAGGCAGACATCTCTCAGGTTACAAGGAAGCCTGTTGTACTCTCCCCTTGGTGCATATGCAATGCTGCAAGCGCTGTTCTGAAACCTCTGATATTCAAAGGCTCATTTGGTTGACAAGGAGCCTGTGGATTCGTGGACAGATTGTCACACAAACTGTCAGGTTTTTAGAGAGACTATCAGACCTCTCTTTGCCTACGTTATGGAGCACATCAAAGACACAGAAGATGAACCAGACACAGACTGCACAGATCTGACAGAATGGTGGGTGTACATATTCAGAATACTGTACTGCTGGGGGGTGGGGGGAGAGGCTTAATGTGAATAATCAGGGGCTGAAAGTTCCAGAAATGTGACAGTTTTTGGCAGCAATTCCCATCTTTGCATTTATTTATCGAAGGGAGAAAATCTGCCATACTAGAGGCAAACTTGAGAGAGGAAGAAAAATTGTATCAGCAGCAATTTATTTTGCCACTGTACTTTTTCTTTATTACTATTACTCCCAGAGCATTTTCTGAAGATATTTGTATTTTCAGTCAAGGTTCTCTCACTGTGCTTGCAGGCTCTCTTCCCATTTTATCCTGTAGGAGAGGCTGGTTTAATGATTACAGCCAAAAAGACTGCTAGGACTTCACAGGTCACTGTACACAGTTAATGACACAGACAAATCCACACTTACAGAAGTGCCTGCTGGCTCATGGCTCTGTCTGGAGATGCTCAGGAGCTCATTATTCAAAACTTCAAGCTCAACTTATGGGTAATCAGCACATCTGAAGAAATACACCATACCCAGATAACCAAAAAGTGAAGAGAAAAAAGCTATTATAGAAAATACTAACCTAAAGCATTAAGGTCTCACTTTTAAAATGGGGACAATGTTCACTTATCTTCCAGTGAGCTAGAAACCTCAGTTAATGAATACCTGGAAAAGTCCCCAGCTCCACAGTTCAAAAATAGTATTACAAAGGATGACTTTATGTCATTCTCCCTTATTAGTGATAGTTGGACATAAAGCATCAATATATTTTACAGGTGGCAAAAAAAAAGTTATTAAACTATTTTTACAAAGAAATATTGATTACTATTTAGAAAGGAAAAAAAAATATAAAACAAAACATTGATAACAAGAAAAAGAAAATGGATTAACACAGATTCCTTTGGCCTGCCTTTACAATATCACCGTCACATAACCTCTAGTTTGCCCTGCAAGGCATCAGTGATTCCAGAGAAAGGAATACTAGTATCTTTTTATATATATTTTACCATTCAAAAGATTGAAATTCAGCACACAGCAGACAGAAAATAAGATGTTTATCCTAAGATAAAAATAAAACACAAGGAGGACAAAGGAGAAAGGATGGCAGAAGGGATAAGAAAGGAATCAGAAAATATTTGTAAGCAATTTCCATCTTTTGACAGTCTCATTCTCTCTGCTTTTAGCAATCTTCTCTTTCACCTGTTTTTTAGTGCAGCTGTTTTGCCTCCTCTAAAGGGGCATTGAAGAGACACCTGTGCAGCTGGCAAAGAGGGAAGGCTCCAAAGAGGAGCCCAGAAGGACCACAGAGCTCCAACCAATGGAGAGAGGCATTTGCACAGCAGGGCTATTAAGCTGTAAACATGAGCATGAAAATCCAACACCCACAGAGAGCAGGAGCAGCCACACAACTCCTTCATTCCCACCTCTGGCAGGGACCACTCGACACAGCCCTGGGGCAGGATGTCATCCCTGGCCTCACACAGCTTTTGGGCACCACCAGCTCAGTTATGGAACTTTCACTACAGAATCCAGGCACAGGAAAGGCAACAAGGCAGGTCTCACTTTTAGCCTATCAAACAATAATAGGAATAATTACTTATTAACATTAAACCTGAAAAATCTCACGATGTCTTGCTGCCAAGGCTTCTCAGGAACATAAATGGCAGAATGTCACATGCACAGTGTAGCACACATTCATAGGTGCAAGCTAATCTACTCAGGATTTAATCTCTAAACACAATCTGACAGTAAGGATTATTGCATACAAGCAACAACAGACCTTGAACTTGGCATTAAACGAAAAGGAAATATAGGTAGGCTTAAAGTTCCAGAAGAAACATTTTGGTATAAGCATCCTAATTATCAGGGGCTTGTTGCTGCAGCTGATAAACTTTGTAAGAAAAAGAGGCTGGGGAAACAGTGGTTTTTATAACTGGATATTTTTTTTCAGGCTCATGAAAAAAAAAAAAAAAAAAGAGTATTTCACCTGTATCTGGACAAGACCAAGCAAAAAAATACAAGCTCTTCAACTAGAGACAGCTTGAGCTCAAGACAACAGGAACACAAAGAAGGGACAGAACTATGCTTTTGCTGCGGAACAACAGGAGGGAATAAAAGCAAACACCACAAACACTTCAGACCTGGAGGTAAATCCTCTCTCCACAGAAAAAATGAACACACAAACTTAAAACCCAGCACTGTTCTGTTTTCAGCCAGCAAGGACAAATGCTGTGTTCCTCCCTAGGATGCTCTCACAGGAATCAACAGTTAGGACACTATTATGGGGGATTTCTTTTGTTCTTCCTGCAACAAACCCTTGTCTCTAGCTGCAGGAAGAGTTACCTCAGTGCCAAACGAATGAGTGATTAACCATCAGGCATAATGGCTTCTGCTGCTGCATCTCAACAAATGACCTAAAGGTGAGAGGTCTCATACACTACATTTAATTCCCTAAACAGCCAAAGGAAATTCTGTGGTATACGTCACTATTATGAAAAATGAGGTTAAAAAAATGCATATCCACGCTCAGACAGACACACAATACAGCATTTTTACACGCCCATATGAGTCGTCTTCTCTGATCAAGAACCACAGTCCAGCCAGTTCAAAGCCTGCTGCATGTCAGGGCAAATTAAGATGATTTCTGTGTAGTGCCCAGTACATCATGAGACATCTCTGGGGAAAAAAAAAAATCCACAACCCAGGCAACTCCTCAATTGACCCAGGCGTGCAAGCTCAAAGCAACCTTGCAGCTTGAAATTATGAAAGAAAAAACTTGGCTTCTGTTCAGAAGAATGGGGAGGCAGAAGAAAGGAAAAGGAATTAAGCTGGTTTTCTTATTAAAAGACCCGAAACGCAGTAATTGGGAAGGAAAAGAAAAGCTAGCTCTTCTCATAAAATAACCTAGTTATTACAAGTCTCCTCAAACCAGAGGCTTAGAGCTTTATCTCAGCTCCCACATTTTCTTCTCCCATCTCTTGCTCCTCTGTGGCCTCTTGGAGATGGGCACAGATTCAGCAGCCTCTCAGCATGTCCTGGCTCTGTGGCCATTCCTCACTGCTGCTGTCCTCTGTGCAGGGCAACATCTTTTACCTGCTGGCCACTCCACTGCTGAACACCTACCAGAGCAATCTCCTTTCCACATTTGTGAGGTACAACTCCTACACAGTTCTACTGCATATGAGATGTATGTTTACTATTTTAACTAAAACAAAACAAAATTAGCCATTATTTTATATTTATTTACAATGAGGTTAAAATGCAAATGGATGAGCCAGGAAATCTTCATTTAAGCCAAGGGGTTTAATGGCAAATTGTGGCTGGGATCATGCTTGGGGCAGCAGAATGTATGGGCAAACCACTAATTAACCCCAAAACCAAACAAACAAAAATCCACTCCTCATCTTCATGAAACCAGGAGATTCTGTGACAGGCAAAGCAAGTTTTCAGTGGCTGAAGACCTCACTGTGAGCCTGATGGTACATATCTATTTAAAAACACTGAACATGTTATTTACAAGCTACTTCTGAGTCACCCTGGTCTCTGGGGAACGTGCATTATATGTTCAAGAAATTGGAGTAGCTCTTTTATTTATGTTTCTTTAAAATGACTGGCAGATGGGGAAAAAGCCTTCAGAGAAGTGGCCCCAGGCTGTCATGAAACATGTATTTAACACACCCACAGTAAACTACTAAACACTTCAGAAGGTACAGCCGCTGTAAATATGGAGTAGTTCCTTTCTGAAGTCTGATCTTTGGACTACTTAATTCAGCACAAATTTGAGATCTTCCAGGGAGTCAATTTATAGAGTAATTATTAGCCATATTTTCCATTAACATGATGACAGCATATTCTGTAAGGGCAGAGCCATAATTTTAAGGACGTTTTCAAACTGAATCCCACTGTTGGCTTTATTTTTAAGTCACAATAGTAATGCCTTTTTCCTGCCACATGTGGAAGGACCACTGTGAGTCGAAACAGAAATCTCAGATTCCCCAAAGTCAGGCTCTTATGCAAGTGAATTCCACACACAGGGAAGTTTTGTCTACCTGAACCAATTTCCAAGACTAAGTCTAAATCTCGAATATCCCAAGAGAAGCACAAGCTTCAATCATCGAAATCCCAGCAGACACACTGAATCCAGCCTAAGGTCTGGAACACATTTAATCAATTCACTCTGCTAACTCTCTACAGCTTCATAAAATAGCCAATAGTGCAATAACAGGGCCAGAAATTAATTGTACACTGGTTGGTGAATTACACGGAAATAACAGGCAGCACTGGTATTTATTGCAGCGGGGTGATGTAGTTGCTGTTGAGGTACAACTGCACCTCAGTAAAAACAGCTGAGAGACAGAGGGGGGGTGTGTGCAAGTGCTGCTTTCCATTAGAAAAGTAGCACTGCTTTTATTGGTAACAGTGTTATCTATATAAATATACATACACATATTTATAAATAGCAATTCTGCTTATAGACAAGCATGTAAACAGCACAAAGAAGGAGGAATCAGAAATTTAAACTATTAGGCAATGAGAAAATGAATGAAATTGAATGAATGAATGAAAGGGAAAATTGGGTTGAATAAAAAATGCCAAGGTAGGATATCAGAAATATTAGATAATGGGGAAAGCTCTCAGAAGTAAGACAAAAGAATCTCTTGTTTTGCTCTTTTTGGACTAGACTTGACAAATGCTCCAGTGTTGAGTTCTAACAAAGAGACAAGATCACATTCCAGGTCTTTTTGTTCTGCCTTTAACAAGTCTTCATAGTGATACACTGATGAGACCAGATACCAGATTGTTATCTAAATTCAGCTGCTAAATTCAGTGTTAAGACACTAAGTTCAAACCACACATTGCCACATTTATTTCACAAGTCGAGCCTGAGGATGGATTCCTCCAAGATGAAGCAGCCCATAAGCATCATTCTCTCCCTCTGCAGAGATACTCTAAATGCCAGGGAAACAAAATCACCGTAAGGCTCTGACAGTTCACCCTTCAGCACACAGACTGCAAAGGCATCTCTGCACTAATCCTGCAGGCTGAAGAGGAAGCAAACACTTAGCTGCTGTTTGCATAGAGGCTGCTTGTAATTTGATGTAATGCACTGTACAGCAGTCCACACATATTGAAGGGAGAACATACACACTGCAGAGAAGGCAGAGAGGCTGTGCTGACATCTAACACATTTTAGTTACCCTATTATAGATGTTCTTTGAGTTCATCAAATTACCAATCAATTTATCTGATCTCTAAAAGCTGTGTACTGAGGTATATTAACTACTAAACATCACAAGCTTTCAGCAAAAAGGCCATTAAATGGGTGAATTG
The DNA here is from genome assembly GCF_047830755.1 of Zonotrichia albicollis. Classification (NCBI taxonomy): domain Eukaryota; kingdom Metazoa; phylum Chordata; class Aves; order Passeriformes; family Passerellidae; genus Zonotrichia; species Zonotrichia albicollis. The sequence goes on from NC_133830.1 coordinate 10,826,780, forward strand.
AGCACAAGGTACTGGAAATCAGTTTGTGTGTTGGCCACCAGCAACAAGGAAAGAACCTGTCCCTGCAGACAGGGAGACTACAAGAAGCATTAGCCTCCTCTAAAGATGCTCTTCAGCCTTAATGGATGCCTGCAGACAGCAGAAATCAGGGATGCTGCCCTCCCTGTCACGTTCTTACCCCAGCATGACACTTAATGGCTGAGAACAACTGAAAAGGAGAAGAGGATGGAAGGTTGGAACTGGTTCAGATGATGATTTCAGATTCAGTTTGTTCCCATTCAGAAATTTAATTCACACACAGGACAGGATCTTCCATTCTCTAACCATCAAAGGCTGTGCCCTGGGAGACTGATAAGAGCCACTGGCACCTGAGAGCAGCAGCCCCAGACAGGCAACATGAGCAACTGGAAGTATCTGAATGATTAGGATGGATCTTGTCAACCTATTTCAGAAAATGACACTGGGGATTATTCTTGTGCTCAGAAGATTAAATCAACAATTTGATGAACTGGGTGCTTTGCTGTACTGCTCTACTGGCTTGAAAGGCAAACTGCTTTTTTGCATCATAGATGTTGAAAGTTCAAAGAAAGCATTGGTGGGTTTGTGAGAGGAAGGGTTTGCAGGAAGGGCTGGGGATGAACAGAGAACTGAACAAATTGGATAAGAAATTAAAATGAAATTCTAAATAATATTTTAAGGTTCAATTATGGAGATGGAGACAAGAAATTCTTCTGAAAGGGAGACACATTTTTTGAGACCAGAAGTTCATTTCACACTAGCTGTTCTTCCTCCAGGTACCCACAGCACTGGCTAGAGCAAGACTGTGACTAGAGGCAAACAAAGCAGCCCTTACACACATGGCAATAGCTCACACACAGCCCCAAGACATTACAGGAGAAAGCAAATGGTGTCAGTGACACCTGCCAGGACATATCAACTCATTTATCAAAGGGCACGGAATCTTTAACTCCCACTGAGAGGGCAGAGGGTTTGGTTGGAGATAACACCTGAACATAGCTTGTTTTTTCAAAGATAGGCAAGTGATCCCTAGGTCTTATGGATACACAAGCCTGGCATCCAACTCAAGGAATGGATTTCTCATCCCCTTCAAAAGAAATCCCTCCCCACCTTTATCAGGTGACATTAATTTGTGCAGCCCCACAGAGTTTGTTTAAAATTGATGATGAACATAATGAATGTATTGTTCTGGAAGGCTTTTTTGTTCAGGCTTCTATCACTTTTTTTCTGCAGAAATTTATATTGAGACAAGTCACCAGCCACAAACCAAAAATGACAGTGGACTTGTATGTAGGAGTGACCTTGGGACATTAAACTGGGAGACAGCTCCAAGAAGAAGTACCAAGGCCAATAGGAATAACAAACAAAAATAACTTTGCCTCCCATTCTTTACATATCCTAAATGCTTCACAAACATGAATTAAACGGGAAGTACAAGGGCAAAAAGAGATTAATTTAAACAAACCAAACAAGATGAATGCCACACACAAAATTACAAGATTTGTGAAGTCAAGCAGAGAAAAAGGTGCAGTCAACCTTATTAATAAAAAAGGTATGTATTCAATGCATTCCTTTCCCACTTGCACAAATACTGTACAGCTTATGAATACCTCTTGTGCTACTTACTGCTCTGAAAAACTACAAGCAGAAAAACGTTGCATATTAATGCAGCCAGTGCTCACAGCAGTCCACAGCCGCCTAACAAGAGATAACGTGGGAGCTGGAGCTTAGGAAAATCCAAACAAAGAGGAGGCATCATCTACAGCAAGGAGTTTCACTTTATCTTCCAAGATTACCTTCAGCCTTTCTCTGCTGTTTTGCACCACTCCAAAGTGCTGCCCATGTTTTTGTTGTAGTGTAGCACTGCCCTTAGCTTTTGTCAGGTTAAACTCAGCAAGAGGCCAAATAGCAAAAGGAGTAAAACAAATATTTACTTGGGAGAAAGTATACAACTAATATGCTAAGTGAAATCTCCTGGCATCTGAAGGGTTCCAGGAGAGACTGCACTTCTTTCTTACAATATTTTTTTAAGGACCTTTCTACAACTTGGAGAAAGCATACACAGAATCCCTAATAAAAATCCCAGTTCTGAGCAGTACATATGGTACCTATTTACAACAACCTGCCTCCATCTCCCTCCCTGCTTCTCAGTAACAAATAAATGCATGAAAAAACATCATCTTGAGCTTCTCAAGTTGAGTGTGTCTCAGGTTCTCCCTACAGATTATTAGTCTCTCATTCTTTCTACCCAGAGGAACAATACAGTACAAAACCTCATTCAAAACAGTTGAGAGAAGACACACATTTTATGAAATAATTCAAATTACATGGATGAGGTGTAAAATTACTGGAACAAGTCAGAGTTAAAAGTTTAACCACTTATAATAAATTAGCCAGGTCTCATTACTGGATTACTTATTGGAGATGAAACAGTCACATTGGAAACACAGGTGTGGAATGGAATGTCTGTATCACCAGCTCCAACCCCGCAATCACACCCAGTCATACAAGAAACAGTCATTTCAAAGGAGCTTTTCCCTCTCATTTTCCTGACTACCAAAATATTTCAGGCACCCCAAAATATAAACATACATGTGACCCAAGAGACAGAAACACACAACTACAACACACTATCAGAGTTAAAGTGAGGAAGATGAAGGGTTTTACCAGTGTAATGATGCTCTGCAAGGAATTTGTTCAATAAAATTTGATTAAAATAATCTCTAAGAAGCATGCACCACACTGCAGGCAGAACAAAGCCCACCACCCCTTCCCACACACACAGCCCCAGACAAACTGACAAGGAATGGTGCAGTGGGAAGAACATGCCCAGCAACTAATCCCAGCATTGCCTTAATCCCAGTACACCCACTGTATATATTCAAGTCTGCACTCAAAACAGAGGAATGCTGCCAGTAGCAGCAGTGTGTGGCATTTGCTCAACACAAGTCAGAAGTGCAAATCAAGTGTCAGGCACTACAAAGAAACAGAGAACCAAACAGTGATTCTGACACAGCTGCCACACACGCTCAGGGTCCCCCCGCATCCCGAGCACACAGTCCTGGTTCACAGCCCTCTGAGGATTAAACACATGAGGAGAAGTTCCAAAAATTACTGGCCAGGATGGTCAAAGCACTTGGGGCAAATACCCCATAACCTTGCTTTGATCACAGAAGGGGTCAGGTTGGAAGGGACCACAGTGGGGCACGTGGTCCCTCCCACACCTCCCTATTCAAGCAGGGTCATTTCAGAGCACATGGCACAGGGTTGTGTCCAGATACTCCCTGACTGTCTCCAGTGAAGGAGACTCCACAGCCCCTTTTCCCATCAGTTCAGTTCCTACAGCTATCCCTGCACATTCAGTCACAGGCAGGAGCAGCACACTGAACTAGACGGATCCTCACTGTGACACAGAACTGCTGCACTCATTGTCTCATTTCTCCCACTGCTTTAGTAGAAGATGCAGGGAAAACCCCAAGAGCTGAAATACTGCAATCATTTTTTCATACATGCCTTTCCCCGTGAAAATTTTAATAAGACTGTCTGGAGAAACTGAGTTTCTCAAGATCTGTTTGAAATAAGGTACACCTATAGTTCACCTCATGCAAAACTAAAGGCAAAGCCTTTTTAGCATTTTTATAGCTTTACTGTTTCACAACACTTTGCCCTCCCATTATAAGCTATTCCATCATATAGATGGAATAACTGAGATAGATGGACTAAATAATTGTTTCCAACTCCCAAAAGAGAAATGGCTATTAGAAAATGAGCAGGTTTTTCCTTCCAATTCTGTGCTCTGTCCAGTAGATTACAGTACTCTTTCAAAGATTACCAAATAAAAGGATAATGTATTCACACAATCTGCTGCATTCAGGGGGACTACTGAGTTCAATTCTGGTCAATACATCTCAAAGATAGAGCTGCTAGGGGGAAAGAGCCAAAAGACAAACATGTAGAATGAGAAACCTGGAAAAAATCATTCACACAAGCAGAGGCTGAAAAGGTAAGGACTGCACAGTTTAATGGAAAGGTAAAAGAGGGAAAAGAAGTCTGCAGATAATGAATAATGAGGAGGATTTCTTTTATCTCTTTCACATAAAGGATATTAAATGCAAAAAGTATTTGAAACTGATAACAGAGAATTTATAGAGTATATAAGTTAACCTGTGGCACACACTGCCACATGATGTTGGAGGCACAGAGCTAAACAGGGCTACAGAAAAAATGCCTGAGATGCACAAAAGAACAATGGCACTAAATCAACTTTCAATGAATAAAAATACTGAATGAAAATAAACTCTTGTGCAGCAGGGCAAGTGTCTGCCTCCAACTGACAACATTTAGCAAGACTCTTCTCAAAGCTGCTCTTCAAAAGTTTTTTTTGTCACTTTGTTTTGGTCATGGTTTTTTTTCCTTCTTCCTTCAAAGACTTTACAAACTGACCACTGTCAGAGGAAACAGGATAGTATCTGTGTTTGATTTACTGAGCAGCTCTTCCGTTGTAAGGAGTATGTAACACAATTACTCCTAGCATCCTACTGGGAAGGTACTGAGATTTTAACATCAATAGTTCAAAACATCCTTCAAAAACAAATCTTTAAGTCTTCTACTGCTGAATTCTGTTATCATGCAGAAATGGGGGCAAAACCAACCTGGGCACAGCAGGGGAGGGGAGAGGGGAATTCCTGATAGCCTGATCCTTAGAAGGAGAAATTTCAGCTTGCTAACTCCACACTGAGCCATATTCATTCACTCCCAGCCAAACACCTCTGAACTACCAGTGACCACACTTCAAGTGACTATTCCCTTTTAAAACAGCAGAGAAAGCAAATTTCTATTTCAGGGCTCTCTCCCACCATCCCCTTACTGAGAGCTTTTTTCTAATATTGACATACACATACACAGATATATAAAAATATATCTAAGCCTGTGTTGGAAAGCTTTAGCACAGCGGAAGGAAAAAATATATAAATAAATGTCAAGGTCTGCGTGTATTCAACAAATAAAAGCAGAATTATATAAAAGCAACAGCTAATAAAAAAGATTGTTCTCTGCTGCATTTTCCATCTTTCCAACCATTATAGGAATAAAATTATCCTCAGAGAAGATCAAAAACCTTTTTCAAAACTAATACAATTAAGCTTTATTACACTGTTTCAAGTACATTTCTCTCCTTTCCCTTCTAGCCCCCACCACCTCCCACTCCAATCCACACTAACGGTTGGAGGCATTCTTCTATTTTATTACCAGCAAAATGCTAGTCTTTAAGGGTCACAAACTATCCAGTGTTTCAAGAGAGGAAAGAAAACCTGTTCTTTTTATCTATTTGCTTTTGTACACATAACAACTAGAAAATAGTTTCTCTGTAGCTCTGCAGCTTGAATAGGACTATGGGCAGCTCACCCTACTCCCCCAAGAAGATTCCACACTAAAATACCCATCACGATGTTTATAAAGGTGTCCCTGTAGCAAGGGACGTGGACTTGAAAACACAAACGACAACAAAAGATTTCAAAAAGAGGACAATGAAGCCTGGACACAGACTTCTCCCCACTCCACTGTCCATAAAGGACAGGCTCACAGGTTTCCCCTGTAATTTCTGTTTCACGAAACCAGATCTGGAGAGAAGAACATAATAGAAGCAAACAGCATGGGATCAAGAAATTGCAAAAATTCCCTTTGCGTACGAACATATGGACAACTGTGATAATTAGAACGATAGCTGCTAGATTGTTTGCAATTTCACTGAACAATCCCCATTATCTAGAAATAGAATTTAAAATACAAATGCAACACTGAGCGGTAGTTTTAATAGTTTATTTTTAATGAATTGTACGGATTAAAGTGTTGCAAAATTGTATCGTGTGAATTTGCTCACAGGCATGTTTTACCACTGATGGCTCAAAAAATGCAGCATGGACAGTCATACAGTAGGAGGGAATGAAAAGAGGAATAGATATGCCAACAGCTCCCCACCGTTTCTATAATCTACAATTTTCCCATGTTCCATACTCACCATCCTGCTACATATTGGTAGTAAAACTGATTGATTTCCCAGTCTCTTTACAACCCACTCTTTTCATTGTTTGCACTTCTTTTTAGTCACATAACACAACTACAAGTCGAATGTATGCAACTCCCTGTCAGGAGGTCTAATTGCTTCAAATTGGAGAAGATTATTCTCCACATTTATTAAAAAATAAAGACTACTTATAACATTATTTCATTTTGCCAGGAAGTGAAGAACACATTAGTTCATAAGGAACAGCATGGCTGCTCCTATTTTTATGGCATCAATTTTTAAAAACTCATCATGGTAAACAATTAAACAGAGAAGCAAATCCCACGTTTAGGGGAGAGATTCAAATCCCTAAATGGATTTTCAAAGGTCATTTCAGGCTTAAAAGATGCTTGACAGTGTCTCTTTAAATCATGTTTATTTCAAAGGCTTATCCAACAAGAAGCAGGCAGTGTACTGCAGCACCACTCTTTGAACTGTTTGGCTCCCTAGAGAAAAATTGTTAATACAACTTTAATTCATATTTACAGCAAAATTTATGTTGTGGTGGTTGATTATTTTTTTTTTATTAAGGAAAGGATTTTTAACAAAAGGAATAAAAACCAGGACAGTTGTTTGTTTTTTTCAATTTAGCTTTCACCTAAATCCCATGGTAAAAAAGATAATAGAGTTTGAACTACCAGAAATCCTTTTTAAAAATCATCCAGTTAAAAAAACCTTTATCTTTCAAACACGAATTGCTCAAAAGATTTGTACAGCTTTTACACCACTTATATAAGCGTTGGGGGGCAGATAGGATACTGTCAGCTGACAGTTCCAGGTCGCAGCACAACACATTTTGGTTCTGTATCTTTTGGATCCACACAGATCTCTGTCTTACCCTTGCAGGGGTCAGAAATGAAGACAACTGAGCCTTACCTTCCTCTCAATGCGGGCCAGCTGCTCTTGGTAGAAGGCCTCTTGTCGCCTCAGGTTTGCCTCCCAGCCTTGCAGCTCCACAGCCTGGCAGGGACAACAAAACAGCAGCAGGAGAAGAAGAAATTAATAAAAAACAATGTAGTGCAAGGAAAGCACATGAGATACAGACTAAAAGGGACAAAAAAAAAAAAATTTCTGCTCAGGACTCATGCACGGGATGCCCCTCAGTGGAAGTACATACCTAAAGAATTGCAGCTTGTTTTGGGTCATCCCCCAGCATTTGAAATGCTCTTACTAGCATCCTATTCAAACTCAAACCCTTGGTTTTACACTTCTTATTAAATGAAAACATATAATAATAGAAAGGTGACACTTTCCCATTCCCTTTTTCAGAACTCCATCTTATCCATGTCTGTTTTTCCATGAATCATGACAGTCATTGCTCAAACGTTCTTCCCCTTACCTTAAAAAAAACCAACCAAATCCCCTCAAATCCTCCTCTTTATAAACCCTTGCCCCTTGGAGTGTCCAAAAGCTTCTAAGGATTAAATACTTCCCTACAACAGACATACATAGGACTATCCAGATAATTAAGTACCCTCTCCACATGCTCTCTGTGCATTCCCCGTCAGTACTCTCAGAGTTCCTTTGGCTGGTGCTGCAAGAGGGAAGATGGCTGTCAAAGAATTTCTCTTCCATCTTACAAATTATAACCATGGCACTATCAAAACAGTAAATCTGGTACTCATCAGCTAAACAGTGCTCAATTAAAAAAGTCTGTGTGGGCACAGCAACAGCTGTAGCCTTCTAGCTCCTTGCAGCCAGCACCACTTAATTACATTCCCACCCCTAAACTGAACTAGTATTAAGAAAACATGACACTGATGGAACTGAATCCAACTTTTCAAGTTTAAAAATAACAAGCAGCAATAGCAAGAAAAGATGGCAGTTTTTCCACATCCCCCATCCCACCTCAAAATCTCTGGGGCCATGGAAGTTAGCAGCAGGCAGAAGACCTTTCAAAACCAGAATGATTAGCCTGCTTAACATGGACACAAACCCTGCCAGGCCATAGCATCCCAGCAACATTCTCTTAACTTCTAATGATGGCACAACCACAGAAAATGCTGGTCCAACGTGATTAAGCAGCTGGGACAGAAATATCCCCGTGGGCTCAGACCTGTCATTTTACGGCCAAAAGCCATTGCTAACGAGAAAAATTACATCTGAAAGCAAGTTGCTGTGCATGTCCTTCTTTCTGCTCCCCTGCTGATGGAAATACAGTGGTATAATAGGGCTTAGAAGAGATTTTAATCTAGGCAGTGAGGGTGGTTGATAAGCAAGCAAGAAAAGGATTATATCAAATAGGAAGATTCTAGGGGTGTGGTGGCGATGTGGGTTTCTTTGTTTTTAAAGAAATATTTTGGTTTCCATGTTTGCTATCCCAGAAAACAGGGCCAGGATAAGGCACAAGCAGTAGAGACTCATAACTAAATCTTCTCTGTCTCAAAGGCACTTGATTAAAAGCAAAATCTCTGGCTGTGCTTTAACCTATAGCTGCTATACTACCTCCCACCTGCTGGAACAGGATGGGGAGAGGGATGAGAGTGAGCTGCCCCACACATGCAGCCTGACAAAAGAGATATCACAGTAACAACGGGGGCACTGATGGGTGCTTTGTAAGTGCCAGAACTACAACCATTTTCTGGTAAGAGAACCATAGCTGTTCCTCTGAGCCAATCTTCTACACAGAAAAGACCTAAGCAATTTCAATTAAAATGAAACAGATGTAAGAAGGTGGGGTGGTCTGGTGGATGACCAAAAGATCCCAATTCTCCTGCAGGTTTTCTGCAAAACACCCATAAAATCAAATCACTCCACAAGTGACTTGTATTTCCTGAAGAGGAAAATAAGTAAGGAAGACAAGAGTAAGACGGTACAGACCCCTCTGCATGATTCAGATGGAAGCTGCACCATATGGTGGAAGAAAAAAAGAAACAAAAGAGGCAAATAATAAAATCTTATAAACTCAAGAAAGGTTCTGTTTAATCTAAATAATTATGTATTTGTGCTAGTCTCCTGGAATGGTGGATACTCTGGAAGTACAAAATCAATAAATGTAACAAGACCAGTGCTTAAGAGGCTTTATTCTGTTTCTGCAATACATGTACCCCAAACCCATACACTCACTCAACTTTCCAACCTGTGCCTGACATCATGCACCAAGAAATCCAGCACATTTATCCTTACAACTCCTCTGGAAGGGAACACAAACCAAACACCTGATCTCTTAAGGAGGGTGCTGAGATGCAGACACATTAGAGGTGTTCTGCTCTGCACAATGACAATCCTGGGCTGCCAAGCTGACCTCACTGGAGCTGCCAGTGAATAATGCCTCCATGGCCATGCACACAGGCATTCTGTCAGTCACTTCCCCAGAATCTTGCAGAACTGAGGTCAAAGAGCCAAAACTGAATCTCCTAACTGCAGACTGTAACCTCAGAGTAGTCCCCATTCTTCCCTCAAAGTAATTTCTCCCATATTATCCCCCATTGTCCCACTTATCACCCATAATGCATGATGAACTAGAGGTCACAGAGAAACCTTGTACTTGCAACACAAACATATTTTCAATACCTTGCTTGTTTTCAAGATCTGCTGCTGTTTCGGTGCATTGAAGTATGCAGAGAAACACTCTTTTTGTGACAGATCTGCTTCAAAGTTGCTTTCTGTTTCCCTCTATCCCCAGCTGTTATTACTAAAAACTTTAGTGCACTTTATGATGATGTTTGAAGTACAAACGGTATAGTAGAGCATGTGTCATCTGAAATATTCACTGTTCCAAACTGGGTTAGGCAACTAGGGACATTTTGAATGAATATAGGATATTTATTAAGAGTTCCCCTAGTCCTGCTGCTTATTCCCTACCTGAAGTTAGAAGCCTGTGATGTCCCAGACAGAACTGGCTGCTATGATTACAATTTCACAGGGGATTGAGATTGCAAGTGCTAAACAAAGCATCACTAGACTTTTTGAAAAAAGGCCTTTAGAACTAAAAGGAAGGAGACGGGAAAACATGCATGATAACACACTGATTTGAAAATCAGATATCAGAAAGCTGCATTTCACTTCCAAGTTGTACAACTACACTGGAACTTGAACATACTGTGCAAGAGGTGACCAAAGCCCAGAGATGACATCTAGGATGTGTAGAAGACGGAGTGATGTCCAAGAAGTATGAACATAGAAACAAGATAGAGACAGGGAAGAAAGGACATACTCAGCTTCAAAACACAGGAATGCACCCAAAACTTAAAAAAGGAGATGTATTCATAAAAGAACATGTATGCAATTGGCCATTGCCCTCTGTCCAAAAGCTAGTTACAAGATGTATTCAAGAATCCCCTGTGATGGTGTCAGAATTTACAAGGATTATACCCTTACAAAAGGACAGCAAAGGCATACTACTAACATGCTGCTACAGCTTCCATGGGCATGGATCCACGGACTGCTGGGTGCTCTTTCAAATTTTTCCTCTGCTTTATCTTCACACTTTTTCTGCAGCCCAAGGTTTTTCAGGTTATCTCAGTGCTGCCTTGAACAGTGACAAAGAGCCAGGGCAGAGTTATGTGATTCTCTGCCTCTTTCTCTCCCTTTATCAAGTAACCCATTTAGAAACAAACAGTGCAAGCACATTTCTAAAGCTATACATTATATACTGGCACAACTAAAGGATTCGAGCACTGGCCTGCTAGCTGACAGACAGGCCAAAAGAAATATTTTACAAGCTAATTGAGGTAATGAAATATTATTGGTTCATTCTCTATGAACAAAACCAGACACTCTTAGCCATGTCCTGAGCTGACACCAACATGCCACACATCAGACTGTGCAACTGATCTAGAGCTGGGCTTCACTCTAGCTATAACCATTCCCAGATTAGCTTTGGCTTTGTTGCGCCCCAAAGTATTACCACATTTTTATTAATTTAATCACAGTCCCACCTCATCACCTTGTTAAAAATGAAAACTAGGGTGGAAATCTGTTTGGAAAAAAAAAAAGCAAGCTTATTGGCAGGGTCAGATGATGGTAAGGAATGTGGCACCTGGGAATAAAATCCAGTGTTAGAACAGCCCACAACTGACAGCTACTGCAGGGCTGTCTCTCTCCACAATACTGTTTGGGTTCTGGGATTTGGGAAGACTCTCCTGGAGGACAGAAAACCCAAAAACTCTCTCTCTACAAAGGGCAACTCAAGCTAGAAGGAAAGGTCCAAACCTCAGCCTATGAATACTTCCTAAAAGCAAGTCACAGCACTTGGCAAGATTACTGCAAAAATATTTATCTTCTTGGCAAAGCACTTCCACCACTCACAGACAAACTAGCAAGATGATGCCTAGATAATCAGTCAGAAGCAACACAGGGAAATAAGCTACAAGGATAAAGCAAAGGATTTCAAGTCTATCAAATGCCTAGTTTCTACATCATCCTGTCTTTGTTGAGAGGAGCTATCAGCTTCCCCCAAAGGTACAGTTAAATCTCTGCAGCAGCACAGCAGAGATGTTTGGGCTGGGCACCTCAGCTTGCCACACTTCACAACTGCAAATTCTAATACCTCATGCTTTCCCAAGTCTCTTCCAGTCCTGGTAGCAGTCCAGGTGGCAGGGGAGAAAAACAAATGCTATTAAGGACTCCAAGATGAGAAGAAGGAATTGACAGAAATTCACTGAGGAACAGAGCTAACTCCAAAATTAGCTAGCTGGCATGTTCCTGGCCAAGTCTAAAGGGAATGGCAGAGCTGAAAGGGCAACACTGAAATAGTAAGAGGCAATTTGTGTACTTCATACCCAAGACTGAATAGCAGAACTTTACAGGGAGGCTTGTACCAAGCAAGTAGCCATGGGGAAGCCTTGACTTAACCTCCACTGGCATCAGCAGAAATATCACAATTACTGTGGAGCTGTCTGCAATCACTATTCCAGACACAGGGCCTACAAAATCGCTGGCTTTTTGTCCTACCTTTCATTCTATTGAAGGCAGGTGACCAGGCTCTATTTTAGAAACCAGATGCAACTTGTGGCCTTAAAAAGCAATACTGGTATAACCTTCATTTCCTCCTGTTTCTGCTACTCTCTTAGCCAACAATACACATCACCAGATCAAGTTTGGTTTCAGCAGCTGTAAGCTACACAAAAGGAACCAGTGAAAATCTTTATGGAGGAAATAATATGCAATTTTCTAGCTGAACACCTTTTAAAATGTAATGACAGAAAATAAAATCCTGCATCTGTGCTCAGCAATAACAATCTGTACATGCACAGTAACAACATGACACTTGGAATAAGCAAGATCCAGACAAAAAAGAGAGCTTACCCAGGCATCCAAATCCTCAGGCTTGGAATAAAGACAGCACAAGATAGAAAGGAAGGGAAAGAGAAGAAAAAGAGAAATCAGTGATTTTTAGAGGCTGCCTGCTGCTGTGCACTATAGCTTTTAAGATGACAAGTTTAGAAAAGTTCCTTTAAAATGACAAGCATCTTAAGCAATGCAGTGCTGTCCCCTGTTGGGAACTGTGCTGTTAAAGCAAAGCAAAAGCTCAAGCACCCCCTAAACCAAAACCAGAGCAAAGCCCCCACAGCCTGCTGCAGGACCCCCATTTAGGGTGGGAGCTAAGCAAAGGAAGCTGGGAAGCAGCCAGTTCCAGGGAGCCATGCAGGGTGCTGCATGTGTTGGAGATGCTGATACACGACGTGTACCAGTGAATGTGCCAGTGCTGGGCAGACTCAAAAGGAGGTGGTCAACAACTGTGCTGCTTCCAATTACATGCCAAGAACAAGTAATCTTTTAAAGGACATTTTTGAATGAACAAGCTGACCTACATAGCAAGTCATCTTCTGCCATGGACAATTTCAGAGTGATTCCTAACAGAAAGCCAGTTATCTGATCAGGTTCCCAACTAGATTCCCCTTCATAGGCAACTGAAAACCTCTTGAGTGCAGAGTCCAAACCTCTGTCAAGGCCAAGCTGCCTCCACCTGCTCCTTTCCTTTTGCCCACAAGCCTATTTAAGTGTGCAGACAAGCAGATAAAACAGACTGCAGTATTGCCTCTTCTTTACTTGTTACTACTTTTTACTTACATAGAAAGCCAGCAGCAGCAAAGCAAGTACAAGATGATAAACATTTCATGCCCATAACCACCTCCTTTTGAAGCCAAGGCATTTATGAGGGAGGCACAGCTCTCATTTGCTGTCAAGGGCTGCAAGCCTTCCCTGCCTCTCAGGGCTACCTTCAATCAGCAGCACACTGGCTAAGCAGGAACTTCAGAATGGCTGGCCCTTTTTCATTATGATTATTTATTTGAGGGGAGTTGACAGGGCACAATGAACTTTCCTCTTGATCATAGTTCACTGCCAGAGGGAGCAGACAGTGGAGGGTATTGTTTTTATGGGATCTGTCATCATTTTAATGGCACACAGAGACTGCTTCATGTAACTGAGGGATGATGTGTTATGAGATATGGGTGTCGTCCATCCTCATCCTTTGCACCAGCTTAGAGGGTTGGAACTGAACATCTACATTTCAACTGAGGGAAGCCAATTCCCCCTTTCTGCAGATAGGTTTGATATAGCAGCATCAAGTCCTTGGCCAAACAAACCAATACACAACAGGTGTTTACTGGTAATCACTGACCAATCTTGACAAAAGCCTGCTTTGAATAACATTTTGCTTCCTGATGATTTTTACAGCCAGGACAGATGAGTTTAATTTCATTTTTACATTTTAGCAATTACAGATCTGTCCATCCTCAGCAGATGGACAGGAGGAACACAGCACTCTTCATGGTGCTTGCTATTATTTCAGCAGGTAGGTCATGCACACCACTAACTCTTTACTGGATGTACATCTGTCATCCCTGGGTGCCTGAGCCATGAAATGACACATTGCTGGTGGACAAACACTCACATGACAAAATAAACAAAGGTACTAACTCAGTGGCACTGGACAGGGGCTGAGAAATGAGAGCAAGGAAAAGGAACAGCCCTATCACCAATATGTGCCCCATAGGATACTATGCACAGCAGCAGAATCAGGGCTTTAGAGAATATAACATTGTTACTAATCACAGAGCATCTCTTCTGCAGTGCTGCCAATATTCTAATTCTGTCAACCTTCAGGAGAGGGAAAAATTATTACTCCAAGAATAGGAATAGATACACTCCACTGAATGGAAACAGGAAAATTAGAATGTGTAGTAGTACATACTGCTGCATTGGAAAAAAAAAAAAACCAAACCCTGACTAAATAAAATACACTAATAAAATAATATAAAAAGGAAAACTCAAGAGGGCTACTGGTTTAAGTTTTGCTAACTTCTAAGCCCTGTGCCAAGATGTCTTTGCAGACCTGCATTTACTAGTCTTGGTAACAACAGACACAGCCTATCCATTAATCTAAGTAAACTTTAAGCAATCCATTTAAGAAATGAGCAATATCTGATTTCCTTGCTCCCTAAGTGAGCTTCACTTCCAGCTCCCAGATGGCAGCTTACAAGTTTTATAATCCCAGCCCTGGGATACAAGTCATCTTTCAACACTCTTGGTCACTCTCCTGAACTCTTCTGTTGGAAAGGTTTTTTTTCTCTTCCAGGTAACCCACTGGACAGCAACCACAGGAACCAGAATAAATACTGGACTTAATTGTTTGAGGTCAAAACCCAGCCAAGATATTCCTTCTAACTGTATCAGAAATAAAAGGTTACTGAAACAGGATCTCAGGCCAAAGCAGCAGCCTCTGTCCTAGGGATTCATACAGACATTTCGGTATGGGAACTACATGAGTAATACATCTGTGCTTCTGCAAATTCCACACTTGAGCATTGATTATTCCCATGTTCGTATCAACAGTCCAACTTCCAATGGCATCAAGAAAACAGTGCCAAAATTGTATTTCACTCCTAAGGGCACTTCCCAGCTACTTTTCCCAGACTCACTACACTACATCAGCCTTACACATCATGCACACCACTCAAGTCTGTCACACTCTGGGGAAATGTAAAAATGGCAGTGAGCAATCAAAGCACAGCTCTGTGATTGGCAGAGAGGGAGAAAGGATGAGCACAGAGCAGCGGCCTTTGGAAGGACAATGCCTTTGTTACCTGACTGGAACCAGCTTCCCCCTCAAGTCCATTTCCTTGCCACAGTCAAGAACTGTCACAGAACAGATTGCACTGCAGTGTGACCAATGACTCAGGAATTCAGACTACCAGCTTGGTAGAGATCTCCTACTTAAGAACTCAACAGAGAGTATTTTTAGGGGCACTGCCAGCTTCAGGAGCGGAAGATAGAGTGGGAGATGCAAGAAACGAAAGGCAGCAGGTGCCCAAAACCCAAGGCAGCTGTTAGCAACAACTTTTACATTCATGTCAGTATCTGAAGAACTCTGCAGCACATATTCCAACATCTTGATGACCAGACTTCATCACTGAATGAGCAAACAGTCACTTCTTCCTAAAGCAGTAATCCAGCTCTAAATTTATCATGGTCCAGAATGATAGGAATTCAAGTATTTAAAGAATATATCTAGACATTCAGTATCCACTCCAGACTCTTCAACTCTTCCAGTATAGTGAAAAATTGAAGCAGTATCAATATTAAATGCAATGAGAGTCTGAGATGTAACCAACTGACAATGGAGAGGGAGAAGGAAGAGTCACTGAACAGCAATCAATTTTGAGGAAAGGCTGTGATGAAATTGCTCAACTCTAATGCATACAGACCATACACAATTCTATAAACACGAAGATGGGAAGCAGCCAAAAAAAACTTGGCCCTTTTATGATTAAGGACAACTGCATCCTAATGCTTATGGCACAGCTACAAATAGCTTTGCAATGGTGACGTTTCCTGGTTTTCATTTAAAACAAAATTAAGAGAAACCTATTTTATAAAATCCAAAGAAAACCATCTGCTTTCATTGCTTGCTTTAAAACTCCAGCCCATTTCCACATTCTCCTTTTCCCATCACCACTTCTATATAGGCACACATACAGTTTTCATTTTGCAGGCTGCCAACAGACAAGGCATTCAATGGTTTTAGAAATCTTGCAGAGCATAGGTTCTCTAGAGATGTATGCTCAAGATGCTTATTTTTGACAGTAGGTGAGTTAACAACTTGCTCTAAATTTTTACCTTCTTGCTTAAATTCCTACTCTGCCTATTAGACTTAAGAATCTCCAAGTCCCTGACCAATTTAGGACAAGAAAAACAAACCAGCAACCAAAAACTTCAAGAAAGGGCATCATGAAACTTTGTATTAAATATGACTTTTGATCCCAGCATATATTTCAGGCTGAGTCAATGAGGTATTTCTCGTAAAACTAGAAACAAAGGCCACTCAACTCTTCTTGGATTATTTCTAGCTCATAATCATTAATGCAGACTCCCATTACACTAGCCTAAGGGTGGCATATGGCTTTCTAGGGATAGGACAGACAGGGGAAAATAACAGTTATGCATGCCTACCTCCCAATCTCACTGCTGTGCCTGCATAGGGGACAGAGCTCTCTCCTGCCAGATTCCTAAATACCAAATATATTAACTTTGGAGTCAAACACAGTACCTCACACACCACCACTGCTTTGAAAACAATCAAGATGGCATTCATAATCAACCCATGTGCCTCCAAGCAGTAAAATTTATGAACCCTGTGTGTTCAGATGGAATTTCCTTACCACACTTGCTCTCAGACACCACACACAATTTTTATCTGCCCCTGAAAAAAACAGGTATTTGTAGGCACAGCCAATAGATACAGGCCAGCATGGTAAAATGAATACAAATTTCCTGCTACCAGATTAGAAACTTTTTTTAAATTTCAAAGTTATTATTGCAAATACTATACAGTTTAAAAGAAATGCAGTTGACTTTGGGGCTGCTTTTTAATACAGAGAGACCGTCATAATTACATACTTTGTTAAGAAAATTCTTGAAAGCCTTCCACAATGGTCATGCATCCTCTGTCTGAATTCTTCAGCAGGTGGAGAATCAGGTGCACTTTCAAAAAACACAGCTTGTTTTTACTCCTTTGACAGCCTTGTGAATGTTCCTTTTTTCCCTGCTCCTTCATCCCAGACATACACAAAGCACACTTTACACACCCTTACAAGGTCAGTATCATTCTGGGGGCAGATTCCAAGCTACCAACTTGCCAAGGTGCATGTGGGAAAGACATACAGTAATTAATATTTAGTATAAATCATGTAGATTCCAAAGCCTTGGAAGGACCATTTAAAGTACCGGGAACTCAAAATAAATGGTCTGGGGTAGTCCATATATATAATCATACTTATAGTAAGGTGTTACCTATGAAGTAAAAACACATGGAAAGAATAATCAGAGACTACCCAGGAAATTAAAAGCACAGAAGTGAGGAACTTGATCTCAACCTCTCTTATTTCTTCAATCACTTCAGACACACAGGCAGTTAGCACTAAATTTCCCTACAACCAATTCTGCAAAGGTACCTCCCTCTTCACCTGCAGCATTCCCCCACATCCTAAGCCACAGTCAGTGTTATGAAAAGGCTGCCAATTAAGTTGTGGTTTTGAGCTACAGACAAAATGTCCACTAGAGACTCTGATCCTTGCTTCCAAAGCACTTGCAACCCACTGTGTGTTTTAGGAAGAGAACACACTGGCTCTCAAACACACACACACTGGCTCCTCTCAAGGCTGTGATAAGAGAAAATGCTGCAAGGTTGCATCTTTTAATGAAGTCCAAGTATATCACAATGAAATCATCTGCAAAAAGAAGAGTGTAGATTCAGCAACAACAAGGATTTCAGGCTATTGCAAAACTGCATTCTTTATTTTAACATTGCAATCTCCAGGGCATGATTTTATCAAGATCAACTCACAAATCTATGTCACTGCCAGCAAAATTTTGATTTCCATTTGATAGGACAATTTGCAAAGAGGAGTTTTCCCATTGTGCAAGCGCTTAATGTTTCTAAAAACTACAAGAATTCAAAACTGATTCAAAAGTGATTCAATTCAAACTACAAGAATTCAAAACTAATTCAATGACCACTTACTGGGCAAAGCAACACACTCTTGCTTAAGGCAGATGGCTTGGAAAATTGAGGAGGAGAGCATTTTCTCTTTTTTTGAAGGAGCAGTACCTGGAAGCCTATCAACAAGGATCATGAAATGGGTGTTGCTATTGTCAAGAAGAAGGTGGCAGAGACCAGGTGCAGCAGGAAGAGTTAAGCAGGGTGAGAAATTTTCCTTAAGAAAACATTTTGCTGTCAGCAAAGCTCCTAAGTCTCAAAAATTATGTCACATTCTAAGGAACCGGAAAAATATTTATTTCTGGACCTTTTAATCAAAAGCAAGAAGCTTGAAATTTAGCTTTAAAATAGGGTATGCTCTAATTATAGCAGTCAGATGACCTGAGAGAGTCAAGATTCATGTTCTATGAGTTTGCAAATTTAAAGAGTCAATACAACATAGTATGACAGAACTCTAAAGACAGATTGCTGTATTTATTGTAGTATACACTAGTTACAAACTTATCTCCACTCTGTTTGCTCTGTAATTATAGTTGGGACACATACAATAATTTATTTTCTGTAGACTCCTTTTGTATGTTACACCTCCAAATTCAATGAAAGTAATTTTAAGAACCTGTTGATTGATTGATTTATTGATCAAATAAGTTGGTCAGTGCAATAGACTGGAAATAACCAGACAGGCAAGTGATCTGATAAATATTCCTGGAGTCCAGTCACTATAGGCACTGAAAGTCAGCAGAAAAGAAACCCTCAAAGGCCAGTTCAGGCTTCTTTTAGAATCCATGCTAACATTTGCTTTATTCCTTATGGAGGCCTGCACGGTCAAGTGCACTCTCCAGCCAAATGTTTGAGATAACTCTGCAGAATTCAGTGTTAGCTATCAAATTCAGCAGAAGCAATTGGTAAAAGCAGGTCCTATTACGAGAAACAATGTGAGAAGAAAGAGAGTGGGGGTCTTATACATAGCTTTAATCAGGAAGCAGACATTTCTCTCTGACCAAGGGCATTAAAGAAATGCAGGCAGAGAATCACCACTCTCAGTTTCCAGTGCTGGCAGCTGTTTTTTGGTGATTCTGTGGTCAGACTTCACCAAACCTTTCACTGAGCTCCAACTGCAAGAAGCAGCTCATGCCCCTGGCCAGCACTGAAAACCACAAACTCATCTATCAAGTACTGACTGAAATGGCCTATTTTTTTTCCTTTAAAATTTTTAATTGCAATTTAATGAGGTTTTCAAAGAAGCATGTTGGCAGCTTATCATAAAACTAAGCTGAACACATCTTGTACTCCTTTTACTCTGTCCACTCAGTTATGTGAAGAACTGTCATCCAGCTCAAGCAAGAGGCAAATTAGGCTTGAACTCCATTGCATAGGAATGGTTTCCTATGAGGAAGAGGAAAGGCACAGTAACAAAGGAAGAGGCAAAGAAAAAGCTTTCACTACCACTATTATTTGTACAATATTTTAGATAATCTTTTGGCACTGTGGTTTTGGGGAGTTTACATTTATCCCCAGGACAAAGGAATTAAAAGTCCATGTCAACAGCTTCTTCCCCAAGCATAAAATTCTAGCAGGAAAAACACACATTCAAGTTCAGCCAAAATAAATTAGCCAGATCAAATTCACAATCTTTCATAACCTCTCAACATTTCTGAAAATAAATGCCACTCTTAACAAAACAACCTTTAAAATAAAAACCTTAAAATGTCTATTTATCTCAGAATATTATCCTTCCTGCCTGTCATATATTATATTTTACATACATATAAAATCAAAAGAAAAATCCACTCAAAGAAACCAACACTCTAATGCTCCCTTTTCCATTTCGTGTTTGTTATACACCCACAGAGATCTTAGAACACTTTAAAGGATCAAGCTCTTCTTCTCATTAGTACCACCATCACGTTGCTCTGAACTGTGGACATTTGACCTTTTGCACCTTTTCACTCTATTGAATCAATCTCCCCTGGCAACTTCTGGTGTGGCACTGTGCTCCTCCTGCCTCCGGCTCCTCTTCCCTCACTAATTCTGTGTTCAGAACTGTGAAGCACAAAATTAGACGTTTCAAATTAAGCAAGGAGAGAGAATGAGAGAACCTTATTAAATCAACATTAGCATCAGAGTGTCTTTAAAAGAGAAACTCAATTGCAAAATATTACTTGTCTCTGTAAAGCTCTTTACATTGACAGAAATGAGACAGGCAGCAGATGAAGTGACCTTCCTCCATCCCCACCTTCCTCCTCACAGAGCTGGTCACAGAACTCAGGCTGTAAATGCAGGATCCTTTTCAGACCACAGCCCCCAAGGAAGAAAAGCCTACCTGGAGCTCAAAGCACTGGAATTGCCAAGTAAAAAGGACAAGGTCTACTAACATGGTGTTGGGGAAGAAACATGCACATATCAAATAGAGTACCAACACACAAAGGCAGACTCCCTTCTCCTTCCAAGCTTTCCACAACATTAGTTTTTCTCTCAAGTCACATTACGAGTTACAGCCAAATCTTCCTTTCTTACAACAAGACAAAGAGCCATTGCAGGTTTTAGTTTCCATTCTCAGTCCCCAAAAATCAAAATTACTGACATGACAGTAATAATCAGCATATTCTGTTCCAAAACACCTCAACTTTCTGAATACAAATCTCTAGTTGCTGACCTGACACTTTAAACTCTTTTTCAATATTAATCACTGGAGTATCATACCATTCCCCTGTGAGGGATAATTAGACACGTTGTTAAAGGCAGAAATCACCTCTAATACTGTATAGTCTTTAAACATGACTTTTCCTTGGCATTTCTTGATGAAGAGTTGATATTTGCACCTTGTGTCAACAGAAGGAGTGTACACAGCTCACAGCATTGAGCAGCAGGCAATGGACTTGTCTGTCGGGTGCCACCTCAAACAGGGAGTGGCTTGGCAGTGTCTTGTAGGGAGGGTTTGCCATGTGTGCTGCTACAGTCCTACAGAAACAAATCCTACTGGAACAATTTAAAGAAAAAAAATATATATTTCAAAAGTCCCTCAATTAATTAAAATCAATGTTCAGAGTTTCCATTTAGCTAGGGAGTATTATCCTAAGGACAAAAACATGAAATTAAAGCTCAGTTTCTGATAACAAAACAAAGCTTTCAAAGCATTTTTGGGGAAAACAGACACTACTCAAACAGAAATGGAGGCTGAAGCTTTTGATTTCTCTAGTCCTACAATGCAATGGAAACTTCTGCATCAGCCAGACACTACTGAAAACTCCACATTTTGCCAACAGGTTTCTAAGTGCAGACTCCCTACCAATAAATGGCAGTTTGGGAAGCCAGAGGCACTGGCAGTTCTGATACCTCTTCAGAGCAGTCATGAAAATGATCACTTCCTCCTGTGACAACCACGCTCACATGCCATCAGCTAAGCACTGCACAAAGCAGTTACTGCACCAGGGTAAAGACAAAGTACACCAGAGAAGCAGCAAGGAGAAGGAGAATTAAAAAAAACACCCAAAAGAATTAGTGACAAAAAGCTAACTTGGTTGTTAAAGGACTAATAGACATCCCTGTTTCATAAAACAAAATGTTTCATTTTCACCTCAAAGGGCAACAGTGGCCATACAAGACTGCTTGGAGCCTTTCAAAATAAAGGATCAGTGGAAAACAAGTGATTTACCATTCAATTATACAAACTAAAAAATGGGGAAAACAGAAAAGCCAGAATGACAGACTAAATCTACTGTTCTAGACCAGCTCTTGATGCTGACCCAGGCTGGTAAAAAAGTCTTCACCAAAATATGTGTACCTGCCTGCTAGAGGCTTTCCAGAAAAGGACCACAGCAAGCAAAAACTGAAAATATTTTTTCTGTTCTCTGCTGCACCTAATTCTCCTCTAGCCTTTCACTGGCAGTCTGACACAACTACAAGAACACTCCTGCTGTCTGCAAGTCACATCCCTTGCATTTGAAGGGTTATCACACAGTGCCTTTAATTCAGTAGGACAGTAACTACAGTCACCAACTAAAGCAATTAGTTGACATTCATATGCCCAATACTTTCAGATCTTTAATACCTCCTATTCTGAAAAATTTTCAGGAAAAACTCATCTTATAAAAACCAAATAAAATGTAGAACTAAAAGAAGAACAAACAGGGAAGATAACTTATACAACTTCCACCATCTAATTCTGTTTTTTACAAATTGTTTGTCATTTTGATAACTCAGCATATACCAGCCCCACAAGCAAAGACATAACTAGGTATTTAAAGTCACTAATAACTGAAAGCTTGGAAGAGCTTTAAATGGAATCTTTAAAAAACAAAAAGCATAAAAAAATCACCAGAGGGTTCTGAGGGGCTTTATTTTTATTTACTAAAGACATACCATGCTATTCACCTTCAAAGATCTCAGTGAAAATCAACACATGACAAGATTTTTTTGAGATAACTACTATTCCAATAAAACTAAAGCACAAGCAAGGTGCAACAATTTGTCCTGACTCATGCAGAAAATACTAGACAGGATCAGGACTGATAAGAGAGACCCAAACCACAGAAGAAATCAAGATTTTCATCACCCATGTATTCAAACAGATTACCAAAAGGAAAACAGCCATGGTGCACTGATGCTTGCCTGTAAATATCCTTCCAACAGGGCACAATCAGAAAATTATCTCAAAAGATCCAAGTATAATGGAATGAATGGTTACACTTATTTGAGATGAAGGGAAAGAGCTGGGGCAGCAAAAAAGCAATCCCTATTTCATTCTGAAATCTCTAAGAGATTCAGGAAGCAGCAGGAATGGTGGAAAGCCATCCACCAAACCAGGTAACTCATATTGCTTGCAGTGATTAACTCACTCTGGGTGTCAGCCTGCCACCTTTCACTGTCAGTGTGGAAAATCCAGTGTAAGCACTGAGAGGATTCTGAACAAGGGAACAGAAACACTGGAAAAGAAGATGCAAGACAGACACAAAGCAAAGCTAAGAGTCACAGCACCCTTTCTTTTCAGTAATAACCAGTGGCTGCAGATCCCTCTTTTGAGACATCAGTAAAATGGACCCGTCTCATCAGCGCTCACTTTTTCAAGCAGCAAATACAGAATTAATATTCACAGGTTCTGAGACTGACTTAATTGCAATTTAAAAAGGGCAATTAATCATCAGCCGCACTGGTGGCTGACTTGCCCGGCTGGGATCTTTTCTCTCCACACCTGCCAACAAACTCATGGGAGGCAAAGGCATCACGTGTGCACAAAGCCAGGAAGTGCCCTTCTCCCTCTTACCCCAATCCCAGGTTTATGGGGCTTGTTCTTATTTTTTCTCCCATGCCTGCCCCATTGGGATAAGTCTCCCACCCCTTCCTGCAACAGTCCCCTTACAATGACCAACAAATCTCCCTTGCCATGTGGATAAGGAAAGCTTTTCCACATTGCATCTCACTCATGTCAGCCAAGAGTGAGGCAATGGAACTCCAACACCTACATCATTAAGTTCTCCCTGTTTTCCTCTGTATCTTTGCATAAACTGAATGTATATTTTTAAGAGTGACATCTCAATCCCAGTTTTACTTGGAAAGTGAATTACAAAGGTGAGAACACAGCTCTAGAGTATCAGATAACACAGGCAGATGATGGAAACATCAAACCTGGCAAGTGGATTTTATCAGACAAGTCAGAAAAGCCACTAAGTCAGTGTTTACTTCTGTGCTCCTATGCGAAGGTTTTCAGGCAAGTTGTACATAAAACCAAAAACCCAACAACTGTTCTGGATATCAGTTCTGTCACTTTAAATTCTTTCTGTATGAGCACCCATTGTCTGATATGAATAGTATTTCAACCAACAGCATATAGAGAACAGACATTTGGAAATTGTCAATTGTGTTCAGATTCCCAGAAATAAAGATCCAAGACTAAATTACTATAGGGCGAGTACATAACCTCTTTAGGAGGTACAGTTCTTTCTGAGAGGAAGAAAGCCAAACTGACCACCATATTATGCCAGTCTTCTTATCTGGGAAGTACATAAACCACTATAGTTGTGAGTACCACAGAAAACAAGTATGAGATTGATGGTAAGATTTAGAGCTTAGCAAGCTGCAAGGTCTTCTAGTGACATACTTAACAGTATGTCCTTGGGCCAAAGAAAATACATAACATACTTCTAGGCCAAAGGAATCTTGCTCAAACAGGTGTCACTGCTGCCAGCCAGCTGCAGCAGAGACTGAGAATGCATGTTGTAACACAAGCTCTACAGTCCTCCCTTCCTCATTCCTGACAGTCAGCAACCAAAAATTGCCTTCACCGTAACAATACAAAGGAAAAAAAATTCAGTGCTTTTGTATGTGAAAAAATGTAATTTCAATCCTAAGAATTCAGTCAGAATAGAAGTTGGAGCACAATTACACACTGCACGTCTTGGCCAGAGTTGGCAGAACATCTCTGCCAGCAGATAACACCAACAAATGGCCTCATTTCCATTTATTATAAGATAATACACAGGTTGTGCTTCCTCATACCATCCTCATTTCTATCAGGTCCCTCTCAAGATTCGCTCTCTCTTTGACACAGGCTCCAGGTGTTCTTCATCCACAAACCTCAGTGCATCATTGCAAGTTAAATGAGGTGTCTCCAACCCAGTCCTCTCAGCTTTGTGAAACTAGAGAAGTACAATTATGAGCCCCCTCTGGCTTTTTCTGCCTTCATTTTGCAAGGGTTTAGAAACCTTTCATAGATCACTTTATTCCCAAACAGACCTCTACCTTTCAATGACACAAGTATCATATTGCCCACATAACTTCTACTCAGATCAGGCTGACCTTGTCCTCTCCTTTAACAAAATCACTCCTCAACAAACAAGTGTGTGGTATTAAGAAATAGCAGGTATTTCACTCAAGCATGCATCTTCTCCCAGTTCAGAAGTAAATATCCTGAATCTCTGTTTCCTCACAATGACTGGCTCAATCAATTTTTACTGGGCTCTACTGCACTCTGAGAGGGTGTTTACCAAAAAGAGTCAGTAACAAAGCAGGAAGGGGGAGAAAAAAAATATAAATACAAAGAATCTTCCTTAAACAGAAACAGGGTTTGTGGGCTGCTGTCCAGGATCACTTATGCTTCATTTCTTGCACTTCTTCAAAAGAAAACAAATACTTGCACTTCCAAATTTCCCCAATCCCTGTAAACTTAATGTCTCCAGTCAGCACTTGCTTACATCTTTATCTTCAAGCCAGTATTATGAAGTTTTGATAAGCCTTTTCCTTCCCAACGTCTCTCACTCCACACAGATAAAAACCACTAATAGAAGACTGAGACCAAAATTCTTGCCTCTTCTATTGCCTACATTTAGCAATCAGCAACTGTCTGAGTATTGTGAAACCTAAAGCACTGCCATGTATTACACACTTATCTCTGCAAAGCCACCCTGCACAAGTGACAACTTCCAGGCAGGGGGGAGGGGGAGTTGTGCAGCTTTGTGATAATTAAAGCATAGACGAGTGTCACTGCTGTAGATAATTATGCATTAGCAGTGAAATTACTTAATGGAATTAAATAAACTAAGCCAAATGCTTTGTTTTAAAGTGAATTTAGGGTCTGCAAAAGGTGTCCAACTGACAGCCCAGAAGAGCAAGAATGACAGTCTTCCATGATTCACAGAAACCACACAACCCCAGCACAGCCTGGCAGGCTTCCACCTCCACCCAGGTAAAAGGAGAGCAGAGCAGAAGCCAAGGAAAATTTCAACCTTCTCAGCCAGTCAGGCTCTGATCTATCTGATGAGCACCCACACAGGGATCAGGTAGTCACTGAGCAGAGAGGAACAACTGACTGGGGTAATTTCCTAAGAAAATAAACCAGCTCTGACAAAATGGGTTAGTTCAAACCACAGCCCAACCCTACAAGCACCCGTGAGGAAAAGAAAAATTAATCAGCGTCAGTACAGACTCCAACCAACAACAGAAACAACAGGATAAGTAGGTACATGGCCCACAATGAAACCACCTCCTCCCACCAAAACCATGAGGCCTTTGCCCATCCTCCCCTCTTGCCTCACCAACTGCCCACCTACACACAATTCCCATCACTGGGCTCATCTAGATGGCTCCAACAGCATCCTCCTGCTTGTTAGAACAAGGACTCTCAAGGTCAGTCAGAATTTATAAGGCAGCCATTTCATCTTTTGTGCTTCTCTGGCTACATTCCTTCCTAAAAGATGCTGAACAGTGAAGATTCTGCTGGGCCTGAAAGCCCTGCCAACACCAGGGCCAATTAGGAGTTTCAGGATGATGCATATTAAAGTTATTATGGGAGGCAGTTATGCAGGCAGAATAAATCTTAACTGAACCTTTAAGTGGTTTTTATGACTTGGTTCTCCTTCTTGAAAACAGATGAAAAGATACAAATCTCCTGCCTAAGAATCTGCAGGAATTCCAGTCAACCACCAGCTTCTCTCAAAAGAGGATTCTGTGCTAAAAGTAATAATTCATTTCAGCCAAGGCCAGCTAGATCATCTTTATGTTTTTAAGCTCCAAATTTACTTAAATCAGTCAGAAACCATATCAGTGAAGACTGAGCTGAAATACTACCTTTACACAAGTACGGCAGATACATTTCAAACTTCTGCTGAGAGAAACTCCATTTTTCTTCACTACTGGCCTTCTCAATCTACACAGTCTAATTGCAGGCAGTCAGAGCCAAAGAGACACAGATGTAATAGGAAATTTTTACAGAGCAGGTTTTGGAGAGTGTCTCATTAGAAGGCCAGGGTGTAGGTCAAATTAGGAAATCCTAAAGAGGATCTGAGGAATGGAGGCAGCAATAGCAACCATAAGATGTCATTAGGACAGCATCTGCCACTCTCTTTCACAACTTCCAAAATCAAACTTGCTCTCAACAGCTGTTATCCACCCCTCCAAGAAGCACTGCTAGAAACCAACTGGAGAACAAAGAGCAATCAGAGGTGGCTGAGAACATACCACACCATTTGTGTGAAAACCTGCACTGTCTTCACAACAGCCTTGTCCTCCCCTCTGCAGCCTGAACATGCAGCAATGTCACAAGTTCTACATCTGTACATTAAGCAGGAAAGAGAACCCCAGGCAGGGTCAGAAAATAAAAGACAGAAGCAGTTTGTAAATTATGTCAGTACACAGTGGCCTCACAACTCCAAATGATGACAGACAAGGGGCAATGTTTTTAAATTGAAAGAGGGCAGGTTTAGAGTAGATGTTAAGGAGAAATTCATTGCTCAAAGGGTGATGAAGCACTGCAACAGGTTGTGCAAGAGAAGCTGTGGACACCCCATCCCTGCTAATGTTCAAGGCCAGGTTGGATGGAATCCTAAGTAACCTGATCTAGAGAATGAAATCCCTGTCCATGGCAGGACAGCTGGAATTAGATAATCCTTAGGGTCCTTTCCAGTCCAAACCATTTTATGATTGTACAATTTCTGTAGGAAGCAATGAACTCCAAAAACTTAGTGTAAATTCATCCAGAAAAATATTATGGTAACTCCTGGAGAACTCCTAGAGTCAGAAGGAAAACAAATAAGCAAAAACTTCGAGACATTTCATTGGTATGCAAGCAATTTGAGGGCTCAGCAGTTCCTGCTCCACCCCTGGAAAGGAGACTTCGTGGTGTCCCTTCAGTGCCACCTTCAGGAAATATTCACTGCTGCTTTCCAAATGCTCTCGGCACTGCTGGAAAATTGTATGAACTCAGCGAAGGCATCATCGCTGGCAGGCAACTGAGGTGCACATTAAACATATTTTAGTTCCAAAATAAGGGTATTACAACGAGAATCACACCCCAAAGAACTGCAAAGCTGAGCACAGATGTGCTTGTTGTTGCAAGATCAATACACAGAGCAGCTGCTGGACTGAGCAGTGGGTTTGACCCCAAATATGAAGCGTAATTCATCTCTCATTCAGATTCTGCATGAGGCAGGTGATAGATTTTCCCAAATCCTACATTCAAAGGGATATTGATGAGGATATGCTGTTTGTGGATTGTTTATCAGACTCCCTTTGCACCACCGCATCCTAAAGGCTCACTTGAAAAGCCAAAAAACAATCTCCCTCAAAAATAATTATAAAAACCAAGCTATCAAAACTGCTTTGGTAATGAAAGCAGAAAGTTTGATAAGAATTCAGTGTCAGTAATGAAGTGAAAAATATAATGATACATGGGTCAAAAAAGACATACTAATATCATTTATTTATTTACACACACACCTGCACAAGATGCACCTTAAGCTTCTGAACAGTGTATTGACTGAGCAGTAGATGACATGAATTTTCAAGGAGGAAACTTAGCTCCCAATCACCGCATCATAGCTCTTAGAACAAGCAGATGACTCGATGATCTGCACAGTGCGCCCTAACCAAGCTCAACAGCAACATCTGCTGGGCAGCAAGCAACTAGATGAAATTAGTCTGATTACATGAAAGTTTGTTACTCCTTATAAACATATGAACTTTTGCTACAGTTTCAGAATGCCCACTATGATACATTTCTTGTACAAAAAGCAGATGTACGTTTTAAACAGGTAAAAGGTAAAATTTTTCCTAAACTTGCATGTGGTCAGAAAAACCTATCATCTACCATTACCTGCTCACCAAGATACCTCACACTAAAACTCTGAAATTAAGTGGAATTAAAATTCCTCTGTGCTGGAGAAAATCTCTTCTGTCTAGCTGGTTCAATCACACCTGAAAACACCCATGGAACGCCTCAAGCTGCTTTCTTTCCTAAGGGAGCAGCCTGCACTTGCAAGGCCTGAGGCAGGGAAGTATTTATCAACCACATTAGTCCCATCCACACAGAGGAGAATGGCAGCTAAGACCATTAGTGCTTCTCTCCCTGCAGGTACCTTACCATATTCCTTATTAAGCACAGAAAAGAAAAACCTGTTATGACAGGATAACATTGGAGCATCAGCACAAGTAATGGTCCCCACTTAATCTGGGCACAAATTGGCACTCCACCCAGATTAATTACAATGAAAATTCTTATTTTTTACACTAGATGCATGAAATTTGATGGACTACTTCTAAACTAGCCTAAAAAAAAAAAAAAGAAAATGCAAGTGGTTGGCAACAGCTTCAAGGTTGCATTCAGATATTCAGCACAATTTGGAACAAGGGCAGTGACCTGAGATGTGACTTCTCAACAGCCATCAGATGGGAAAGGATGTTGATGCATCCCACTTCTGTTCCCAGGAAAAGAACAGCATCAAAATCTTACTTGACCATGGAACCACCTCTTTTTGCAGATCACGGTTTAACAGGAAATCACAGGCAAGCAGCTTTTTAACAGAACTCTATGATAACCTTCAGTAACACAAAGCTTTGAAAAATTACACTGCAAAATGCTGAGTCTTGAACAGGAAACAGCACAGCAGCTGGGCAGACAACTTTTTACATGATAGAAAACTATAGGCTGGACTGACGTTCATTATCTTTTAAATTGTAGCTGGCTTTGCAGTTTAAAGCTTTCATGCTTTTTCCAGTTTTGTACTTGAAATTCTTTTATGCTGAAAAATTAGGAAAAAGGGTTTAAGAAACATGCAAGCTTATTTTCAGCTGATATGGAGATTGCTGTTATTGTTGTTGCTTTGGGAGGAGTTTTTCTGATTTGGGCTTTTTTTCAGGGTGCTGCTTTGTGTAGTTTGTTGTTTTTGAGGGTTTGGTTGTTTTGGTTTGGCATTTTTTAACATATCTTTATTACCAATCTCCCTTTTTCCACTGTTAAACTAGGAGAGAATATCATATGAAAATACAAAAATGAGTGATTACTCAAGTCTTCAGCTGGTAAGGGAGCAGCTTTTGTAAAGAACCTTTTGTGCATTGCAAGTTCGGAAGCCGGGAGCGGGGGGCAGCCAGAGTCTCAGCTTGACAGTGCCAATTACAGCTACAGCAAGATGAACCAAGGAACAAATCCATTCTGCTCAGAGGATGGAGAGAAAAGAAGACACATGAACCTGTATCTTTGAAAAAATAAAGGGGCTTGAAATCATCTACCAGACAGTGAACCACTTTTTCCACAGCAAAAGCATTAGGCAGAAGATGCAGTGAATGTAAATGGCAAGCTCTCAGTCCTAATTGGAAGAGCACTGGTTATTTAACAAATGTATCCTTAGTCTAATCTTCTATTCAAGTAAATATTAAACTTTTTTTAAGCTCTTTTCTTTTGTACAGTAATTATACATAGCCCCGCTCAGTCTGTTTGATCAATTTTTACTCGATTCCTACTGTATCATCCTTCAAGTTTGCCCATTATCACAAAGTCTTCAAGACTAAAAAAGCTCTAAACCCCCTATGTAGTGCACAGACAGGAAAAAAGAAATGCAGCTAACTCTAATTCCTTCCCTTCCTCATAAACTTGCAGGTGTTCTATTTTCATTGTCTAAAAATCAAAGTCATCAGCTCATTTCCTTTCCCTTAGTACAGTCCCTTTTAAGAAGCTACTTTCCGTCATGTTTTACTCAGCACTCATAAATAATACAGATAATTGCAGATGGCCATAACAAACAAGCAGAGAAAGTATACAGATACAGCAGAAAGAAAACAATAAAAATTCTGATGTGCTCCAAAAGCAGAAAGAATTCCTGGCAAATAGAAGCAGCTGCATCCAGGTCATTTTTTTCATTGATGTACAGCAATCAGAGAGCCAAAAATAATAAAGGGACAGACTTTAGACAAAGCTACATAAAGGTGCTGGCAACTCAGTTCCTTCTGCAGCAACACATTTCCTACCTCATCCTCATGTGCAAAACACAGTTATTTCTTCCCTAAAAAATATGCATTAGAAAGAAGGAATACTAGTCATAGAAGATAAGTTTAAATCTGCTGAAACTCCAAAACAGATAAGCAGTGTTCAACTAGGAGGATATTATGCTGACTATAATAAGGAACTCTGAGAGAACCCAGCCAGCCATCCAAGAGTTAACATCACGCTTTTCTCATCAAAACCTCTTCCAAGAGGTTAAGCACACAATAGACTATCTAAAGCACAGCTAGAAAGGCTGCTTGAAATTCCACACATGTGCCTCAGCAATGTATTTCTATTAATGTCCAGTGTGTGTCAGCGTGAAGATAAGGTACCAACATCATGTCCAACCAGGCAGCCAGAGAATGGGACGCCGTGTAAAACATTGTCTGGTGCTCAGGATCCCGGAGAACAGCGGCGTTTGCAATCTCACCCGCTGCACACGTGCCTGATAACACCAACAACGAGGGGAGGCAGCAGGAGCAAACCGTCCTGCAGCTTTGGGAAAGTAAAAGGATGGAGAGAGAAAGAAGGAAGCAAGCAAGAATTAAAATAAACATCAGCAAACTGGGGCAACATCGAGGATGTCTGACTGTAGCAGAGGGAATAAACAAACTGGAAAAAAATTCACTGAAATTCGGTCTTTGTATCAGCTCACTTTAACTGTTCTTTAAGATGGGAAATAAAAAGTTACATCAGTGTTTATTGTGATTACTCACACCATACCATTTAGACTCAGTTTGATCTACTAGGATCATCCTACAAAGCCATTTGTACTGGGACTTGTAGAAGACACTGTATTTGAGGAAACATGATCTGGACCAGGACACACCTGCTCTGCTGGGCCTGGCTCTGGCAGCTGGAGAAGCCCATGTGTTACCATGAGCAGCTGGTGCATTCCCACTGGAATACCCATGCCAGTTGTGCTGTGCACTGACAGGTGCTACCACACAGATACATTCCAGCCTATCAGGAATCTTCCCATCAGCTGAAGAGTTTGCCAATTTAATCTGTAACTTACCTATGCTTGAGAAAGGTAAATTGTATGTGGATGAAGGGGTGGAATGCAGTCATTCCTACTGGGACACCGCAGTGCATGGAATAGGTGGTGATCCATGGAAAGTTAAGATACAGAAGGGCCTTTGGGTCTGTCTTGTGCTGCTTATGCCCCCCTCAAAGAGCTGTAAATTAGAGCAGAATTCTGTACTACACAGTAGTCTGACAGCAGAATAAGAAGACTCAGCACTAGTTTTGCCAGACCAGTCACAGAAAAATATCAATATATTATTATCCTATTTCTATAAAAATTTAATCTTTTGTAGTTATACATAAGGGAAAATGAAGGTTAATCTTATATTTTACTTCTTAAAGTAATGCCTTCTTAGGCTATACAGTAATCCTAAGTCAGAACAAATGAATCTTGAAGAAGTTTCTGTGGAGTCATAAAAGTTATAAAAACTTGGTAGACAAAAAAAAAAAGTGTGAAATATGGGCATGGAAAATTGAAGGCAAGACAGGGGAGCTAGACAGCACCCCAGACAACTTCAATTTGTTGCAGCTGTTGGATTTTAAAAAAGGCCAACCTTGTGATAAGGTCTCTTAGCTCAAGAGACTACAAAAATGAGAAGCTCAAACGACCATCAGCTGCTGAAATCCGCAAAAACTCTCCAAACGCAAATTAACCTTCAGTCAGGAGATAAAAGACTAGCTGCAGAAATTGAAAGTTATTAAAAAATGCTATAAATGTCTGACAAATCAGAGCAGCAGTAGCAGGAAAATAAGCAGTGCATAGGCAGAATCTTACCCTTAGCCAGGTAACACCTTCTCCTTCTCTCAAGAGAAGAGGAGGTTCTCTTTTGCATTGGCTGTGTTTTCAATTTCTGCCTTTATTGTAGTGCACACTCTCCAAAATTGCTTTAGTTAAATTTAGACCTCACTGATGCTCCAGAGAACAGAAGTTATTAGCTTGCTGGAGGTAGAAGACATGTAGATAGAGCCTCACCATGCCAAGCTTAAATTTAATGCAAACTTTCCCAAAGTCCATCATTTAACACTTCAATATTATTTTCTATAGGGATCCCTTAAATGTTTAATGTTTAATAGTTTCACTAAGTAATTCTTTCACTGAAGAAATATACTTTTATAGTACAGGGTAGCAGACAAAGAGGTGCCCAACTGTAGGGAAAAGGAAAGATGTTCTGGCCTGAGACTATAGACTAACAGACCACTAATTTTAAAGTCTCCACATGCTAATATATTTTCTTCAGGAGAAAGTCTGGAAGGCTGTCTCAGGCTCATACAGCAAGATTGAGAGGGATACGAGGCACAAGGACTGAAGCTATTTAAAGCCTCCTGTCAATAGTTTGCAACATTTGGTAATAAATCATTAAGTCTCAAACCTAAAAATACATCTTTCCATTTGTATCAACATATTTAAAAGGAAGCTTTATTTAATAAGTGAAAGAATTAGCTGTCAATTAGTGAGAGCAATCAAAAATAACTGCAAGTTCCAGCCCAAGACACTGCCACTCTTGCTAACCTGGTTAGGACCCTGCCTGGTTCTGCAGCCAAAGAGCCAAACCACAGCAAAACATGTTCACAAGGAGGTGCTGTCCCCACAACTGGTAGGTGTCACCCACACTGTAGGCTGGAATGAAGATTCTAATAACTTAATGCACCACTTATTTTCTAAAGAAAACATAAAAGGCAATCTAAAAAAAATAATCTTTCATAAAGACATATAGATACCTGTTGCTAACAACTGCAACATCAATGAAAATCAAACTGAGTGGGCTTTTTCCTCATTTTCCACTATTATTTAAAACAAGCCTCCATGCTCTCAGATTTCAATCAATGTTTTCTGCCTCACCCTTAAAAAACTTCAATCAAGAAGTATTTACAGAATATAAAAAGCCAGGAAACACCAAACCTCATGCACTAGCCATATCACCTCCCAGAACCATCTATTTTCTACACACAGGTTTACAGCTTTACAAAGGGAAGGTTTCAGCTCAGTGTGCTGTGTTTTAGCTGTAGAGCCAACGGGACCAAATAAACTGTCCCTGAGGTGAGCAGTTTCCAAACCATACTGCAAAGCTCACAGAGACCATACCATTCATTACATCAACTCAGATAAACAGGGACAAAAAAAAGAGACAAGTTTTGACAATAGAGACCTGACCTTGAAAGCAGCAGTGTCACTTCACTGATGGCTCCACACTGTCACAGTTCCAACAAACCCCATGCTACTGCTGGGCCTCATCCGGTCACTAGAGCTTGTCACAATGGCAGGAGATTACACACAACAAAACCCCAGTTAATCTAGGAATGCTTACCTATGGCTAATCAGCCAGGATGAAGCTGATCCCCAGCTTATGACAAAGTAAATGAAAGCCTTCACAAACTAAATCATGTTCAGCACAGTTTCTAAAACAATCTTCAGTACCAGTTCAGCTGCATCTACTGCTGACACTGAACAACAAGAGGGGGCAATTCACAGCAAAAAACCCCACAAGATTCACTTAAAGCTTTATCAATTACCAGGAATATAAAGGAAACTTTTGACAAATTGGTTGATTTGATCATTCTTCCATCCCTACAAAGTGAAAAAGAAAATATTTGATCACTCCCTAACACCAAAATTCTCTTCCATTCTACCAATCTATGAACTGGCTATTTATGCTGTTTACAGCAATTTTAAGCAGTTTTACTTCCACATCCTTTGAAATGGAGAAGAAAACATAACAGTTAAAATATCAGCAGCCCAATATACACTAAATCAGGGGTGGAAGTGTCCAAAATATGCCACAGCAAAGCGCAAGGGTTCATAATGTAACATTCACAAGGTGACACTTATCAAAACCCACTGCTTGATCAAAGGCATTCCCAATCATGCATTCTTCCTTCATCCCATCTTTCCTGAATCAAGAAGAGGAGAGGCTCTGAAAAACAAAGAGATTATATCTGGGCAAGAAATCATCTGAAAGAATTCAACAGCCTATGACCAATTATAATCAGCTACTGGAGCAACCTGAAACAAACCCATATTCTTTTATTTCCTTTCATGCCCATTTGAGCCATGCCAGTCACAACAGTCCAATGCTGACACCACCAGAAAGCAAAGGTTCTCATCCAGCAAGGCAGTGAGCAGGCATGATCAGAAACACTGGGAATAGCAAGTCATCCATTATGGACTGCTGGATAAACTTTGCAGCAATTATGAATTCTCTGCCCAGTCTGTTCTCACACAGCAGCCAGTGTCAGTCTTGCCTGAAAGAGCTGGTCATAGTGCAAGGTCTGTCCTACCATCACCCCATTTCTGAACTCTCTCTTTCAAAGTGAGAAGGAAAATGACAACTTTTGGTCAATAACTCTGACAAAGCCATTATCCTTGGGGTATTTAATGGGGAGATAAGAACTTCAGGCCTTTGCACAAATCATATTAGTTCAATGCTCAAATCCGGGTAATGCTTCTTTTCAAAGTATTAATTTCATTTATTCTATTTGCTCTCCCTCTGTCCTGATAACACAAGTGTACATGGCCTCTAAATGAGATCCTCCTATTTTATAAGTTATAATCCTCCCTTTCTAGAGCAGTAATGAGATGTCTTTGCTCAATCACGTTTATACCCCCCCAGCTTCTGCTTTTATCCATCCCCATTCCACATTGATTTGTCTTAAAGGTCTCAGGGAAAACCATCAGGCACACGGTCACTGGCTCCAAGAGGCTCCTGATGCATATGCTGCACATGCTGCTCAACCTTCAGAGATTACAAAAGCAAAAAGGAGGAAAAGGAGCAGCTTTGTTTGCAAAGTTTCCTTTATTGGTAGGAAGGAGGGGGAAAAAAGAAACCTGAAAGAACTGAGAAGTTAAGAGAAGACGTTTTGATTAATTGGGAATGAAAAAAGAAAGATTGCTCGCATAGGGGAATGGTGAGACTATTCACAACATAGTCAAGCAATTAAATAACTTGACTGACAACTTTGCAAGTTCCTCATGCCAGAAATAGAAAAGGATTTAAAGATAGCTGTGTTAATTCTTGGGTATTTCACATGAGACTTAAGGCATGGCACCAGCATTAGTTAAACACCCTAGGCCTTGCTCTGAAACACTGCACATATAATCCTTGTTGTGCTGTAAGCACCCACAGCATTAAATTATTCAAAGAGTCCACTCAGCACCAAGATCCTGCAGTCCTGCACAAACAAATAAAACATTTTATCTCTAATACAAATTGGGGAGAGTTTTTCTACAGCAGCTTAGCAGACTACTTCCATTTGAGCCAGTCCCCAGGGTTAATGAAAAAGCCATATTCACTCAAAAAGGAAAGTGAATGCTGCTCTATTACTTACAGAGCTGTTTTGCTTCTTAAACTAAAGCTGTAAGGAGTTTTACACAAAACCTAAGGTATCTAGAAGCTAAGTACCTTCTTCAAAGTCATTAAAAGAAAAAGAAAGGTCACGATAAAAATGTAGAAAAGGACCCAGGTACTTAACTCTAAATCCCTCTTGAAACCAGAACACTTCAAGGAGAAAAAAAATCAGCTAAACAAAATATACAAACCACAATAAAATAACAATAAGTTTTAATCTGTACCCTGCCCCATAAACAATCAAGTAACTGGTCCCAGAAGCTGACAGCAAGTTCCATATCAAAGGTTAATTCTAGTCCACCCTCTCTTTGTGTGCACCATATAATAACACTGAAGTGCTTATAGCAATATTTCCAATAATAAAAGTCAGTGAGTGAAAGCCATAAAGAACAGATTAAATGACATGCAACGTTCAGCACAACCACAATGAAATCACTTCAAAATACAGCTATGGTACTTGGATTTATACAAGTGGTATGGTTACAGGGGAATGTTCCAGCACTGCTGCAGACAACAGTACAAAAAAGAGCTACTAATCATTGAACTATTGATATGTTAAGAGCACAGGGCAGCTCAAGATCTTAATGCAAATACTAGAAAAATTAATAAAACTTTCTAATTATATATGGCATGGTTTTCAATTCTTACCAAATTAAGTGCTGCTTAAGAAGCAAATTATTAATTTGTTATTGCTTTCATGGGAGTTGCCCCATTTTTAATCTCATTTCCCTAATAGGTCACAACAACAACAAAAACAACCCTGGAAGTTTCTCCCTTATAAATGTAAGCAGATAACTTCCATTGCTATCTGCACCTGGATTACCCCTAGATACCTTGAGTTCCACTACTCTCTTCTACCTGAAAGGGAAGATTGACACAAGACATGGATGAGCAGCTCATACCCAGTATTTTCCCCATTTGCTGGAGCTAAAAAATAGAAGAGCAAGAAATACACAAGCCCTATTCATAATAAAGGAGGAAAACACTAGAACAAAGGACAGCCATGGTTTGAGTCAATACAATACAACAAGGTAACCATGCCCAAAAGGAAACAGTAGCTGAGATAAAGCAAGTCTGATAGGGAACCCAATAATTTAAGTCTGGCCACAATAGTTCCTTTGTAGGAAGGTATCTGGAAGCTGACAAACAGCTCTGCCCTCATCTTTGCCAGGACAGACTAGACTATCCAATTTTTTAATTTTATCATGGAAACAAAGTACAGTTGGGTCCAAAATCACAAACAGACTAATTCACAGAAAAGAATTTCCTTAAAGATTGTTAACCATCAAAGTGAAAATACAACCTCTTGCTTTCAAAGCCTGTACCTCTTAGAACATCAGAATTTGGAAGGGTATAGGTGGGAAATACTGTTTTATACCTGCTTTGCTCTCATGCTCTCCATCAGCAGCTGCTAGGGATCACTGTCAGAGATGGATTGCAGCTACAAAGACCTTTTCTTTGAACCACTGTTGCCATGATTACATAAATTTTATTTATTCTATCCCCAAAAATATTTTTGTACTATAACCTCTAAATGCTTCACATTTTCCCCAGGTAAACCAGGGCTGTTAGCATTCAACATACAGAAAAAAACCCCAAACCTCACAGGATTCTTTGCTTAAATCAAGCACACACTGGTTAAGCTACAGATCAGTAGGATGAAAGAACCACAAAAAAAAGACTATCCATACTCCAGTCTGTCCTTTCCCTAAACCATCCTTTCAGCATGCACCAGGCAAGGAGAATTCTCTTGGTCTAGTTCTCCCAATAAAGTTTTAACAGCACAGTCTAAATGAATGGGCAGTTAGATCTCATTGTGGCAAGCACGGCCCCACCTGGCTATGAGTGACACCACTGCAGGTCAGGAAAAAGGGGCAGCTCCAGTAAGACTCTGCACTGGTTACAGACAGCACACCATAGGAATGGCAGTGTGCAAAAGAAAACAATATAAAATAATGTCATTTAATATTAAGCACCAATGACAATCCCAGTGTACTGTAGTGATTGATAAAAGCCTTTTGCTCCACTCAGCCTCATCCCACTGTACTTCTGCCTCCAGCACTGCTCTTCTCAGCACTGGTATGACAGCAACCTAATGGGTCATCATAACACCAAGGTGCCTGACTAATAGTAAAAGCTGCAGCAAGAAGTCCCCAAAAGTAAGTCTGCCTGCTGGGCAAGAACAAATTGGTTTGGGAGTCAGTGGTGTGTCAAAAAAAGGTTTATGCTTCCTGGTCCCTAAAAATCAATCCTAAACCTTCTCCAAAAGGTCACAATATTTGACAGTTTTATAACAGTTCTTCTGTTACCAGATTTATAAAAGACTCAAACAAATGAAGACATTATTACTTTTTAATAATTTGTGTGCATGCACTCTTATACTCTAGAAAAAAAACAGAGCAAAGTCTCAGGATATATTAGGCCAGCAGAATTTGATCCTGTTTATATTGAAACATTTATTTCATACACTTGAGAGCTGAAAAGAGTTCTCTGTAGCTAGACAAGGACCACATACACACACAGACCATATTCCCTGCCACTGGTAAAGCTGTCCCCAGCACAGCCATTGTTCATGCCTTGGCAGCATGGAGTGACATGGAGCTTGCAGCTGCACTGTGAGCCAAATGTTAAGTGATGAGTGAGATGAGGAATGTTTCAGTCCAAACACAAGTTTCTAAACTCATCACACAAATGACATTAAATGAATGCCCTCAAGCAGAGCCATTTTAGCCGGTGCAGGTTGGAAACATAGCAGGGGGTTTGTTACTCACCAGCTGGGCTGCTCTCTGCCTCTCCTCAATAATGCCAGACCTCTCCTTGGCCTCACAGGCTGCTTCCCTTTCTCTCTTGACCAGCCGGACCAACTCCTCTTGGACCAGTGACTGCTCTGCCAAGTACCTGTGTGAGCACCAAAGCAGAGGGAAGGTCAGCAGCAACAAGGTCATGGCTGGTCATGGAGCAGCCCTGCTTAGAGCCAAAACACAAATCCAGAATCTCTTGGACACAATTAAAAAGCCCACCAAACTTTAAATATGACCTGCAGTTCCAGTGAGGTACAGCCCTGGCAACAACAGCAGGCATAGCACCACATAAGCTTATACTTGAGTTATATTTAGCTCTATTAAGTACTTAATTATCACCTGAAAACAGTGAAAATAGGAAGCAGTTAGCCAGACAAATAGACACTGCTCTGGAAAAGATCAAGGGACATACAACAACAAAAGGAGTCAGCCAGGCTGACAATGCTGCTCTTTGGCTCTTACACAGGAAAGAAAAATCACAAAATGCATGCAGCAACAACACTAAGAGAAGAAGCCCTGGACTGAAAAAGGCATCAAAGAGGATTCTCAGGTATTAAAACATAATCATAAAATAGAATCACAAAATTGTTAAGGTTGGAAAACATCAAGTCCAACCATTAACCCAATGCCACCACGTTCACCACTAAACCATGTCCCCAAATGCCACATCCACTCATCCGAGGCCTTTTGAATACTTCCAGGAATGGTGATTCCACCACCTCCCTGGGCAGCCTGTTCCAATGCCTGACCACCTTCTCAATGAAGAAATTTTCCCTCATACCCAACCTAAACCTTCCCTGGCGCAACTTGAGGCTGCTTCCTCTCTTGTCCTGTCACTTGTTACACCTGGGAGAAGAGACTGACCCCACCTGGCTACAATCTTCTTTCAGGTGCTGTAGAGCCATAAGCTCCCCCTGAGCCTCCTTTTCTCCAGGCCAAACACCCCAGCCAGTCCCAAGGAGGTTTGTGCTCCAGCCCCTTCCCCAGCTCCCTTGCCCTTCTCTGGACACACTCCAGCCCCTCGATGTCTTTGTGTAGTGAGGGGCCCAAAACTGAACCCAGGATTTGAGCTGTGGCCTCAGCAGTGCCCAGTACAGGGGGACAATCACTGCCCTGGTCCTGCTGGCCACACTGTCACTGATACAGCCAGGATGCCACTGGCCTTGGCCACCTGGGCTCATGCTCAGCTGCTGTCAAACACACACTCATTATGCTGAGGTAAAACACAGACATATGCATACATAGACATATTTCCAAATGAGCTAAATTATTATCTTTTTCAAGAGCTTCACCTCACCTCCTGTAGAGTTCCTGCTCTGCAGAAGAGTCACTTTCCTTTGGTGCCTGAATTCCTAGAAAGGAAAAGAGAAACCCGTGACTACTAATAGTACTCCAAGTGTAGTCCTTCATCACATCATAGATTATTTTAGGAAAATTTCATATTATTCGTCAAGAGAAAAAAGAGTCAAGAAAATTTAAGTTTGATGGACAGAGTTTGAATTTATGAAATAGACACACCAACAGCATCATTTTCAAATAGGCACACTGAATAAACCATGCTACAGAAAACTATGTGAGGATATTAACTGCTCAAACCCTTATATATAATGAAATACAAGCATGGCTGTAGACCTACTTTCCATTTCCCTCCTCTAGTTCCAGCAAGTCTTCCTCTTGACCTCCTTCTCTCCTTGTAATTAAAAGGGATTCCACAAGTGAAGATGAAATTATTTGATGGAGTTTGGGCTATCCATAAAGCTAAATCTACATTCAGGAAAGACAGGCTGACAGCAAACAAATCCCTAGAAGCAAAGGCCTAGTTCCCCAACTTCATTTTAGTCTGAACGCCTTTAACAAATCCACACTGCTGATATACATCACCAAAGCCTATTTGAGAACCAATAGAAATAAAACAGTTTTCTGACATGTAAATAAAGACAAGTTCAGAAACCAAGTTATCATCATCCACTTAGCCAGCGGTGCTTGGACAGGTTATCGTTCCCTTTCAAAAAAAATAAAAAGTAGCACTTCCCTCACCCATGCCCAATATACAACCTGTGCGTGTACAGCAGACAACAAGGCAGCTTGCCAGAAATTAAAACCAAAATATTTCTGCCTTGTTTATTGCACATTAACCTGAAATGCTAGAAATTATCCCAGAGCAAGCAAAGACCTCCTCTCACAAAGGGGTAGCACTGAAAACTACCCTGTAACATGCAGTGGCAGCAGCACCCCTGAGTACCTGTAGGTCTGGGTTTCCCTTCTGCAGCCAGGGAGGAGGGAGCTGTGCCATTGGATGCACGGGGAGATCTCTGGATCTCCCTTCTGCTCGGAGAGGATCCTTTCATCCGGTTCACTACATCTTCAGTGAGCTGAAACACAGAACCAGCCACGTCAGTTTCTGCTGTGTATTTCACTGGGAACATCCCCATTAGTTAGTTTCTATGATAGCACAGAAGTATTGTCCGTTTCTGGTGTGTATTTCACTATGAATCTCTCCATTTGTGAGTTTCTATGATAGCACAGAATATTGTCAGTTACATCAGCCACATCAGTTTCTGGTGTGTATTTCACTATGAACCTCCCCATTTGTTAGTTTCCATGATAGTATTGTCAGTTACCTCACTGCAATGTCCCTCCAGTCCAGGCAGTCAGCACTTGTATGTTGACTTTACATTTTTAAAACCCAAACCCTATCACTAAATGACAAAACCTCCAATCTGCTGCCTGACCCTGAAAGCTTCACTAGACAATCTTCCACAAACACCAACAAAGGTGGAGAGCACCCCTAAACAAGTCAATCCTTTGTATAGAGACCAATTACCAGAAGTGGAAGGAAATGAATTAAGCAGGTTTTAAGTCCATCTTTTCCTCTTCTTGCTCCATGCTTGCTAGCCCAGCTCAGCATGGCAGACATGCTGCAACCCATGTGACAGAGAACAGCCTCCCACCCACATAAGGCTGCAAACACTTTTGCAAACTCAACTTCATTTTCACTACCTGACTTGGGTTCAAACCCATGAAAAAGAAAGAAAAGTTAACTTGAAGTTTTCTGGCAATTCAGTCCAAAAGGCTTCTCACAGCACTGTTAAAATTGACCCCTTTCTCCTGCCAAGGTCAGAGGGTCTGGCTGCAGAACAAAACTAAGTGAGGCCATTCCCTACCTAGACTTACCTCAGCAGAAGACATATTTTCAGTTATATCACTACTGCCCAACCTAACACCATTTTAACACCTTCATTTTACATTCTTATCATGCCCAGTTCCTGATTTTAAAGACACAAATCCTTGTCTATATCCTTTTAAGAGAAATTAGGCAAAGACAATTTTATCTCCATCAAAACACAACAAGGAGATAGGCACAATGTCAGCTAACTTTTATCAAATAATTAGTTAAAATGGGATGAAAAATAAGCAGCCACAGCAACACACACTCTGTGTGAGCCAAAATCTTAAGTGGCAAATTTAATTCTGTCAGATTTTAGGGGGGAATCAAGAAGAATTTAGAAGCAAGAGCAATTAAAATGATGGTAGTAATAAAAAACCCCAAAACTAACATTTAAAAAAACAAAGAAAAATATTAACGGGGGGAAATCCTTAACGGTAGCACCACCACTGTCCAGGGCTTGTTTCCACAACACACACTTGTCAATTTCCGAGCCAAGGTCGAGCAGCAGTTTCCCAGTGTCCCTGCCAGGAACAGCTCCCTGTTTCCAGCTCTCATCCCCCTGCTCACTCAGCGATGCCCTGCCCGGCTCCTGGCACCGTGAGCAAGGGCAGAGCTGTGCCCTCCTGGATGCCCTCCGAGCCTGGCAGCACCGTTAGCATCAAACCGCTTGCAAAGCACAAGGCAGGGGCACAACGAGGTCATTGAGCAGCGAGGAGAGATAGAGGGCTGGGAGCGGAGTTTGGAAGTGAAAATAAAGAGCTGGTGCTGGTGTGCCCCGCTGGATAACAGCCATGCCCAGGCCCCCAGCCCTCCTCCCCACCACTCACCCCATCGTTTCTCCAGCCCCCTCCTCCTTCAGCCTCCCAGGTGTCCCTCCCCTATTCCTTGATTGCCCCACCCGTCCCTCCCAGCCTCGCTCCCCTGAGCTCCCGGCCAGAGCCGTCCCCAGCCCCCGCAGCCTCCAACAGCCGGCCCCACGGCAGCCCGGGCCGCCTCACCTTGATGCCCTGCAGCACCCGGACTCGGTCCTGCTCGTCCAGCCCGAAGGACACCTTCCTGCGGGCCGGGCTGCTCTCGCAGCTGCCCATGCCGACGGGGATCGCCTTATCCTCGCCGCTCCTCTCTCCCGTACCGGCTGCCGGCAGCGCCTCTGCCCTGCCAGCGGCTGCCAATATGTCCGCTCCCCATTGGCGGCTCCCGCAGAGCGGCCAATAGCGCGGCGCGGTGCTGGCGGCGGGGCGCGGTGCACGCTGGGGGATGTAGTCTGTGCCGGGAGCGGGCGGCCCGCCCGGCACCGGGGAAGCGCAGGGCACGGGAATAGCGGAGAGTCGCGCTCCTGTCCGGTGAGCCCGCCCTCCACACCGCCCCGGCAGGGAACGCGGCATCAAAACTGCCCCTACAACTTCCATTGCTACACGTTAAGTCACGGGGCTTTCCCAAGCTGAGGGAGGATGAGCTCCCGTCAGACACAGCCGCTGCACTGGGAGCAGAATTCAGCTCCGCTCCTTCCAGCGGCGCTGCTCCGGCCAGACGGTGCCGCCACCTGCCCTGACACACACGGCGGGTCCTGCACAGCTCAGACCACGGCTGATACAGTCCCCGTTGCCAGGCATGGCCGATCCAGCAGCCTAAAGCGAAGGAATGAGATAATGCAACACACGGGCAGCTGAAGGAAGAAATAACAGCTTTGGAGAATCTCTCTCAAACAAGCTTTCTGCATTCCCAGAAATATGGGTCAGTTGGTATCAATTTGTTACTTATCTACTTGGCCCACTGCTGCTCAGCAGTGCATGGGACCAGTTTTAACTGTTTAATGCTGATTCCTCACTGCAGTTAATGTGGCAACCAGAGCTTTGCCTCAGAGTGGGACTTGCACCAGCATTAAGGGACTATCTGGGACTCTGCACGCCCCAGATCCCTCCTGGATATTCAGATCTCTTCTAGAGCACATTCCTGGAAGCAGGGAATATTTGGTTAATTGTGCAGCACCTTGTGTGCTGGAGAGTCAGCCCATTGCCTGAGCTCTCAAGGGCACTGCATTGTGCACTGTGAGCTGCACCAGCCAGGCAGAGCACAGGGTGCCTGAAGCTCTCCCCAGAGCACTCACCTGCCTCCTGCTCATTCCTCATCTGCCTCCTGCTCACTTCACTTGATGACACCTGATTTTTGTGCTGAAAGAGCCCATGAACAGATATTCCTTACTCACCTCTTCTGTCCTCTCTCAGGGTTTCACAGGCTCACACCATTGCTCTTCCAGGCGGGCGAGTTCTCAACCATGAGATTACTCCTCCAGAAGGGTTTCCATAACTGTGATCATTCCTGTCATCCTTCCCTAGGCCTTACCAGGTGCACACTCCCAGCCAGGTGGCAGACATCACCTGCAAAGATCCAGGAAGGACAGCTGGCAAAGGCAAACAAAACTACATCACACCTGTGCCC
This sequence comes from Zonotrichia albicollis, assembly GCF_047830755.1. Classification (NCBI taxonomy): domain Eukaryota; kingdom Metazoa; phylum Chordata; class Aves; order Passeriformes; family Passerellidae; genus Zonotrichia; species Zonotrichia albicollis. The sequence continues at coordinate 10,871,329 of NC_133830.1, forward strand.
ATGCCTTTCTGCAATTCTTTTAAATCTTCAAGTCATTTTTCCTCCCCAATATGTCTCATTTGAGAAATAAAGCATGACTATTTATGCCAAACTTAATTTTATTTATTTTACAAACAAAAATATACATTTATTCTGTATTTTCTCTCTTTTCACCACCACCCCCCCCACATAACACATTTTGCTCAAGAACCAGTTTAAGATGGCCCAAAGATTTATATACATAAATACATAACAGGAGGAAGGTCAGTCCATGACCTAGTGCAGAAGCTCCTCAGCAGCAGAACATGGGACAGAAATACTGGAGTCCTGCCAGCAAAGGACAGGATGGATGTTGACAACCTGCACAGGTGATCCTTCAGCACTGAATTCAGATGGTAAAAAAGGCAAATTCATAATAGGCTCTTCACATCACCAAGGAGAGCAAGTAATTTGAAAATCAACAAATACTCCTTAGGATGGAAAAGCAGTTGCTCCTTTAGTTCTCAACTGCTTTGAAACCTTCATCTTGACTCTGTCCAAGGCCCAGGGAAGCTTTGGTGGCTCCCCCACCCTTTCTAACCAACAGCAGCTCAGATCAGAGTTGTAAGCAGCACCAGGAGCAGCAGCACAGCAATTCAGGCAGCTCATCATCCATCCCTTTTACAGCAAGCAGTCCAGCGTGGCTCAGGCTGACTGACAGCAGTGACACAGCAGCATGGAACACTTCTCTAACGTGACAAGGGCTGACTTGGCCAGCTCCTCATCCAGCCCTTGCAGTCATTGCATGAAATGGAAATGTGACAGGCTGTGACCTACAAGAAACTACTCACCTCTAGCACACAGACAGATAAAAGCCTTTTTTCCCCCAGAATAAAATAAAATAAAAATAAAAAAGGGGGGGGGTGAGGGGTTGGGTGGGTTGGGGCATTGTTTGTTTTCAAGGTGCCAGTGCTAGTTAGAGGCCTGCAGGGCAAAGTACCCAGGCAGACAGAGAAGCTGCATTGCTCATTAACAAAATAAGATAAGCAAAGGCCTGCATAGTTTTGGCAACCAATATGAACTTCATGTTCTTACCCACATTTTCTTTCCCTGTGGTGGGAACACCTGGTAACAAACACCATCCTCCACCTAATGATCCAAACCAACACCTCCACTCTGCACCTGGCTAACTCTTACCTTATTCTTTAGGAACAGCAGTAAGTTGGGGCAAGAGATTCACACAGCCCCCAAACACTGCAAACTCCCTCCATCTACCATCCCTAGTGGAAAGCTGCTTACTGCTTAGCTACCATCCACTAAGCTACCATCTGCTTAGTGGAAAGCAGATCTCCACCTACCTGAAGGACTCGGGTAGGAAAGCATCCCCAAATTTAGAGGAATACACATCTTCACCCTTGGAAAGCACAGGATATTCCAGAAACCAGACTGATGCAGCCTTTATAGGAACAGTTGCTGGATTGGAACACCATGCCTTGAAACTGCATGCCAGACAGCTCAGACAACAGGAGTCCCTTTTCCAGCAGGGAAGAGGTCAATAAGAAGTTCCAGGAAGTCTTTAAAAGGACTGCTCCCCACATACACATAAGCATTTTCAACATATTGAGCCATAAAACTTACACAGACCAGCAGCAGTCTGGGGATCTGAACTGCAATGTAGGGGAAGGACACTGCCAGAGATACACACCCACCTCCCACTGCAGCACACCAGCCAGCTTGGTTCTAGCACATCTAAGGGGTTTGAGTTTCCAGTCACTAAATTCTGACAGCTCAGACTCATCATAGGCTTCTGCTCTGCCTCAAGCACCTGAATGTCTCTGGAGCCTTCATCTGCAGAGTCACCTTCCTCCTCCAGCACTCTCCGAGCCCCTGCCAAAGCCATGAAGCAGGGTGCAGATGGAAAACACACCTACCTCACAGGTTTTACTCCTGAAACTCAGCCCTGATTCAGTGCTGTTAGTTAGATTTTCCTGTGAGCTCAAATGCACAGCACTACAGCCTCCAGAGACTGCTTCACAGCTCCTTCAGCTCAGCTAGACAGCAGCACTGTTTGTCCTTCTGTCTCCCTACTGTTCAGTCACTTCACATCCATGCTGTGGGCTACCAGCCTTCCCCAAATGCTCTCTGGGCACAGAGAACACTTCATTCCACTTCAGACCTCTTTTTCCCCGTACACTGAGAACATTCCTTTTAACCACTAGCAACTCCAACTCCCAATTTTCAACAGTGTTAGCTGAAACCAAGGGTGAGCCCCAGTGACCAGCTTCCCTCATCAGACACTATCACCACCTGTGCTGCTGCATTCTGGCAAGATGCAGGCAGCCATGCTGCTTAGCCCAGGAAGATCATCTTTGGTTTCAACCACCAAAATCTTTCTAAACATGTACAATACAGCAGTCAAACCATCCCTAAACACCATTGCTCTAAGTGAGAAACAAGTGCTTTCAGCCACTGAAAAGAAAGGTGCCAGCCAGGGCTATCTTCTGGGTCATATTCACATCTGGAACATGGAGGATCAGGAAAGTTCAGTGTTTAAAGGTTTATGAACAAAACCACTCTACAATGTTCTCATGTAGCAACAGAAAGTGTTCTTCCCAAAAGGGTTTGGGCTGCCAACTTAGTTCCACAATAGGTGTTGGAAATCCTAAGGACAGGAGGAAAGCCACAGCAGGTAGCCAAGGACAGATTTCCAGTGAACATCCTAAGAGCTGTGGTATCAGGAAGTTTGGAAGGAAAGAAGTGAGGCCTCATGTGATTGAGGTGCCCTGCCTCAGGCATTGATGGATTTCCAGCGGTCACTGTCTATGCTGTTGATGCTGCCCACGTGGTATGGCATAGAGGCCACATCATCCAGATAGGCTGTGGTGTCAATCTGAGTGCTTGAGTAGAACCCAGCATCCATCCCTTCCTTCTTGGCAACAGCATAAGGGTGGGGTAGGTGCACATCCACATCCTCAGGTTCATCCACCTGACACTTGTAGGAGAAAAGGATCTTCGGTTCAGACCTGGAGTGATGAAAGATTTAAGATGCATGTTTTACCAATGGGGTATCACAAATACCTATCCTCAACTGAAACTCATCAGTGTTAAGAAGTTGTGCATTTAGACCTCAAACACTCTTCAAAGGAGCTTTTGCTGACACAAAAATGAGTCAGAACAGGAGTACACTTCAAGTTCTACCTGTGCACCTCATGAAAACCAAAATACAAACACTTGTAGATCAGTAGTTTTCATCTTTAACTCCAGACAATTCCCTTCTAATTTCAAAGGGATGCAGAGGTATATTTTTATATCTTAAAAGCACTGTATCTTCTTATTTTGAAGCCTGCTGTTTCTCGCTAATGACCAACAAACACTAAAGCCCACACTAAACCACTCGTTTTCCCACCAAGGTGCAGTTCCCGTGTGTGGCCACACGGCGGCGACCCCGGCCTGAGAATGGACCTCACTAGCGAGCTCTGGGCCCATGGCAGAGCCCTCGGCTGAGGAGGGACTGAACTCCCTCATCCTTTCCACAAATTCACCCCAAAACCAACCCAGAAGGCCATTTAAGCCCCCAGGACTCAATTCCTCATTAAGCATTCAGCTATCAGCTTCAGCAGAAAAACTTTGTACTACAAATGATGCTGATGCTGAAGAAGTGATCCTCTGAAATGTGAGAGGAATCCAGCCATCAGCTCTGCACACAAAGGGGGCCCTGCACAGAAGTGAGCAGCCACGGGTCACAGAAATTCTTCAAGGGCAGAAATTAAACTGGCTCTCTAACTGGTGTTCTAGTTGTAGATGGAGAGAATCTGAGTGCAAAACACTTAAATGACAATATATACCCATCTAAACTCCTGTTCCTGGCTACTCACCCAAAGAAGCCTTTCAGGAATGCCACATAGATGAGAGGTGCAAAGAAGCTGAAGTAAAGGAACGTGGTAGCATCAACACAGCTGTCAAGAACAAAAGGGAACATGAAGCGATTTAGCACTCAAGCACTATACAGCTGGGTAACACCCCTCACATCCTCCCAAAGAATCCAATTTCCATCCAAAGTGTTCAAAGATCAAGGAAAATCGTGCTAAACAAATTTAAACTGATGCAAAGTTACAATCATTGTCATCAACATGTGTCACTGCTCCTGGACCCTCAGGGGAACTGTGCCAAAACCCAAGGTCTGACCAAGAGCAGAGTCTCAGTACTCCCAATTTTGACTCACAGATGCGACACTGATCCCTGCAGAACCAAACTCCAGGTATAAGGGTGTCTCCATATTTCTCACAAACAGACAATTTCCTCTCTTATTACCTACTAATGACCAGTCATCAGTGGATTCACACTACTACTCTCACTCACCACATCAAGACAACTGCAGCACACACAGCTCCACAACCTCTCCACTGGGGAGTTTCCTGATTACTTAGAGATCATTTGGCACAAACCAGAACCACCAGAAGGTTTATTCCTTCTTAGGAACGCAGCATAGGTTTGTTTTCTTGGGAGAGGCAGTGTTAAAGGACACTCGAATACAACACAAGATCCAGGGCTGCAGACCTCCTCCCCCAGTGTACATACCACAGTCCTTCTATGATATCCACACAGAGGAGGGCACTGCCCAGGCCCTGCACCAGGTTCAGCAGTGCCAGAATGCCAGCATAGATATAAAAACTCTTCCTGGCTGTGGGAAAGACATGGACACACGTGAAGCTCAACCTCAAACACCAGATCCATGGAAATCTGTTTGATGGAGATTCCAAATCCAACAGAAGCTTCTCACCACCTTGCCTCTAAGAACTGCTGAAGAATTAAGACTTATTTTTCATTTTACCACCATGCTGGCAGGACTGATGGTGGTAAAATGGACTAAACCAGACCCTCCTGCACACACAAGATGGGTTTTGAGAGCAACGTACAGCAACACATGCAAAGATTTAATTTGCAAGCATCTGGAACCAGTGTCAGTCACATAACTGACTGCAAGGAAAACTGAACAAAACCAACCCAGCTGAACCAGAAGCTGTGCCCTTCCAATGTACAGCACTAAGAAAACTGCTCAGGAGACCTTGACAGGAGCAGCAGGGTATGGTGGACAGCAGGCAGATCAGGCCCAGGACCTGTGACATGTGACATCCATATCCCCTCCCTCAGGATACCCACACAGCAATGCCAACACTAGTTAGAGAAGACTTAATAACAATAATAAGCTTAATAAGAGGTTACAAACACCTTAATAACAGCTTCTCTTTATTCAAGAGCTGCAGATATTCTGCAACAACAGCAAAAACCAAACAAACAGAAGCATTTATTTAAAAAAAAAAAAAAAAGCCCAGATAAAAATTGTTGAGCATCTCCCACTTAGCCTTCCTTTCCCAGGGGATGACTAGCACACACACTTTAACATCATGTGTGCATTTCAAAGGAAGCTGTTATTAAGAAGCCATTTCTTAAGGCTCTCAGAAGATTATATACTTACATGATACCTGTATCATTATCTGAGCAGCAGTTCTTGTTTTAATGTAATTGTTTAGCTACTAAAGTAGCAGTATAACTGCTCTTACTCTGCTCTCCAAAAGACACAACATACTAATTTTTCTAGGGATTAGTCCTTTGCCATGTTATCTAAACTCTGAGATGTGGAATGCACCTGCAGCACAAACACACACAGGAACCTTCTACTCCCATCTATGCTTTATCCTGATGCTATGGAAAACACTACAGTTACCTACAGGGCAAAGAAATCCGGTCTTTCAGAGGAGTTTTTGGCAGAATCACCACCAAGGAATAGACCTGTTGAGACAAAGAACCAACAGTTCCATGGCTGCTTGGCAACTCAACTCAACCATCTTTGCAGGGATGGTGTGTGGTATTATGCACTCCCTACATGTCTCAGGGCAGAGGCACACACCCTTAACATTAAACACCCTACAGAATGAAAGCCCCACAACTCCCCCCATCAGCACAAAACAGCTGAGAAACACAGGAGGGAGGAACATCTGAGCTGAGCTGGAATACAGCTGGAATACAGCTTCAGCACTCCCACTGCACCTTTACTGCTTCAGCTTCCCCACCACATGAGAAGCATCACTATTGTGCTGCAGGAGGGGGATTGGGGCATTATTGTACTCAGATCATCCTCCTTGCTCCAATTAGAAAATACAAAGAAGTTACCAGAGTGTGAAACATATTCCCAGTACTTACCAGGAAGAAGAAACAGGAGCTGGCAAGCCAAAAGTGTCTCCCACCATGGCCATAGATATTGAAGTCCTCTGCTGAGAGGTGGGCATCAGGGTACAGGATTTCCAGGGTGCCCTAGGAGAGAAGTGGCACCAATATGATTCTCTTACAAGCAGTATCCTCACTTAAATGCATATTTGGACAAGGGACACTACGCTTAAAGAAGTTCAGAAAGCAGCTAGCTTGCCCCCCACCCCCAACCCAACCAAGCCCTGCCCTGCTTAGACCAAGTGACACTCACACAGAAGAGGAAGCGTGACAGGAATCTACATCTGAAGGAAACTGGCACCAGTGACATTACAGAAGAGAGACTGAGGTGGACAGAGGAAGCACTTTTCTGTCTAAAATAGGCCAAGAGCTTCATTTCCATCTTTAAAGTAGACCTTTCTGCTGAAACACCCAGAATATAATTAGCTTGGGAAAGGACACTGTCTTGTTTAGGAGCTACTCATACAGACAGTGGAGAGCAAAGTGCTTGTAAGCACTACTGAACCCAGATATAGCTCCAACACTTGATATTTTATGAGGCTCCTCCAGCTTTATCATGTGGTAATGATCAGCTCACTGACTCTGCAGCCAAGAGCCTGGTCCCAGAACAAAGCTCTGTGCGTTATTCTGGCACTGCCCTGAGTACAGAGACATGGGCTGACCACTGACATGCTGAGGAGGAGAATGAACCCAGACACAGATTGCATTGTTCAGGGACATGAAGACATGCCTAATAAACTGAGCCAGCAAGCTAGCTGCTCATCTGAAGAGAAGCAGGAGCTCTCAGCTCTCAAAGACTCAGCAGACAATGACACTGCAATGCCCTTACTTGGCAAGCACATGGTTTTCATGGCCCTTGAGGCCAGATCCAGAACTTGTGGCTCAGGTGTGGAAAACCTCACTCTTGTTCTCAGATTCACTAAACAATGCAATCCACCCAAACCTCATTTCTTCACCTCACCTGAGCTGTTTATGCAGCAAAGAAGACAAGCAGATACTATCTGCTTATACACTGCCACAAGCATTCAGTTTTCCTCCAAAACCTCATTTAAAGAGCAGAGCTGCCACTTTCAGATAGGAGTCACACACTTAACTGCTTGAGTTCAAGCAAAGTTCCTTCTTTTTCAAATTCTGCTTCAGTGTACTCACCTGGGTGACAGAATATGCCAGAGACAGCACAGTGGTGATTGCCAGCACACGTTTCACACTCGACTTGCTCTCCAGGTGACCTGCAATTATGGGGAATGGAAGTGACTCAGGATGTAATCCCAGTTAAAAACAGCTCCTTTCAGAAGCAATGAAAGGAGAAAGCAAATAAAGGAGAACACTTTTATTTCCAGAAGCCTTCAAGGGAAGGTTAAAGCTAACTAAACCCTGTTTGGAGAGTTGAGCCTTTCACAGGCAAAAATCAACAAATTTTAACTTGCTTTCCTCTTGTCCACACTAAGAGAAAACAACTAAGTCCTTCTGCTGGGGTTACAAGAAAGAAAAAAAAAATTACTCCAGCATCAAGTACAGTGAGATGTTATAAAGCTGCTTCTCAGGGAGAAGAGTTGATGGGAGGCTGAAGTAGAGAAATCTGTACTGGAATATACTGAAGCAGGCAATTTCCAGAAGCTCCTTCCAATTGAAATTATTCTATGAGCCCTCAAAAGATGAAAAATGCAGTGCTCACATGTCCCACTGACATTTGCAACAGTGACACCCACCCTTTCCTCCACCTCTGATCCACAGGGAGAGGCATTTTCACTTGCATAACTGAAAAACTGAAGATAAAGCATTTGAATGCAACCAGGATGGATCAAACCAATTAAGGATGGAATGAAGGAGATAGAAGGGCCCCCAACAGGACTATCATAAATAAAATGAGCTTGAAGCAAAGATCAGACTGTTGATCTTGGCATAAAAATCTTACCTAAGCTGGACATTCCATCATATGAGTGCAGGACAAACCAAGCACATATAATCCCTTAAATCACACAAACCATAGATCTGTAAGTATAATGAGGCCTTCAGCCACTTCTAACTAAATCTCCACAATTTACCCTTTGTATTTATTCTATAGCTCTTCACTGTATAGAATCAGCATCACCACAAACTTACAAAAGCAACCTCTGTGAAAGGAAAGGCAACAGGAAACAATCAAAGCACTCCTGACACATACCAAAGGCAAGGCCTAGGATCACCACACTCAGTTCAATGGCCAGAAGGAAGAACCTTGTGATCTCCCACAGGATCTGAGGATAACAGACCAGATAAACATGATTAGATGAAGCCAGGAACCAGTTTGAAGTTAATAAAGCAAAACTCCAGGGGATGGCAGCCTCTGAAAGGCTGGTTATTTCCACAAACCCTTCTCATGCTTTGTAGGGTACTGATCACATGCTTGTTCCAGGCCTGTGGAACAGAACAGTTGTGAGGGAAGGAGCAATAGCAGCTCTGCAGAGAGGAAGTGGCCATGGTTTGCCTCAGTTGAGGATTTGTCACTTGTTTCAGATGTGGTCTTGCTGCTGTGCTCCCAAAGAGCACAAGCCCATGATGACCTCAAAAGTAAAATACTAAACAAGGCCAGTTCTCAAAGCAGTAGATCTGCCTGAACAAACCCTCTATTCTGCCCTCTTCCAAAGCCACTGGTCCCTACATCTAAAGCATATTCAAATAAAAAGCACCCCCTGTTCCAGCCTGTCAGTTGCAACCTCGTGTTTTATTTGGTGAAACAAGACCAATAAAAATCAGGTAAGGCAATTTTTCAGGGAGTCATGCAATAAATCAGTGCCAAACCTAGAACAAGCACCCAGATTCTGGCTTATTAACCCTTTACTCTGAACACTGATCCCAGAGAATAATGCCCAAAGACCTACACTCTGTAGGTGACTCCTCTTTCTCTAACAGCTCAAGCACTGCAGAGCTTTTTGTTTTAAGTAATATTTTGCTACAAGTCAAATAATTGCAAAGGAACAGCACATACAAAGATATTTCCTCATTGCTAAAGGTTCACCCTGTGCTCAGAGTGGTTGCAAGGACATTCAGGTGTCAGTCTCAAAGGGGAAGTTGGTTTTATTTGCATTCAATACAAAAACTTTAACATTTTCAAAGAGCCACTGGAATACTGCAAGAGTAACAAAGGCCAGGTCTTGCCTATCCATTAAAGGTATCTGAATGTTCACCTCTTGCAAAAGGGACCCATTTAATCCCTGTAACAGGAAACTCTTGCCACCACTATTTGTGTGTCTATTTTAGGAAATCCATTGTTTTACCATCCTGGATGTTGTGATGATTTAGATCCAGCTATCAAAACAGGATTCCACAGTACACATACCTAAGAGTACTGCAAAAAAAGCACATTCTTCTTGTACACACGTAAGAGGGAAGCCAGAGCAGATTGCTGTGATCAGAAGTTTACAAAGCACAGCCTCTAAAGGCAGTGTTGCACCTACCTTGTCAGCAACCATGGCAGCATCAGAGGCACTCACAGTCATGGAGACAACAGCTCGGGCAATGCCAACTAAAGCCACCACAAATACCTGCAAAAAAAGAGCAAAAATGAGCTCATGTCAAAAGGCACATATGCAGTAGTGATCAGAAACCCTTTTGGAACACCACATTCAGGTCAGCTTTCCAGGCTGATAATGTGTACTAAGAATTTCCTGTAGCAGACTAGAGTTAATTTCCTGCAAAAGATTCCTCAGACCCATTAGATAGGAGCAGTGCCTTGGAATTTAGGAAGGAACAACTGTCTCAATTAAGCTCTGAAGAGTTCTTCACCCAATCTTTACAACAGTATCTTTAGTCTTCCCTTCATTCCACTGGGGCAGGGGAGGGGAAAAAGAAACAGACAGACAAAAACATTACAAAACCTCTGAATTACAAAACCAAATGGTTGGTATGTCTGACTAAACCAATCATATTAGATAACAGAAGCCACTAAATACCAACTACCACACTACACAACTGTGGCAAAACTAAACCTGCAGCTCTCTCACTCCATACTGACAATGCTCAAGAATGCAGAGGAAAAGTCACCTGCAGCCACCAGCTTTAAAACATCTTGCCCTGCTGCAGAGTGCAACACAGAGATCCCCAACTCACTTCACATACCATTGAAGCATGACAGCTCAGTGAGGCTCAGCTTCCCTGTGCTGTCACAGCCATACTACGCAATTAAGAGCTCAGTTGGATGTACCTACACTCCACTGTGCAGACTTACACTCTAAGAAAGTGGAGTTTTCCAGATAAAATTCTCTAAATGTCACTCTGATCCTAATGGTGAAGGTAGGAAACAGCCAAAGGTATCAGAGAACCAAGAGTCCAAGCTGATTCCAAAGTTGTTGCAGAATGGAAATGACCAAAAAGTGACCCACAGATGGGTTTCTCTGTCTTATAGGATGAAGAGACAGTAATGGCAAGAAAGAAGAATAGAACAATCCCTCCTGGGGTGGAAAACTCCATGACAAAACACTGACAAAAAAGATGGGTCCCTACATATAATGGTGTTGTAGAGCTGCAACAGCTCACTGGAGAGGAACACACATCTTTTTGTTTCCTCTCTAAGCAGTCAGAGACTCTTCCCAATCTGTTACCTCCACATTAATCACCAACTCCACAGAAAGCATTCTTCTAGAACACGACAAACAGTCAATTTAAAGGAAGACCTCACAGAACACACTTCCATCCTCATTTCCCAATAACATACTCAAGAAATGAGTATGAAACTGAGTTAAAGCATTTTCCTCTAACACTGTGTACTGGATTTGGCTGGGATAGAGGAAATTTCCTTCACAGCAGCTGGTATGAGGCTGTGTTTAGGATTTTTATGCTGGAAACTGTGTTGATAACACAAATGTTTTCATTCCTGCTGCAGTGCACTTACACAGAATGTAAGACATTTTTTGCCTCTCATCCCACTCCAGCAATGAGTTGGCTGGAGGTGCACAAGTTAAGAGGGGACAGCTGACCCCAGCTGGCCCAAGGAATATCCCATATGGCATCATGCTCAGCACATAAAGACGGAAGGAGGAAGGAAAAGACTTTCAGAGCAATGGTGTTTGTCTTCCCCAGTAACCATTACATGTGATGGAACCCTGCTTTCCTGGAAACAGCAAAACACCTGTCTGCCCATGGAAAGTGATAAGTGAATGCCTTGCTTTGCTTTGTCTGTATGCACAGCTTTTGCTTTGGCTTATTAAACTGTCTTTATCTCCAACCACAAGTTTTCTCACTTTTATTCTTCTGATTCTCTCCCCTGTTCCAGTGAGGGGGAGTGAGAGAGCAGCTGTGTGGGGCTGAGTTGCCATCCAGAGCATGAAGTCAATTCACTTTCCTCCCTTTGATTTATCAAGAGTTTTGTTTTGCAAAGCCTTTGGCACAAACCTCTACAGACCATGTGCATTACTGGAAACATGTAGGAAGGTTTAAATCTAGACTAGAAAGGGATGATAATATTTTTTAAAGGTTGAAACATTTGTGTGTATACCTGGTTATTCAAAACTGTGCAGAAGCCCAAAACCCCAACTCCTGGCTTGAAAGGGCTAACAAAGATTCAGGTGAGGCTACTAGGGCAAGTCAGAATATAAAAAAGCTTCTGAATGGTATTTTTAAACAAATTCAGGCAGGTCCTCAGTTGCATTTATAATGTCCTGTAAGCAGTATCACAGGGCATCACAGTACTGATGAGAGGAGAACAGCAAGATCTTTGATGTTTGTGAACTGTAACTGTACTGAATATTCTGTTTCCACCTAAGGAACTATAAAGAATATCAAGTCAAGGCCACTTTGACATGATGTGAAAGAAACTAAGAGGGTTGGGTTTCTACATTCCCAGACTGACCAGAACTGTCACATAACCATTTTCCCTAGCAGATGACCAAGCTTTTCAACAATTTGACACTAATTATTCTCCTTTCACTACCTCAATGGAAAGCGGGGTTTGTGTCCCATGCTACTTACTGCAAGGAGCAAAGAAAGCATAAGATACATTCCAAGACATCAAAGTAAGAAAAGAAGAAAAAAGGGAGAGGAAAAAGTTAAATCACCACAGGAGAACAAAATCCAGCAGATCTGGCCACAGAACCTATTAAAAGCTGAATTAAATCAGTGAAAAAAATGTCTACTTCTTGTAGTACACCTTCAACTAGCAGATTGAAAGCAGGGAAAGCAAATTTTATCCCTGCAAGAGCTGGTCTAGGCTCTCTCCACTAGTTCAGTGGTATTGCTGAAGAGTGGTAATAAAAATTGCTCATTAGTTCAAAGGTTGTAGTGGTACTCACTAGAATGTAGAATGTCGTGAAGATTGGGCTGGAAGTGACCCGGATTTTGGCCCTGGCAGAGGGCAGCTTCCAGAGGAGAAACATAAAGAAAAGCACATTGGGAACCAGGAGCAGAAGATCCCAGTAGCGGACTCTGCAAAAAGTAAATAGAACAGGTGTTATCCCTGATCTTCAGCCTCTAGAAAGGAAAACACCAGCCCTGATCCCTTCTCAAGCAAACTGAGAAACAAACAAAGCTCTTTCCCTTGGTCTGGGGTCAGACCATTTCCTTCAGCTCACCTGGACTTCCCAATGTCTTCATAGAGCAGCAGCAGGCACTTGTGTGGCACTGTGATGTTGGTGTCGTTGGTCACGTGCGTTGTCATTGGGGACAAAGTTGTCACATTATCCGGCGCTGTCACCAGCGCAGTTGAATGTGTGATGTTGTCAGACACAGAGAATGTCATCACAGACATCATGGACTGGAACATCCTGTCCTCCTTCTGGTCCAGATCAAACAGAGCAAGACAACCACAGCAGAGGAAAAAAGCAATATTAAATCAGTTGTGAGTCACAGCTAAAAAACACATCCTTGACATTAAGCCCCTGCACAACAGCTTCCTGCTTGCTACAGCCAATTATCACCATGTCAAAGATTGTATGACAATGAAATGCCACCTGCCCTAAGTCTGGACACAGCCATTAGGGTGGTCAGTACAAAACCACACTTTGATATCAGAGTAACAAGCACCTTCAAATGGTGCTATGTGGGATTAAATTTTGTCATTCTTGGAGCTTCAGCAGATTCCCAGAAGAAATCAAGACTCAACAGCAATACATGGCATCATCAGATAGAGACAAAACCCCTACTTTACCAGGATATTTATTCTTGGTCCCAAGATCAAGAAGTGATAGTAATTTGATTTCATACTGCAAAGATGAAGGTCCCTCCTAAAACCCCACTGCTGTTACCAGCTCTGAAGTCTGAGAGCAGGGAGAGCCTCACATACGCCCACCTAAAGGGACTGTACAGTCGTTACCTTTCAAACCCAACACTGGCAAAAACCAACATGCAGCATTCTTTTTCTAACCCTCTGCAAGACACCAGAACAATTCTATTTTTGAGCAACTCTCTTCCCACCCTAAAGTAGAACCCTGACTGTTAAGGTACTTCAGTAGCTACAAGCTGAATACAAACACAGGGTCCAATCACCCCTTGTGACAATCCCCAAAAGAGAGATCACAGACAACCCACAGATGCAGAAATTATAAATCTCTGACAGCCAACATCTTAAAGACGCATGCTGCCAGGGACAGCACTCGAGCAGTCTGTGTGTTATAGCTAATCCAGGATTTATTTTTAAAAAATTCTCCCTGTTTGACTCCAGCCCTGACTTGCGTGGTGCAAACTGACAGCCCCATGACAGGGCTCAGAAGGTATTTTCCCTTAGAGGTTCTGAGTGAGTCACCAGCTGGAAAGCAACAGCACAGCCCTGTGTCATCTGCTGAGCTTTCAGAGTTCAGTAGCACCTTCTTCAGAGACTTGCTTGAGACTGTCAGTCATAGGCTCTTCTTTCTCTTTCTTCAGAGGCTGACACTCTTCCCAGGTTCTCTAAGGGGCAAGGGAATCATCCCATCCTCAGCCAACAACCTTCCCTTTGATTCACCCCTGCTGACAGATATTGCCTGAGCTGGGACTGTCTTTTGTGATTGCTGTATGCACTTCTGCACAAGAGGCATCACAGTAAATAAACACACAGATCTGGAAGGAGCAGCTTTGCACCAAGATGGCAAAGTCTGGGCCAAAAAATTCTAAGTAGAGGTTCCAGCAAACGACCTTCACATTCCAAACTCTTCTCTGGAAATGTCCTCTCTTCCCTCCAGCTACTAATTTCTCTGAACTGCCAAGAGAAGAATTTTCTCTGAATAATTTTGCTCCATTCTTTTCCTCTGTAACACCACTATATGTCAGTAGAGCTGAGGTCAAGAACAGTCACATTTGCCAGCACAGAAAAATTTCTACATGATTTTTGAAAAAGCTGGGGAACAGTTAAGAAGAACCTCACAGACCATGGGCAGAATAACATTATCAACTGTGAACCACCACAACCTCCTAGTAGCTCTTCTGGGACAAAGAATTCCATCTGCCTGCCACACTGAAAAGAGCTCAAGTATAAAGCTGTGAGAGATTTACATTAGCAAAGCAACTTCTTATGAAAAGAGCAAGCAGGTTCCATCATTTTTCCACCACTATCACACAACAGCAGCTGCTGATAAGGAGAGGAGTTGGCCACATGGAACAGAAGTCCAGTCACGAGGTTTCAAAGGGCAAAGCAGAATCAAGCTCACCTCTCAGCCAGGCTGCTCACTACAGCCTGGTACCTGTATTCTTCCTCCCCACATAAAGTGTACACAAAGCAGAGCAACAGAACAGCCAAGGTGATAAGAGAGGGCAGCCAAGGCCACCAGACAGACAGCACTGTGGTCGTGCTTTTCTAATAGCTAAGGCTTGCAGCAAGGATGTTGATAACTGGCCCACTCCTGTCCAAATCAACAGCAAAAATCCCACAGCAGCAGGACCAGGAATTGAGGGAAATGATCCAACTAGGGATCAGCAATGCTGCTCCTTTCAGCACACTGTCCTTGCCCTGTCTAGTCCTAAATAAGTCCAGTCAGCTGAGCATATCCAAGAGTTCACTCACCACACCCTGCCTCCATGGGACTGCCTGCTTCAGCCAGCCCAGCCCATCAGGGGTAAAATCACCCCAGAGCCATGGGGAAAGAAACCAGCGCTGCTATCATGGTCTCCCCTTTTCATCCAGCAGGCAGCTCTGTACACCAGAACACAAAATAACACGTTTTCCTACACTCCAGATGAAGTCAGGCTGATTTGGTGAAGGCCAATTCCTCAGCCCAGGCCCTGGACAAGCTGCATTGAGACTAAGAACATGGGCATGATTCCTGGGCTGCAGTGACAGAGCACTGGGCAGGGCTCTCTGCACCTTCAGGGAAATCTTATTGGTCCTTGAATCACGGCACTGTAACAATATCAGAGCTCAGTGAAATTCAGACCTCACATCACTGGCAAATGTCTGTTCCTTCCAAGCCCACCTACAGAAAGGTGAATTACAAACTGCACAAGTTGCACCCGTAATAAAGAATCAAAATTTTCTGTCTTTCAGCAAGCAGCATCAGAAAGTCTCTTAAGTACAGATCATGATAGGTTTAAGACTGCTTCTTATGATACTGTATTTGTGCAATAAAAACTGCACTGAGCAGATCCCTGCTCAAATAATATAACTGTTACTTCAGTAACTTAAATGCTTAAAAATACCCCAGAACACTAGAAGTAAAAAAACAACAACCACCAAAAAAAAAAAAAACCAAACAAACAAAAAAACCCCAAAACAATCCCACCACCAAAAAAAAAATAGCTTCTTTTTCTCTCTTCCTTTTTAAGAAATCACCTCAACCCTCCCTTCTGGTCACAACAGTTGCATTTTTCATTTCACTCTGAGAATTTAAAACGGGGATTTTCCCTCAGTAATTGAGGCGCTCCCTTCCACCTTCTCTCTCACATCTCGTTCTGAACTAAGCTTAAAAAGAAAGGAACTGCAACGAGGGGGAAAAAAAAAAAAAGAGAAACACCGAAAGCAGAAGTATACACACTAAGCCTAAACCCTCAGAGACAGAGAACCATGGCCCAGAGGTGAATTTCAGAAATACGTATCCCCGGGTTTTTTCTGTTTTGGTTTTGATTCCTGTGGAAGGCGGGGGCACAACACGCAAGGCAAGTAGCAGAGCGCGGTCACTCGGTTCCAGCTGCCGAGGAGGCGCCGCCGGTCCCAGAGGCACAGCCGAGCCCCGCTGCAGTTCCAGCCCAGCCTGCAGCTGCCCAGGGCTCCGGCCTGGGGGCCATGGGGCTCTTGGAGGCCCTCGGAGGCCCGCGGCCCCGTCGCCCCGCTCTGAGGCGCCGCAGTGTCGCTCTCTCCCTCCTTCTCCACTGCCCCCCTCCCACGGCCCCGCTCCGCCCGTCCCCACCGGGCCCCGTTCGTACCCAGCCCCGCTCCCGCCGCCGTCGCTGCTCTGCTCAGTCCCGGGGTCCCGGCCCCGCCATCCCAGCCCCAGCCCTGCCTCTCCCCTCAGCCGGGGAGCGTCGCTGAAGAGAGGCCGGAGCCCAGCACCGCGCAGCCAGGCGGAGACGCGGCCGCCACAGCCGGAGCTTATCGGCCGAGCCCAGGGGCGCTATTGAGAGACGGTCCCCGAGAGGTCCGCGGCTGGGCCAATCAGAGAGTGGATGCTGTCAAAGGGCCCGACAGAAATAGCAGAGCCAGCCAATAGGAAGGGCCGGGAGGCGGGACTAAGGGGGCGGGTCCGCTGCGCTTTAAAGGCGCCCCGTCCCTCACACACCTGTTGGTCGTCAGCCCGGCGGGAGTGATAGCGGTGGGTAGGGAGGTGACCCCGGGGCTGGGCGGGTCCGGCGGTCTTGGTTCTGCCCATGTAGGACAGGCTCTGTCCTTTCCTGCCCGATCCCACCCCAGAACCAGCGCTCTGCCGTCCTGCACCCACCGTCACACTGCTCCGGGCGGCCTCAGGATGCGAGGCAGGGCAGTTAATAATTGAGGGAGATCCGATAATAATTCCTGCTGGGGAGAATGATTAACAACCTGTGAGTTTGGCTTATGAGGACAGTTCAAAGCTGACTGAAGAAACTCGGCGTAGCTTGGACAGCAGCTGCTAAGGGGAAATGCAATCAATAATTAGCAGGATTTCAAGGTGCGAATACCAGACGGACAAAAGAGACGGTCGGTATCGTAAACAAGGAAGCAACTGTGACAAATGAGCTAAGATTTATTTAGGAAATTAAAGGAAATAACCAGCTAAGCACCAGCACGTTATTCTCAGCAGTAAGAGCTGACTGACAGAGAAGTTGCAAGGAGAATGGTATTTATCTGAGTCACTGCAAGGACTGCAGGACACATTCTGGCACGGGGTTCTACCTGTGGCTCACCTGTGGCTGCAGCGTTTGCTTCTGTAGGAATGAAAGGCTTTTGCCACGCTGAAGTTTGCTCTACAGAGCCTACACCTCTTTAGAAGATCCCTACCTTGGTCAAGTTTGCAGGTTCTGCTCTACAGAGGGTTCCAGACCCCGCTCACACACAGATAGTGCTTCATCCTCTTCTTAGGTCAAATTTTCCAGCTAGCTTTCCTCAGCCAGCCTCATGAAGGGGTTGTACCTGAAGACTTGCCTGCCTCAGCCCTGTTCTTCTGATTTTTCACTGGGTTGAAACAGGTTTTCATGCTGGTGTCATGCCTTTGGAATGACATCTGGAGAAGCCAGTCCTTAGCTTGTCTCATCTCACACTGTCGCTCAGGTTAATGATATGTTGCAATATTTTGACACGTTCCATTTATGGATCCAAGCTCAAAGGCTTGGCTGACTCCAAGATCTCTGAGTTACAGAAGGGACACTTCTGTTTAGAGAGAGGTGGAGTATTTCTGCCTAAGAAGTGCCTTGGTAACAGACAAGTAAAATCCATGTCTTCTCACTTGTAGCCTCAGGCACTAACTAGTTGAATGTGTTACCTCCCACATAACTGTGCCAGAAGGAGAGATTTTGCTTTCCAATCCACCTGCTTTTGCCATCTGATTCAGTTTGAGGCTAGAGCCCAGTATTTGGGACATCAGATCCAAAAGATGTTTCATGGTCAGGAGACTGCTGGGTGCTATTGCAGGGACTGTGACACTTTAGCTCCTGCCTCCCTCACTGCTTGTGTGAAACAGGAGTTCCCTTGAATTAACCAGCCCTTCCTGTCAGCCCCCTCATGGTGTGGGCAAACATAACTCCCTTCCTCCCACCTCCAAGGACTGCTCCATGTCCTTACCTGCACACATCCTTCCACTTCAGCTGAGCGCTGCTGCTCTGTGCCTCATCTCCAGCCAGCACCTAAACATGGCAGGGCTCACTCCCTCTGTCCTTGCTGTGTCTCTTGGTGTTGCTGGGCTGAAGCAGGACAAGAGGTGGTGTTCAGCAGCCTTGATACAACCCTGGGGGCCCCGTGGAAAGCTGGCCCTTGTTCTGTACCTGCTGCAGCCTGCTGTGCTGTGGCAATCTCACCTGCCTTGCAGGTGCCAAAGGTGGAAGATGCAGACATGGTGTCCAGCATTACACCTTCATGTAATCACCCAATTCCACTCTTCTGAAACACTTTATCGCTCTCAAATACTCTTTCAGCTTTTATTAGATCAGTCTACTGAACAGGATATTACTTCTGGTCTGAAACTGCTTTGCTGTTCAGGTGCTGAGCAGCTGCAGGGACAGATGTGCCTGTCTTGTTTCAGAGCTGTTCTACCAGCCTGCTGATTTCTAGTGCTGGGCATAAATTTGCACCACAGGATACCACCTGGACTGCACTCCTGCATCTCTGCCCTTTTTTTCAAGGGGAATTCACTCACTAGGGCTCTTCCTGTGCTGTAGGAAGCCACAAGTGTGCAAAATCCTAGTGGTATGGTTGGATATTCAGGAGTTTGGTGCTCAGATGAGGTCAGCCCTGCGAGCAGCCTAGGCCCCCTCTGCATCTCAGTCCTCTCACATCCCCAGTCCATGTCTCTTGTGTAGTAGAAGGAGTTCCATGCATGGCAGCAGCCTAAATTTAGGGGTGGTTTCAGCTGCCCAAGCTCAGCTCTTGTCAAAGAGACAAAGCACTCCAGCTCAAGCATAGGACCACTTTTAGGTGGCACCCAAAGTTAGCAGTAAAAAAACATGGACATGTGTGTGATCTTCCAGGAAGGACAAACAGAAAATCTGTCTGTCCATCCAGCTGTCTGGTGCCTGGAGAGACAGTGGCACCCTGTGGTGACACAGGCTTATCACAGTGTGTCATCTGGGCCTTGTCAGACAGGTCCTGCACTGAACAGGCTTCCCAGTGAGGTGGTGGATTCACTGTCCCTGGAAGTGTTCCCAGACCATGGAGATGTGGTGCTTAGAGATATGTTTTAGTGGTGGGCTTGGCAGGGCTGGATTAACAGCTGGACTCCACGACCCTGAGGATCTTTTCTAACCTTCATGGCTCTGTGATTCTGTGACCTCTAAGATCATCAAGCCCACGGTGGTCTCTAGAAACCTACAAGTGGGAGCTCTTGGGGGTGTCCCTGTGTCTGTTTCACTCTGAGCACCAGCCAGCTCCCTGCCACGTGCCATAGAGAAGAGGCTGAGCCACTCTCCTATTTATATCATGATGCTCCTGCTTTGCTATATTAGTACCAGCCTGAATCATCCAGCTGGGCTCCTGGAAGATCCATTTCAGATTGTCAGCTGCCTCTTCAGTCACTTTTGCTTCTGGTGTCTCCTGTTTCAGGGTCATTGTCTCACACCCCAGTGCAGCCAAGAGCAGAAATAGTCTGATGCTAAATAGTGGTCAGAAACCCTTCAGAGAATGCAGACCTCCAAAATCCAAACCACAGACCCTGTGGCCTGGAAGGAAGCATTCCATCTCCTTGCCAAACATCAGCCCCATTACTTGTTTGTCTCTAAATTCCTCTTCCAATCTCTATGGGACAGGTGCTCTTTGCTTCCTCTCACAAATGGCATTTGCTCACTGCACTGAACAGCTAGAGAGACAGATGTGTGTGTTCTTCAGAATGGCTCTGATCAGCCCCCTGTTACTTCCAGTGTATACAGGCTTGCATTAAAAAAAAAACAAAAACAAAAAAACCCCAAACAGCAACAAAACCCAACCAACAACAAAAAAACCAACCAAAAAACCCTAAAACAAACAAATAAAGCTCCCCCACGAAACCACAAAATGCCAGAACCTCCTTCCCAGCTCTTGTAGTTTCAGCGAGAATCAGAACAAAGACGATTGAACTGGGTCAGGGGCAAACCCGGTCAAGCAAGGCTTGATTTTAGCCCCCAAAGAGGCCACCGCGAGCACGGGAATTCACAGCGGGATCCCTCCCGTGCCTCGGGTTCCCGGGAGGAGGAAACCCCTCAAGCTCAGAGGAAAATGTTTGCTAATGTTTGCTAAAGTTTGTTAAAGTTTGCGCCTGTCACCCACCAGCCTCCCGAGCCCTGTCGGCCGGGGGTGGCCCTGGGTCCCGCCCCTCCATGCATATTCACAAGGAGGCGGGTCCCTCTATATATTATTCATGAGGTTTCGCGCGCTTTCGTGACCACGTGGTCTGATTTTCGCGCGGAATTCCCTGGGCAGGAAGCGGCGGTGATGGCGGTGAGTGGCTGTGCCGGGCTGTGCCGGGCCGGGGGAGGCGATCATTTGGGGTCCCCCCTCCATGAGTGCGGGCCCTGCGTTCTCCCCGCTGCCGGGCACTCGGCGCTGCGGGGTCCAGAGGGGATTTCGGGTTGGGGGGACCTTGGGGGCGCGCCCGGCGGTGCTCCCGGAACGCCGGGGGAATTTTCCCGCTTTCCCGCCGCTGGGAGCAGAGAGCCGGGCTGGGGCACGATCGGACCCTTTTCCTCCGCTCCGGCTGCACTGCCAGGGTGGATTTACCCCCGAATCTCCCACCCTATCCCCCCACCCCATATGTTTCTATTGTCTTTTGCAAGGAGGGTTAATTATTATAACTCACGGGTGATCCTTATACCCCCCTTCTGGCGGGCAGAGGCCCCTGGAGGCACTAGTCCCATCTCTCCCCCTCTCCCCTGCCCTCACCGTCCCTCCTGTTCCCGCAGGACTCCTCCGAGTCGCAGGCAGCGGTGACCAGCCCCGTGCGGAGCTCCCGCCGCGGCGATGCCTTCACGTCCAGCCCCGGCCGGGACCTGCCTCCCTTCGAGGATGAGTCCGAAGGGCTCCTGGGGACCGAGGGGCTCCCCGAAGAGGAGGAAGAAGGGGAAGAGCTCATTGGGGAAGGGATGGAAAGGTAAGAAAATCGTTCTGGGGTTTGTGTGTGGTGATGGGGTGCTGGGGATGTCAGGCAGCCAGAGACATGGGAGAGAGTGCTCAGAGCTCTCAGGCCTTATTGTGATCTCTCTGCTGTGCTGGCAGCTGGGGTGACAGGGCTGAAGAGCTGCTGGGCAATGGGGAAAAAAAGGTCAGAGCATGATGTCATTTGAGTCCTGGGAGAACTGAGCAAAGTGCCATCATGGTCCCAGCTGGGTAAACCAGGACCTACCTGGGTATGTGATGTGCATTCAGCCCAGCTCTGCTTCTCCAGGCATGAATTTTGATGTTGTTTTACTCAGCAAGGTCTGCTGGCAAACTGAACTTTACAATACAAAGGCTTGAATGCTGGCATTCCCAATCATACTTTGGAGCCTTTTGCATTCCTAACCTTGGTGCTTGGAGCCCTTTTACTGCAGGTCATCTTCCTGGGAAGTGCCTTCCTGCTCAACACCGTTCTGTCTGTGCAGAACTGTCCTGGCACCTGCCCAGCAGTAGCTGCACAAGGGCTGCAGAGTTGCTTTCCTGGCCTGACTCCCTGCCTGTGTGTGTGTGTAGGGACTACCGGCCCATCCCAGAGCTGGATGTGTACGAGGCAGAGGGCCTGGCCCTGGATGATGAAGATGTGGAGGAGCTGACTGCCAGCCAGAGGGAAGCTGCTGAGCGAGTGATGAGGCAGCGGGACCGCGAGCTGGAGCAGGGCATGGGCCGCATGAGGAGGGGGCTGCTCTACGGTAGGTGCAGTGAGCTCTGCCACCCTGGGGAGTGATAACGACCTCACCCTTGGGCGGAG
Organism: Zonotrichia albicollis; assembly: GCF_047830755.1. Lineage (NCBI taxonomy): Eukaryota > Metazoa > Chordata > Aves > Passeriformes > Passerellidae > Zonotrichia > Zonotrichia albicollis. The sequence goes on from NC_133830.1 coordinate 10,893,447, forward strand.
CTGGGCTCTCTACTCTCAGGTTAGTAGGGAGGTCTCCAGAGCTCCAGTGTGCCTGGGCTCTTAATGAAATCACTGTCTGTGGGCTTGGCTGGATTCCCCAGTGCAGGATCCCTTTCCTTTGGGTTTCCTGGGAGCTCATTTGGTGTCCTTCTGGTCACTGCTGAAACAAATTAAGGATCCTGGGCCTGTATCAAAGGGTTGGGATTCTGCCAAGCTGTGCTGTCAAGTTTCTTGGTGTTGGTGCTCCTGTATAGACTTTTGTGGGCTGGGTGGTGTCGCTGACATCTTTTGTGAAAATCCTTTTCTTTAGGATTTTTTCCCTTCTGAGAAGCTGAGGCCTCAGAAACAAAATGTAAACAATGGTTATCTGCTGCTGTGGAATGCATCAGGTTTGTCTGTGATTGGGCCATCTTGAATGTTTACAATTAATGGCCAACCACAGACCAGATAGCTTGGACTCTCTGTCTGAGCCACAGATCTTTGTTATTCATTCTTTTCTATTCTTAGCTAGTCTTCTGAGGAAACCTTTACTTCTATTTCTTTTTAGTACAGTTATAATGTAATATATATATATATCGTAAAATAATAAATCAAGCCTTCTGAACATGGAGTCAACATTCTCGTCTCTCCCCTCATCCAAGAACCCCTGTGAACACTGTCAGAGGCTGGAAGGGCCTTTGCTGCACTTTCAAGCTCATTCCTCAGTCAGTGCATTAATCAACTCAAATATGTGCTGTTGCATACAAATCTTCAAATTAACACCCTTAAATTCTTGGCTGCATTGTGGAAGATGTAGGAGTAAGTCTAGAACTGGATTTAGGGTGGGCCTGAGATGTCTCTTGGTTTGTATCCCAGACTGTGACCTCTTTACTTGCACAGCCTCTGCAATCCCACTGTGACTAATCCATAGAGTGGGAATGGGAATCCCAGATCCTGAGCAGTTTTTCCTCCCACCCCCAGACAGTGACGATGAGGATGAAGACCGTCCTGCCCGGAAGAGGCGGCTGGCGGAGCGGGCTGCCGAAGGCTTGGAGGAGGAGGATGAGGACATGATTGAGAGCATTGAGAACCTGGAGGACATGAAAGGGCACTCTGTGAGGGAGTGGGTTTCCATGGCAGCGCCCCGGCTTGAGATCTATCACCGCTTCAAGAACTTCCTGAAGACCCATGTGGATGACCATGGGCACAATGTCTTCAAGGAGAGGATCAGTGACATGTGCAAAGGTAGGGCTGGGTCACTGGAGGCTCTCTCTCACTCTTTATGTGGGTCACGGTACTTTGTGGTGATCCAGTACAGAGGTGGGTATTTACTGCCTGCCCTCTTTGTTCCAGACATTGAATCAGCACTTTAAGAAAGACTGATGCTGATGGAGATAAATGAATAATGGAAACATGTCTAGTGTCTTCTTTGATTCTGGCTGACTAATTAGAAGGCCCCTGGCGTATGCTCCTCATTAATATTCATTTCGTAGACATGCTAGCAGAAGAATATGTGGGGCAGCAGACAGTGGTCTGCAAGTTTGTGATCTGAAAGAGACAACAATTGCTTGCTGTCTGCATCAGTTACTTTCTCACACTGGAAACTGCATTATCCAGCAAGGGGACACAAATAGACCTTGTGACTTTGGAAACTGTGTCAGTGTATTCTGACTAGCCACTGCCAGAAGAAACAGTCATTAAGGCTGTCATTGATGAGTTTTAAAAGCAGAAATTGTCACATCTAGGAACAGCTCATGTAGCTGTGCTTGTTGTATTTATTCTTTATAGTTAGCAGAAGCTTCAGCAGTGGAACAGGATCAATTTTGTAAAGCTAGGAAATAAAAGGCATTTGTCTCATCCATTTCCACGAACATAAGACACAGGAGGATTTTTGCCAACCATTCAGCACACATAATGTCTCTCCTATTAACTTCTGTTTCCTGGAGGTCTCTGAGAAAATTGTATATTGGGCTGAGGCTTTTGAATTCCAGGAACAGTGAGCCTGGGGTGTATCTGTGCAGAACTGGAGAGGAACAATCACAAGCTTGGTACTGATAAAGAATTTGTTAGAGAAATAAATTTAAAGGAGTTTTCCACCCATTTTCAAATTGTTAATCTGTAGACTTTGGGGAAGGTGCAGAGATCTATTAACTGCAGCCTGCAATCTACAGGCTTGTATGTTCTGGCTATCCTTTGCAAACTCCTTGAGGAATGAACAGGCTGAAATTACAATTCACCCCATCTTTTTCTTAAGAGAACAGAGAGAGTCTGGTGGTGAACTACGAGGATCTGGCAGCCCAGGAGCATGTCCTTGCCTACTTTCTGCCCGAGGCCCCAGCAGAGATGCTGAAGATTTTTGATGAAGCAGCCAAGGAAGTGGTGCTGGCCATGTACCCCAAGTACGACCGCATTGCCCAGGAGATCCATGTCCGTATCTCCCACCTCCCTCTGGTGGAAGAGCTGCGGTCACTCAGGTGAGAGCAGAGCTACCAGCAGTGGCTCTGGGGCTTGCTTTAGGCTTTGGGGTGCTCAGGATTCACCTGAGAGCTAAACCTCTGGGTAAGTCTAACAGGATAGCTGAGCTTAGCACAGGGAGAAATCATATTAAGGATGAACTTTCAGCATCCCTGAGGTAAACTTGTGCCTTGCAGCAGGAATATTTCTGGAGGGTTTTTTGCCTTCTGGTGCCTGCAGGCATCCAGGATATCTCTGTCTTTCCCCAGGCAGCTGCACTTGAATCAGTTGATCCGGACCAGTGGAGTGGTGACAAGCTGCACAGGGGTCCTGCCTCAGCTCAGCATGGTCAAATACAACTGCAGCAAGTGCAACTTCATCCTAGGACCCTTTTTCCAGTCACAGAACCAGGAGGTGAAACCTGGTTCCTGTCCGGAGTGTCAGTCTCTTGGCCCCTTTGAAATCAACATGGAAGAGGTAAGAGACTGTGTGCTTGCCTGGGTGAGAGTGGCTGCTCATCCTGCTGCACTGCCTGTTCCTCACAGCCCTGCTTTGACTCCCACCCTTTGAACAGCTCACTGTGGCTAGAAGGGTCTTCTATATCCAAGGGGCTGTGAAGATAGGTCTGTTTGAGCTTTTGACCTGCTCTTGACTCAGTTTATCAACCAAAAATAATTTATTGCCACACTGTAGGGGTTTGGATTGAATCTTTTGCCACAACCATCTTTGTGGTACACAGTTACATATTCCTATTTTAGAAATGCAGACACACGCTGTCCAGATCTCCTTCGCAGTTAGGTCAGTCTGTCCTGATCTGTCAGCTAAGTAAGCCAGAGAGCAAAATCATTGATGTGGAACTTCTGACTTTCATTCTTTGCTTTGATACCTTTAACCATCACAAGTGGAGCATTCTTCTCTCAGGAACTAGTCTGGTATTTGGATGGGCAAACACTGTGCAGGCTAAACCACAGTGGTGAGATGCAGCAAAGTGCTTTCTTGTCTCCATTATTGCCTATCACACCCTGGAATTGCTCCTCACAGCCCACATCCTCCCATGTCCATAATTTTCTAACTGAAATCTAGGAATGGCTCTTCTCTCTGAGGTGCCTGTGGAGAGCCTGCTGGATCAGCTGGGTAACTTTATTTTGTTGCTGCAGACAGTGTATCAGAACTACCAGCGCATCAAGATCCAGGAGAGCCCAGGGAAGGTGGCTGCAGGCAGGCTGCCCCGCTCCAAGGATGCCATTCTCCTGGCTGACCTGGTGGACAGCTGCAAGCCAGGAGATGAGATTGTGAGTACATTGCTGAAGTCTTGGGAGAGCACAGGGTAATTTTAAATAACCCAGTGACATAATGGGAATATCTGTGGGGATGGGGGTGCTGTCCTCAGATGCATTTGAGCCTTACCTTAGAATGGAGAAGGGGCTGTTTGGTACTGTGCAGGCACTGACAGAGCATTTCCTGCTTCCCAGGAGCTGACAGGGATCTACCACAACAACTATGATGGCTCCTTGAACACTGCCAATGGGTTCCCAGTGTTTGCAACTGTGATCCTGGCCAACCACATTGCCAAGAAGGACAACAAGCTGGCTGTTGGGGAGCTGACTGATGAAGATGTGAAAGTGATTGTGGGTCTGTCCAAGGATGAGCAAATTGGGGAGAAGGTGGGTCAGCCTCAGACATCCCTTCTTTTCATGTGGATAGTTTGCCATCACCTGGCAGCTGGATCAGAATGTGATGAAATGGGTCAGCTGGCCAAACAGTGGTTAAAGGAGCCCAGAAATTCCAGTTCTCTCTGAATGGTCTCCTGTAGCTCTCAAACAGCTGTTGGTGAGAGTCAGTTATGAGTGGGAAGTAAATAAGGAACCTCCCTTGTACCTTTGGAGGTAAAATTTTCTGCTTCTCCCTTCTCTGATCTTTCTACATCACAGCAGGGCTAGAAGACAGGTGAGACACACTCAGACAGTGCTTACATCTGATCAGTTTTTTCTCTCTCTGTCTGAAAAGCTGAGTGGCAGAAGTGTTCTGTGAGGCTAGTGACTGCATCTCCAGTCCCCTCAAGGGGATATTATTGCTTAGCTTAAGTTGTGGTGGAGATTTTAGGATTTTAGCTTTGCTTCCTCTATATGCTAAGACCTGAATCCAGTACTTGAAAGAACAAACTCCTGGACTGCTGTATGTTCAACCTCATTTGGGTCAGATTTAATTTCTGAGGGAGGGACTTTGCTCCATTGCCTTGCCTGTGGTGTTGTTACAGTGACTGCTGTTGCAGTGGATGCAGCAGCTTCAGTTGGACCAGGAGTGTTTTAACATGAGGAGTCTCCAGCATCAGGTTATTTTCAGAATACTCTTGAGAAAATAAGCCAGTTGTTTGTAATATTTGACTATGACAACAATTCATGTGTGGCACAGCCCATTCAACTACTGTCATGTGCAGGGAGTCAGCCTCTGATCAAGGTCCCAGCTTTACAAGAGCTGATAACAGGCACTGTGGTGTGCCTTGTGTAGAACAGGCTTGTGGAGGCAGTGACAGCAGCTTCCAGCACCAGACTAAATAATCTGCCATGCCCCAACAGCACCATTTTTGTGAAGCTCCTTTAGGCAACAGTAGGTGGGTCGTCACCTTTGAAAAAGGCCTCGCACTGTGGATAATAAAACACTCTTTGGAGACAGCAATGTCTTAAGAATAGCTTTAGACATGGCACCTTGCTGATGTTCATGCTAGATTTGGTTCAGAAAGGAACTGGTAATCCCTGGACAACTCCTCTGGTTTCTTTTTTCAGATTTTTGCCAGCATTGCCCCATCTATTTATGGACATGAAGATATCAAGAGGGGCTTGGCTTTAGCTCTCTTTGGTGGAGAGCCCAAAAACCCAGGTGAGTGTCACTTGTGTCCTTTGGTCCTGCCTCACTCAGGGAGGGCAAAGGGACTGGGGTTTGTCTGTGGCATTACAGCAAGAGTGGTTAGAGTTGTCTGAGTGGCTTGGTAACAGACAGGGTGTAGCAGATCTGTGATTGAACTGGCTCTTCTATCACACTGAAAACTCTGGTGTGACTGTAGAAATGCTATGACTGGAAACAGCTCCTGTTGCAAACCCAGGCAAGTTTTTATCCCTCTAGGAGGTCATGTTTAATGCTTCTTCAGAGGTTTGACCTTCTGGCACCCTGATTTGTTTTCATCTCGTTAGAAGGATGTGTCAGCCAGGTTAGAAAGTCTGTTTTACAAAGATAACTGACTTTCTTTCCCCCTCAACTTTCCTGTAAGCTGGTTGCCATGCCTGCTGGTTGTCTTCTCTGCAGCTTTGTGGCACACAGGGCAGGGTTGCTGCCAAGCCATGCTCTGAGCTGCCACATGGTTTTCCCATTGCTTTTGTAGGTGGCAAACACAAAGTTCGTGGTGACATCAATGTGCTTCTGTGTGGCGACCCTGGTACTGCAAAATCACAGTTTCTTAAATATATAGAGAAGGTGTCAAGCAGAGCAATTTTCACCACTGGCCAGGGTGCTTCTGCTGTGGGCCTCACAGCCTACGTGCAGAGGCACCCAGTCAGCAAGGAGTGGACTTTGGAGGCAGGAGCCCTCGTGCTGGCTGACAGAGGTGTCTGCCTGATTGATGAATTTGACAAGGTGAGCCCAGCTTCATCTCTCTGTGAAGGATTAGCTGTGAAGTGACCAACTGTGCCTCTGTCCTCTGAGGACACACTGTAACTCATGGTGGCATCTCCCAGATGACCCAAGTACCTGCAGTTTGCTTAGGCCTTTGGTGGTCCATAGTGCAGTTTGCTGCCTTTTCAGAACTTCTGGAGCTGATTGTCCTTGGTGTGTTTGGCAGTGGGGTGCGGACAAATTTTCACTCTAAATCATTCCTGCTTTCCTTGTAGATGAATGATCAAGATAGGACCAGCATCCACGAAGCCATGGAACAGCAAAGCATTTCCATCTCCAAAGCAGGCATTGTCACATCTTTGCAAGCTCGCTGCACCATTGTTGCTGCTGCCAATCCCATAGGTAAGTGCTGAGGGACTACAGGACCATCTCAGCATAACTCCACAGCCATGACAGCTGTGGCACAGCTTCCCTCCCTCTGCCTAGTTCATTCAAGTCTGGAGCAGAGATCAAGCAAGCAGGAAAGCCTTCAGTAACATACTGGAGGTCTGTCTTTTCTGCAGAGCTCCAGCCTTGGGGCCTGTTTGACCTGGATTAATTATTGGTTTTGTTATTGTTGACCTGTGACCCAGGTGGGCGATACGACCCGTCGCTGACATTCTCGGAGAACGTGGACCTGACGGAGCCCATCATCTCCCGGTTTGATATCCTGTGTGTGGTGAGGGACACGGTGGACCCAGTGCAGGTAGGGGCTGAGCCAGGAGCCCTGAGTGTGTGCTGGGCCTCACTGCTGCTGTTGGGATGCTCAGCTGCAGCTGCCCATTGGGGATTTTCTGTCCACTGGCTGTGCTCAGTGTCTGTTGGTGCTCTGCTCTCTTGCAGGATGAAATGCTTGCCCGGTTTGTGGTTGGCAGCCATGTCAAGCACCACCCAGGCAGCAAGGAGGCAGTGAATGGGGACACTAATGAGGTCATCCTTCCCAACACCTATGGGGTTGAGCCCATTCCTCAAGAGATCCTGAGGAAATACATCGTCTATGCCAAAGAGAAGGTCCACCCCAAACTCAACCAGATGGACCAGGACAAGGTGGCCAGGATGTACAGTGACCTCAGGAAGGAGTCTATGGTGAGAATAATGAGGAAAGGAGGGAAGAACTGTATATATCTAGACTGCAAATCAGCCTGAGACTGTTCCAGCATATGTTGACACATTCTTGCCATTCCCATCACAGAAGTCTGTGCCACTGTTCTGTGAGAGACAGGCACATCCTGCAGTGTCTGCTGAACAGATGAGTCTTCTTCTAAGTGCAGAGTCTCGCCTGTTGATGATGTGTGGACTGATGGACAGGGCACATGTACAGTGCCTGCCATGACAAAGTCCTTTTGTTGTCACCCAGTCTGGCAGGCCCACAGGAGATGTTTGCATTCTCTCAGATCCATATGTTCCTGATACATTACAGGGAGCCATTATCTGTAGAAATGCCCTTCTCTTTTGTCAGTGGGATGTCTCAGGCTCATTTCAGGCTCTCCAAGTGAGAGGAATTTGTTGACGTGTGAGGGAGATTTTTTGGAGCTTGGGAAAACTATACCTGTTTTGGTTGGCCTTTTGTTTCTTTAACTCCTAAAATTTTCTAGAGGAAACTAGATTGCTAATCTTGGAAAGGCCCTAAACAGTGTCACAGAGCAACCCCACAACGTCCCCTTGCACTGTGCTGAATTCGGATGAGCAGGGAAGCTGTGCCAGGCTGTGTGGCCGTGCCAGCAGGTGGCAGAGCCTCCTTATCCTGAGTCACCCTCAGAGGTGCAGAGAGAAAGGAGCAGTGTGTGCAGTGTGAAAGGAGCTGGGCACAAGGCCCCTGTCTTGCCCCTTCAATGCCGTGTTTCTCGTCCCCCAGGCCACGGGCAGCATCCCCATCACGGTGCGGCACATCGAGTCCATGATCCGCATGGCCGAGGCGCACGCCCGCATGCACCTGCGCGATTACGTGGTGGAGGACGACGTCAACATGGCCATCAGGGTGATGCTGGAGAGCTTCATCGACACGCAGAAGTTCAGCGTCATGCGCAGCATGCGCAAGGTTGGTGTCATCACAGGGGCTCCATACTGGTGTCTCCTCATCACAAAGGCTTCACACCTTCTTGGTGTTTCTCATGGGCAGCTGCTCAGAGCACTGACTCTTTGTTTTTCACAAAGCAGCCAACTGACTCCAATTCCCTTCTCAACCAGCCAACCCACTCTTTATAGCACTTTTCTTCTCATTGGAGCTGTGGCCTGTTAAAGTCAGGCCTGTTCCTAATCTTTGATAATCGGCCCAGCTGCAACTCCTTAGGGGTAAGATTACTTCCTACACTGTCTTTATTTTCTTATATTCTATCCCCTTACACAAGGTGGGCACCACCTGAGCTGGGGGCTGGAGCTGCACCCAGGGCCCAGAGGTTCAGCTGCACCTCCTTGTGCTGCCCTGGCTGTGGGAAGAGACTTCGTGCTCTACAGGTGTTTGTCCTGTGGAGACAGGCTCTGAGCCTGTGTAAGTACTGTGGGTCTGAAGTGTCAAGGAAGTTCCCTGTCTGACCATCCCGGGGCCCCTCTGGCAGTCACACTAGCACCACCTTGGACCAAGGCCACTTCACAGTTACAGACATCACACTCACAGACAAGGTTTCCTTACCAGCTTGACCCCAGGTTTTCCTGTAGCAAAGTCTCAAGCATCTGGATACTTAAAATAATTCAATCATTGTGCAATAACAGCTCAAGCTGGGTGCCTTTGAGGAGGGACCCCAAACAAGGCGCTGTTCCATGACTGCTCCTCATTAGTGTGTGCTGAGGCAATGGCTTTGTTGGGTCTGAGAAGAAAGTGTACCTTGAGCTTCTGACTCAAAAGCACTGCCATGTCTATTTTTTGACACCTTCCCTGCTATTTTGGCACAGGGCACCTGCTGCTGCTGCCAGGTGATCAAGCCAAGCAGGCAGTTTGTTTCTTCACGTTTTTATTGGGTTCTCAGGGTATAGTTAACCACAGGGTATCACTCACTGTGGGTTAGTGTGCAGTCTGCCCCGCTCTCTGAGTAGCAGGGCCTGGCTCTGAACAGCTCTTGGCTGGCTGCATGCTGGCATTTATCCACTGTTGAGTGTCTGCCCTCTGTCTGGACGACTCGTGGCCTCTCTCTTTAGCCTCCAACAGGCAGCCAAGTATGAGCGTCTGCTGGGGAGGCACAGGGCAGTCTGGGTCAAGGGAAACTGCTCTGTGCCTTGCCCAGGGCCAGCCCTCCCATGGCTGTGTCCCTGTGGGCAGCACAGCTCCACTGCAGTGCTCTGCTAGCGCCCAAGAGGCACCAGCTCCTCTACAGAGATTCCAGATGGGAATAAAAGCAGCCAGCAGGCGAGTTGTGGCTGTCACAGGGCTGGCACTGCATGTGCAGGTGGCAGCTTGGCACACAGTCACTTGAGATACACTAAGGGCACAGGTGACAGCAGTGTCACTGTGTGCTCTGTGGCAGGAGGTGGCTGGCTGGTTGTGGGGGCACTGCAGTGTGTCACTGCTCTGATCCTCATGGCTCATCTCACCCTCCCTCCCAGACTTTCTCCCGCTACCTCTCGTTCAAGCGAGACAACAACGAGCTGCTGCTGTTCATCCTGAAGCAGCTGATTGCAGAGCAGGTGATGTACCAGAGGAACCGCTACGGAGCCCAGCAGGACACCATCGAGGTCCCCGAGAAGGACCTGGTGGACAAGGTATGGGCTTAGAGCCAGCTGCCTTTGGGACTGCTTCATGCTCTCTGCAGCCCCAGAACCAGAGGCATTCTGAGGCTTCTGACTTCCCTTCCTGCACTGTGATACCATAAAAAAGACTGGTGTTAATCAATATAACCCAGCATCAGGATTGTCTCCTCTGCATCTGTTCCTCTTGTTTGGAAGTTCTGTATTCTTCCCTCTCTGTTCCCATACACCCCCATAAAGCTTTGGGGTTGGAACGGTAAATCCTTTTGCAGGTGAATGAGAACTCAAGTTCCCTGGTATCTGCATTTGAAGAAGCAAAAAGCAGAGAAATCTGTGTATGAACTTTCCAATCCCTCCTGAGGCTAGCTTGCCTCCTCCTTAATGCACCTTCATGCTCGGCCAAAGGTTGCACTCCTGACTTGGCCTTTCTGTGCAAAATATTGACCTTGCTTGGCACTAGAGCAGTGTGATTTAGTGCTTTTCTGCTCTTTGCATCAGATGTGCACAGTAAATGCTTCCAAAGCCAAACCTTAGTGTTGCCAGGGTGAACACTCCCTTGTCTCCCTTGCAAAACTCTCCTGCTAGATGAGGTTTTGGGGACTTTTGGATAGGAGTTACATTCTATCTCTGCTGGAAGTAAAAGGATGAGCTGAGAGCAGGCAGATGCTGAGCCAGCATCCTCTCTTGGCTCAGCTCAGCACTGCCAATGCTCCTTCCTCCTGACCTGCAGTCTGCCCTGCTGCTGCAGCTCTGGTTCCTGCTGAGCAGAGCAGAGATTGCTGATTGTCAAATTTTATGCAGCCTCTGCTGTGGAAAACCACATGGTTCTTTGATTAAATAAACATTTACCTCTCCCCTCTTCCTCCTCCCAGGCTCGGCAGATCAACATCCACAACCTCTCAGCCTTCTATGACAGTGAAGTGTTCAGGATGAATCGGTTCAGCCGGGATGTGAAGAGGAAGCTGATTGTCCAGCAGTTCTGAGGCTGGAGCAGAGTCTGCCACATGCTCCTGTGAGATGAGACCTCCATCTTCCAGCCCTCCAGGATGCTGCAGAGATCCTGAGCCACAGGGACTAGGCTGCACATCCTCTTGCTTGCTTCGTGCCTTATGGATAAAAGGAGTGCTGAGCCGCTGAAGACCTTGTAAATAGAACAGAATTAAGTAGTTAAATGCCCTGTCAAATCTGTTTAGCAACTTTGTTCACTATTTTGCCTTGTAGCTAAGCACAGCAGGGAGAGAATTGCTGGTCCTCTACATGACATGTTTTCTGTTTGTTTGTCACTAGTTGTTACGGGCTCCTCTGCAGGAGGGACCAAGTGGGAGCATTTGGAAAGCATTATCCATCCCCCTTGGATTGCAAGCACCCTCAGGGATTCTCTGTTCCCATCTCTGCTGACTGTACAGCCTGATGGGTGATAATTGAAACTGCTTTCAACTCTCCATGAACCAGCAGCCATCCTCTGCTCCAGGCCTTTGTGCCTGGCACTTGACATTTCCCCAGGTGCCCACATGGGTTGACCTTGTGCTTGGTTTCTGCAGGGGAGGAGGGGGGAGACAGGGGAAGATCAATGAAACAAAACAGCTCTTTCTGATCTTAATGATGATCTATTTGGGCACTGGAAACTCCTTCAGTACCTGCTGGGGAATCTCCAGAATCCAGAGTGGAGAGGCTTCCCTTGCCTTAGTGGATGTTATCTCTGTGTAGCTGTCAGCAGGTGTGAACTTACAGCTGAATCCATGTGCTGCCTTTGACACCTAAACTGAACACCCTCTCTCACACCCATTTGCTGAGGGTGAAGTTCCCATGGTGCTGGTTTTGGGCATGGCAGTGGAGGAGGCCTAAGCTGGATGTTTCAGGGAGGACAAGATGGGCTCATGCAATTCAAAAGTGTTCACATGCAATTTTCTTTGTGTGTGTGTTTTAAATAAATTTTTAAATAAATTTGTTTTTCAATAGTTCTGCATTTCCTCTTTTGGTAACTCCTACCACCCAGTGTGGAAGTAAGAGCTTAAGTGAGCAGCTTGGATGCTGTGTGAACTGCTCAGCAGTTTGTGGGGATAGGTTTGGGTGCAATCACATCTCATGTTTGCTCTTCAGGTTAGTAGGAAGGGCCAGTGCTGGCTGTCAGCTGTAGCTGAGACATCTGTGGACTGATAGCAGGACACACTTGCCCTGGACCATGCTGTGAATGCTGCCTTGCCCACCAAGGACCTGTCTGCAGTGGTTCCTTCCCTGTTTATGTTTGTATCCCATTGCAATTGTCCCATCACAGTATTTCCCACCTCCCTTCCTTCACACAATTGGGTCAGACAGCCTTGATTTGCCTTGGCTGCCACTTGGATTCCAGTCTGGGAGACGCAGTAACCCCTCTGCAGAACCCAGCTGAGCTCTGCAGTGAATGTGCTTTTCCCTGGCTGGAGCTGTGGGACCTTGTGGCATCTCGAGCCTGAGCTGAGGAGGATTTGTGAGCTGGCTGCTGCAGCTGTGTGTGTGCTGGCCAAGCAGAGGAGCCCCCGGCTGCCAGCACTGGCACCGTGGGGTTTGTCACAGTGATGTGTGTGTGTGTGTGTGTGTGTGTCCTCCCAGCCTGGAGCCAGCCCTGCCTGAGCCCTGCTGGGGGCTGAGCACATGATTCAGCCTGAAACTGCCTCTGGGCTGCCTCCTCTGTCTGCCAGCTCCCTCCTGTGTATTTGTTTAACTCTTTTGGCTGGTTTTTCCCCTTCCTACTGGGTCTCTGTCTACCAGGGCTTTCTGCAGGCAGCCCATAGGGACACTTGCTGGTATTCCTTCCCTGCCTGAGCAAGCCTTTGCCCCTGAACGTGGGCCTGGATCAGCTGTGAGTTGGAGATGCTCAAGCTGTGTGGATGCTCAGGTGCTGCCTGCACCTGCCTGGTGAGCTCCAGTGTGGTTCCTCAGGGACACAGCTGTTAGCACCTTACCTGAGCTGGATGTGAGGCATCATCACACTCCCAGCATCCAAAACTCCACACCCAAAACTCCAAGAGACGTGCCTGCAGCCAAGGAAATCTTGGAATTGGAGCCTGCCTGAATTTTCTGGTTCTGCACACACTGCAGTGCTGTCCAACATTCACCCTTTCTTCCTCTAGAATCACATTTCCAGTGGTTCCAAGTGTGGTTTTCTGCTGTGTGAGGATTGTGCGAGGACTCTGTGCCAAAATCCTCTCCGCAGCTTTTGGAACCACTGATTAATTGAATGCCTTTTGTAGAAAGGGGGAGAGCCAGTAGGACACAAACATAGAACGTAAAAGCCTTTGGGATAGGGATGGAAAATGGCATTTTCCATTCCAGGAGAGCAGGCAGAGCTTTGGGAAGAGGCAGAGGTGTTCCCCCTGGCCAGGAGGGTTTATTGCTTTTGCTGTGCACTCATTCCTTGACTTTTTCTGGCAGCTCATTCCTTGTTGGAATTCCTGAACATTCCTGGTTGGAACATCCCTGGGGGGTGTGCAAAAAGGAGTTTTTTAAGTCTTAAGGCTCATATCAAAAGATGTGATCCAAATCTTAGCTCTCCCTGCTGAGGCCCAGGAAGAGTTAAGGTCTGGACTCTGACACCCTAAACAGTGAAAGATTCCCTTCCCTGTGAAGGTTTACAGCCCATTCTGTCAGCCACACTGCAGTATCCATGTCCCTCTCCTGCTGCTTTTATAAACAGTAATGAGGGAATGATGCTGCTGTCTAATAATCAAATCATCATTACTCTGTACTTGGAGGGAAAACCAGCCTTTGTAACAATGAGCAATGCCATTGCAATATACAGTGTCTGAGCTAGAGACAAGCATGGCTGAGAAATACGCTGCAGCATCAGATTCAAATTCAGCCTGCATGTTCTTCAGGACCTTTAGACCTGGAGATGAAAAGTCCTCCAGCTCTGGGGACAGTGGCTGTTGATCTTGATTCCTTCCTGCCTTTTGGTTTTTGCTGCCTCCTTTCACCAAGTCCACTGAATTCAGTGAGAAAACACTCAGAAAGCTGAGTAAGGCTTCCTTTTATTTGCCCATCTGGCCATCTCCTTTGCTGTGTATTTTGGGGTAAATGATGGGCAAAATGGGAGTTCAGATGTGCTGTAAGGTTTTTCTATTTGAGTTCCCATAGAATATAATGCGAGTCTGTCTGTGAGAATTATACTAGCAAGATTTTTACAGTCATTTGGTGTGAGTGTATGTCCTTCCAGGGTACTTTTCAGCAGATGCTTAAAATATAGGAAGCAGATACCACTGTCCCTTACTGCTTTTCACAATTTTTTTATTTCATGAGGTGAGATAGCCACCCATGTTCTGGGACCACCAGCTTGCTGGCTGAACAGCACAGGCAGAGCTAAAGGATTTAGACTTTCTTCTTTGCAACTCTGCTAGTTGAATATTATAAAAATGTTTTTGTGAGTGTTCTCATTTTTTGATTAATGCTGGCGGATTTTCAGGGTTTAGTGTATCATTTTGGGTTGAGAAATCAGTCCCAAACACTGGGGGGACTTTGGAGCTGTTTGGGAACAGCTCTTTTTCGGAATTCTTTTGTGTTGGGATCAAAGGGCTGGCATTTGCAGGGGCAAAATGTCTGTGCTGTATTTATTAAAGCAGCTGTCATACTCCACACACACACACACCCCCACTCCCCCGCCGGAAGGGTGTGTGAGACTGGATGTGGCTGCGCGGACGAATCGTGACACAAAGTAGACACTCGGTGCCGGGAGTGTGGAAGGCGAAAACGCGGTTGGGTGTTGGAGAAGATGCGGGGGTGATCCGGAGCTGCTCGGGTCGGCTGCGGGATGCGGCGGCGGAGGCAGGGAAGCAGGGGCGGGGGTTCAGGACGTAACAGCGGCGGCACATCGGTCATCGGTTGTGAAGGGCTACGCGCTGCGGAGGGATCTCTCAGTGATGCGGAGCTGCTCGGCTTCTGAAGGTCCGGCAGAGGCAGAGACGGGGAAGGATACATGCAAGGCGCTGCAGTTTCAGCCTGCTGTGCTGCCGTTTGTAGACCCGGTGGAGGCGGAAGCGGCGTGCCCGGGCACGGGGATGCCGGCTGTGGCCGGACAGCGGCATGCAGCGCCTCGGAACCGGGACCGGGCTGCACCAAAGCTGCAGCGAAAGCGGCGGCGGGGCCGTTGAGATAGAACTGCGCATGCGTGCGGCTGATCTCAAAAGCAACGCTGCGGTTGGATGAGGGGGTGCGGAGTGATATCGCTGGTGGTGCGTGCGTTGTAGCAACTGCGCATGCGTGCGCTTGGTCAGCGCGGGCGGCTGCATTGCAGGCAGCCTCATGGCGGGCGGCCGCGGAGCTGTGGACACGGGAGATGAGGCTGCGCCTGCGGGAGGGAACGACGGGCGGGCCGTGGTTGCAGGGGGCGGCAGAGCCGCGCCATCCGGCAGCTCGGAAGCGGGAGGCTGCGGGGGGAGGCACGGCTCGGCCCGGGGCCTGCCGCGCAGGCGGGCGGCGGCGGCAGGAGCGGGAAAGTGGCCACGGGCGGCGGCGGGGCGGGCTCGTCAGCGGGAGATAAACCCGGGAGGCAGGAGGGGCGGCGGCCGGAGTGCGGCGTGCAGCCGCTGTGAGCTCGTAAGCCGGGCTGGGGTGGCTGCCGGCCCGGCGGGCAGGGGCGGGACTGGCTGCAACCGCCGGTGTGAGACGCCGCGGCGCCGGCACGGGAGGGCGTGGGGGTCCCCGCGCAAGCGGTGCTGTGCTTTAACGGCAGGATGGGGAGCGGGGCTTCCCGTGGCAACGCGCACAGGGGGCGCTGCGGACGCCAGCGCGGCAGCGATGGCGCGGACGGGACTCGGCCACCACCGGCGCTGGGTCGGCAAAGGGAGCGAGGGGGACTTGGGGGGGGGCTGCGCTCGCGGGTAGGGGGCGTGAAGCGTAGGGGGCAGGAGGGGGCGTGGCCGCGGTGACGCTGGGGGGCGGGCTTGTACGGGCGGGATTGGGGGCGGGAACAGCCATAGCCGGGACCGCGGAGACCAACGAGATGGCAAAGGTGGGGATGCAAGAAGCAATGGGAGGGGCCGCGAGGTCCGGGGGCGTGGCTGGAGACGGGCAGTGGGGCAGCAGGAGTGAGCAAGACTGCGGGTACTGAAGCTGTAAATTCTGTTTGGGGGGGGGGGGGGGGGTCACCTCCATTCGAGACTGCCGGCCGTAGTAGAAGCTCGGCAGGGCAGCTGCTGCAGGCAGCAAAGAGGTCAACTGAAGCCCTGCAAGCTGGGACCAGCCGCGGGGCCGCCACATCCTGACATCCTGGCGGGAGATTAATAATAAAGTTCTCAATCCACCTGTGTCCGAAATTTTCTTTACGACAGTTGCGCTTAACAGCACCTTTTACGGCAGTCGCGCTTTACGGCGCCTTTTACGACAGCGTTCCTTTGCGACACCTTTTACGACAGTCGCGCTTTACGGCACCTTTTGCGACAGTCGTGCTTTACGGCAGTTTTACAACAGTTGCGCTTAACAGCACCTTTTGCGACAGTGCTGCTTTACGGCACCTTTTACGACAATCGCGGTTTACGGCACCTTTTGCGACAGTCGCGCTTTGCGGCAGTTTTACGACAGTCGCGCTTTACGGCACCTTTTGCGACAGTGTTGCTTTACTGCACCTTTTACGACAGTCGCGCTTTTACAGCACCTTTTACGACAGTGCTGCTTTACGGCACCTTTTACGACAGTCGCGCTTTACGGCACCTTTTGCGACAGTCCCACTTTATGGCCGATTTTGTGACAATTTTGCTTTATGGCACATTTTGCGACAGTCGCGCTTTACAGCACTATACCACAGTTTTGCTTTGCACCGGTTTATGGCACTTTACGGCAATTTGCAGAACTTTTATGGCACCTTACATCTCTTCATCGCACTTTACAGTGTTTCCCTTTTTTTAAAATTTATTTTCAATAAATTTAATTTTTTAATTTTTAAGTTATTTTTTATTTAATTTTTATTTTAATTTTTATTTTAATTTTTTATATTTTTAAATTTTTGTTTTAAATTTTGTCTGGTGCTTTTTGAGGGTCCCCAGGAAGCGATGAGAATCTTGGCTCCACCTTTCGAAAGATATAATAATTTTTTATGATATCTATTCTGTTACAAGAAAATGAGACATTAGTACTATACTAAAGAAAGAGCAGGGAGACATCAGAAAGCTGGAAAGCAATAAATAATAAAAATCAGGGACTGCTCACAGCCTTGGTACCAGTGTGAGCATGATTGGTCATCAAGTAGAAACAATCCACAGGAGACCAATCCAAGATGCCTCTTTTGGTAATCCATCTCCAGAGCACACTCCACAGCCAGCAGACAGTTATTGTTTACATTTCTTTTCTGAGGCTTCTCAAGAGAAAAATCCTAGCAAAAGGAGTTTCATCAAACATGTCTGTGCCAGGTGATGGCACAGGCAGCATTGGCTGTCCGAGGTCACCGTGTCATCCCTGCCAGCCCAGGTGTCACAGCAAGGAGGAGAGAGCTCACCCTGTGCTCACACAGCCCTGCCAAGGTACTGGCTGCCAAAACAGAGCCATGCCATGGATGCCAGTGTCTGCCTGGCAGAGAAAGGACATGAGAAGCCACTGAGGACAGACTGGCACCTCCTCCCTGACCTCTGCCCTGCAGGCTGGGCCATGGGCAGCCACTTTGGGAAGGCTGCATTTGCTGCCCATAAGCTGCTCTGTGTCTTACAGGAGTTTGAATGCTCCAGGTTTGGGTTGGTCCGGAGCAGAGGGCATTGAGGATAAAGGGAGAAGGCTGTGCTGCAGGGCAGCTGGATCCAGGCAGAGCCAATTTGGGGAGCAGCATTGTCTAACAGTATTTCATTTTCCAGTTCTATGTTTCATTTCATTTTGCATTTCTGCTAGAACTGCATGTCAACAGGTTTCAAATATCCTCCTAAGTCCCAGCAGCCTGCTTGAAAGTGCTGTGTTGTCCTTCTGCAATGTGAGTCTCACTGGCTGCATCCAAACCATGTGCTTGAAGAGCATTCCTAATTAAAGCAGTTTGGGCCTTTGGGGAAGAAGTGGCTGCAAAGCATTTCCTAAAGCATTTTCTACTCCAATTTCATTGTGAGGAAATACACTTGAAGGATGATGCAGGGATTAAGATTGAGACAAATATGAGTTTGGTGGATCAGTTTTACTTTGAGAGATTGAGAAACACAGGAAGCCCAAGTGATGATCCCAGAGGGTTTAGCACAGAGGTTTCATCCTCCCAGAAATACAAGGGCCTTAAAACCACTGTTAATTTACTGACATCTTTTTATTTTAGAAACGCCTTAGATCTGTTTTCTTCAATCATTTTGGAATGGAAGCTGAAACAAAGCCATCCAGGCTTAATTGGAGGGATAAACTCCTGAGACAAACACCCCGTCCCCTCTGCAGGGAGAGAAGCTGAGCCAGCATTTCTAGAAATAAATCATCACCCCCAGCTCGGAGGGTGGGATGTGCAGTGTTCCCCTGCTCCCAAACAGCCCAGGACAGCTGTGACTCCCCCAGCACTCACTGGGCTACCCACAGAGCCTTTGCCATGCTGCCTCTGGGGCCAGTGCCTGTCCCTGCCCTTTCCACCATCCTGGACTCTGGCTCATACCCCACACCCCCAGAGCCCAAATTTGCAGTTTGTCCCACACAAAGAGCCAGGGCAGTGAAGGAAAGGGGGTGCATCCTGCCAAACCTGCCCACACAGACATGTGACAAGTAGGCAGAAAGGGTGCAGAGCAGGAAGGGTGCAGGCAGCAGTGCTCTCAGGGGCTGCACACCTGGTTCCAGGTGTGAGGATGGCAAGAGACCCCATCTTGGGGGCTGTAGCCCCAAATCCCCAGCATGGGAGATGCTCACAGGCCAGCAGGCAGCCCAGAATAGCTCAGTGTGCCCTCGATTTGGGGTTACCCATTCAGCAGCCATGGTGCTGGGCACGGCTGTGGGCCCAACCCTCATCCTGCTCCCAAGGACACAGCTCCACTGCCCTGACCTGGGGATCACCCGAAACCCCAGTGCCAGAGGCCACAGAGACTGTCCCTGGGGACAGCAGCTGCAAGTGCTTGCACACTGTGCCCAGCTCTGTGGGGCCCTACCTACCCTGCTGGGGAAGGTCTGGCCTTGAGATAGCAAAACCAGAAACAACAAGGGATGAAACAAAGCTTGTCAAGCAAACTTGTGTGTTTGTGTCAATTAATGTTGGGTGCAGGAGGGGAAATAGGCTTTGTGTTATACTGGAGAAATAGAAAATACTTCCTAAACCTTTGCAACCTTGTGAAGCCTCTGCTATGCCTGTAGTGACCTGCAGTTAAAGAGGTGGCCAAACATGTCACTGCAAACCATGAGAGATACACAGGAGTGGGGCAGACTCCTGATTTTCCCAACTCTTTGCCCTGCTGTTGCACTGGGCTGTTAGGCACCATTCAGTTTTGCCCTACAGCTTTCTCCTGCCTCCTGTGCTCTGGTCCCACCTCACTTGGCACATGAAGTGAGCAGTGGCAACAAGAGAGATGCCATTGCTGGAGTCAGTTGTTTCTCATTTTGCTCACTCTGCCTCCCATCTCAGCACAAAGGCAGTGTGCCCTCCCACCATTGTGCTGCCAGCACCCAGCAGTGCAATGAATTCCTGCAGCTGCGCCCTCACTCCTGCTGGCATCAGCTGCTCACTGGAGTGTTAATGCCAGTCTGAAGGCATGTTCCTCCTCTCACGGCCACTGAGCTTTTCACCTTCCCTGGAGCAAGCTTTGACTGTTGACAGCATCAGGTGTCTGGTCTGGACAGGGGTGCAGATGGGTGAAAACATGCTGCTCTGAGCAGAGGCTGCCTTGCCAGGAGCCATGTTCCTGCTGAAGGTAGGGAGGGTTTTGCTGCAGGGCTCTGGAGCTCAGCAAGCCAAGCCCCACTCATGGAATGAGGAGTTGCTCCCCTGACAACCTTGAGCTGAGCCAAGCTTGTGCACTTGGCTTCTTGCTGCTGTGATTCAAACTGCACAGTGCCCCTGGCAGCCAGGGGCAAAGGCAAGAGTCTGGGGGAGGTGAGGTCTGTTCACAGCAGGCTGTGCCTGGGCTCACATGGAGGATAATACAGGTGCTCGCTGTAAAGGAGAGGGCTTTATGGAGACAAGTGGTGTCCCTTCTTGTGGTCATCTTCCCCTTAGGACTGTGGTTGTTGGCAAAGGCTTGAAAGAGCATCTGGATTTGAAAAGGGCATGATGGGCCAGATCCTGATGCAGTTTAGTTTGAACATGCTGTGTGCAAACTCCTGAGAGAGCAGCAGGGCTCTCTGCATCTCATAATAAACAGTTTGACTTGAGCTGAGCACAGAACAAACACACAAACAGTGCACCTGCTGGGACTGTATGAGCAAGTGCTGCAAGATACCAGCTAATCAATCAGCATGTGTGAGCTGGGAAAAAGGGTGAGACAGAACTTGCAGGAAAGGGCTTTCTATTCATACTAGCAGAGTTTAGCTTATGCCTTTACTGTGATCATAAAGCAACACACTACATCTGCAAGTCATGGGCTCATCCAGTGTGCAGTGGTTGTTTCTGAGTTTGCCTGTCAAGTGGCAGATGCCCCTTGTACAGGTGAAGTCTACATTCAGTAATGTGTGATTTTCCCCAAATTGGAAAAATTAGCATATCCAGATTTCTGGACCCACAGTGTTTCCCTTTCTCCCATGCCAGACCTTGGCTGGAAGCTTCTCTGTCCATCTCCACTGTGTTTACTAAAGAACTGTCTGGAATCTGGGTGACAAGAGCTCTCCCAATGCTACAGTGCTGAGGATGCAGCAGTTGTGTTGGTTCGTGGCATCTTCCCATCCTAGTGCAGTCCAGCCAGGAGGGCTGGGCATCCCAGTCTAGTTCAGCCAGGAGGGCTGTTTCAGGTGCTTACAGCCTTGTTGACCTCAACTCACCTGAACTTCAACATGTGAAGACAGTATGGGAATATGTTTACAGCAGATGTGTGTACCCCAGATACAGGTGAGTCACTGCAAACAGCTACATCTCCTGCTGTGCTGCAGCAAGGATGCACTCTAAACTTCCTAGTATTTTTCCATCTCCTAAAATACTTTTCTACTTAACAAAGCAGAGCCAAAATTGGATCAGGCTTCTGCTGTATTTTGCATCTATTATGCAGTTCTTGCTGCCATCACTGATTTAATGTCTCCATTATCATGGAGCACTGGTCTGCCAAGGATTCCAGCCATCCAGCATGCCCCTCGGCCTTACTAAACATTTGTGAGCAGCCTTAAGGGGCTGCTGAGCTCTGCATTTTTACAGCAAAAGCACCTTGGAAAGGCTTGTGCTCCCTTCTGCTCATTTTGCAAGTCACTTCTCTCTAAAGGAGAGGTAAAACTGTTGGAGGAACCCAGAGAAAGTGGCAAGTTTCTTCTCTGGGTGATCTAGTGCTCAGGGCGATCTGACAGTAACTGTCCTGTGTAAGAGATGCTGAAGAGCTTCAGTCCCATTAAATCCCACAGAAACACATATGTAGGAGTACCAGTAGAGCCTATGAGTCAGTGACTGGCTCTCCTCAGAGGCAAGAGTTACCAGCCCTCTTCAGATACAGGCTGATCCCTCCACTCTGAAAATACATACCCACATTCCAGCTTAGTCAGCTATTATAATAGTTTTTCTGAAGATGAAATTAGCCTTTGCAGTTTAGTAAGAAAAGTTATAAACCACCTCTGGGTTCTACTCAGTGAAGATACTTTGCCCATTAAAAGATAGGAACTCCCCCTCACCTTCTTAGGTGTCAGGTCACTGTTCAAGGAGAGAGGTTTATATCTGGGCTCTGAGGGTACTAATAAGCCTGACCAGGCTCTCGTGGGCCTCTATCTACACCTATGGCCTGGTGTTCTATTTAAGCTCAGCCTGGGGCTTTTGTGAGCTTTGAGAGGGGAAATATTGGTGTGTGTCTCCCTGTGCCTGCTCAAAGCACCTATTGCTTTGGGCTGTGATCCATAGACTGCCTTCCTGATCTTGGTCATCTTCTACTACTGTGGAACTGCCAAGTGATTCCTGGATGATGGCTGCCATTACAGACCTTGACTCTGACCTAGGGACTGACTGCTTTGGTTTTGGTTTGGCTTAATCTCATCCTTCTCTGAGGATCTGGACTTGTGGTTGAATCTGGGTCTCATCTCTGAGCTGCTCATCTGTCGTGGGTACTGTTGGGGCTGTCCTGCTGGCTGCTGTGTTCAGCTCCCTGCTGTGTGCTCCTCAAACCTGGTACAATGAGGCTTTGACAGTAAATTCTTCAGGCTCTGGTCATATCTCTAAAACAGGCAGAGCTAAGACTAAACCTCTTGTGCCTTGTCATCAACCTCTTGGCTTTATCTTGCTTGTCCTTCTGCCCCAGCTAAAAGCTTTAGAAGATCTGAGGCTTGCTGCCCTCATGACATCTTCATTTCTGCAGATTTTTCATCCCTTCCAGAAAGTATTTTGTTTACTCTCTGAGTTGATAAGCTCAACATAGAGATAAAGGGGTTCTCTAAGCTGCACAGAGGTCCAGATTAGATGATGTGAATGGCCCCAAAGAGATGTACTCCTTTCTCCTTCCTGACTTGTGTAAATGGAGGGCTGTGCCAGCTGTGACAGAGCAGTGTGACCTGGCTGCCATTCCCCTCAGGTGAGGAGCCCTGTCCCCTGGGCTGTGAGGAAACCTGGGTGAGATTTCAGCTGGAGAGCTGTCTGTCTCCTTGCCCCATGTGACTCTGTTAAAGGTTATTCTGGCCCCTTAATCAAATTCAGTAGAGCTCTGCTTTGCTCTGCCCTCCAAGAATCCGCTGAGGTTTGCTGTCAGAGTGGCTATTAATGCAGCAATCAGCTCCACTTCAGTGAGAAGAGAAACACGAACCTTTAGGGGTGGGAGGCAGCAGGGGCACGTGGAAATGGGGAAGTAAAGCACAACTTGTGCCTGTTCTGCCCTGCACTTGACACCAGGGATGAGAAAGAAGCCGGGCTGGCAGCAGCACTGTGTCCCAGGTGGGCAGTGTGCTGTTCCTTAAGGGGAACAAACTGATGCAGAGATGAAGAAAGTTCCAAACTGATAGAGAAAATCTTGCTGGGGCTCTAAACAGGGCAGAATCTCTTCTAATTACAGCCTATTCTGGAAGGCATTAGTTGCTCCAGTCACTCCTCTTGAAGTGTTTATTATAGATGTTCCCCAGCAGGATTTTGGATGAGAGCAGGACCTGTGTGTTTTGCCCAGAGAATGGCTGCATGCCTGGGCAGTGCAGGAATAGAGCAGGTACCCGCCCCTGCTTGGTACAGTCAAAAGGTTTCATGGTGTCCCAGAATTAAAAAGGCTAAGTCAGCAAATGAGCTTATACAAAGCTTTTCGGAGGCTCTGAAGTAAATTCACATATTCTGGAAAAAGGGAGAGGTTAAATCTTTCCTTGTGTCTAAGGAAGGAGGGGCTGGACAGGGCAGGGAATTTTCCTCTGCTGGAGGGATGAGATGCCAAAAGGCTGTATAGAAGATTGTGTTAAATTGCATGGTGTGCCACAAGCCTGCTGTGTCACCCAGCCTCTGCCCCAAAGAGCAGGCAATCAAAGTAATGGAAACAGCCCATTTTTTCCTTCTGATCTAAGAATGGGCACAGATCACCTTTTGTTGCCCTGACAAATGTCAGTGGGCAAAGAAAGAAGGGTTAAACCCTTTCCTTGGTGCTAGTAACATCTTGCATTTTGTAACACTGCCAGAACTTAACATCTGACTGTTTATTTGTTTTGCTTATTGTTTACTTTATGCTCTGCTGAGCACAGGCAATAGATCACTTTCACCTTTGCAGCTGAACTCAGTTTTGCTGTATTTAGGACAATAAAACATCTCACCAGCATATTTCAAGTTAATGAGTTGCTGCTTTTTTTTTCATGTGGAGTTTCAAAATAAGTTAAATTCCCCTGAGATTAGAATTTGTGGTTAGTTTCTTTTTAATTGACAAGCCTTAGTCACCAAATTCTTTCCCTTAGCTATCACCTCATTCCTCTACCTCTGTAGTATTTGTTTGCAGGCATCTTGGAACAAAATGTGACCCTTCCACTGAAATGGGAAAGCTGGCTGAATTTCCTGAAGGCAAAAGCCTTTACAGTAACTCACAGGGGGAGACAGCAGAAGGATTTTCAGTTTTGCCAGCCTAAAATACACACTTGCTTTCTGATTCTGCCTAACAGACGTAACTGTGAAATTGAACAATTTTGGGGAAGAACAGAAAAGCACAGATAATGGTAATACCAAGAAAAATTTCTGAACAGCTTTGAAGCAGCTATAAAAAAAGCATTTAGTGCGATTGTAAAGCCTCTTTTACCAGTGCTCTGAACATCGGATGAGAATATACACCAGGTAGGGAGGCTGGAGGGAGATCAAATGAGAAATGACAAGCCTTTGACTATAAAGCTGTCAATGCCTCAGAAGAGAGCCAAGCCAGCTGCACCTATTGCAGGGAGTGTGAAATGGAGATGCAGGGGCTGTGCTGAGTGGAAGTTGGTGCTGCTGTTTAAAGATAGCTGGTGCTGCCCATCTCTGCTGGCTGTTTTCTGCTCCACTGGCAGCGCTGACCTGGCTGATCGATGTTGCCACTAATTTTATTTAATTTTCTTGCCTAAGATGTATCTTCTCCTTTCATACTCCCCCTTTGTTGCTCAGCCTGAGATTGATGTATAATGTCAAAATAAATCCAGGGAGCGCCATGAGCTTCTGAGATTTGGGAGCTGGATGTGGCAGGGTCAGGAGATCTGAAAGGCTTTTAGTTACCCACTTGTAGTGAGCCACCTGCATGCAAAGACAGCCAAATTACCAGCAACAAAGTGAAAAATGACAAGAGCATTCATTAAATGCCATGCCTGGGCTAGAATCTCAGTGCACTAAAGTGTTTTTATCTCGTCTAATGGGTAAACGACAGCTCGGTAGTTCCTGCTGCATTTCCTGCTTGGTGGGGGCTGGGGGCTGCATTGATTCTGGGATAAAAAGGACTTTCAGAGCCCTGCATGGATGTGGTCTAAAAGAAGCTAAAAGCAAGAACTTTAGTCCAAGCCTGTCGGCTTTTCCTTGCCAGGCTGGGGAAGGGGTGCAGCCAGTCTGTTACCTGCCCTGGTGGTGCTGGGGGAAGTTGCAGCACTGGAGCAGATGATGGAAAGAAAGAGCTGGCAAAAGGAGGCTGGCAACTGCACAGATGGGTGACATGTGCCAGGGCAAGCCTGCTAGGAGCTGCTAAGGTCAGTATCAATAATAGCAAGTACCCTCAGGTGGCTGTTTGATTCATTCAGAGTTCAGCAGGTTATGGCACATTGACACCTTTCTCTAGTTGTTGAAAACCAGCAAGTTCATGACAGAAAAAAAAAATACCATAAATTTTTCTTTCAGGAGATTCACTCTTCAAACAACAACAACAAAACAATAAATTTATTTACAGGGAAATAAAGACTCTGGGGTGTTTTTAATGAACAATTCCTTAAGGGATAAGAATGCTTGAATTTAAAATCCTGATCACCCTCAGAGCTATGTCCTGCTGTCTCAGTGACATGCTGTGTGGGAGAGGCAGAGTACCAGGCACATGGTACAAGCCCTGCAAGCACAAAGACATTTGGTGAGACCATGACAGTACAGCTGTTTCCTCAGTTGGAATTTGCAATGTTGGATTTTAGCATCCCCTGCCCTCCTAGAATGTGTGAAAGCTGCTTTGAAACTAAAGAGAAAGGTTCCTAGCCACTGCTGAGGAAAACTTGAAATCATGAGCAGAGTGCCCAGTGAGAAGGGACCAGGATGCTTTTGGGTCCTTTGGTTTGGAGTCATGTTATATTTGTGGCCTTGAACCAAGAGTTGCACAGCTTTTCTGAGGGGCCACAGGCTGCAGGCCTGCAGGAGGGGAGTGGGATGGCTGCAGTTCATCCAGCTGGCAAGAGGGGTTGAAGTGCAGGGAGCTGGCATGTGTTCCCTCACAACTGCTCTGGTATGCAGGACCTCTCGACCCTTGTTTCTTGGACACCTGTCCGACAAAGCCCTTGCTTGAGTCATTTACTGTAACGTTGTGCCCTGAGGCCACTAAAGATGTGTTTAATTTGAAATTTAGTGTAATTGGAGCAGTTGGTCTGGTTGCTGTAATAATGATTTTCGGCAGGATATTCAGCATGTTCCTCTGCTGTGCTATCCACCACAACTGCTCCAAGAGCTACAAACCCAAGAACTGCTGCAATAGAGATTTTTTTTTTAATTTTAATAGAGCACACAGCAGTTTGCACAGAAGGGCATCAAAGAGGGGACGTCAGCTGAATTAGTATCAATGTGACAGTCTTGGGTATGGTGGTGACACACCATGGAATGGTTTTCCCAGCAGGTGTCAAAGCAGCTGTCCCTGCTAGGGCAGAGCCTCCAACACAGACCCAGCTTCAGAAACAGATGCCAACACCCCAAGCCTCAGGATGCAGTGAGTGATAAAAGACAAGAAGAGATTTTCTGCTGGATCTCATTCTAAGCAGCAATGAGAGGCTCATTGGGGCTGTGAAGGTCAAAGGCAGCCTTGGCTGCAGTGACCACGAGATGGTGGAGTTCAGGATCCCAACTTAAAACTGGGAAGAGCTCCAGATCTGCATATCTTTATTTGGCTGATAAACCAGAGAGTCAAGCTTCCATCCAGAGGGACCTCGACAGGCTGGAGAAATGGGCTGAAAGGAACCTCCTGCAGTCCAGCAAGGTTTCAAAGGGATGCACCTGGGGAGGAACAATCTCACACACCAGAATATTCTGGGGCGTGTTATTTATTAGATCAGAATATTACTGTGATGTTGAGCAGTGGCACAAGTTGCCCAGAGAAGGTGTGGGGTCTCCAACTTCGGGGATACTCAAAACCCATCTGGTCATGGTCCTAGGAAACTGCCTTAGGTGACCCACCTGACCAGGGGCTCGGACCAGATGGCCTCCAGAGGAGGAACGAATTTGCCCAGGGGGAGAAGTTCTTCTAGGTGATGAAGTAGGTGGGAACTGAGGGGTGAGGGAGAAGCGGTGGCTCCGTTACCCGTGGACAGCTAAAGAGAGGTCAGCGGGCGATGCGGAGGGTCTCTGCTTTGGGGGCCGTCGCTGCCCCGGAGTTGCGGCTGCCGGGGCTCTGCTCTCCGGGGCTCTGTCCGTGCTGCCGGGCGGGTTCCGGCGCATCCCCGCTGCCCTCCCGGGGGCTGATCACCCTCGCCCGGCGCAAGCAGCCGCGCCGCCGGCACTCGTTGTGGGCACCGGGGCCGGCGTGTGGGGACCGCGGCCGGGGGCGCCGGCCGGGTGGGCGGCGGCTCCGCAGGCAGGAATTAGGAGCGAACGGAGGGCAGCGCTCCGCCCCCGGGCCGCCGCTCGGCGGGCAGTGCGGACCCCCCTGGCGGCTCCCCTCCCCCGGAGCGGCGCCGGGCGGCGGGAGGACGGGAGGAGGCGGCGCCGGGCGGCGGGATGCGGAGCGCGGCCGGGCGGCGGGCGGGCGCGGCGGCGAGGGGCAGAGCCCGGCGGGCGGCGGGGCGGCCCCGCTCCCCGTGAAGAGGCGGTGCGGCAGGGCAGCGGCTGCCGCCATGCAGCCCTTGCACCGGGCCCCGGCGTTGCTGCTGCTGCTGCTTCTGGCCGCCGGTGAGTGAGTGGGGTTGGGCGGCGGGAGCCGCTGCCATCCCTTGCGGGCTGGGCGGCGGGTGGGTGTCCATCCCCTCCGCGGGCACCGGGACCCCCGGGGGGAGGCGACTCTGCTCACCCCCATCCCGGGAAACAGCGTTGCGCCGCGGCTCCAGTGCCCCGGGGCGCCGGGACCTCTGCGGCGGGCTGGTCTCCATCACCACGCCGTTCCCCGCAGGCACCACTGACCCGGGTACCGGGACTTGCGGCGGCTCCCATCTCCCACCCCGGAGCTCTCCCTGTATGCCTGGCACTGCCCCCTACCCGGGCATCGGAGCCCTGTGGGGCAGCGCTGTCCGCCCCGGGACCCCCTGCGCTCCCGGCACGGCGGGCTGGCTGCACGTGGGCTGCCCTCCCGGCTCTCCCGCCCCGGAGTGGGGCACCCGCACGGAGCCGCGGGCACCGGGCGGTCCCGGTACGGCCCGGCCCGGGCGGTCTCGGCTGCGGCAGCGCTGCCCCGCACCGCCCGCTCGGGTGTCGCTGGCTTCGTCTGGCGTCGTGGTGATTTTGCGAACTACCGTGAAACTGATACAAAGAACGGGCCACCGCGAATTGCTGCACGATTCCCCAAGAGCCTCCTCTTGAAATTTGGAGGAGAGGTTATGTGCCAGGAAAAGGCAGTTAAGTGCAGGAATAATTATACTCGGAATAGTTATGAATGATCTGCTTCTATTTTTAAATAGTCTGGGGAAATTTCCCAACAAAGGGATCCCCCAAAGACCGATGAGGCTGAGATTGTCCTCTTCCTCCCTAATCCATCCCTTTGTACAGAAATCTGGTTAGTGTGGAACAGGAGTTCTGAACGGGGACATTTGAAGTGTGGGGGAGTCTTTGTCTTGAGTCATTCTGACAGGGAAGGAAGGGCTGACTTACCAACCAGTCACTGTCTTCCAGCACGACCAAGCTGTGATACAGTGACATCCAGTCCCCTGGCACATCTCCTTTATTACCCAAATCTCCTGAAAATGTTCCTGGGGGAATGTGTCATCTGTAGAGCTGCTCTGTCTATGGGCTGTTAGTCTCTGTCATCTGAGGCTCCTGAAAGAGAAGAGATAAAGCCTTTTAGGTTTGCAAACAATAGTGAGCTTAAAGAGCAAAATGGATCCGAAAACCTGTTGGGGTTTTGTGCCAATACTCTGTGGCACAGAAGCAATAATTCTTTCTGGAGCTGAGGAGGGAGCCAATTCTGTGGTTTCCTCCAGGCAGATTGTCCACACTGAGGGAATACCTTGGGCACAGCTGGCAAAGGTTCTTCAGCCATGTCTCAGCAGGAAACCCTGTCCCCAGATTCAGCCAAGCCTCTGCCTCCTCCAGAGAAGAGTGTAAGATGTGAGGGGGGAGCTGCCACAATCCCACCCTGCCAATCTGCCAGCAAGGGTTGACCCCATCCCCATAGCTGGAAAGCTATGTTTGCTCTGCACAGGAAGGAGAGGGACCTCATGGTGGTTTTAAAATGTGGCAGCCAAAAGGACCACCACTGGTACTTCTGTGCTGAGGGGAGGAAATGCTTCTTATTCTGCTAAGGCTGCTGGAAACTTTCTAGTGGTGTTGTCCAGCTGGTGGTGACACAGAGGGTTTGGGTGCTTGGCTTTCCCTGTGATCCTCCCTGCTGTCCTAGCAGGAGAGGCACAGGGATGGGAGGTGAGGAGCAGCTCCCAGGGACAGCTCAGTTCCTAATCCAGTGAAATTTGCAATCCTGGTGGGCTGTGGCAGTACTGTGGGGCTGGACTTGGCTGGCCAGGTTTCCCCAGACCAGTGGGCTCCTACCCAGATGGGAGGTCAGGAGTGGAGATGCAGACTGCTGGGAATTTGTAGCTCAGGCTCTGTTCTGGGTAGTAGCTTTGCTTGGTGGTTCAGGATCAGTTCCAATCTGCAACAATTCAGTGCACCCTGGCCTCACTTCTCCAGTCCCACAGGACAGGAACAGTTAATATCTGAGAGGGAGCTGGATTGACTGTGTGCAGTTCCCCACATTTCCCTGAGCTGGGAGCCTCCACAGACCTGCAGGATGTGCTGAAATGGGACATGTCCCTCATCAGGGTCCCATCAGACTGCTAGGCAGCACAAGTCTGTTGGCACAGTTTGCAAACATCTCTCCAGGCTCTAGGGTATCTGAGCCCCTTTGGTTTTGCAAGTGTAAAAATGATGCAGGAGGAGAAGGAGGGAGTTGGTCTCCTTCCTCTTTTTGTCTCCCCAGGTGGCTGTCTGCATGTGGGCTGTTTAAGGGCTTTTTTTTTCTTTCTGCCTGCTTAGAAGATGTCTTGTTAGCATTGTGTGAACAAGGCAGAGATGAGGGAGTATAGATCAGGATGAATGAAAATTCCCTGTAGTCAGTTTTTCCTTGGCCGCCTCGCTGCCATAAGGAAATGTTCATTTAATTACAGGCATCAGGGGTAGAAATAACCACATTAAGCCCTCAAGGGGAAGCTGCCGGCGACGAGCTGCAGATCAGAGTGCACAGAAGTTTTCCCACTCACTCTGCCTGGGAAGAAGCTGTGTGGGTACCTGGGGGAGCAGCAGCACTGACAGCCCCGCTGCAGGGCTGGGGCTGCAGGAAGGTGCACCACAGCTCCCAGCTGGTGCTTGGGGAGCTGGCTCCTCATTCCTGCTGGCTGTTTGTGGAAACCAGGGCACTACTGACTACTACTGAACCACGTAATCCCAAAAGAATGGAGAGAGGCTCTTTGTCAGCCACACGAGCACAGCCTGCACCGAGGCCAAGAAAACACGTGTGTTGGTGTATTCAGAGGGCCAGGGATGCTGGCAAGGAAGGTGCACCCTGCTGGGGCTCAGAGCAGTGCCTGACTGTCCCTGTGCCTGGTGAAGCCCTGTTGTGGTTACCAGGCTTTGGATGTACATTCTTGGTTGGGGTCAATTTGTTCGTGCTGGGAAAGCAGCTTTGCAGCCCTCCCTCTGTATGCCAGCTGCAGTCATGGCTCCTCACAACACCATTGTACTGCCTGGTGTTGTGAAGGTAGTCAGAACCCTTATATGTGCCCTGGGACCACCAAACCTTTGCATGAGCTTTTTTTTTGCCTATGATACCTATGGCTGTTTGGAGAGTGGAGCCTCTGGGGGATGCAGTGTGTGGCAGGGTGGTTGTCATTGCTCTGCTGCAGGGGCTGGAGTGGAGTGTTTTGTGCACAGTGTTATGCCAGGGGATTTAAAAGGGGTGTAAAAGGTTTCAGTTACATTTTGATAGGTGACCATGTCTCAAGGAAAGTCCCTTAGGCACCTGAGGTATTGCTTGCTCTGCCTGGGCAGGAAGGCTTTGCAGAAGAAGTGGGCACCGTGCCTTTATTGGGTGTGCTGGAAATGAGAGTGAGCATTATGGGGTGCATGGTCCAGGCTGGGCCAGAGTGAGAAGAGGAAGCACAGGCTTCAGAGGCAGAAATAACCACATTAAGCCCTCAAGGGGACTTGAGGCACTTAAGACCTCAAGGGGACAGATGAAATGCTTTGGGCCTGCAGGAGGGCAAAGAAGTCTGTGGGCTGTGGTTTTTCTCTTAGGTCAGTGGCTTTCATCCCTAGGGGCCTGTGGGCTGTTTGAAGGGGCATGATATGCCTCTTCATATGCCCAAGAAAGATATGGCTATGAAAGATAACTGAGGATAGAAAATTCACTTGTACTGTGTAGAAATGCCTACCCAATGCTGTTTTCCCAGGGGCTGCATCTCCCCCGGCCCCGAGCTGGGAGCTGCCATTGTCAATAGCAGGAATTGAGGAGGAGAGCAGACGTGGTGGCAGCAGAGGAGGGAGGTGTGAAGGCTACGAGACAATCCAGGGAGGGAGTGAAGGCAAACAGTCTGGGAGACTGCAACCAAGTGAGATTGTGGCTCCAGGCATGAATGGTTGAGCAGAGGGGGGAGGACAGGCCGGCATGGTGAAGTGTCTCCTGCTTGCGGGGAGTCTCTGGTGTGGGAATGGGTGGAGGTGTTTAGAGCAGTCTGGGTGCTACAGATCCTAAGGACAGGAGACCTGACACATCTTGGCGTTGGGGTGAGGGTGCCCAGCAGCCCTGGACACCAGCCCCAGTGCTGACCAAGGGCACATCTGCAATTATCTGCAAAAGCAGGTGCATCCCTGGCAGTGCTGTTTCCCATGGGTGTACCTGGTCCTGCCTGCCGTGGATGTTCTCTGCTGAAGTGCCCAGGGAGCAGATGTTGGCCGTTCTTTGTGAGGTGGTGCCCACCCAGTACGTGCAGACACGCACTCCCTGCAGCTGGGTGGAGCTGGAGCTCTCATTAATGCTTGCTGTAAGGAGCTGTAAAAGCTTAAAGATGCTGGCACAACATCCTCTAAAGAGCTGTCCCATTGCAAGGACTTCTTCCCTTGAGCCTTGTTGCTCTTCCTGATGTAGGTGGTAGGTATGTGCTCCCTGCAGACCAAGTGCTTTTCCTATTGCTTTCTAAAACATGGAGACACGGGAAGGTGGGTGGTTTTGGAGGGACACTCACTGAGGGACCTGGTTGCTGGCAGTACCAGAGGAGGATGGCAGTCTGATCTTGTTTTCTGAAGCCCTAATTGGAAATGATCTCTGAGATTAGGGTCATGGCTGGGTGTGTAAGTAGTCCAGTGCAGTCTGGGAGAGCAGCAGGAAGGCTGTGTGGGAGCTGCAGTGGGAGAGTTCTCCTGGGTGGTGTGTCCCAGAACAGCTATGGTCTGCAACTCTGAATGAGCACCAGAAGAACTTGGTTTCATACTCAGTCATCACATATACTTCCCTGTGCAAGGTGTTGAGGGTTTGGAGTGCAGAGGCTGCAGGTGACTGTGTGGGAATCAGCTTGGACATCCCTCAGTCAAACAACATTTCTGCCTCTTCCTCCACTGGCCATGGTTGGGATCCCTTTTTGTTATTTAAATTACCCTGCATTCTGTTATGTTCTGGAAGTGGTTTGTGCCCTGACCGTTCATCCCTGGGGCCTCTCTCCTCTCTGCCCTTGGGCCTTGCTCTGGGCCTTTCCAGGCACAGTGGGCTGGGGGAGGGAATATCCCTGGCAGATGCTTCCCTCATCTGGTCATTGTGCTTCTGTCCTAACTGATTATCAGTAAATGACCCATTCCTGACCCAGCTCTCCTAGGAAGTAACATTGTTGGGTAGCTCCTGGCTGTGGGGTGGGCTTGGAAGGAAGGTCAACGGTAGCAGGGCCAGGTGGACATTCTTGTGGCTGCTTCCTTGGCAGTGCCACCATGCTCTGACCTCCTTCCCTGTGCAAGTGTGCTTGGCTCTGCCAGTTGGTGGTGACAGGTAAGTCAGAGTGTGCCCCAGGCAAATGTTCTTCTCTTCATCAGGCTGATCCTGCCTGCTTGGCACTGTGGTGTAGCCACAACACTCAGGAAGGAGAGGTAAACCAACCTTCTGTTGGGTAAACTGATGAGCACTCCAGCCCCTCTAGAGATCAAGCTGAGGTGGTGACATCTTAAGGGATGATTGTGTGTTTCCTTGGAGAGAAATTGAGGTTTGCTTGTTACTAATTAAAAAGCAAAAAAATTTTAAAGGCTGTTTAACATAGTCACAGCTTCAACAGCTAGATTCCATTTCATCTCCCCAAATCCCTATTCTCATTTCAGCTGGACACAAAAATGACTTATTTCCTCTTTAATTTCTAGTCCTGTTCAATAGGCCAATTGGGAGCTTTTAAATAGCTGCCCTGTCCCATGGAGAGGTGACTTGCTTTGTGGCAAAGCAATGAAGTGATTTTTGGTCAGCCAATGTAGAAAGCACTTTGGGGTTCTTTTAGAATTATGTAGAATTGTGAAACTGCTTTTGTTCACAGCACTTTGTGAGAAAGATGGCAGATAGCCTTTCTTCAGATTTTTTTTTTTCTGTTGTTGAGCGAAACTCCCTCATCTCCTTGTCTGGGGCTGTTGTGAATCCTCTGCTGAGCTGAACAGAGCGAGCTTCACCACTTTGACTCAGAGCTGTTTTCTGAGCGGTCATGGGGTCAGCACTAGCAAACTCTTTTCATCTGTATCCTCCTGGCTGGCTTTTCTTCAGTGGCCTCAGAAAGGCAGCACTGCAGCATTATTCCCTGCTGTTGGAATTGCCCCACTCTGATTCTCACAGAGGTGAAACACCTTCTGCAATGGCTCCAGCATCACCTCTGTGGGTGCTGGCGGCAGGACAGCGCGCAGCCAGCGCAGGAGCTCCCATCCCATCCCGCCTTTGTTCCCTCTCCCCTCTCAGTCTACCTCTCCCACTTTCTCTGCTTTCTGGCCCCTCCTCTGTCTGCTCTGGGAGGGTTTTCCCTCCCGTGCTCTAAGCCCTGCTGTTTCCCCGAAGGCTGCCTGCCCTTTTTAGCATGCAGAGCCTCGTCTCCTCCAGGTTACGCAGAGGTGCCGCAAAAATAGAAATGAGAGACAAACGCCCCATTGAAGCAGCTGGTGAGCCCTGGCTCCGTTCCCTGCTCCCTCCCATCTACAGTTGCAGGTCTTTATTCATTTGTTTCTTTATTCCTATCACTTCATCTGTGTTTTAGAATACAAAATTGGGAGGCTGATGGCTGGTAGAAGTTGTCTAATCCCTGTTACCCGTCCTGGGAGGAAAATGGCCTGCAACTGAGGTCTTGGGCATTAGATTTCCTTTCTCAGCTGTGCTCCCCTGCCTCCCAGCTCAGCTCATGCTTTGATTCTTTCTTTGCCTTGGAGTTGACAGCTGCGTGGAGCTCCTTTATGAGAGGCTTGAAAGAGAGGGGGAAGATGGCAAATCTTCGTGCTGCTTTTTGGCTCCCCAAGCCTTTGGGTTTTTGCTGCCTGTGCAGAAGGCATGAATGAAGTGGTGTCAGGATGGTGTCTGGAGAGGTACTGATTTGTACCCTGGTGTGGTGGCTCTTTAAGCCCTGGGGCATTCAGGCTGGTGCTGGCACAGAGGGTTCCCCCAGACCAGTCTCTGCATCCCGTGCCTGCAGATCAGACCCCAAAGTGTTACTCACATCCAGCCCAGGGACAAGACACCTGTCTTGCTCAGGCTGGGCATGACTCATTCCTAGGGATGAGGTGGTGTAGTTTTATCTTGGGCTGAGGAAAGCAGCCCAGTAAACCAGATAATGCAGCTTAGGGGGTTTTAACTGAGTAAACACTTCAGAGTTAAAGGAGGGTAAACAAATTCCCAGCATCTGAGCTTCCCACATGGATGGAAATAGCTCTCTGGATTACCAGGTTCACCTGCCATGAGATGTGTGTTGTAGAAGGGGTGGGGTGGGCTCTGGCTGAGCTCTGTAGGCAGCCCTAACAGAGTGTAGCTGGTGGAAAAGAGGTTTGAGGCGGTGTAGATGCTGGCACAGAGGTGCATTTTGAGACTTTGCCTTGCTGCTGGGGAGACCCAGGATGTGCTTTGTTGTGTGGCTGGAAAGCTGAGGTGCCACATCAGCCACGTCTCTGCGAATGGGAGTCAGGGGAAACTGAGGCATTGGGGTGGATAAAGAGCTTGCTCAGGATCCAGGCAGTCATTTGCAGTCACATATAAACCAAATATTCCATGTGGCCTTGGGCCTGCCATGGTCTCTTCCTATCCTGCTCTCCTTTGCTGGATAGCTTTGAGAATAATGTTTCTTTCCTCTTCCTTGCTGCTCTCTGTCATGTTTGCTTAAGCTGCAAGCTCCTCAAGACAAGTGCTCTCTCTGGTGCTTCATCAGGGATGCAGGTGCTCTCTGTCAGCTGGGGGAGCTCACACTGGAGCCTGCTGAGCACCCCAGAACCAGCACAGGGCTGTCCTGGGTCTGTGCTCACATGCAGAGGGTGTGCAGGCTCTTCATTCCAGCTGTGGAATTCACTGTTCCTGCATGGCTCAGGAGCTGGCACATCCCTAGAGATGCCCTGAGGTGTTTTGGTTGGCTCTGTGATGCTGCAGTGGCTTCCTTCTCCTTTGATATTCTGCCTCTTTTGCCAGTCCCTTTTTGTTGCTGCTCAGGCCTCAGCTGATCTTGCCTTGGATCAATAGGGCAAAACAAACAAGATTGAGAAATGCTGAAGCCTGGCCCAAGTGTGCATGCAAAAGGGTAGCCAATATTTGATTTTGATGAGTTCAGAGAATAGTGGAGGAAGGTGGAGAGGGTCAGAGCAGGCAGAAGATTAAAAATTGCATTTCTGGCTTCCAGTTTTCCCAGGACAGGTTTGGTAATCTGCTGTCAGGTGAGCAGTGACTCCCAAATTTTCTGTGCCAACTTGCCAGTGTCTAAAATGATCACTCCAGGGCCAGCCCATGTGCCATTGCCCCACAGCTCATCGCAGCACTTGTCCTGGTTTGGATTTGTGCTCCTGGGATGTGGAGCTGTAGGGCACAGTGCTGGGTAGCAACATCAGGAGGTTGCCTTGTCTGTGCCCTTGCCTGAAGGCAGTTCAGCTCTGCTTAAATCATTTCAGGCCTTGTGCATCCAGATCTGTGTGCAGCTCCCAGGTGATGTCTCAGCAGTGCTTTGTAAAATCTCTGCTTCTAATACTTCACTACTCTGCAAGGATTTTCACATCTGCATTCCAGTGATATCTCAGAGCTGTTCCTAATACAGGAGTTTCTCCTCTTAAGACATTTCTGATGGATGTTTTCCCAGCTTGTATCAGAAATGTTTTGTGCTAGTTCTCAAGGGGTCTTATCACTTTATGTTATTTCTTTTCATAATATTTCTGTTATTCCCATTCTCAAGATCACCTAGCTGTACCTGTGGTTTTTCTGTGCAGCGAGGATGTCTCCTTGCTTTGTGTCCTTGGCTAATTTCATTATCACCTTCCTATTTTTTGTTGCAAGGTCACTTAGGAAAATGTAATAGAACAGCAGATCCAAAGACAAACCATGAGGAATTTCACTAGTAGCCTCCCTCCAGCACAAGCCTCTGTAATTTTTTTGTACAGCCAATGCCTTACAGTTTTCCTGCTAATAGGTGTTTTTTCTTGTGTCTCTTGTTATTCCTCATGAGGCACTGTATCAGATGTTTGACTGAAGTCCAGATGGATTAGAGCTGCTGCATTTCTGTTGTCTAGAAAATCAGTTATCAAAGAAAAATACCAAATTAGTCTTCATTTCAGCTTATTCAATTAGTTCAGTTCAGTGACTACTTCATTAACAATTGAGGAACTGAGTCTGAGCTGAGAAAGCAAGAAAACTTGTCCTTTTTCCTTCTAATCTATGAATAAAAATCAGCTGTGAGAGGATGAGTTCTTTTAGTTTTGATGTGCTGAATGATAGAAATGGTTCAGTTCACCCAAATTAGTTACTTCACTTGCTTAACAAAACTGTTTTAAATATAAAACAGCTTTTGGTAATTTTATTTTTTCCTTATGCCTCCATATTTATAATAGTATTTAGTAGCTGAATAAAGCCAAATCCCAGGTGCTGTTTTCTTGCATTTTGATTGGAGTTCAATATGCATGTGAATGTACCTTGACACAAATCACAATTAAAGTCTCATCTAGGAATCAAGAAGTGTCAGTCAATCCTTCTAATAGCTAAAATGGAAATAATAATGATAGAAAAGTGCAAAATGCAGCTTTCTCTCCTGCTTAGTGTTAGGAGGATGTTTGCTGTTGTCGCAATATGATTGTTACCTGTAACTGTCAGCCCTTCCTTATGGAAACCTACAATGTGACTGCACTGAAGTTCAAACCAAAAAACAGATTTTCACCCTACAGATTTAAAACATGATTAATACTGGTTGTAAATAATATTGGTTTGAATCAGCCTCCCTGCATATAATACAGCTGTAGATCAGGACAGTCTGATAGAAACTTCATTGCTTTCACAAGGCCAGAGTTTCATGGCTGAACTATATGACATTCCACCTCCTCTCTGTGATTAACAAGGCACCTCATCCTTTAACAGAGGCAAAAACACCTCAGAGAGGGTGAATCATCACCCCAGAAAGAGGGGCCCCACGCTGGATGATTGCTTGGCACTGACTCCTCCTGGATG
The DNA here is from genome assembly GCF_047830755.1 of Zonotrichia albicollis. Lineage (NCBI taxonomy): Eukaryota > Metazoa > Chordata > Aves > Passeriformes > Passerellidae > Zonotrichia > Zonotrichia albicollis. Next base: position 10,930,706 of record NC_133830.1, read on the forward strand.
TGAATGCCACTCTGCATGCTTGTGGATGTTTCCCAAAATACCCTAATTTTCCTCTTCAGCTGAGAGCACAGCCCATCTCCAGGGCAGGTTGGCTTGGCAGGAATAGGCTCCAAGGGGAAGGCAAGCCCAGTGGGTGCCATTCCTCTCTCTGATGTGTGTTTTCTGTCATCATACAGGGACCTTGTGCCTCTGCCTCGCCTCCTCGGAGGACCCAACTGCCGATGGCCTCACGTCAACCTCCCTGCTGGAATTTGCTATGATGTCCCACCTGGAGGCCATGAATTCCCACGAGCAAGCCCGACCAGAGGCTGCAGAGCCAGATCTTGCCCCTGGCTCCCTGCATGCTGCTCCAGGGTCAGGCTTTGCCAGTGAGGAGAATGAGGAGTCCAAGATCTTGCAGCCTCCACAGTACTTCTGGGAAGATGGGGGAGAGCTCAATGACTCCAGCCTGGACTTGGGACCAGCAACAGGTAAGTTCTTTTTACCCCATTCTTCCTCCCACTCTGCAAGGACTCTGGGGAAGTGGAAGGATGCAGGGATCTGTCTTCCTGCTTCGACACAACTCTTGCTAAGAGGGCCTGAGATTAAATGTCAGCTCTGTTTTCTCACCTCAGTGCCTGATGTGTCCCCAATGAACCCTGAGCAAGCACAGGCTTTAGAAACCAAGTTACAGCTGAGCTTTTTATTCCCGAGCTGCTATGAGCTGGGAAAAGCACTGTCTCCATCTAGTTTCCCATTGCCTCATGCCCTCCTTTCACTTTCTCCCCTTTATGCTCTCTTCTCTCTTGTTTTTTTCTGTTGCTGTCTATTAAGCACAACTTTAAGGTCTCAAGAGCCCGACTGAGCTCAAGGCCATCTTAGCATTTGAGTCAGAACTGAGTTCCCTGGGTCAAATTCTGGATTCCTCACTCTGTGACTTCAGTGGGGATTTGGTCCAAGAGAAAATAGCAGGTTTTGTCCCTTGGGTGGCTGTCTTTTGCCTATCCTGTCCTGCTACTTCCTGAGAGGTCATGACCAAAATGGGTTTCATTGGCATTTGAGTTTGCTTTCCTCTCTGGAGTGTTTTTCTGAGACCACCGAGTCCCCTCAGTAGTCTCTCCCCATACCCCTCATTGGCTTTGAGATGCTCTCAGAGAGAGGGATGGCAGGAAGGAGGAGGTGCATTGCAGGGTTTCCAGTAGCTTAGGAGATTATTTCACATGCTCCTGCTCTTAAGTGTCATGTGGGGCATGTATTAAGTGTTACCCAAGGGCCAGGCTTCAGCCTTATCCCTCCTCCGTTATGCAGTATCGCTCTCAGCACATCTGACTGAGGTCTGCAATTAGAAAGCACAAGTCTTGTTTTGTCTCCTCTCCTGTTTCTGTGACCTTAAAAAACACCTGTGCTCACACAGGGCTGAGAGCTGCAGAGCTGTGGCTTGGGTTGCCCACTAGGGCACAGCGCACACGATGTGGGGCAAGGGCCAGGCCAGCTTAGGTCTCCAAAGCCCTTTGCTCACTGACAGGGCTGCTAAACCTGTCTGGCTGTGCTCTGGCTGCCCTGGGGCTCTTGCAGGCCTGGCTGTGGGGCAGCTGTGCCATGCAGTGGTGCTGGGGATGGAGGGGGCTGCTGTTGGGATGGGGCCATTGTTGGGATGGATCCGTTGGGATGTGGCTCTTGGGATGGGGCTGTTATTAGGATGGCGCTGTTAGGATGGGGCTGTTGTTGGGACAGGGCCATTGGAATAGTGCCATTGTTGGAACGGCACTATTTTTGGGATGGTGCTTTTTGGGATGGTGCTGTTGGGAAGGCACCATTTTTGAGATGTGTCATTGGGATGGCCCTGTTGGGAAGGTACCGTTTTTTGGGATGTGCTGTTGGGATGGCACTGTTGGGATGGCACTGTTTTTGGGATTGCACTGTTGGGAAGGCACCGTTTTTGGGATGGCGCCGTTCCTGCCGTGCATCCCTGGGACGCGCTGTGGCTCAGCTGCTCCCGCGCGCTGGCAGCGCTCAGCGCCGCTTTTCTTGGTGTGCCAGCAGGCACCTGCGTGTCCTCACAGATCGGGACGTGACTTGGAGAACAGCGTGTGCTTGTGCATTGAGGGAGAGATGGCTGCTGCTGAACCCAGCCTTGCCTCCTGCACGTGCCTCGCCCCATTTGCATGCGGAACACGCCGCTCTCTCCTTCCGTTCTCGCCTGCAGTTCTTTCCTCCAGGAGCAGATGTGCTCTTTCAGCTGTCCTTTATGCATACCCGGCCCTATCCGCTGCCCAGCTAACCACTGCTCTGCTTCCAAGCGCTGTTTCTTCCCCTGACAGTTGCTGTGTCCAGAGCTCATGTCTCAATGGCATTTCAGAACCTTGGTTAATAGAACAGTTTGAATTATTCAAGAGCTGGGAGCACATTTCTACTTAAAATTTAATTAGAAACCTGCCGTGTGTCATTTTACAATAAAGGATATTGTAATAGCATCCCTAAATTGGGCAGTCTTCTCCTGTCATGCAAAGCCTCTGTATGAGAGATGCACCCAACCGATGGAACTTACATGCTGCATGTGTGACAGATGCCATGTGATACGTTGTGGATCTGTATGATGACATCTGTTAGGTTGTTTTCAACGTATAAACCCATTAAACAGTTTTAAACAGCTGCTGTTTAAGGAAAAAAAGTTTATAGTGTAAGTTTTCCTTATGTGAGATTTCATTCAGTGAAGTGTAGCTCAGCATAGTTGGTAGCTCTGTCCCAGGCACACACTGGAAACACTGCATCAATCAAGGCACAGAACAGGATTGTTGTACTCCTTAAGAGAGAAAATTACCTGCTATGAAAGGAGACCTGTGCTGGCTTCTTTTTGTCCTTACACAAAGATATTGGTCCTGAACCTGGTCCGGGTACAGGATCTTGCAGATAGACCATATCTCCTGCTATTCAAAAGCTGTATGAGTTATCTCCATCTCTCCTTTTTTTATGTCTGTCTGAACTCTGGGTGGGGAGACTGCCCTGCCTTTGTGTGACTTCAAGGCTGCAAGAGCTAAAAAGCAATAACAATCTGCAGCTGCTGCCTTTTTTTTTTTTTTGTTAAGCGCACAAAAAACATCCTTTAAAAATATTTATAGAAAACATTTCTAGGGCCACCTGTTAGTCCATTAAAAGTGAGAACAAACTCCCAGTGGAAGAGCACAGCTCAGACTAGGGCTCTGGTTCTCCTGAATAATGTGCTTTTGCTGATTTATGTTACAGAAGAGTGATTCTATATTGACATCAGTGAGCAGTAACCTTTGGAAGGGCCCTGACATTTGTCTCATTCTGTCTGAGGGTGCACAGAAGTGTGCATTTGCATGTGTGTCACCCCATGCACAGCTGCTACCCAGTGGAGCCACACGTGGAGGAGATGGATTAGGGGTCTGGTGGGAATGTGGATGCTATATCCTTGTGGAAAGAAGCAGTGTGTGATTTGTACTGGCTGCTAAAAACAAGTCAGTGGAGCTGTGAACTTATTACTTCTGCATTCCTCCAGGCTTCCAGGGAACTCAGAAGCTTTTGTTGTAGTTTAGATTTGGCTGCTTTGCTTCACCTTCGGTAGAAAATTGGCCTGAGCCACAGATTAACTCAGTGGACCTGCAGGGTCTTGCATCTGGCCCTTCCTTTCCTCCTTTCCTTTCTTCCCATTTCTCCATCTTGTTTTGTGGGGAGGCTTCCAGTCCCCTGTGTTTCCTACTGTTACACAGATGTCCTTGGCAGCAGGTAAAACATCTCATCCAGCTTTAGGGCGAGAAGATGGGAGTCAATAGGGTTGTAGGCCTCTTTGAATCCCTTGTTTTTGGTGAAGGTGCATGGTGGTGTATCCACCCTGGAGTTCTCCCTGTTTGCAGCTCTCAGTGTTCTCCTTTGGCTCAGTCAGGATGCAGTGCCCCACATGTTCCTCTCTTCCAGTGAAGGCTCGAGTGTGAGGCAGCCTAATCATGAATTGTTGGGAAGTGTGGGCTCCTGAAAATGGACACAAGACCGTGAATGCCTCGTGCTTGAGGGCACTTGGTCCCTCTCCTGCCCTGCCCAACAGCTGAGTGCTCAAGGGTTGGAGTGCACCATCCCATTTCCCAGTATTACAGTGGGCTGGCATGAATCTCACTTCATTACAGCCAGGGACTGCTCTTCTAACTCCAAGGTGGTTGAAGACCAAGGGATGACTGTACTGGGAGCTATCCAATCTAGTTTTTTAGATTGGTGATTTCCTAGGACAGCATGTGGTGCTTTGTGGGATGGGGGAGGAAATTGTAATCTTTTAATTATTCATAGCAATTAGCAGAAGGGATTCCCAAGGGAGTTAGGATGAGGGATAGTGGGACAGACTTTTAGAAAGACTATATTCAAGTAAGTTTTCTGACTAGATAATGGAATAAAATATGTTCCATCTATCTGATAGTGAGATTCACTTCTTTCCATGATGAATTACTTGCCTCTGGCAAGAGAGATCCTGGTATCTCTCAGCCTTACTGAAATCTACTGCCTCTTCATCCAGACTGACAGCAGCTCTGCAGTTCTTAATACCATCTTCAAGCCAATCATTAATGAAATGAAGCACCTGGTAAAGACTGTCTCCATAAGCAGCTTAGTGCTGAGCAGCCTCCTGCCCTAGCTCAGCTCCTGGGATGCCTCTTGTTTATGCCCTGGTTTAGTGTACAGGGACAGGGGTGATCTATCTTGGGACCAGCCAGCTCTGTGAAGACATTGCTGGCAAAGGCTGACCTGTGACAGAGGGTTTCAGGGCAGGGTGTTACTCTGGTGCAGCTATCTCTGACTCTGTTTGGGTGAGGATGGCTTATTCTGCCTTCGTTGCAGTCTCTGTGCTGAGCTGGGATAAGGTATGAGGATATTTGGGAACAGTAGTCCTTGGTGCCCAGTCTGTACCTCAAGCAAATTCAACCATAATGTGGCCTAAGCACTTTGCTACTTTGGGTCTCTCTTTTGACTGTGATCTCTTTTGTGTGTGTGGACTTGTCTCAGAGTCTCAGATAATAACCTCTCCTAGTACTTCTGGAAGATTAGTATATTAGCCCCAACTGGCTTAATTCCAGCATCAGTAATTGTATTTTGCCTCTTTGAAATCCCCCTGTGGTTTCAATCAGCTGGAGTATGACTTTTTTGCAGTAAGCCTTATTGTTCTGTACTCCAAAAAAAGAGAGCAGATATAGTTTCAAACCTGGCTGCATTTTCAGTGGAGTGCACCGTGTGATTCCCAAAGTTGGCAGATGTTTTAGTGTGAATGATGCTATGTGTCGTGTTTGGAACCCAGGAATGGTCTTGTCTTTATTACAGGACCTTCTAGTTATCAGTAATTCAATCACTGGTTAACATGATCTCCCAGTTTAATCCAATAAACACCTTATGGTCAGGTTATATGTACTAAAAAAAATGAGGATCACCCTCTTCCTGAGTTGTCACAGTTGCTTTAAACAGTTAATAGCAAATAACAGGGAACCTTGTAGGGCAGTAACTGAGAGCAGCTCTTCTGAATGACAGAGAAGCAGAAATCTAATGAATTAAATTCTGGCTGGGGAATTGTGCTTTGGCACAGTGCCATGTCTTGGTCCATCTGGTGTCAGGGAAGTTCTGATATTGATTTTGGAGAAAGCAGGGCATTGCCTGAATGGTGGCTTCCGCAGAGGTTTGAAGCTCATGTTCACCTCTCCCAGGGAAAATCATCTCCCCAGGCAAAGAAAATGGATCTGTGTGACCCAGACCTGGGTCTGCTTGGAGATGCAAAGGGCAAGACTTGGAAACACTGTGAAAGATAGTTTATTTCAAAAATACTGCCTGAGGGGTTTTGTAAGAGAGCCTGGAAGGGAAAAGCTGGGTGATTGTGGGGGGCAGCTGGATGCTGCAATATGCATAATATCACCACTGATGGAAGCCATTAAGGGGTGAAGCTCAGGATGTGGTGGTAAAGAGGTGAGACAGAGGTGTGTAATTTCATATCAGTAGCCAGACTCCCAGGGGGATGGTGTGGCTGAGAAGCTCTGGGAGGGTACATGATGTAGAGCTGTGCCTGCCTGTTACACTGCTCTGATCCATCACTGCTAGACTGTCTGCCAGAGGTGCTGGGACAGTTTCATCACTCCAGTGGTTGGTTCTGCTGAGCTGTCCCCTCTGTGATCAGGCTCGCTCCCTTGTGGCCTGGCTGCTCTTGTTTGTGGTGGGAAAGGGGCACGTGCCATGTCTGTGTGTGGCCACGAGCTCCTCTTGTGCTCCAGCCTACTGCTGATCTTGGTGGGGGACAACAGACCCTGTCAGGGAAGGAGCTGATGGTGGGTGCAGTTACTGCCTCCTCCCTCCTTGGGCATCCTTGGCCTTGGCAGAGCTCTGCTTCCTCCCTGAGATTAGATGAGCTGATAAACGAGCCAGGCAAATCTGGCATTGCAGCCAGCTCCATAACACCTGTCTCCTTTAGCAGAGGACTCTGTCCCATTCCTGCAGCAGGAGCACAGGCTGCTGTGTCTCTCTGCCTCTCTGTTCCATGGTTGCTGTTTCTCCCCACACAAGTGGTGAGGAGGGAAGTGGTTGGCAGTGGCACTGGGAGGTGGGAAGGGCTGGGGATGCACTGCCACATGCCCAGAGCATGGGAACCAGGTGTGCTGGGTCTGCTGAAGGTAGAGAACAGCCAGGTGAGCCAGAGGGGTTGCAAACCACTGGCTGAAGGGGAGCTGCTACCTGAATGCTGGAAGAGATGCTAAAAGTGGGAGATGCCCTTTGAGTCCCCTGAGGGTTGGAGGGAAGAGGAATCAAGGGAAATGCTGAGAAGACTCTTCAAATGGGCAAGCCCTGCATTGCACAGATGAATGACAGGCCAGCTGGTCTGGATGGAGGCTTGGGAAGAATATGCTGGGACCAGCTTAGGGGCTGATATCATACCAGGGAGATGGACAGGGTGCAAAACTTCCTTCAAATCAAAGAACAGGGGTGTAAATGAAAAGAAATATGAGTACCTTAAAGTGCCTTAAATCTGATCTTGAGAAGTTGGCAGATGCCCTTGTTAGTGAGACAGGAGGAGCTGATTCCAGACAGGAACTGTCTAGCTGAAGAGTCTGGAAGGAAGGATTGACTCATCATAGTTGGCATCTGGATGTGGCACTTGGGGATATGGTTTAGGGATGATAATAGTGCTGCTGGGTTGATGGTTGGACTAGATCTTGAAGGTCTCTTCCAACCTTGATAATTCTGTGGTCCTTCCTAAACTAGGAAATGGATGAACCCCTTTGGTAATGGGGTTATATGGAGAGATTCTTGTTTTAATGAGCACAATCCAGCACCCCTGTGCAAGTTTCACTGTTCCCTACTTGAATCTGAGAAATAGCCTTCTCAGCATTTGAGAGGAGTTGAGCTTCTAATGAGTGGGGTCTTAAGACCAGACAGAAGGATGTTCCCAGCTTAACATGCAGGGTAGTGGGGAAACTGATGACAAGTGGGAATGTTAAGCCAGTTAGTAGCAAGTGTGAGGATTCCTGTGTCTGCTTCTACCCTGTTGATTTGTTGGCCTAGAGAAGCAGCTCAGGTTTCAATCTTTGGCTGCTTTGTAAGATAGAAATCTGCTGGGAGAGAGTGGGATGGGTGCTAAACTTTCTTTGCCCAGAAGAGATGGCAGAGGCAGCAGTTCCTCTGAGATCTTTAGATCTTGTTGGTGGAAAGGCAGCACAGCTGCACCATGCGGGGCTTTCCCCCATGGGAGCCAATGAATCTGTGGCAGAGCACTCCAAGGAAAGGTTGAGTGTGTGACTGCAAAGGAGAGCTGACAGGCTGGGAGCATTTCTGCTCCTGTGGGATGAACCTCACGCTGCTTTTTCGTGGTTTGTTATTTTGCCGTGCCCATCTGCCTGTCAGTTCGTGCTCTGCTCCAGGTGGAAGGAAGAGCACGGAAGAGAGAAAGGTGTAAAGGACTTGAGAATATCTTAGAATGTCTTTAGGCAAAGGAGATGGCAGATTGGATCACTGATCCTTGAAAACAACATCATACCTGACAGGGCCTTGTTTTGAAGGGCAAACCCCTCACTTTTCACCCCCAGCATGTCAGGGCAGAGGGGGCTCTTGGTGCAAACCCTGAGTTATCCCTGCAGCAGAGGGAGCAGCAGAGCCCTGGGAGCTGCACTAAGCTTTACTATCTGTCTGAGACAGTCCCACCCAAACCACCTCAATCCCATGGCCTGTGGCTGTTCCTGCCGTCCATCCAGCAAGGCAGTGATCATGTCTGCAGACACTGGGATGTTACCTGTTGGGAAGATCAGTGCCAGGCAGTGGAGGAGAGATGGGGTTTTTTTGGTCTATGCTGCTGCTGATTGCTCTTGCCAGCCTCCTTGGCCTATGAGGAAGCATCAGCAGCTGGCTGTTGGGAAGCAAAAGTCTTTTAATCCTCAGTGTCTTTGGGTGGGGTGTCAACTGGAGGGCGCTCTCTAGTGAGACACAGCAGCAAAGCAACATGAATTCTGCCTGCCCTGGGCAGTGAATCCCAGCGGCCTCTTTGCAGTCAGAGCTGGGAGCCAGTCTCCACACCATGGCTCTGAAGGTCAGCAGCTGGGTAACACTAATCTTTGGGCAACATCTGGGAGGAGCTGCCGACACCTTGAAGGGAATGAGCTGTGGGTTAGGAAAGCCACTGGCCAGCTGAACAGGAGGATCTTTACACCTCCTGCCTGGGGCGGATGGAACAGTGTGGTTTCTGCTGAGGAGGGTTGGGCAGGAGTAGCAGGGCAGTCCTGATTGCCAGGGGTTGCCCAGGGCAGTGGGAGTGCATGCTGACATGGCCTCTCTGCCTGGGAGCCTGCACCCACTTGGGCAGCAGCGAGCAAGGGATATGTGGAGTTTTTTTGTGCAGATCTCTGTAAGGCATCCAGACAGCTGCTGCCCACTGTGCTCAGTGGAGCATCTGCTTTGGCAGGCAGGAGAGGAGACGGGAGCCTTGGGAATTTCAGACAGTCATTTACTTAATAACCATAGACAGAGCAGGGGGTTGATTTCTGGCTGTGAAGGGATCGTCTTCCTTCCCTTCTCAGTGAGAATGTGCTGTGCTTGGCTTGGGGAGAAAGGGAGTTAATTGGGATGCAGACTCCTGAAACAGAACTCCGTGGGTATGAGCAGTTTCTCAAGAAAGATGAAGGTTGATTTATGCTTTCTGGATTTGTGCCTGCCACCCTGAACTAAACATATCTGAACTTACAGATAAGTTTCTTTTCCTGAGTCCCCAGCTCCTTGTTAGCTTCCAGAAGAAACCCCAGCCTGCTCTGACCTTATATTTGTGAGCTGCATCTCCTTCAGCATCTGTGTTTGTCTAGCAACAACACTTCCATTCGTGATCAGAGCCACAGAATAACAGGGGCTGTAGTTGGAGGGAGGGGAGTTAGATTCAGCTGCTGTAGCAAAGTAAAACTAATTCAGATGTTTGTAGGATGGCTTTTCTGCTCTGAAGTGCTGTACAAACTAAAATTCTGCATTTCAAATATGCCCAGGTCGATTCAGAGTTTGGTGGTATTACTTGTGCCAGGAAGGAGGATTTGGTTTTCTGGTGCTTTAGTTTCTCTCCTGTAGTATTTCCCATTTAGCTTGTGGCTGACTGCTGCTACCACCCCATATCTTTCTCAGTCCCATCTGAAATGAATCTGTGGGTTCTAGCTGATTATAACACTCATAACCTCAACTTAAAGATGTCAGGTGTCAAAACTGTTACTTATTGTCAGTGAAAGTGCCTATGGACAGACAGGTGTGGAGAGAACAAAGATGGAAATTATCCCTTGGGAATATGGGTTTACTGGGGTGGGATAGGTAGATGGAGAAGTGCATGTATTGGATGGGATGGTTCTTTGCTGTGGCAGGCTACCTGTCCTTGGAGGGTCTCTGCCATTTGACCCCCAGCTGTGGCTGGAAACATAATGGGATATTCTCTGCCTCTCAGAGTTCTTAGTTCAGATGTAACATGAAGTTTTTTGGATCTCTTTTTAGATTATACCTTTCCTGCTTCGTCTCAGAAGGCATTGCCGAAACAAAATGGGACACAAGCAGACAACTGGGAAATGGCCACTGTCCAGCCACCAGCAGAATTTGTGGAGCCTGACTTACACACTCCTTTCTCCACACTAGAGGAAGAGGAGGGGCTGCTCCCTATTGACCACTCAAGAGGAGGAATGGAGAGCCTCCAGACCTCTGGGCCAGAGGTTACATCTTCTGAACCAGTGGACCAAGAGGACTCCTTCTCCCTTCCGTTTTCCACAGCCTCTGCCAGGCCGGGTGTTGTGACTGAGGCAGCCATAGGAGGGCAAGAAGAGGACTCTGTTTCTCCAGGCTTAGACCTTGGGAGCAGCATGGGACCAGGTCTCCTACCTGTGCCCTCTACTTTTTCTACTACAGTTGCTGCAAGATCTCCCATTGATTCAGAAGAACTCCTTGAGGTGACAACTGGAGACACTTGGGCTGTTGGGGGAGCAGATTCAGAGCTGGCTGTGGCTACAACAGGAGCAGAGCCTGCAGAGACCACAGTGGAGGCTGGTGGGGAAGAGCATTCAGCCAGGGAGGAGGTGTCAGAGCCCACGGTGGGGTGGGAGATGCTGGAGCCCACGGTGCTGACCGAAATGGAGCAAACGGTGGAAACGCCTGTGGGGACACCCTCTCCTGCAGGCAGCTCCCCAGGCACCCAGACTACTCCTGGTAGTGAGCAGCAGCCCTCTTCTGTGTCTCTGTGGGACAGAGCTGATGAGCCTGAGCTGGATCCCCTTTGGAATGACACAGAGCCAGCCACTGAGACTGCAGCAGCAGGGAGGAGCTCGTCACCCCCGCCTGGGGACGCCCGCATGGCCATGCTGCCCACGGAGCTGCCCTGGGACTCTGCACAGGTTGCACTGGGAGCAGGGGCTGGGCTGGGAGGTTGCAGTGGGGATATTTGGGTCCCCACTCCTGGGGAGTGTTTAAGCCTGTCCCTTAGTCTGACTGCTGGGAGTATGTTTTTCTGTTCACCCAGTCAAAGCTGAATTTTCAGGGAGTCATTCACAGCAGTTCTTAAGGGTATCCATCATCCCTGGCCCCTCACATCTTCCTAGCTGCACAAAATTCTGCTTCTTAAACAGAAGCTGAACACCTTTCTTCTGGGGCATGCACAGCAGAGAAAGCTCCTTGTTTCCTCAGCCTGCATTATTGGAAGTGTCAGGACAAACATGTCCCCAAGGATTTCTGGAAGGGGAGTGAGAAGAAAGTGCTGTTTTTACTACTGCTGCCTGCAGGGACCAGATGCAGAGCGGGTGGAGCAGAGTACAGTTAAATGTGAGGATGTGGGAGAGGAGGGGTGAACTGCAGTTCCTGAATCCAGCAAACTGGCAGCTGGTTAAGAGAAAATGTGTAGCAGGAGCTGACTGGTGAGAAAGCAAAATTAAAAGCTTTGCTTGGTACTTTCTGCCCCATGGTACTCAGGAGCCTGAGCAAGTGACTTAGTCCCTCTGTGCATCCTGTCATGCCTGCAAAGTGCTGCCCTCTCTCACCAGTTTGTTTAAGGACCACAGAGGCTCCTGGTTAGGTTTTGTGTTAAGTGCTGATAAGGCTGCAGGCTAGAGAGTTTTCCACTGAGAACGTGTGTCCTCCTTGAGTCTAGATAGAAGTGGAAGGTCAAGCTGAGCTGTGGCAAGCTGGCAGAGCAGCTTTGTCCCTGTTTTATGTCAGCACTGAAATGGTGATTGCTCCTTAGAACAGAGAGTTAAAGGACAGTCACATCCTTTGAGAAGTGCTTCTGCGAGTATGGCACAGTGCCCTGCTCCTGTCCCTTGTGTACCCTGTGCTTTCAGCAGCAGAGTTACATTCACACCTGAACCCAGCTGTCTTTGTCTTGTCTCTCCAGGTGATCTGTAAAGACTGGAGCAACCTTGCAGGAAAGAACTACATCATCCTGAATATGTCGGATAACATTGACTGTGTAAGTCAGTCCAGACAGATTTCATGGCACAGGGGCAATGGTGTTTGGGAAAGTAAAGGCAGGCACAGCTCCTCCTGTCTGCTTTCACCACAAAACATTTTAAAAGCACTAAATCTCAACATATAGAGGCTGTGAAGAGAAGGGGAGGACAGAAATATTTCTGTTCTCCAAAAGGGAAAAAGAGTGGGTGGAGGGAGATGATTTTGCTCCAAGTCTAGCACATGTCAGTTCCATATTGGATTTTTTACTAACTTCTGGCTGCTAGTCTGTGCCAGTCAGTACCTGGATTGTCATGAGACATGAGAACTTTTAACATTGCACCTCTTACAGGATTGAATGCAGTTCTCCTTCCTTCTCTTCCTTTTCCTTCCATTCCTTCCAGCATATAGTAACAATCCTCTGATGGCTCAGAGGAATAGGGACTCCCATTTGGACTGTGCATGGATAAGTATCAAGCAGTTATCACTAAATCTTCCTTAAGGGTCTCTTCTTCCAACCCTATTATCTTGTGTGTTATCTGTGTCTGTTAACCAGCCATGCTCTTCTAATCCAATGCCTGTCCATCCATCCTCATAAAGCTGCAGTTAATTCATGACCCCAGAATCCGTTGTGAATCCCTGATAAAAGGGCTTGTTCACTTCTACTGGGCATTTAATCAGGCACTTAAAAACCAGTTGTGAAAGGCCTGGGGTCAAGGTGCCTTTCATAATTCTAAGAAATTATTATAAGCCTGACAACCTGAGGCTGAAATGTTTTCATTGAGGAATTGTGTTCTGGCCTCGTGCATCTGCACTCCTGCTTTGTGGGGCTCCTGCTGTGGGCACAGCTGGCTCTGTCACTGCAGGGTTGTTCTCTGGCACTGACCTCTTGCCACTACTGGTGAGTTCTTGGTTGGTTTGTTTTGCTTTTTTTTAAAGGTGACCTTTATGGGGACAGGGAAAATGGGGAAATTCCTATACACAGTAAAGCATGCCGATTGCTCTAAGAATAGATGAAAAGTCAGTCTTTTTCCTCCTAAGCTAGGCAAACCAGTGTGGAGGGCTTTAAGTATCTCTGCTATGGTTCACAACTGTAATGCAGAAAAGGAGTCCTTGAAAACCAGAGTCCTTCTGCCCTGTTTCCTTCATGCCCCCATCACTCTCTCTCCCATCTCTGTGGACTTCAAATGCTAATTAATTTTGTAATATGTAGTAAATTCCTTTCTGTGGCCACTTGTGTTGTTTAAACCTCTGTAAGGGGAAGAACTGAAAAGCAGATGTGCAGATGTCTCTTGATCAAATTATGTCTTTGCTGTTGAATCCTCAGTTCTGCCTTGCTGGAGGAAGATGGTGCCCTGGGATAGGCAGGACTGAGCTGTTTTTCTACTTGATTTCATGTTTCAAAACATGTTTCCCAGTGAATGATTTGTGCTGTACTACCCCTTATTCAAAGGGACATTTGTCGACATACATATTTAACATGAGCATCTCATCATTCCCTGCCTCCCATTACCACTTTGCATGAGTGAAGCTGGAATCAAGCTCTTCATCTTTCCACTGGAGTTCATGCAGTTTGTTTCCTACCCTTGCTAATTTGCTCACTTTGTGCACCTCACCTACTGTCTGCCTGTCTCTTTTGTTTTTTGGTGTCTGTATCAGAACTCTGTGGTGTTTGGTTTTCTGGGGTTTTGAGGGAGAACCTGTGTTGCAAGTGCTGTTGTTTAAATTAGTGTGAGTGGGTATTCCTCACATATTTCAATGTTTTGGTGCCATGATCTAGTGTGTATTGAGTCCCACTGAAAAGCTGAGGGACAAGGAGTGTGCTTAGCTCCTTCCAGAAGGTTGCACTTTGAGCTTCAATACACTTCATAGCATCAGGCTTTTACCTGCTGCAGGAATCATATCTATATGTCTGGGTTAGGCTGGAAGCATGTTTGTCTTCCCAGTGGGCTTCAGGTAAGAGAATCACTTCAGTCTCACTCTGGGCAAACCTCTCACTCAACATACCTGGAAAGTTTGCCCAAGTGAGGACTGCAGGATCTGACCCAGCAGTGGTACCCGGCTATGCATTGGGAAGTGACCTCTACCTTGGCACAGGTGCATTCAGGCTCCTTCACTGCTCCCTCCTCTCCACCGTGGAGAATTGATCAGTGCTCTGCAACCTCTGCTTTCCCCATCAGCAGAAACATCTCACTTCTGTCCTCCTGCTCCTGGCTCAGCTGCTCCCCTTTCCTCTGCATGCCCCAAAAGAGAGCCTCAGACTGGCAGTGGGACCATGAGCTGCAGCTGCAGCTGAGCATTGTGGTGCTGCATCAGTGCTGCTTCCTCATGCAGCTCCTCCTGCCTCCCCATACCAAAACCCATCATTTCATGAGAGGAGGCACTGCCAGGCTCTTGTGATTCAGGCTCCAGTCATCGATGTCTTCTCCAATTAGGCCATTTTTGGCACAGGCCTGTGCCTGCCCTGAGCGCTTCAAATTGCCATGGCAACAAGAACTCTCCATTTTATTAATCATCTGTGTGGCCTTCAGGTTGGCATGGCAACTGGAGATGAGAATAGAAACACAGGAGTGAGAAAGCAGCAAAGGCGCCTGCTGAGGGATGGCTGGAGCACGTCAGGCTGAGCGGCAGCCCCTGACCCAGTGCTGGCTGTGGCCAGGAGCCTGGCTGCTTCCTTCTCACACCATCATGTTGCTTCAGGATCCCTGTGTGCCAGGAGAGCCTGGTGTGGGGCATTTGGCAGCCATGGGAGCTGAGGAGGAAGGTTGGTGCATCAGGAGGTGTTTGTGGCTCCAGCCTGAGGAACTGTGCAGCAGAGTGTTGCACCAGGTTTATCACTGCTGGTTTTTGGGCATGTGTGAGGTCTCAGCTGTACCAGCCCTGCAGTGCTACAGCTGCCTTGTCCCCACCATGCACTCACCAAGGTTCCTTTCCTGTGGCAGGAGGAGTTTCGGTTGGAGAGGGGTCCCCAGCTGTTGGCACTGGTGGAGGATGCCTTCTCCAGGCAGGCAGAGGGGCTGCAGGACCGCTGGCTCATCTCTCTGAGCAAACCCAATGAGAATGACAAGCACTTGCTAATGACACTGGCAGGGGAACAGGGTAAGTGCTGGCAGAAAGAGCCTTCCTGTGATGGGGAGTGTATTTAAGAGGCTCCCAAATGAAGGTACAAAGCCGTGTTGGAAGGAGCTTTTGCTTTCCAATCCATTTCAATCCCACCAGTTCTCAGTGTTCACTGGACCTGAGGGATGGAGAGGGACTGAGGACATCTTTCTTCACATCTGTCTTCTGGGTTGTCCCTCACTGCTTGCACAAAGCACTGCACTTTGCACTTCTGCACATTGCCTTCAGCTTTGCTGGCTCCCTGGATTGCCTTTTCCTGAGCATCTGTCAAGTTTCTCCTTATGTACTCCCCATCATGGTATGATATGACAGCCTGCTCTTGGTTCACTTCCTAACCTATCAATTCTCAAGTCCTGTCTGAACTAGGATGGTCCTCATAGTGCCCTCCTTCATCCCCAAAGAAACAAAAGCTGACAGTGACATGGGCTGGACTGGAATTTTACCATGTCTTTATTCCCATTTTGGTACAGGGTCCTTTTCCTGCCTGCTTACTGACAGATGTTTCTAATGTTGACATTATGGCCTCTATGACCTTTGTGAAGCTGTCTCCATGACTTTTTGAGTGCTGCTGCTTGCTCCCAGAGCAGACACGGATCCTGAGAGCTTCTGTGGTGGTGGGGAGGGTACCTAGGTTGCTCTGCTATCAGTTCATCCCTGGATTTTTTTTACTCCTTTAAAGAGTATTTGGAGGTACCCTTGTCTGTGATGCTGTGTTCTTTCAGCCTCCTGACATAAAACACCAATGAACAAAACCGTGTGTTTCCCTGCCTCCATCCTGTTGGGGATTTTATACTGATGAATACATCTGACTGAGTAACTTGAGCTGAGAGCAGCACTGATCTCTTCCTCTACTTTACAGGTGTTATCCCTACAAAAGATGTTCTCATGGCACTGGGGGATGTTAAGAGGAGCTTAGCTGAGGTAAGAGCCTGTCTGCCTGCATCCGTTTAAGACCAGTTATACAATTAAAATAAGCAACTTGAAAAATGGGAGCATATCTCAGTCTAACCAAGTGCTGAACCCAGAGCAGGCAAACAGATGAGTCAGATGCTTGGCAAACTCCCTTCTTCTCTCCCCTGGTAGTAGCCAGGCCATCAAATTTCTGCTCCTTTTAAGAGAGTAACTGTGGGTTATTCCCTCCCTGCTTTTCTGGCTTGGTTGTGAGACTGCTTTTCACACATTCATTTTGTTGGGATTCTCAGTGTCACCCCTTCCATACCATTGTCCAAACCAGTGTGGGTGCTGCAGGCCCTCACATTTGGCCCTGCTCACCCTCCAGTTGTTTTACACACATTGGCTTCTCTTGACATGCATACACACCTTCTACAATTCCAGAGTCTGCATTTCACTCCTGAAACAACTGCCTCCACAAGGACAGGCAGAGGACCTGGGTCAGTGGATGCCAGACTCCTCTGCCATCTCCCTCTAGGCCTCAGATATTTCCTTCTAACCCTGGGCAGCTTGGAAGAGGATAGAGATGAGGACAAATCAGTCCCACAATCTCTGGCTTTGCCCCTTTGTCCTACAGGGTATGTAGGCACTGAGGACCTGATTTTGCTTGAGTTTTTTTGTGCCAGCCACTGGATTAATTTTGCTGAATTTAGCAGCAGGATTGAGCCACTGTCTTGCTGGCTGTCTGCTCTCAGGTTTTTCCCTGACCTAACAAAGTGGTGCAGTTAGACAAAGCAAATTAACTGCTCAGTGGTGTATTGATTGGCTTACACCAGAGAAAGTGCAAAAAGCAAACCCTGTAGAAATTGTGTGACTGAAGTATCAGCAGCTAGAGCTGTCCAGAAAGAAGGATTTGTGTGGATGCAAGGTTTGACTTTGCAACTGTGGCCCTGTGTTAATGTGAGTTCTACCAGAGCCTCCTTGCCCCATGTCTCTGCCTCTCTGGCTCTGTCAGTAATGAACCTGTTCACAGTGCTGCCCTTGCACCAACATGAGATTGCAAGGAGGAGGGAGGATATTCTCTTACCTGTCACATTTACTACTGAATTGATACATAACCTGTTTCAAATCTGCCAAGTCTCTGGGACCATCCTGGGCTGTTTGCTGACAGCCACAGGGGGCCAGTTTCTAGGGCAGCTATTCCTAAGCTTTTAGACTCAGCGGGCAGCTTTCAAGACCTTGTAAAGACCACTATGCCCTCTTAGGACCTGAGCTTTACTGGAAACTTATTTATTAGTGTTACATTCTCTGCCAAGCAGTTACCAAAGCCTCAGCACACGTCAGTGGTCTCTAGTTTGTTTTGGAGACTCTCAATCTTGGACAGTTTCTCCTTTGAAAGCCTCCTACACAAAGGTGTGATATCCTTGTGCATGTGAGCAAAATGAAACTGTGCCTACTGCCCCATTTGCTGATGCATCAGCTTTCATGGAAAATAGTGTTATGTATAGTTATGAGCTTTCTAGTAATGTAAGACTGTGTACAACCTGAGTCTCCAACCCTGGTTTTAGTTCCTCTGCCCACATTCATGGTCCTGTACTTGGACCCTGGAAAGTCTGAACAGGATTCTATCTGCCTGCAGGTCAGGACTTTTAGTGTACTGCTTCCTTCCTTCCTTCCAGATTGGTATCCAGAACTACTCGACCACCACGAGCTGCCAGTCGCACCCTAACCAGACGCGCAGTGATTATGGGAAGCTCTTTGTGGTGTTGGTGATCATCGGCTCCATCTGTGCCATCATCATCGTCCTGGGGCTCATCTACAACTGCTGGCAGAGACGCCTGCCCAAGATGAAGAACATGGTGAGCACGGGATGGGTGGAGAAGGTGGCCAGACTCTTAGCCTTGGGATGGAGGAGATTGGAAAGTTAAGAGAGCAGTTGTTTTCCCCTGTCCAATTATGGGATGTGGCTGGATACACTGCTGGAGCAGCAGTGGAGTTCATTCAGGTGTAAGAGAGATGCAAATGTGCTTAGGACAGCTCATTTCCACTCCGAGGGTTGGGCTGGGAATAAATCCACTTCTTCCCATTGACTCCTCAAAGGTCTCAGTGACCCTCATAGCCTGGTCTGATTGTGCTTCTCAGCAGCATTAAGAGCTGTCCCCCTTTGTCTCCGTTTGTGTCCTCTTGTCCCCGGCAGTCCCACGGTGAGGAGCTGCGCTTTGTTGAGAACGGCTGCCATGACAACCCCACCCTGGACGTGGCCAGTGACAGCCAGTCGGAAATGCAGGAGAAGAAGCCGAGCGTGAACGGGGGGAACACCATCAATGGCCCCGACAGCTGGGATGTCCTGATCAATAAGCAGGCCAGCGAGGATGTGGATGTGTTTGAGGAAGACACGCATCTTTAGAAAAAGAAAGGAGGGAACCACCCTCTTAAACACACTTGTTTTTCTCCTATCTTGACTGATGGACCATGGGATCAGGTGGCTTCTCAGGAACTTCATAAAACCTTTGAACGTGTCTTTGGGCAAGTTTTCCCTATGGAAGTCCTGAGCCTGCATCTGAGGCTTGGAGCCAGGAGGATCACGGAACAGAGGGAAGCGGGAGGGGTGGGTTTATAGATCTCTGTGTGTGTGTTCCTATCAGTAGCACCAATGCTTTCATCACCTTTAAATGCACTTACTGTAGCTCTGTGGTAGTGGCTGAGACTGTCTGGATTGGAGAAACAAGCTGGTGGGGCTGCCTGCCACCAAGAGTCCAGATTTGGGGAGTAAATTCACTTTCCAAATACTGACCTTGAGACCACATTCAGTCCATGCAGGTGCAGTAAAACCTGTGCATTCTGGATGGAGGGGAGCCAAGATTCTGTCAATGTTCTGGGCAGAGTTTACATTCCCCATGTGAAAAACAGGTTTTTTAGTGCTCTAGCATTCAGCTACTAATTGTATGAGAGCTGATGTTTACATTTGGGGAAAATACCCCTCCCACCACTCCCTGCTGTCATCTCATTTCACCCCTGGTACCACTAACAGCCCCACTCCTTTTTTCAGCTCCACAACTCCAAGCTGAGCTTGCAAAGTTTGAGCACTTTACCCTTGCTTGACCAATTGCAGAGAATTCAGTGCCATGGTGCAGCATTTTAGATGAAAATGTGCTTTAGGTTGGAGCGTTGCTCAAAAATGGTGTTTACATGCCTCTTTCACAATAGCCTGGGAAATCAGCAGGAAAATATCCCTTGTCTTGTGTAAGTTTAAACTGACTGGCCTTTTCCACTCGAGTTCTATTTCACAGGTTAGTTTCATTTCAGTTGGTCATTTTGCAGTAAATATAAAGACTATGTGAAACTTTTAAAATAGGGAAACAAGTAATGTTCTCATCCTTTTGTTTCAATTTCAGCATCTTGCCCTGAGGGAAGGGTGGAAATGTTTAATACCCCACAGGTATAAATTGGGGTAACATCTTTAAAATCACTGCATTTAAACAATGTAAGAACCAGTTCTGATGAGATGGGAATCGGATGTAAGAGCTCCCCAATGGATGTTTCTCAGGCATGCCTCAGGCAACTTTGAGGCTCCAGCTCCCTGAAGATGTGTGCTGAAGGCACGTGAATGTGTGTAACTGTTCTCTGAGCCCTGCCTAAACTACTGTCAAGCCTGAAATCCCAGAACATTTGTTTCTTCTGTCAGTGAGGGACTGAGGGACTTGCTTCGGTCAGAGGCAGAACTTCTCTCCCTAGTGGTGGTGATCTGCATGCTTGCTTCCTGCGAGATGCAGCTTCACACTTGGTCTTGAAGGGAACCTTTGTACACAGAGGCCCCAGATGTGCAGCCTGTAAATCTGTCACTGTAGGTATAGAGACCTCTAGCATGTTCCCCCGGTGGGTGTGCCTCAAGTCAAGGTGCCAGAGTCTGTTGTTGCAGTTTGTGTAGCGCTTTGCATGCAAACTGCATCACAGATCACCTCGATGGCAGACCACTCTGATACCAGTTTATTAAGGATTCAAGAAAGGTGATAACCTTTGATTTCCTATCCAGATTCCAATTTTCAGTGGTTTTAGCCTGCCTCCATATCTTTCCTGGTGTTTTGTAGCACACAGTGATCATCAGCTCTTTTTGTACCTTGGTAGGGTTGCAGAGATGCTCAGAGTTCCTTCTCCTGCCCCAGCAGTTGGTAGTGGGGGACAGTCCATGGATGCAGACAGCCATACATGGCCCTGTCTGACCACCCCTCCCTGGGTGGCTCCTGCTGAGTTTGATGGGTCTGTGCAGTAAAACTGCACAAGTCCATTGGCTGTGTTGAAGGCACTTTGGGGCTCAAAGGATTAAATGCAAGTTGTTGTTATGGTGAGTAAATTAAAGCATGGAGTTAAAATTTGAGGTTTTATAGCACTTAGCATAATGGGCCCTGGCATGCCCGTGGCCTTTAGGCAGCTGCACCGTGTAAGTCTTTCCAAGTCCAATAATCCTCCTCAAATATGTTTTGAATGCCCAGTGGCTGTTAAAAAGATAATGCCACCAATCAGATGTGAATCATTTCACCCACAAATGGCTTCCTTGGTGCATATCCCTGCTAAGAGCTACTTTGCTGCCCTGTTTTCTCTCCACTATCCTAATTCAGAGAAACAACAAGGCACTGATAAAGCAATGCTTCTGGCTGGGCTCAGCACCTCCCAATCTCGTGTAAAGTCTTCAAACTTTAAAGAAACCAAGGGGTTATGTGGGTTTAATAATCAGCTAGCAAGTTCTCCTAATTTCTCTTTTGGCCTCTCATGGCCTGGAGGATTTTCCAGAGATGCTCTTCTCTGTCTGGAGTATCCAGGTAATCTGAGAGACACTTTAAGGGTGGCTGTTGAGGCTGAGGACATTTTTCTGCTGTCTCTTACAGGGTGCACCTGGCTGTATGATCCCAGTTTAGCTTCAGAAATCCACTGGTTGGTAGAATTTCACTTTAGTCTGGTGGTACTTTTTATCCTCTTACAGTTTGTTTTTTCTCTGTATCATTTTTTGCACTAGGCTGATCTTGTCAAGTCGATTGCACTGTTGTCCCTCTCCTGCCAGCCCTGCAGAGATGGGTCATCTCTGGGGACCTGCAGGCTGGGAAGCACTGTAGAGAGGCTCTCGGTAGCCCACTTAACTCTGTCCAGTGCTTGCATTTCCAGCTCTGCACAGGGAGGATGTAAAGAGGAAGAAAACCTTTGTCTTAGCATTTGTAACAGGAAGCTTTTCTATCACCCTAATGTAGTTAAACTTCTTTTTAATAAAAACTGTGAAAGCTGGACTTTTCAGAGCAGTGTGCCAGGTGACAGAGCAGATGGAGGAGACAAAGCAATTCCTGGAAAACTTATTCAGACATCACCATAATTCCATCTACCAAATGCTTGGTCACACTGACACCTGGTGGCGGTTGGGATTGGAAACGAAAACTTAAAAAAAAAAAAAAAAAAGAAAAAAGAAGAGAACTTTTCTCTTAGCTTTGGGTATTTGTTTCCTGTGACTTGCCTAGGATAACCTGCTTTATTCACGAGGGGCTGCAGGACTCGACTGTGAGCAGAGAGGCTTGTACCGGGCATGTCAAGGATGGTTTGTGTGAGGACATCCTTGTCTGCAAAGTAGTGAGATGGGACATTCCTTGGAGTCACCAGTATAGAGGCCCTGGGTAGCAACACAGGGTCTCAGCTCCATCTTCCTGCTTTGTGTGCCACTTGCTCCCTCTGCTCCTTGGGACCACAGCTAGAATGCAGAGACTCTGCCCTGGAATAGAGGTGGTTCTTCAGAGAGAGCATCGGGTGCTGTTGTGAGGAGTGCAGTGCCTCGGGGAGCACCGGCAATAGCATCGTCTGGATGCACGGCCAAGAACAGAGAGGCTCTCCATCTCTGGGGGATCACAGCCAGGTGGGATCTGGGATGGCCAAGCTGCAGATTACTCCAAGGTGTCACCCAGAGATCTGGAACCGTGCCTGTAACATGGAGTCTAACATCTCCTGGGACTCTGCACCCTGCACACCGCCTTGGGGTGTGTAGAGTGGAAAGAAACAATGAGGAGTGACCCAGTAATTGTGCTGTGAAGGATGTAATGCAGCTTGAGGATACAGTTCAAGAGACACTTTAAGGATCCCTCTGGCAGAGGATATGGTGTGAAATGAAGGAACATTATCCTAAGGACTATTGCAGCATTACCTTAGAGCATTGCAGCAGGGTCCCACTGCAGCCACTGCCATCAGCAACTTGTCTGTTCCCATCTGCCTTTGCAGCCATGCAGGAGCACATCTGTCCTTCTCAGCAGGTTTGGGACAGCTCCAACAGTCAGACACAACAAGCACCTTCATCTGTGCTGGCTCATGAGAGCCTCATGGGCCCATCTAAGCTGACAGCCAGGCTTTGAGCCGTTCTCAACACCTTCATTCCTGCTGGACACAAACTGCAAGCCCTGGCAGCTGCTCAGGATTGCTGCGGAGAACACTTAGAAACACTTGTGTCTGGCCCTGGAAATAGCAGGGTTGTGGTTTTGTTTTCTTTGCAATAAAACACACCTTCTGGGTGTCTGAACACTGACCTGAGTGCAGTGCTTTGCTTGGTTAGATCTGCCTGAATTCATGTCTGCATCTCATAATGAAACTGGCCAGGGTTTCTCTGCCAGGATGGGGGTCAGCCTGACCTCCCTTACCCACAGTACACTCCTTAATTCACAGATTCCTGTGGAAGCCCTGAGCCTTGCCAGGTGCCCAGGCTGTGGAAACAGGCTTCCCCCATGGAGTATTCTTCCCCTCCAGTACCCACAGGACCAGTCCAGGACGCCTTTCATGCTAAAGTGGCTTAACACCAGCCTGTGTTCCACAGCAGAGTCCTGCCTGTGTGCCCTGTGCCACGTGTGTCCCACCCAGCTCTCCACCATCCCACACCTGCTCCACACCTGGACCCCCACAGAATCACACAATTATCAGGGCTGGAAGGGACCTCTGGAGATGACCCAGCCCAGCCCCTGCCAAGGCTGGGTCACCTAGAGCAGGTGACACAGGAACATGTCCAGGTGGGACCTGAATGTCTCCTGAGACTCCACACCCTCCCTGGGCAGCTGTTCCAGGGCTCTGCCACCCTCAATCTAAAGAAATTTTTTACCATGTTGAGGTGGAACTTCTTGAGTTTTGATTTATGGCCTTTGCTCCTTGTCCTTTTGCTGGGCACCACCAAAAAGAGTCTGGCACCATCCTCTTGGCAGCTATCTTTGAATGGATTAATGAGACCCCTCTTGTCGCAAGTCATGGAGCACAGAGAGAGAGCCCTGTCACATGTTCCAGACCCCATCCCAACCACGTTCTGGGCCAGCTCCCTCCTCAGGTGTGTTCCAGCCTGCTTCCCCCGGTTTATTCAGGCCCGGTTCCCTTTCCCCGAGCCCCGGTTCCAGCCCAGTTTCCCGGTTTGTTCATGGCCGGTTCCCTTTTCCCGAGCCCCGGTTCCAGCCCGGTCTGTTCAGGGCCGGTTCCCTTCCCCGAGCTCCGGCCCGCGGGTCCGCACGCAGCGCGGCCGGCCGTTGTTCCTCCGGGCCGCAGGGGGCGCTGCGGGAGGGCTGGCGCTGGGCCGGGCGGGCGGAGCCGCTGCCGTGTTTACAGCGCCCGCCGTGCCCGCCCCGCCGCCGCTGTCCCTCGGCCCGGCCCGGCTCCGCGGCCGCTTTTCCGTTCTTCGCGTCAATGCGGCGCCGCCGCCCCGCGGCCTGTCCCGGCCATGGACACCAGCGACTTGTTCACCAGCTGCAAGAAGGGCGACGTGAGCCGCGTGCGGTGAGCCGGGCCGGGGAGCGGGTCCCTCGCACCCGCCGCTGCTTTAACCGCCCCGGTCACCGGAGCGAGCGGGGCCCGGCCTGTCGGGGCGTGTTCACCTGAAGCTCGACCCAGGCCTCCCCGGAGCGGCTGTCACAGTTTGTTTCTAGCACAGAAATGCCGCTTGTTTGCCCCCCGAGGAGCTGGGTGTGCAGCGGGGCTTTGCCGGGGTTAGGGTGGGGTGAGGTGTGCCCGGTTCCGGCAGGTGTCTGGGTGTCGCACGGTCACTGCGTGCCCCTGGGTGTGGATGCTGCCGGTGGAAGTGTCCTTGCACAAGGCTCCTCTCCAGCTGCTGTTCTTTCCCGTTGGAAATGGTATTTGCGTTGGTAGGAAGCTGGATCCCTGGGACGCAATCGTCATGGAAATGTTTAGACGCTTCGTGCTGTAGGCTGCGGGAGTGTGTCTGAGAAATATGGGATACTGAAATTTCAGGTCAAGTTTCCTCGCTCATCTCAAAGCAGCACAGCTTAACTGCAGTGATTTCGGATCAGGAGGCAGATGGGCTTGTCTGCAGGGTGAATGTAAGGTTCAGACTTTACAACATGCTTTTTTCCTGCATCTCATGGTTTGAATCTAAAACTGTTCTTCACCCCTTTATCCTATTTGATTCTTCCATCTCCTGATGTGTGATATGCTAGATAATCAAAACAATCTCTGTTTCAAGGTGCTTGCTAGTGAAGGGTAAGTTTGCAGATAGATAAGGTTTGGAGAACATTGTTATCTGTTGTGATTGTGTTAGATTAAATCATTGGAAGCAGTAAATTCCAGGTTTACTGCAGAAGGAGGGGTCTGAGAGATGGTCTTATAGAGGTGTAAGATGACTTGTATAAAAGTAGTGGTGGAGAAATGAGAGTCTGAGAGTGCTGTCAGGGCAGGGGGACAAATTGACCACATGGGACTGAGCAGAAGGGGCTGAATTGCTTGGTGTGTTGAATGTGTTCAGAGGAACCTGAAGTTTGAGACAACAAGGGTGAAGGGAGTGAAAGAGAGGACTCATGTGGTGAGTGATAAAAAAGCAAAACTCAAGAGTCTTTGTGAAGGCTGAGAGGGACTTTTACATGTGGCTCTTGCAGTACAGGCTCTAAGAAGAGCCAGGCTGTGCAGGAGATTGTTCTGCAAGGCAAAGTCTGGTTTCTAGAGGTGTAAGAGAGGGAGTGTTGGCAGCAGTGGATCCAGCCTAAACATGCAGGACAAGGAAGTGGCAGGATTTAAGAGCAGTCTGGAGTGCCACTGATGTTATTGCTTTTGTCAGGAAAAGCCAAGAGAAGGAGGAGAGTCCAGCCTTGGCTTCATAAAATTGGCCACATATTTGTAAGCATCTAGGCTGGGAGCATTGCTGTGGAATGTGAAGGTGCTGGAGAAGTACTCAGGCTTCTTTTTAGATTGCTGCCCTGTTGGAGATGCATTTGATCACCCTCTTTCCCCATGTGTACCACTTAAAATTGAAGACAGCTGCCAGACCATGCTGTAGAACACCATTCTTTGGGTTGAACATTGGCTGATACCCCTTCAGCCACAGCTGACAGTTCCCCAAGTCCAGTGCAAGATCCTGTCATACATTTGGAAGTTACTCTATGAACTTGAAGTTACATTTTCTGAAAGAGGAGAATGTGACTGAGTGAGTAGCTGCATGAAGTTATAACTTTGCTCTCTCCCTTTTTTTGCAGATACCTTCTTGAGCAGCGAGATGTGGAAATCAATGTCCGTGATAAGTGGGACAGTACACCCCTGTGAGTGCTGCAGCCTGGAGCACTGGCTGGGCGGGGGGTAGGGCCTCAGAGCTCCTTTACTCTCTCTGCATCAGCAGCCATGAGCGCTGTTACAAAATGTTTCAGGTTCTGCTTTTTTGGAGCTTTGGCGATGTAGTTCTGCTTCTCTTCCCTGTGAGTGCTGTGCTAAATGTCTTTGTCTCCCAAATTGTCTGGGACTTGCTGAAGTGATGCTGACAAGTGGATTTTTGTGGCCAAATTACCTGGATTAAGCACTCTGCTCTTGGCTGGATGAGGCTTTTCCCTCACCAAAGTCTATGGCATTCTAGCATGTCTTTTCAGGTGAAAGCTTGGCCTGGTAAAATGCCAAGTGACAGTGGGATCACAGTCTGTCTGGCAGTAGGTCATGAGGAACCCCCTGGGGGTGCTGAGGGATGTGCTCTGAGTTTACCTCCCCACAATTCCAAAGGACATTTAAACCTTTGTTTGCATTATATTTAGAGTACAGAATAACTTCCCAAAGTAAAGATAGACTAACATTTCGCTGCTGCAATGCATGTTACAAGATTCTCCTAATTTGTAGGACAATTTGAGGTCCTTGTGAAAGAGAATCATGAAAGGCTTAGACTGTGAAAGTGAAAACAACACTCATTGTAGTAGAACTTCGGGGGGTGGATTTTCTGTACACCCAGTGTGGGTGCTGTTCCCTCCTTGGCACAGCATGCAGCAGTCAGCCTGACAACAGAAGGAGCAGAGTGTTTTTGAGAATTCACTGAACTGCTGAGTGCTCATGAAATGATCTCCATTAAAATGAGGATGGATTTGGCAGCTGGTGGTGCAACAGAAGATGCTGAACCCAAACTGGGACCTTGAGATCTCCTTGCAGTGCCTGGGGTTGCTGCGAACAGATCCTGCTTAGTCTGTTGCTGGGATCAGGCTTCTGTGCTATTTGGTAGCAATTCCTTACTCCTATCAAGAATCATCTCTCAAGCTTCTCAGGGGTGCTCAGTGCTGTGATCTGTGTGTGATGATGTGCCAAAACTCTGAATTTTGCATCCTACAGCATCTCTAATTTTCTTTCTATTGTTATTGTCAGGTATTACGCCTGTCTGTGTGGACACGAGGAGCTTGTACGTTATCTTCTAGCCAATGGTGAGCAAAGTGCCGTCCTGATATGGATGCAGTATCTTCCTCTGGTCTGTTGGGATTGTATGTCCTTCTAGCTGTCCCCTGTGGAAACTTCTTCTGTTACAACCAACCATCTGATCAGTGATCTCAGGCTACAGAGGGAGCCCTGCTCACACCTTCATGGTCTCTTTTGCAGGCCATTTGCTGCTTGAATTTACTTCTTGAAATCGCTTAAAATTTCTTCATTTGCTTGAAATATTGAAATGCACAGAAAGGGAAGCTAGCTGTGATGGCCTAAAGCAGCATGACTTTCTGAAATCACAGCTGATGCTTTGTGAAGGTGCAGGGAATATGGTGATCTAAGAGTTGTGCCTCATAGGAAGGATTGTCTGTGTAAAACTTGTACTCTACTGATAGCCTGGTTTTGTAAGCAGGACTTAAAAGGGATTTTGCTAATCTCAAACAAAGCAAGACCAATTCTTCAGGCCAAGTGCCTGCCAATTGGGTTCTCAGCACCCAGATTCCCCTAGGCACTGGTAGTGTTCTGCCAGAGAAACCAGAGTGCAGAGTCACATCTCAAAAGGTTTGGTTTTCTACTTCATTCCCAACATCTTAGTCAACCACTTGTGTAATTCTAAATAGGAAAGTGCAAATGCCCTCCAAAATTCTATCAGGTTCTAACCTAAAGAGGTTATATAAAGCAGAAATACTTTCTAGGTGGAGTTCTTAACAGTCCAAGAAATGATTGCACTCTGTTCAGGGAGAATTGGCTTCCCAGAACACTGCTGGAGCCCTGCTGAGAGGCTTTTGCACAGGTCAGAGTAAACAAGTCATGACTTCCTCAGAAGGGGATTTGTCTGTGGGAGAGCAGCTTTAGATTGTACTCATGTGAGGGAAGCTCAATTTTTGTAAATATGCTCATCAGCAGAGGGGACCACAGTGAAACATGTCAGCATACAGAAATCATACCTGTTTAGTGGCCATTTGGGGACACTGCAACAGGATCCAACACAGGCCTGTGGCTGTTTTACAGGAGCAAAGTGTGAGGCGAACACTTTTGATGGGGAGCGCTGTTTGTACGGAGCTCTGAGCGACGCTATCCGCCGGCTGCTGAAGGAGTACAAGCAGATCACAGCCAAGTGCATGAGGAGGGACTACTATGATGTGTTCCTGCAGAGGTGAGGACATGGACATGGGCAGAGCAGCCAGCAGCCTGCCTGAGCTCCTCTACATGTTCCAGCTCTCTGTTCAGGCAGCTGAATGTAATGCAATACTGGCCAGGGTTGGCAGCTGAGCACTACCCTCTCTTGTTCCTGGGCATGTAGAGCTTCCTAAGGGGTGTTCCTCTGTGCCCTAAGGGATGATCTCCAGGTGTGTGCATAGCCTCCAGTGAGTTGGGTACACACTCAAGTCAACAGAAAGCTGGTCTTTGTAATGCACAAGTTCTAAACTGTTATCCTTGACTGTCAAACCAAAATCTGATCACTAAAACCACATCAATTTAGGCTAGTATGTCAACTGAAATTAAAGTTTCAGGCCTGAAGGTACTATAGCTTGCAAGTTTAAATTTTCAACACTGTCAAAATGTTTCTCATTTGTGAAACAGCCCTTTAAGAAGCCTCAAATTAATTCACAGTGACATTGTCCAGTTCTTTCTTTTTGGTTATTAAAATTTGTTAAGAAACTTTGGAAAATTGCCAGTCCCACATTGTACTAGAGCTTGAGTGGCAGGTTAACTTGCTCATGAACAGAGGAATAATTTCAAGCTTTTCTTCTTGCTGTTTCCCTACCTTGGTAACTCTGATGTTATTACGGACTTGCTGGTTGTTTTTTTTTTTCCTTTTTATTTCCCATTGGACTGACTTAAAAATGTTAAAACCTCAGGGTTTTTTTTGTCTTTGAAGGTGGAGTGTTAATAAGTCCTAGAAAAATCTGACAATCTTGCCAGTACTACAGTGCCCTAATTTCTGAAGCAAGGGAAGGAAGGAAACTCATTTATCTGAGTAAAATCAAATTCTGTGTTCAGGGAAGCAGAAATTTGCAGGGTGATTTCTTACTGCCTTGGTGACTGTGGCTCAGATGTGCAGGGCTGAGCATACATGAAAGCTAAAATGTGCTGGTTTCTGGTTCTCATTCAAATAGACCTTGTGTTAAAATTGAAACAAAGGGCAACAGTTGGGGGGGAAAAGTAAAAACCCAATGCTTCTGTTTGGTTTGGGGCAAGACACTTAGAAGGAAAGGTGTGCTAGTGGCATTGAAGACACTGACAACATCTCTGTGTGTGACTCCACACCTTTCTGTGCACCAGTCCAGCTCTCTAGAGGGAGTATGATGCTTGATGACCACATGATTTAACCTTTTGAGGATGTTTGTGAGGATATATATGGAAGGACTGATGAGCATTAGAAAACACTGGTGGTGGTTGCTGTAAACTGTAGAAGTAGCAGGTTTTTTTTCCTTTTGAAGAATGAAGGCATGAGCATGCAGGCATAAACAAGCCTTCACCTCTGATGTGGTAATTGCCTGTATTTCATGCCTGTCACATCCTTCCTTCTTCTGAGGGTGGGGGACATCAAGTCTTCTCCTATTTGTTACATGGTTAAAGCATACACACTGACAGTGCCCAGGGAGCAGGAAAGTTGCATCTTACTTTTTGAAAGTGTGTCATTTTGCAGGGCTTTTTTTTTTTTTTTGACATCTGACAATTTAAAAGCTGTATTAATTTTTGAAGATGTGCTTGGTGGCAACTAGTTCCACTTTAAAATTTTGTGTTCAGGTGTTCACCTAAGACAGAAAGATTTCATTCTGCAGCCTCCCTGTTGCCCTAACAAAACTTCTTTGAATTATGGAAGGCAGTGGGACTCACTCCAGTGTGTGAAGCACCAGCCCCTGTGCTGGCCTTCCTGCTGGGCAGGGAGAGACTGCAATGCCCAATGTTCATTTAGCCCTAATTGTACCATGTTCCCCACTAGCATTACTCCATTCTTCCCTTTTCATCCTGCAACGAGTTTCCCTTGTGTCTGTTCCTCACAGGCTGCTGGAGCAGGGTTACCAGAGTGACATTGTTTTCATCGTCCATGGCAAATCCTTCTGTGCCCACCGCTGCATCCTCAGCGCCCGCAGCGCCTACTTTGCAGAGATGTTTGAGACCAAATGGAAGGGGAAAAACATGATAGTGTTGAAGCACCCACTGGTGAGCAAGGCTGTGCTTCCAGTTCTTTCTTTTGCTGTTCCAGCTGGGTGAGGAATGTGAGTTTGAGGGTTAACTTTCACAGTGATTAGCTCCTGGGGCTCAGAATGACCCTAGTTGAGGAGAGGGGCTTGTGGAGGCACTTTATGCAGTAAAATTGCATCTTTTTCAGATAACAAAAAGCTGCAGATTGCATACCTTCCCTTTGTTCCTCTGTCATGGACTCAAACATATCTTAATTAATTGCAGTAGCATGTAGCTGTTACCATCTGCCAGCTGCATCATGACCCCTCTCTGGGATGAGTTGAGTGTGTCTAATTCCTGGTGGACAGGTGGTCTGTGGTGAAGACATCACCTCCATAATTGCCACTAATTGAGTCCCTTTTGTTGCCTGTCCAGCAAGAACTAAGTAGTCCATAAGTGCTTTCCATCCATTAACCATCAGTACTCTGGCATACATTTCTGTAACTTGACTCTGGCAGTGCAAATCCTCCTGTGACAAACATAATTCCAGTTTCTCAGAACACTGCTCTCCTCTCTCTTTGTACAAGAATATCTTTCCTCTGGAATTCGGAAGATGTGGAAATGTTTGTGATCAGTAAAAACCTGGATTTTGCAGAGCCTGTATTACAACTGTCTTTTGAGTTCCTCCATTAGTCAGGTCCTGTCCCCTGAGGTACCTGAGGGATTAGTATCAGTTGAAACATTAAAGAGCTGTGTAAGCCAGGTGGAGTGGCAGCATTAGTTATGTGAGGAGCAAGTAAATCATCATGTGTGATTTCTTACTAAAGGGTGTTTTTTTCTTACTTGTTCAGGATCATGTTTCTAACTCATTGTTAAATCCATGGTGATTCCAAATGTAACTTTCTCTTGTTTTATTTTAGATTAACCCAGCAGCCTTTGGAGCTCTTCTGCAGTATCTGTACACAGGTAAATGACCTTGCCCTCTGGTGTTTGTTTACATGGCTGGTGGGCAGCTGTCTGTGCCTCTGGGCTGAGTGGTACTGCCTTGCACTCAGCAGTGTTTGGGTGCTTGAGTTGCCAACAATTCCTCTCTGCTGGCAGAAAGGGAGAATGTGAGCAATCACCAGCTCTTCCAAGATGTTTGTACATTTTGCCAGTTGTTGTCCTGCCAGTAATTACACAGTCAATTAAAACCAAAATCAGCTTAGGTTGGTTGATTGAATGGATTTGGACACTGTATTTTTGACTTAAGGAAGAAAAATGTGTCATCTGGTGTAACAGCCTCATAAGGTGGTGAAAAGCCAGTTTCCCATATAGGACATTTTCAGTTTGGCAGACCTGAGTAGTGTGTGCTGAATGTTTTGACTATTTTCTAGTGTTTTTTTGAACAGAAGTTGATCCTAAATCTTCTATGAAAGTACCCAGTGTTGTATTGTAGGCATGCTAAGTGCTGAACTATCTCAGGCCAGGAGGTGGTGCCAGAAATTAACATTGTCTGCAAGGCTCTTCTTTTCCAATACAGCGTGTTCAGAAATGTCCCTTGCCGCATTTTCAGTGATTGTGAAAGATCCTGGGAAGAAAACTCGTGAGCCTAAAGTCTGTTCTTACCCAAAGCCAGATATTCAATGGTGGCAGTCATGCCTGCTGCTGTTGTGTTGCTGTTTTTTGATTTTCTGAGGGAATTAGACATGTTTTGTATAGCCTGTTTGGTCTTTGGACTCTTGAATGAACCTATTAGGGTAAACCCTGGAGAGTGGAAATGTGAGTTAAATGCCAAACTGTTATTGATTTGAGTGGTGAGTGGTGGGGGAATACCAAGTCTTAGCTTCTGGGACTGAGTTGTAAGTGGATGCTGAAAAGTGGGGCAGTGTATCTAATTACTGAATTTCTGTGCTGTGAAGTCTTTCATCCTTATTTTTGCCATTTTTACACCTAAATCCTGTGGGTTAAGTGAGCTGACTGCATTTCTTCTTGACAGGTCGTCTGGATATCGATGTAGAATATGTGAGTGATTGCAAGAGGTTGGCCAAGCAGTGTCGGCTGCAGGACCTCATTGATGATTTGGAGACCAAATGTAAAAAAGTCTATGAATTTGGTAAGCATTTGACTTGCTGTTGTCTCTGCTGTGCTTGTGTTCCCTTCCAGGGAGAAACAGCAAAGTGTGGTGGTGGATGTTTCATGGTGTCCTTGGGGCTTCTGGAAAATGATGCTGTTTGTGGGATTTTCACATTTGCATGACAGTTTTCAGTCGTGGCCTTTCTGTAGGGTAGCTCTAGTAGTTTCTGACTCATGCATGTTTAATTTATATTGAATGCTGGCTTTATAGTAGAAAGAAAGCATTCAATATAAATTGAATATAGAGAAAGGAATATGAAAGCAGGACTTTGCTTGGTTGCCAGACATTCAGTTGAGCATAGTGGAGTATATATTGGGAAGTGCCTTCCAACATGGAACTTATTTAAATCCCCAGAAAGATAAAATATATACAGTTAGAGGTAATTTTCTGCATTTATCTGACCCCTTACCAAAGTAAAATATTTGATAATTAGCCCAAAAAGGGTGCAGAGGGAGATAGAACTCTTTTTTTAAAAGCAAAGAAGTATTTCTGAAAGCATGTGTATATTAGTAACACACGGATGTGCCAAGCCTTAAGTAAAGCAATCCTCTATTTAAGGACTTTTTGTTATCCAAAGCTTATTTCATGAAGACCAGCAGTTGGAGTTGATCATTCATCTCCTTAGCTGGAGCTAATGCACACGTGAAGAGCAATCAGAGCAGCACAAGTGCTGTTAGTCATGAAGCAGAAAAAATTACCGGATAACAAAACCTTTGGGCTGAAAGCTGCTGATTCTCATTCTGTGCTCTGAGTTAACTTCTTTGCTTTAATCAAGTTAATTTTTTCCTGAGAAGAGACTCCATTCTACAGTTTAGAGGCAATATGATCTTCTTCCCTGATCTAAAAGTCAGCGGTGTAGCTGTTCCACCTTTTCCTTTTGAATACGAGTTTTATTCATTCAGCCTCCTGAAGCTGCAGGACATAATTGATAGAATACTTCTGGCTCAAGAAATTCCTCATCTGCAAATCACATGGAAGATATTACCATGTGCAGGTCTCCCTTTACACGTGTGCAGCTGTTTGGAGGTGGTGGGGTAAAAGATTACCATGCTACAGCTGTTCCCATGTAGACCAGGGTGCTAGTCCTTATGGAAGCTGTGTCACAGGTCTGACTTCTGCAATGTAAGCACAAATGTAAACATGGACCCAAAGAGATTAGAAATGCATTTCTTGGTATCTACAAAAACTTTAAAGTATCAGTTTGTATTAAATAAGTGGCAGAGAAGGGGAGTGGTGAATGAATATAAAATAAAAGCTACTCAGAAATCAGGTAACAAAATTATTTTGTGTCATCTTTTGATCTCAAAGTAATTCAGTAAGATGCCATAGATCTGTTTTTTTCTTTTTATCTTTTTCTCCCAGGGTCTAGCTGAGACATTCCATTAAATTAATTTATTTAAAATCTCATATTATATTGTGGAAGGAAAAGAAGGTGCTTAAATCTATGAACTGCAAAAAAGCTGATTTCTTGGTGGGTTTTCAGATGGAAAGTAATGAAGTAAAGTTTCAGGTTAGTTGGAAGTTTTAAATAAAAGCACCACTTGGAAATACAATGACACTGGACAAATAATTTAACTTCTTTGTTCTTTGGGGAGGGACCAGTTTTTCAATTTTGAGGCCTGAGAGAAGACTATCAGTGGGTGGTTTAAAGCACTGATGGAAGTTCTAGTCTTGATTTTTATTTATGACAGGTTGGATTAAAACAAATAGAACAACTGTTAAAAGCTTGTTTCTTAAATCTCATGTGGAAGCCAGGAAAACATGATTCTGCAGAAAGGCATATATGTAAGATTTATAGAAGTTTAAAAATTGGAAAGGTCTTAGATCACATCGTGTCTGGCACTTGACAAAGCGTGTCTGTTTCTTTGAGTGTTTTAGGAACCTGTTCCAAGTGTGTGCTGTGGAACAGACATCTGATTCAGGTTTGCAGAGCAGGGTCATGTATTGCATCTGTATTATGAAGTTGAAACAAGAAAACAAAATGAACTAAAGCCTCTGCAGCTCCACTGGATAATTGCAGTGTCTGCAATCTCATTATCTAGAGTTAATCAGTATTTCAAAATCACTTACTATCTTGGCATGCGCAGACAGTAGTACAGGAGGAGGATGACCCAGTGCCTTCTGTTGCACCTGAGATATATTGGGGTGTGAATGCTTCCCCTGTGTGTATATTGCGGCTATAAAAGGAAAAATTATTGCAGTGTTTGGAAGAGCTAGGTTTGTCAAGATTAAGCCATAATCCTTCCTGTAAAAATGCATGTATTAAAAAATAAATATTCTGCAGTTACTTCAGCAAATTTTGGGCCAAAAAGGATGAGAGCAAGGTTTGAGATGCTTACCATTGTAGAAAAGACACTGGATATTCAGAATCTGTGGTTATAGCTAATTATGCCATAGGGAAGAAGATGCATCTGAGTGTGAACATTTTGAAGGTTTTGGGAGTTTAGTGTGGTTTATTTGTGGCTCTTATGTTTTGTGGTACATTGGCTCAATTTAACCAGAAGACTGCAAAGAAATATTGAGCAGGAAACCAAGGCATCTGATTCATTTTTAGGTGATGTTCAGTGCTGTACAGCTGTGCTAGACTGGGAAGAAATCCAGTCTGAATCTCAACAGTTTGGTTATTCCCTTCAACTCCTTGCATTGTTTATGTTGCTTTTTTCAGACACTGTTCCATTCTTGTATTCCTCTCTCATGGTCCCTGCTCCTTGCTGGCAGCCAGCAACTTATTCCTATTTCACAACTTTGATTTTTGTTGTGTCTGTTAGGGAAGATTTTTGAGTGATACCAAATGCCATGCCCTTGGATTTGAGATGCAGTGTCTGAGTAGATTTGCTTCTCAGAAAAATCACTGTTCTTTTGTGTCACTGGGACAGTTCACAGATGCTCTGTGGATCCCAAGAGAAGAGCTTTGCCTTGACTTAAAACTTGCTGAGTCCATTAGCACTTACAGAGCCTGACCTGGTGACTGTTACCATAAGTATGACAGAAATACAAATGTTTCTCTGTGCCATGAAGAATTTCTAATTGCAAAGTAAGAAATTTCTTCTGTCATGCTGTTGTGTAAGTGATCAGGGCTTTTTGAGAAAATGCACTCAGTCTGGTTTATGTTGGTGCCAGGCCTCCTCTTAGCTTATTTACCCTGGAAGTCATCTATCTGAGGGTAGCATTTCGTGCTAATAGGGCAGCCTGTCTCCTTGCTGGTGAGCTTTGTGTGTAACCATCATGGTACCTGACTATTTTGTACTGGTAGATTATCCTTCCCTTTCCAGCAATCTTTCTGGGATATGCAGCCTATGGAGAGGCACAGTGGTGGCATATTTGAAGGGTGCAGCAGTGATGTGGAGGAGGGGGTGGAGATCTTGTTTTGTGGCACATCGTGGTCTCGTTTCGCCCACAACCCAATGGAGTCATCTGATGGAGCTCATGTAATGCTGTGCGAAATGTCAGGAGAAATGAGGTCTCAAGGTGGCGTGATTCACCTGTGAGGGGTTTTAATGTGGTGAATCATACCTGTCAGAAATTCTTCTGAATGCTTTGGAGTTAACTCTGTGTCTCTCTGGCTCCCAACAGTATCTTAAGACTTCCTCACCACAACTTTGCATTTTCCAGTGGTGTGCTATCTTTTTTCACATGCTTCCTTGTATGCCAGGGACTCTTTAATGTCTTACATGCTCCGGTCCTCACCCCAAACCTTGCTGACCTGGGAACAAGCCTCAGGTGTTGGAGCAAGATAGCCAGAACAAGAGAGATTGTGCCAAGCATGGCATCATATCATAGTGGGTCTGCTTTGGGCTGCCACTTGTTTGAAGTTAGGGTTGGCTTGTATGAGCTCCACAACAATTTTGGTCATAGCAAGACCTCTGAAGTATGATCATGTATTTTGCTTTCCCTTTAATGAGCTGTTTTATTGTGATGGCTGATAAGACAAGATGGGAAGACACACTAGGTCTGAAAAAAGCAAATGAAATTGCTGTTTCGGAATGGTTTGTTTGAGCTCTTTGGTGGTAGTGGTGCTTAGGTCAGGCACATGCAGGAGTCTGGGTACTTTGGGATCTTTGTGCCTTGGGGATCATGGATGGAGAGTAGAGGACAGATCATACCTACTGAATTTACTGGCTAAACAAGAATAAACCCCTTTGTTCCTTGCATAAAGTCAGGATGGCACAGCTGAAGTGGGAGCCAGTGAAAGCATGTGACAGAGCAGAAAGGCATGGAAGCAGATTAGTTTTAAAAACTCCCTGGCATGGGCTTTACCCTAGGTGACACTGTCAGCTCTAGGGGTACTTGGGGAAGGCAGTGTGTGAATGCCCTCTGCAGGGATCAGGGCAGCCTGATCCATGGTCCTTAACTGTAATTGATGGCATGGATTCCAAGGAGCAAGTTGGGCTGAGGGATGCTGAATGTGTGTGTGCACAGAGGAATTGTATGTGTTTTGCAGTAAAAGCTGAACAGCAATAATACTGGTTTTCCTGGCACGTCTTTTATCTAAATGAGAGAGAATTTGTGTAGAGGAATTCAGGAATCTCTGCTCTTTTGTTTTTTTGCTTCTTGCAGTCTCTTCCAAGCCAGGGACCTGTGTGAAAGTGCTGACCATTGAGCCCACAGGTAACTGCCGGCTGCAGGAAGATCTGGCTCTCCTGGCAGACTGCGCCCTGCCAGCTGAACTGCGGGTAGGGAGCACTTCTACTCCTCCTGGGCTCTCTGGGGCTGGGATGGCTGCTCATTTGTGTCTAGTCACATCTTTGCTGTACAGACTTTAGTGCTGGCTTGTTTCCTGGTGCTCCAAGTGCTGAAAAGCTTTTATCACTTGGAAATGCTGTAAAATTGTGTAACGAGGCTGTCGGTGCTGGTCTTTCCCCTTGGATGTTTCCCCCAGCAGGGATCTTGGGAAATAAAAGCCTTTCCATGTGGTTGGTGGGGATTTCCCCATTGAATACAATGGGACAAGGCCCCCAGCTCTTCTCTTTGCCATCCTTCTTGAGAATTGGCAATGCTGTAGCAGCAGGCATTGGTACCCAAAGAGAGATGTAGGTGAAGGGTGGCTTACTGGCTTGCTTGCTAGGAACTGACACACTGCAATGGAGAGATGCTTCCAAATCCTGAAAATATTTCCAGGAGAAATGTGAGACCCTCTGAAGAGAATTTAATTGACTGGCAATAGATCTGCTTTTCCCAATTATGTCTTGTCCCTCAGAAATAGCCCCCAGGTTAATGTTTGTGTTAAAATACTATCATATTATTAGTTAGGATTGCATATGTGGATCTTCCTCCCGTTTTCAGAACAGGATAACTGTTAGTTATCTTCATTCTTACTGCATCTGGTGCTTTCTGTAATATTAGCAGATTGATTTTGGTCTTATGTATGTCCTTTTTCTGTCCTCTTTTTTTATACCAACCACTGTATTTAATAATGTGGACTCATTTTAAGTGGCTGCTGTGCCCAGAGGTTGTATGACTGAGTAATACAGCAAAGGTTTATTGCCTTTTCTCTTTCTGTCCTCTGCCAAATACACCTGCCTGGTGCAGAGTGTGTGTGTCTGTGTATGTACATAGATAAGGTTTCTTACATTCATAAGCCAACATGTTTTGTACTGGCAATTTTCAGATATATTTCACTATAGAGGGAGTTTTTATTCTTCATCAAGTTTACAACTACCAGTTCAGAAATCTTTCCTGTGTAACCTGCCTCCTCCAAATAACTGTAATTTTTTTGTAACTTTTGTTACAATATGTTTTGTAACTTTTGTTACAATATGTTTTCAGGCTTTAAAGGGAGGTGGTACTATGAGTAAGCTTCAGATTACTTCCCCAGGAACTAAAAAAAAGGATCATGGACCCCAAAATAGTGACATTTACATATATTTTAAGTCACTTCACAAATAAAAAGAATACTTACTGTTTGATTGCTTGATTCCAGACCTTGATGGCATACTCCTATTAAGCTATTCTTCTAGAGATAGAAACACTTTCCTTCTTAATTCTTTCATGTAGAATAGGAGCTGTAAGGAAAGGAGGAAATTGGAATGGTGTAATCATCTGACAGTGCTGTGAGTTGTGAGCTGTGGTGTTCTTGCTGTGTTCATAGATTGGAATGAAGGCAGCATTAGAGTTATCACAGCTGTACAAGTGAGGAGGCTGTGGGCATGCATACCTGCTCACTAGGGAATTTTTGTGCCGTGCACATGTGTGGGTGCTTTGTTTAAGCCTGAAAATTCTAAAAGATTGCCATTTTTTTTCTCTCTAGGTACTTTTTGTTTGTTCCTTTTTGTTTGTTTGCCATTTATCTCTTACTCTGATGTTTTCAAATTATTAAATTCTATGAATTGGGCATCTTTGTTCTGGGACAGAGGCATTGCACATCCTCATTCTTGCAGGGTTTGCTGCCATTCATGGAATAGGATACAAACTATGTAACCTAAAATGTCAGGAACAAGTGAATAGTCACACACAGACATCTGTATTTTGAGGAGAAGCATACATTATTTTTTTTCCAGCCAATGCAGAACAAAATAGATATTTGTATTCTGGATAAAAGCTTGCATTTCCAGAATTTGGCAAGAAACATTTTGAGCTGCTGCATGTCATGTAATGCCATATTACATGAAATGGGAATGTATTCAGCTTTCTGTTTCAGTATAAACAAATAATTTGCATGTAATGTCTTTGATACTTGGATGTTGTATGAAACTTTGTGCATTTCAATTTCATGGTTAGTGGTATCTTACACAACTAAAAAAATAATGAATGTTTGATATCCAGTTACAGCTCATGATTATTTTCTAAACTGAGAATTAGCTATTTTTTGAAATCTCAAACACATTTATAATTCTGGTACCTTGTTTCTCTTTCCTGTTTGTGCCTGAAAGCCTTTTTTTTCCCCAATGTCTCCTCTTACAAGTGTAGTTGTTGTCTCTGCTTTGTTTTAAAGTAGTAATGGCCAGGATTTTTCTGTCCACAACAGCTGCTTCCTCAGTTTATTGTAATAAAATTTAGCAATGACAGATTTAAGTGAAATTCCATGAAAAGCCAGGCAACTGTAAAAAACCATGTGGCTTCCCACTGTCTGCCTGGTTCTTCATGTCTGCCAGGTGACCTCTGAGTTACAGACTCCAGGGTTTCCTTGGACCTGTTTTTCAGTTACCTTTTAACCGAGATCTTATGTTCCAAACCAAGATGAAATCAGACTTAAAGGATCAGAGTTTGCCATGAAATAAATACTGTTCTTTCCATCCATATTGACATGGCTACAAAAAAGAGACAATTTGCCACTTTGTGGGTAAAACTAGATCTTGTCATGCATTGGAAGAACAGTTTGAAGCAAGTAGATGAGTTCATCTTGTCTGTCTGCACCTGTGTACTGTGCTTGTCCAAGGCAGTGACTCGTGTGCTTTGCTTTGCCCGTTTGGCAGAGGCAGATGAACTGAAATATTTACAACATGTTTCCAATTTAGGGGTTTTTTTGTATCCAATCCACTTGCATCTGGTTGTGAGCTGCTAATCTCTTAGATCACCAACCCCTGTGTTTTGTGTTGTAATTTATTCACAATTTTCTTGCTGAGATAATCTGGCCAAGGTACAAATTGCTGCCACTGATTTGTTTTCTATGTTTTTGCCTCCAGCAACATTTCTATTTAAGCTCTAATAGGAAATTTGCAGCAGGAAAGACTTGGTCTTCCATGTGTGATGGTGGAGAGTATTCAGAGTATTTCTATATGGTGATTGAGTTATTGTGAATGTGTTTGGACCTTGCAGGCTGGACTGTGTTGTGATCCTTGGGCAGAATACTTGACTTTGGCAGCTGTGATTTGCCTGGACAGAGGCCCATGAAGGAGGTTGTATGAATAGGGGTGGTGGGAGAAATAAGCCAATTTTCTGCAGGAAGATCCTGGAAAGGAGATTAAATTCCTCAAGCATGACAAGGAGGAGAGTAGAAGTAGTAGAGACTTGAAAGGGGAGTAAAAGGGAAAATTCTGCAAAGCCACTTGGTGCTGAATAGGAGAAACAAAGACATGAACCTGCTTTTGTAGTAGGAATTGAAAACAACCTTGTAAACCTGAGCAGCAGAGTGGGAACCAGGCAAGGCTACAAGCAGGAAATTCAGCCTAGAGAAATTTATAATTCAGGAGATAAACTCTGAGACAAATAAAACTCCCATATCCATTCCAGAGGGATGGACTTATTTTAGAGATTTACCTTTGGGCAATGAAAGGAGAGCAAAGAAAGGATGCACATAGGAGATGTGGCATTTATCTCAATTAAAATTCCTATGCCACAGAGTGACATCTTGTCAAAGTTTGTTTCTAGGTTTGCTTTACCTGTGATGTGCCTGCAAATCTGTAGCCTTCAGATTTCTGTCAGAATTTGTAGCAGAGGACATGGAAGCTGTGGCATAGGATGGGGAGAGCAGCAAGGCAAACAGAGCAGGCAGTTCCATCATGATACTGGAGTTTGTAACACGCTGCCACGGAGTGAGGCTGCAGATCCCCAGGCCATGGAAAAGAACCAAAGCCTTGAAATATGAGACACGGATAACAGTAAAATAGTAGCCTGGGGAATCTACAAATGGGACAACTTCATCTCATTTTGATGAGGTGCTGCCCTTTATGTTGCAGCTGTTGCCCTTTGTATTGCAGCTATATGAAAAAGAGGTGATAGATCAGGTGGGCAACATTCCTTGAATTGCTGCATCTCTTCTGGAACAGGAGTTGCCCAGTGGAGCAGGACTGCAGGAGAGAGGTGCTATGGAGAGCCAGCATTACTGCAACAGCCTTGTGCATGATTTACATCACTGGGCTTCTCTTGTGATCAGGAACCAGAAGCTGTTGCTGTGGACAGAGAGCATGGTGGATGGGTCCAGATTGCCATGGTCAGTGGTGGTGTGAGCTTTTGCCAGCTTGGTGCCTTGCCACATCCAAGAATGTGTTTTGTGAGGAACCTCACTGAGCCTGCCTGAGAGCTCCCACCCAGTGTGTTCCAGTCTGTGTCTTTGTTCAGCTCAGCAGGGTGGAGGCATCTGGCTCCTCAGTGGAGCTGGAAGCCCTGGTGGAGGCAGGTGGTTTGGAAAGGGACAGTCTGCTGTTGTGAGTCCAGTTTTTATTGTCAGGCCAGGGCTTTCCTGGGTGCAAACTTGGGATGAAAGACAGCAGAAATAAGCTGCTTATCCTAGGTACCTCAGGCACATGTTTATGGAAGGCAAGAACCAGGGGAGACTTTTGTTTTCAGAGATTGTCTTGGCTACATGACTGTGAATATAAACATTTTTTTTTTTTTTTGCAATTGAATTACACTGTATATAGAATAAGGTGAAAGGGAAAATATTTGGAAGTGTCACTTTAAAATAACATAAGGCAAACAGGCTTTTTTTTTTTTGGTGTGTGCTGTCATTGTTGGCATGTGGGATTGGGTGGAGGTGTGTTGTTAAAATAATTCACTTGAGTATTAATACTGCAACAACATTATCTTTGGCTGCAAATCAAATTTAAAAAATCTAAAATGTGCTCTAGCAATGTTGGATTATTCAAGTGAGGCAATCATTGTAGCCAAACCATTTCAAACTGGTGTATACATGGATGTAATCTATATGTTATTACATGTACCCAGTAAAAGGCTGGCCCTAAGCTCCAGTATGCTTATGACACCTACTGCATGAAGTAAACTTCACCTCCACCTGGTTATCTGCCCTGTTAGATGGCAGAGAAACACTTTCCAAAAGTGTATGGAGAGTCAGGAAATTGCCATACATAAAGGAGGCAGATGTAACTTGTACCAGGAATATCTCTGAGAAGCAGTGGAGTTCTTAATTTCCTGACATTGGAATCTGTGTTCAGAGCATCTCTGGTGCTCTGCACTGTGCTGAGGGAATAGAGGGATGGAATTTTCTGGGAAAACATAGGAGTCTGAACTTGGGACCCTGAGTGTGTCTAAAGCAGGAATATTAAAGGAAGGGTTTTCTGGTGTCTGTTCCCAGGTTGGTTTTGGGGAGTTGCCCTTTGACAGCACTGACAACTTCAACAGCTGTCCTGACGTGTGTTTCCGTGTGGAAGATTACAACTTCTTGTGCCATAAGGTATGTGCTTGTGCTGTATTTCCTTCTCCTCCCTTTTTGCCATGAATCTAGTCTGCTTGTGTCCCCCACTCCTTCTGTGCTGGATACACTCTGCAGAAGCAGCATTGATTCAGCTGGAAAACTGCATTTAAAGCATTTAACAAAGCAGCAGAGCCTGCCTTTCTTGCAGAGGTGTGGAGATAAATTTATAAATTCAGCTATGGCATTCACAGCTGCAGAATCTGCTGCTGCTGGCTTATGAGTTCAGTGTCTGGAGAGAGGAATGTTTGATCTGCAGATGAACAGCAGTAAGAATGAATTTTGAGATCCAACCTCAACTCAAGGTCCTGCCCTTGTGCCATGCTAATTTAGAATCTCTTGAGTTCACCATTTGTATTTGTGGTTCTGAGGGTAGGCATGGATAGAATAAGATCTGAAAAAATATTGGAGATACAGCTTCGGAATGTAGGGAAAGTCAAAGTTACAGAGTCTGAACTTCTGAAATATCTTTGAGCTGCTCTGACAGCTGGTTGGAAGTGCCCTTTGGTTTGGTGCAGTGAGCAAGGTGTCAGTGTTTTGGTTTTGCATTCCTCTCCAGGCATTTTTCTGTGGTCGCAGTGATTATTTCAAAGCTCTTCTTGAAGATCATTTCAGTGAGAGTGAGGAGCTACAGACACAGCCCAGCATCCCTGTGGTGACTCTGCACAACATCTCAGAAGACATCTTCATCCGGGTCCTCTACTACATCTACAGTGATGATACAGAGGTGAGCCATTGGTCCTTCCTTCAGTGTGGTGAGCTCTGAGGGGTTTTCAGCAGTGTTTTTCTAAATCTGGAGCAGGGTGTGTGTGTATATTCCTAAATTTTACTGACTACTCTGCTACTTCACTCTTGTCTCAGGAATCCACATACTGGGGTTTGCTGTTAGCCAGGCAGTGTTGTAGTTCATGTGCATCATGTTCAGGAAACAAATCATAGTCTTTTGTCCCACAATAAAAATCTGGAAATTAGGTTGCATGCTGTTTATTGCCATGATAAATACAGGATCTTTGCAGCTTTCCCTCTTGGGCTCTGTGGAAAGATAAGGGAACCATATGCCAGTAGATGGCAGATTGAACACATTTGGAGATCTGGATAGGTTGAGAGATTCTACTTATTTACTCTTGGCAAATAACCATACTCATAGCTGACTTTTCCATTTGTAGCAAGTCATTATTTCTATTGTTATTTATTATTGGAGTGAGCAAAGGTTCCACTGTGAGACCAGTTCCTTGCTGTGCTCAGTATTGCAGGCAGTAACAAAACAGCCCTAACCCACTTTTCAGCCTAATGGAAGATGCAGCAAATGCCAGTGTTTGATTAGCTTCCTGCTTTGGTTTTGTGGCAAATGCTTTCAGCAGGTCTCTCTACAAGATCCCAGAACACATTCTGGCATCGAGGCAGTGACTGAAGATGCTGCTGCACCTGCCAGTGTCACTTTAGCCCAAGCAGTGTTTGTGCTCTAGGTTAGGTGCCACATGCAGAGAGTGCACACAGCTGTGACCTTGTTTCTGCTATCTGTTCACCTGTGGGTAGCAGTGAGGAGAGATGTTTGGCAGGCAGCAAGGGCAGGATTGATACTGGTATGCCAGAGAGCTGATTCTTCAAGGGCAGGCAGAGAGGGAAAGAAGCTGCTTGAAGATCTCCTGACCTTGTTCCCTTGCACTGCAGCCTGACCCTCTTCCTTTGCATGTCTCCAGTCTGCCTGCCCTCCTCGTGATGACTCACAGGAAGGATGTTTCCCAAGCAGCTATTCCTTTCCAAGGGGTGCCTCAGCTGCTCTGTCTGGGCTTGGGTCAGGAGGACAGACCAACAACAATGTGTAGGAGTTAAAAGGATTTTACTCAAATGTTTCATGTGCAGAATGGTGCATGGCTTGGGTTTCAAACCAAGCAGCCAAGATGTGCGCTTCTACAGAGAGTTCACCTGTCATGAGAAACTACCAGAAAAAATGGTTAGGAAGACAGGAATATAGCTCAAGTTCCACATTTACATGTGGAGTGTTCTCCCTGGCCTGTGTTTTTCCAGCCAAGTGTCAGCACTCTCAATTCCATGTTTTGCTTTGGAAAGGATTTATGGTGTCTCTCTGCCATGCAGTAGTGACAGTGTTTGCAGTTGTAGGGAAGAGGACCTATAGGGTTCCAGGCACAAAGACAAGTTGCCGGTGAGAATACTTGTGTAGGCTCCAGGGCAGTTCTTGGAGGAACATTTGCCGGGTTTGTCCTTGATGAAGCAGTTGGGAGCTGTAGCCGTCAATTCTATTGGTTGAAACACTTCCAACTCCTGAGGTTTCCACAGCTTATGAGAGGACAAAGCAGCACTTGATTAATAATCCCAAGGGCTTTGTTACCCCATGTGCATACACAGCCCTCGTGGCATGGCTCTCCTGCATCTTGCATTCTTCTGCCCAGCTGCTGCAGGGTGTGACACAGCTGGGCCACTTGCTGGGAGCTGTCTCTCCAAACACAGGTGCACACAGCTGTGGGGGAAGAAAAAAAATCAGTTGTTTGCAGTTGTCAGAGTGAACAACCACACATGTAGATGTGCACAGCAGTGTGTTTGCTGCTCACTGGGTATCAGGAGAGTGGACCAGGCTGCACCAGTTATCATTCCTCCATCCAGAGCAGTGTGGCTTTGTCTGTAAATGCAAGGGCCCTTGCCTCCTCCACAGGC
This sequence comes from Zonotrichia albicollis, assembly GCF_047830755.1. NCBI lineage: Eukaryota > Metazoa > Chordata > Aves > Passeriformes > Passerellidae > Zonotrichia > Zonotrichia albicollis. The sequence continues at coordinate 10,975,294 of NC_133830.1, forward strand.
AGGGCGTGCAGTGTCCTGCAGATCCACTGTTACAATGGATGTGGGTAAGTGAGCTCTTTGCAGTTCACATCAGCAGGAGCAGAGAGAACTCTCCTTTCCAGGTTAGTGAGAAAAATAGGGTTTGCCTGGCCAAGGGGAAGAGGCTGAGTGAAGCTGGAGGTGGTGTCTCCAACTTTGCCTACAGGGTTTTTTTAATCCTCAGATCACTTCCAAGTACCCAAGAGGGAAATGGGAAGGTGGTTCTCTTGCTCAAGAGGCTTGAAATGTTAAAAGCCGTTCACAACAGTTTAAGTTTGTTCGTCCATTAATTTAGTCCATTCTGAATGCTTGTTAGAGCTCCACTAGTATTTGAAGTGCAGAATATGTTCTTACCCAGCTGGGCCTCACCTACAGTTTGTGTTCAGTTTTTTGTCCTTGAGTGTACCCCCCATGCCAGGAAGGTTGTGCTGGTTCTTAAGAGAATTTTGCATATTTTTCACTGCGAGTCCAGCAGTATAAAATGAGAAGGGAAATGTGGGGACAAGGTTCTCTCTTGCTCATCTCTTCTGTTTGTCTCTTGGAACTATGTCTGGTAAAAGTGACCCACCACTGTTGCACTGAACATTTTTTTAGCAGCCAGATACACTTGGATGTTTCAGCATTGCCTTGGGGTTACCTGCAGCATGAGAAACTCCCTGCTGCACTTTAAATTCCTCTGTGGTAACTGAGTAGGAGATGCAGGCTAAAAGAGCTCCAGTAATGGCCAAACAGCTCCTTAGTTTGGCAGTGAGAGGCAGCATGCTGGGGTCAGGGCAGTAACTCCCCTGTCACTGCAGCTGTCCCCAGAGAACGCCTACGACGTGCTGTGTGTGGCTGACATGTACCTGCTGCCCGGGCTCAAGCGCCTCTGCGGCAGGACCCTGGCGCAGATCCTCGACGAGGACAACATCATCAGCATCTGGAGGATTGCAAAGCTCTTCCAGCTGACCCGACTGGAGGACCAGTGCACTGAGTACATGGCCAAGATCATTGAGAAGGTACTGAAACACTCCCCATGGCAGATACACCTGTGTCTGTGTATCTGAGCCGTAGAGACAACAGATTGAATGGTTGTACTTTGGTATGTAGTTAATGGTTGTCCTCTCTGGGTTAATGTGCTTCCAGGAAATGAGCAGCAGTTAAGTAGCAAGGCACATGGTGAGTTAGGGCAGAGGAGGAGGAGTGTGGTGGTACCTGATGTCACCACAATAAGCCAGATTTTGGTCCCTGGCTAGCACGTCCCTGTGGAATATGGGTTGAAAAATTTGCCCAAAAATTTTGGGCAGGAGCAGGTGATTTTCACTGAACTTTCAGCCACTGTGTCCAAATAGCCATGGTGTTGCCTGAATACACCATCTGCAGCCTGGAGAAGCCAAAGGGGTGAGTAGGAGACCTCTGTGCAGGAAATAGAGTTTCTCCTTTGTTTTTCAGTGTTTGCTGGAGAAATTCTTCCTGGCATAATGCTCTAAAATAGGAAAAATCAATGTAAACTCTAATCTCCTCCAGGGATGACAAATCAAATAGTAGGGGTTTGCTCAGTGGATAATTTGCTGATGATCAGCAAGAAGTAATGAATTTAACTGAAAGAAAACTGAAGTTTTCTTTATGGGGCTCAATTAAAGTGTTATCCTGAGTGCTTATAGCTTAGACTCAGGACTCGTGGAGAAAGTTACCATATGGAGGATAAACTGGAACCTATGAAGGGTTTTTATGCTGAGACATCTTTATAAATGGCTTGTGCAGTTCACATGGGAATGTAACATTTTCACTTGCAGCTCAAAAGGTGTGAAATTATTTTTGGTGTGAGAAAACAACAAAGGAAATTATTCTGGGGCTGTTACTTTGTTCAGTGTATAGCTTGGGAATGACATCTGCGTGTACCCAGATTCTGGGTTCTGAAAAGGGATTTAAAAGATGTTGGATATCCCAAGTAGTGATCAGGAGAGGGCTTTGCTTGTGTGTTCCTCATTCTCTAGCTTGAGTGGGAGTCCTTGAACTTAGCATTGGCAGGGTTTCTTCTTAAGGGTGTTGGCACAGACAGAGCCACCCCAGCTGATGTTCAGACATCCGTGGTTGCCAGCATCCTGTGGAGATGCACTGATGGCAGCAGGGAGAGATTTTGGCAGTGTGGTAGCAGATCAGAGCTCAGCAACCTGCTGTGCCCAGGCACAGTTCAGCAGCACAGACAGATGGAAGCTGCCTCTCACCCCTCAACTCACCACACATTCCTGGGGAACCTGGTGCAGAATCATTCATGGGTGACCCAATTCTGTCAGGTTGAGTGCAGAGCAGAGCAGCTGCCTTGCTGGTGGTGATGGGCCTGAGTCAAGGGAGAACTGTAACTTGTGGCTCCCAGTTCTACAATGGGCACAAGCACCCACTGGCTTCTGTGCTACAAGACATTGCCCAGGTGTCTGGCAACATCTCCTGGTTCCTGCTGGGAGCCTTTTTGGGGGAATATTGTGTATGTGCATGTGCCACAATACCAGAACCAGGGATGCTTAGTTAGAGGGTGTTACAGGGCAGTGTTGCAGGTGCAGATTACCTTCAGCTGGGACTGTTTATTGTTGGAGTATTACTGTCTCCTTTGGACGGATGGCAGGATGCATCTCCAAGTGGAGGATTTTGGTCTCCATGTATCCTAGCTTTCCTTTCTTTTCTGTGGGATCCTTTAACAGTGTCTGAGACCTTCATCCCAAACCTTTGCATCTCTTTACCTGCCCTCTTGTATTCCTAATGGTTCTCTTGTCCTTCTGGTGCAGCTGGTGGAGTTGGAGGAGTTTGCAGCTGCTGTGAAGGAGAACGCAGAGGCCGTGGAGGAGCGGCAAGAGACTGACTCCATCCCTCTGGTCGATGACATCCGCTTCCACATCACCAGCAACGTGCAGACTTACAGTGCCATTGAGGAAGCCAACCAGAAACTTGAAGCTCTAGAAAACCTCCTGGCCAGCATAGGGCTCGAGTGCTGATGTGTGCAAACCCTGCCTGTCATTTGCAGCCTGCACAGCCCTCACTGCATTGGCTCGGAGTGCAAGAACATCTGAGTCTGAATGTCCCACTCCCATTCTTTATCCTCCTTCCCATCCACCTTCAGGCATGGTTTCTTTTTAATTTATTTGTCTGGACATTTGCATTTCTGGTTTGTGTTTGGTTTTACTTTGTTTTTTTGTTTCTCCTTTCAGAAATAACTCCCAAAGCTCAGCCTAAGTCAGTAGCTGCTCCTTTGTACAATACACTGTGGAGAGGAGACTGTGAGCTGTTGGGAATGGTGAAGGAGCTGTTCTGGGGACTTCCTACTGCCTGGGGTTAGAACCCATCCCATTCTGTGGTTCAATACAACACACTTCTGAAACTGGCTTATGCCAGAATATTTGTTGAATTACCAGCAGCAGAGGAAGAAAACTGGATTAAAGTCTTAATAAGTATATGGGAAAGGAGGTCAGCACTGTCACTGTCAGTATTACAGGACTGGCAGAACTGGGCCGTGCTTCCCTAATGGGACAGAGAGGTACTTGGCTATGTGGAAGGCACTGTCTTCACCTGTTATTTTAGTACTTAGATGGAAAAAAAACAACAAAAAAAAAAGTGATTTCCAGGTCTTCCCTAGCTTTTCGTTGCTTTGAAGTGCTCAGAATTTAAAAGCTTTGCTTTCTGAACAAGCATCTTTGGGAATACAGTAGAGACCAGAATCCTTCCATTCGTAGAAAGCAGTAGCTTTCAGTGCACAAAAGAAGGAAGAGCAGCCCTCTTAAAGAGGGGATGGAAACACCTTCTTCTTGGAAACAGCACTTTTCCCTTTATTTATGTCCACTGTGGTAGGGCAAGGCTGACTTGCTGGTGGGTCTGGGAAGAGGGGTCACTGGAAATCTCTTTCAAAAGGAAAGGGCCCTTTTGGGGCTCTCATAGGGCTGCTGTCCCACTCTGTGACCTTCTGGCTTTGCTCAGCCTTGAGCCTCATAGCTTCACTGTTCTCCAGGAAATTCATTGTCTGTACTAATGAATGTTTTTGAATCTGTATTTTGCAGTAGGTCATGTTATCCCATGTTGTCTGCCTGGATTCTTAATGAGGGCTATGGTGTTCCCTGTCCTTGGCACTAATCAGCAGGTGATAACCCTGCATAGCCTTGCCTTGCCAGATAGGCTGCCCTTGGAGCTGTGCATCTCTGGAATGGTGTTGGGAGAGTCTCCAGGGTGCAGGCTGGGTGCACCTTCCCATGCTGGGCTTTGGGAGGGAGAAGCAGCATTGAGTGAAGCACAGGCACTGGGCTGCTGTGACCACTCATACAATCATTTTGGTCAAGTCCTGAGGCAAGTGCTTGAATAGACTGTGCCAGAGGTGCTTTTATTATGTGATGTGGGAACTGGGCAACTTCAGGGTGTTGTTTTCTGTAGTGGTGGGGGTTAGGAGACTTGCTTCAGGTGTGGATTTATTGGGAGGATGGGTTTTTCTTTGCTAATCTCACCAGGTGAGAGACTGATACCCCACAGCAAGTGAGAGCTGCAGCCTCACTGCCTGTTCCTCTCCTGCACTGAAGCTGTTGGCAGGTGCACGGGCAGGCTCTGGGCACCACCTGCACCAGGCAGGCTGCACTCAGTTGTGAGCAGGGGACTCTGGATAAAGTCTGGAAAGCCAGGCTTTGGCAAAATCATGTGTCAGGACTGAGTTGCACTTAAGCTATGGATAGAGCTGGGGTGGGGGGAGCAGAGATGAGGTTCATTGATATAATTGAACCCCAGATGCTTGTGCACTTTGTCATCTGGGTTTAAGTGGTGTCTCTTGCAGATCAGGTCTCTGGGGCAGGAGATGGTGGTGGCAGAGCTGTCAAGCAGTGTGGGCTTCAATTCTGTTTGAAAACCCTTGTGAAGAAGTGCAAGGAGTTGTTGTGGTTTGTTTCCTGAGGATGGAGGATGTGTCCCTCCACAGGAGTGGTTGCTGCATGGAAGCAGGAAGCATCAGGAGTGTGCTTCTGTTTGGGATAGTGACATGGAGAGGAGCTGTACATTTCTTGTGTGATTTGTGGAATGTACCTCCATGTCCACCTCTAAGCTCAGTGTGTCTTTGACAGGACCACCAAAAAGCCCAGCACAACTGATGAAGATATCCCCATGGACTTGGGGAGGGTGAAGGGCTATCAAGGAAGCTTTAATATGGAGTCCCATATATTTTGGAGAAAGAAGGGTGAGAGAAGAACTGCTTGTTTTCTTGCTGAGTGGAGTGTCAGGCTCATGAAAATCTGCTACAGAAACCAGCCGCTTAACTCAGTTGGTTCAGTTCCCCTATGTTTCTCCTCTGTATATGGCTGAAGATAGCACTGAACATAAGCAGGATGTTTAGTTTATCATATCTCTTCTCCTCCTCCAGGAGAAATTCCGCTTCTGACATGTTAGCAGTTGGCTTTCCACAGCAGTGGTTGTGACAGCCCACGGGGCTTGCACAGAGCCACCAGAGAACAGGACGTGGCCTTTGCCTTCTGCTCGTACTGAGCAAGATGCAGGAGCAGGATTATCAAGGAATGTGCTAATGCTTTTCTCTGCAGATGCCTCAGCTGCTAGAGCAAATGGACACTGGCAGTGGGCAAAGCAGGAGGAAGGCAGAGGGGGAGCAGCAGTGCTGGGAAGCATTTTCCATATGGCTGCTCTTGAATAATTCCATTCCTGCATCCTTAAGTGTGGAGCGAGTGAGGCTGCAGTTGTACGTGTGGGAGAAAAGGTCAGCCTGGCCTTTTGATCTGCCTCCCCAGCAGTGCAAGTCCACGTGGGCTTCCAGGCAAATGCTTCATCTGTCTGTGTGCACTTAGTGGTCACATCTGTGAGGCCTGTCAGATTGTCCAATTACTTGGGATCCTTTAACTCCTCCCCATCCCTTTTGGCAAAATAGGGCTATCCAAAAGCATGCATAAGCAGATGGTCAGCATGCAGGCAAGCTCTCTAATTAAGATGAGCCTGGACAAATCTTAGATTTGAATTCACTTTATTCTTGCTGCAAATAATTTTATCACAAAATAAAAACCTCTGATTTTTCTTCTGTTGCCAGTGTCCTTCCTGTGTTTTGTTGCCTCTGTCCTTTTTATTTACTACTACCCACTTGCTGAATCAAGAAGATTGTAAAATTTACTAGAGCAAGGTTATATTTAAGAAGAAATGTGTAAGCACGTGTGCAGCAATAAAATAGTCTATTTCACTATATCTGCTCTGGCTGTGGTGTCTTTGTTACTGACTGACAACATCAGTATGAGTTTTAGTTTGAAAGGGCTCTGTGGGCTCCTTCATTTTCCCTTACCCAGGCCAAGGACTGGCTCTGCACTCTGTGGCTCCCAAGCAGTGTGTACAGTCCTGATAGAACAGGTGAGTAAAGCACTAACTCATTTTTACTGTCTCCTTTCTCCAAGGATTATTCCCCTTCTTTAGCAGCACCATGGCACAGGCTTGGTCACTACCATGGTTGTTGTCAAGGAGGTGATGTTTGTCTCAGAAAATTGCTGTGGGCTGTTGCTAACAGGTAAGTTCTTTCCCTTTTTCTTGCCATCTTGTGCCCCTGTTATTGATGGCTGGCTGTTGTATGCAAGGATGGAGATTTTTCAGCTTTTGTGTTTAACTACTCTGACTTGTTCAGCTCACTCCTGGGGTTGGAAGCCTGTGTTTTCTCCCAAACTGTGACTCTGCTGAAGTGTCTGGCAGTCCTTCCTCTCTGAGGACACAGGCGTCTTGTTTTTTGTCTGCTTTCTTGTATGCCTGGGTGGCTACAATCTTTTGGGTGAAGGCAATAGCTGAGCTGTCTGTGCAGCCCCTGTTGACTTCAGAGCATGACTGGCATTCAGGGAATGAGCATCCCTCTTGTCCTTGTTGCTCTGTGTAGGAACATGAAATTTTCAGAGAGGAGATACTAATAACATCTAAATGACTAATGCTGTTGAAGGGAGGGCTTGGAAGAGTTCAAGGCTTAATCAGGTTTTTGGGACTCGACAAGCAGCACACACAAGGAGCAGCATTGTGCTGTGAGAGTAAAGGATGAGCTTCTGCAAGAGGCTGGAGCTGCTCAAGTTGTACAGTCATGGTCAAAGTGGAGATGGCACTTCCCACACAGCAGTTTGCAGTCATTGTGAGTTGACAGACTTGTCTGCTCAGGGTGACATTGTTCTCCTCCCTTGCTGTGGACAGCCTGGCAAATCCCATCACAGTTTTGGGAGCTGGAATGTGTCTGTGCCTAGCTCCCAGGGATGAGCCATCCTGGCTAGAGCTGGTGATGGCAAACCATGGCCTGGCTTAGTTCTTTGCTCATGGAGTGGGTGTGCTGAGAAGCAGGTTTTCGTTTTACCTTCTAAGTTAAAATAGATTTGACAGAACAAATTTATTGAGAGGCCACACCAGCAAACCATTTGTTATAGTTTGTGCCTGTTTTGAATAAAGATGCTGGCTCTGCTGGGACTGCTGCCTGCCTTGAGGAAGTGCTGAGGGAGAAGGACAGAGAACCCTTTTGTAGTCTGCAAATGGTTTCAGGGGTTTTATGTTGAAAATTGGAGGTGGGTTATTGGCAATAGCCAATAAGGGCTGCAGAGGGGCACTTAATTAGGCAGCCACATTTGGGTGCAGCTATGGACATGCAGATCCTTAAGGCAAAGTCAAGCTGTGCACTTCAAGCTTACATGTGATCAGCATGTGGGGCAAAGGGGATGAGCACACACATGCCCTTTGCTTTTCCTGGTTGTGGTTAACTTTGTAAGCATAAAAGTTCAGGACAAGCTTTGAAGGGCATTTCAGCAGATTAAAGAAAACCTTGGAAGAGAGTCAGTACCATGCAAACAACTAGCTCCAGTCCCAAAGGGTCTGGCTGCCAGCTCCCAAAATAAGCTCTGAAAATGAGTGTGAGAGCTTTCCTCTCCCTCCTCCTGTTACCAGCAGAGCAAGCTCAAGGGGAAAGAGCAGGATTAGAAAGTTGGATTTGCTGGCTCATGGCAGCAGCAGTCTGCCTGCTCTGTTTGCTGGTATGGCAAAAGGCAAAGCTGTTGCTTTGGCGTGTTGGGTTGAGAAAAGGAGCTGAAGGAAGTGCTGTGGTGTGGCCAGATGCTTCTGTTCAAGGGCTCAGGGAAGATTTGGCCCAAAATAACTTGATGTAGCTTTCTCATGGAGGAAACCAAGCTGGCCTGTGTTGCACTGTGATATCATTAAAACTCCAGGAAGGAAAAATTCCTCCCTCTTTATTCTTTTATAACAACTTTGTGAGCCAGAGTCATCCCAGTACTCTTTGTACAAGGCTGTGACAGTGATGAACTGTTTGAGACAGGCTGTGCAGACCTGCTCTGAAGGGAAGGAAAGCTGGTGTGTGTTAGTTACTGCTCCTTGGGATGTGCTTTAGGAGAAGCAGGCTGATCTTTCATATCAAGGCTGAGTTGACATTGTATCTCTCCTGTGTGCTCAGAAGGTTTTATTCTAACACATTCTTGGCACAGCATAGCAGAGCTACCAATATTTCTATTAATTTTCTTAAGCTTGCTTCTGTAACAGGAGGCAGCAATCTGCTCTCCAGAGCTCCTTCCATCCCCTTTCTCCGTGGATCTAAAACTAAAAATTATCCAGGAGTTTCAAAAGGAGTTTGCTGGTGGCAAGTTCAATCTCCTTCCTGTTTCCAAAAGCTCTTCTTGAGAAGCTGAAAATGCTTCAGGTGAGTTGTTTTCTGCTGTGCTGTTCTCTGGTCTGAGTGCCAGTCAGGCACAGCATCTCCAAAGCTGTTCAAGGTTCTGGCTCTGGCCATGCTGCTCCTGGGGTGGCTGCTCCTTCTCTTGCTGGGGGCAGAGGAGATGGTATTTCTTGTTTCCTGATTTTGTGACCTTTTCCAGTCAGGCATGCAAATAAACATCAATCTTCCCAGTCTGAAAGCACACAGGGGTCAGTGCTTCTTGCTCTGCTGAGCACAGTGCTCGTGGTGCTGCAGTGAGGGGCACATCAGGCATTTACTGGGGATCCAGCACTCTCCAGTCACACCAGGGCCTCAGGGATGGGTTTGGCACAGACCAGCCTCAGCATGGGGTGTGCACCAGCTCAGCATGGGAGGAGAGGACTTGGTGTTAAAAGTGCACGGGGTGAATCCTGGAAGCTTTGATGTGACAAACACAAGGGCTGCCCTGTGCAGCCCACAGGGAGAATGCTCACTGCTGTCATTTCAGCATGAGGCTGACCCTGCAGCCCAGCCAGAGGGAAAAGCTGATTTTTTTTTTATTTTTCTCTGTATGGGGAATGTGGGTTGTTTATTTGCTAAAAAAAAATCTGCTCCAGGGTTCACCGTGTCAGCCTGCAGAGAGCTTTGCTGGTGTTGCCATCTATTTTTTTTTTAAATGTAAATGAAGACAAGATGCTGACACAAAGGCTGCTGACTTTGGGAGGTCTGGGAAGCCCAGCTTTTCCTGGGGCTCTGTCTCACACCAAGGTTTACTGTGCCCTGGCAGATATTTGCTTGCCTTTGGTCATGGACCTTCCTAAGGTACCATTTGTCCTTTGCCCCTGAGCTGCCATTCCTTCCCCTCTGCCTGTCTCTGTGTTTTCTTAGAAGACAAGTGTTTTCCATGCTTGACATCTTGCCCTCCCATCAGCTCGCCCCCAGGCCAAGTAGCATTCTTTGCCAAGTTCCCTTTGGATAGCACATATCATGCAATCTATCCAAGCTCTTAATTGATCTCTTAGGAATTGTTTTTCATCTAAATTCCTGGAATGTTTCCATCCACTGAAGAGTTTCCTCCAGAGGGAAGGGAAATGAATCCTGTGCCACTCCCCTGCAGGAGTGGTGGCCATGGGAAGGCTTTTGTTTGGCTTGTGCCTGTTGGGAGATAGATGTGGGTTCTGCAGTGTTTGCTCAGTTGTGGCTAAATCAGGCAGCAGTTTGGAGAGCAGCAGGGAGGTGAGGGGCAGCTCCACATCAGCAGCTTCCCCCTCAGAAGGAGAAAGAGCATCCCAGATGGATAAGCTGGGAGAGCATGACCCTGTTTCTGTGTGCAAAGGAGTGTAGCAGGTGCCAGGCTGCAGCGTGTGTGTGGCATCCCTGGTCTCTGGTGGTGTGCTGGCACCTGCACAGCCCTTCAGCTCCATCTCCCTTTTCCTGTCCTGGAATTCTGCCTGAAGCCAGGCAGGGTGGAGAAGTCCCTGCTCACCCCCAGCAGCAGCTCTGCAGTGGGTGCAGCCCCACTGCTCCCTCCTGTGATGCTCAACCAGCAGCAAATGGAGGTGAAGCACTGTGGGTTGTGTGCTGAGCAGATCTGAATTGAAATTCTTCACCACTCCCTGGAGCTGCAGCCTTTGCCTGCTCAGTGCCTGAGCCTGGCCTGGGTGGTGCCAGAGGCATGGTCCTTGCTGCTCTGTGACTGAGTATGGCATCTCTTGTCTTATGTGCCAGTGGTGGTGCAGGCTGTCTGTCCTTGCTGGAAAGGACTCCTGAGGAGCTCTCCCCACACCCTGACCCTGCTCTGGCTCCTGCTTTACCATTCCCTGGCTGATCCCCAGCTGGGAGCTACCCCCAGAGCCAGCCCTGGGTAACACCAGGCTGAGGGAAGAGAAAAAGGCAAAAGCTTCAGGGTACCTGCAGGATCACAGTAGAAGCACAGGCTAAAAACAGGAAGGCCACCTATGGCTGTGACAGCTCAGCAGCCATCAGCTGGTCACACTGGGAGAAGTGCACACTTCCAAAAGAGCTCCTTTGGGCTGCCGGTGCTCCCAGCCTTGTGCAGGACTGTCCCCTCCCTCCTGTGCTCAGTCCCTGTCCCAGCACCACGGTGAGCACCCTCCAGTGACCCTCAAAACTGTGCTGAGCTTAACAAACCACCAAAATATCAGAAGAAAGACCTGTGCAGTTGCCAGAATTGAAGCAAATGTTGTTACTAATGATGCTCCTTACTAGCATGGTGTGCCTGCTGGCTTGGTGAAAAGCCTCTGTTGTCTGTGTTGATGGGCATCAAAGCCCTTGGCCAGAGCTGGTGTGTGATCAGACACAGAGCCTGCACAGGACTGCAGAAGGCAAATACTCTTCTCTTGATTTAGGGACTGGAGGCATAAGGAAGATGAAATGAGTTGATGAAGGTTGCAGGTTGGGTCTGGTGCTGCTGATGGCTCTGGCCAGAGGGCTGGCATGGGAGCAGCCTGTCCTGTGCCCTGCTGCAGCAGCTGTCACAGGGTTTGGAGTGTGAGTGGCTGGGGAGCCTTACAAAGTGAATTGTCCTGAAATGTGAATAGAGGGGAGAGCAGGAGGGGACCTTGAGGCTGCTCTTTGGCCCAGCCTCACTCTCAGGGCAGGGGGGCACTCTGACAGCACCAACCCTGCCTCTGCATGGACCGGTAACTCTTACAGCATCTGGGCACTGCCTGGGAGCTGAGAGCATCAGAGCCACTCCCCAGCCTGATCTGCAGCACAGCTGGGGTCAAAATGTAGGATTTAATCAGCAGTTACTCCTGGCCACAGTGCAGATGCTTCCTGTTGGAATTGGGTTTAGTTCAGGACCAACATCACATTTTAATGGGTTTCTAAAAGCATGGGAGCCAGCTGCTGAAGCAGGCGGAGTTTGCCTGATACTGCCTATCCTCCAACAGCTCCACACTGTTGTTTAGTCTGGGCTGTGGGAAACACTTTGGAGTGGTCACCAATGACACCCTCAGACACACTCTGTTCAGAAAACATAACTTTATTATTAGTTGCAATATACATTGTATTCCTTTAAGAATCCTAAACTTGTATATGGTTTTTCCACTGAAAATACATGTGTATGTATATATGTTTTTATATATGTATATATATATATATATATATAATGTATTTTATTGAACTGGAACACAACAGAACAAGAGAGACAACCTCAGGAATTACTTGTAAAAGGAAACGTGATCCCAAGGGGTTTGTGCTGGCAGTGTGCTAAGGTGAGTGGTATAAAAAGGACAGGCTAAATAGAAAACAGGGTGGGTTAGGCAGTGGGAAATGGCCTCTCAGTGCTACAGGTGGTGAGATAGACAGTGGTTACACGTTGCTATTGCTCAGTCACGGGTGCCACCTGTTCTCCAAGGCAGAGCAGTCTCTGGTGCAGCTCTGCACAGCAACTTTCTTAAGGCTGGCTGTGCTCCCTGCAAGTGGTACCTGCCAGCTGGAAACAGAGTGTAATTACATTTCCCTCAGCAGCTGCTCTGCTCATTGCTAATCTGGTCAGCCAAGGAAGAATTCCTCCGGGGCTTGGTGAAACCTAACTAGGTCAGTATAAAGGAGCTTACAGGCAGGGAAAGGGATCAGCAACAGCAGAGAGAGCTGGAATGTGCAGATCGCTGTCTCACCTGGCCCAGGCTGGTTTGTTCCTGGCTCCTTCCCTCTGCACTCATTTCCCCACCTGCCAAGGGGCTGTGGCCCCTCTGCTCAGCAGCCAGCCCGGGGTCTGTGGGGTCAGCGCAGGCAGTGTCGGCTTCTTTTGGATAGGTTTCCCTGTGTTAATTGCTCAGAAGGTAACTCTCCAGAAAACTGGCTGAGGGTGGCAATACCTGCTGCTGTGCCATGGCTTTAGGGTCATTTGGCTTTTTTTTGTTGTTGTTGTTGCTGTTCTTTGTAGGTTTTGTGTGTAAACCTTTTTTTCAAACAGCCTCCCCAGGCTGTGTGCCACTGCTGAGTTGAGCTATAGACTGAAAGACAAGTCTTCCCCAGACCAATGTAATTGGTTTCCTTTTATTTCTGTTCAGCTGCAGATGTTTCTTGGGTGAAAGGACACGTTTTAGCAAAGGCACTGACAATGAAAGTTCCTCTGCCTGAAGCCAGGTTGGAGGGAGCAGAGGGGCTCTGACCCTTCTGCTGAAGGGTCACTTCCCTCTCCCCTCCTGCAAAGTGCTTGTCACTTTGGAAGGGATGTAAAAATTGTGGGCATTGATTTACTCCTCCTGACTTCCTCAAGAAAAGTGCTTTCAAAAATCCTATCCTTAAATCATCATCTTGCTACTACCCCCGCAACGTCTGTCACCTCTGGATCACACCCACTTGTTTCCCCTTCCAGCTGAAGGAGCAGGTGAGATTTATCACTGCTGGAGTGTTTCTCTTCTTGCAGTCTTTCTCCAGCAGCATCTGGCCAGGAGGGAGCTTGCTCAGGCAGCAGAAGTTGCCTCAAGCCAGGCTGCTGGAAGAGGGAAAGCAGGTGCCCTGCTCATTGCTCTTTCCCAGAGTAAGTGTCACCAGAGGTTTTGCAGGGGCTGCTGGGAACAGCCGATTGCACTGGAATAATATTTCAATTAAAAGCTAACCTTGCTGGGAGAACTACAGCTCTTTCCTCTCTTTAGAGGCAAGAAAATACAAATGCCAAAGTGCCTGGATCAACCTGTATAAAAGAGCTTCCCTGACTTGGGCCCCTTAGGGCAACTACAAGGATACAACCTGCATCCACACGTCTTTCATCCATCCGTGCTGCTGGGACTGAATGGGACTGAGCCCTGATTCTGACTGTTATTGCACCGAGGTCCTTTCCTGAACCTTGCTAGAACTGCTTCCAAAGGGAGAAGAGGTGGGTGCCCCCCTGACTGTCAAAGGAGGGATCCAGCCCTGGGGCAGCAGCTCAAGGCACAGTGCTTGGTGCTTCTTGCTGCTGCCAGGGAAGGCAGTAAGGGCTGGTGTGTCCCTGGGGGAGATGCCCCACTCTCTCATAGTGCAACATTTGCATTCTCTTCTGCAAAAGCAGAGGGAGAGGTGCAGGTTAAACCCCTTCCCTTTGGATAGTGCCAAGAAGTATATTCATGCTGCGGCCATCACACTGGATAAATCGGCCTGCACAGCCACTCTGCCATCACTGTGCAGCTTTCACTGTGCCACTACAATGGCTCTGCTCTCATCCAGGGTCTAAACTCTCTCCTCTCACCCTGCTGCTAGCAGAGACTCAGGCACCTCAAGAATTTGCCTTACCTGTCCACAGGCTCCTCCAGAGCAGCTCGTTCAGCAGGGTCTGTGGATGCCCAGTGCACAAGGTACAGGTGGGATGGATGGATGGATGATCACAGTCCTCATTCTGCCTTCAGTCCCCACATGTCCTGAGGGGCTGAGCTCAGTGATCCACCCCAGTGCTGACTGGCAGGAGGCTGGGATGGCCTTGGACAGGATCTCTGCTCATGCTGTGGGGGCTCCTGCTAAACCAGTGGACCATGAGGACACCCACTGCTACTCCCCAGCCACCAGATGCTCTGCACTTCTCTCTAGCATTATTTTCAGGACATTTTCCAACTGATGAAGGAAAACAACAGATTATGACTGTAAAGTTATGGTGAAAGGACCGGATCCTGGTAGGACAACATTGTTCCTTGCCAAGAGAAGGAATGATTAACTCCTCCTTTGCTCTCCTCCCATTTCTTTCCCAGCTTCCAGCCACCTCTATATCATATATTATATTACTATATTCTCTTATAACTTTGACTTTGCTTTTTCATTTTCAGTAGCACAAGTGGTTAATTCCAAAAGGAAAAAAGAAAGGAGAGTTAAAAAAAAAAAAAAGAAGAGAGAAGGAAAAAACCCCTGACCCTAGGGATATTTACAGAATAGTTAATCTTGCAGAGGAGATGGGGTTTGACATGGGGAAAAGCAGGGGAATTGAATGTGCTAAGTGGGTTTGATTCCACATTCCTGCTCTTCCCTCTGGGATCCTGCCTGGATGATGAAAATCAAAGCACTGTTCAACATGCTTTCCCCAAGTGCAAACTCGCAGAGGATGTGCAGGGTGGTGGGGGAGGCATTTCCATCCCCTGGCCTGGTCTGATTAAAAAGGTAGTATCCAAAGGGGTCTGATCTTGAAAATCAGCCTTTCACCTTCAGGGAGCTGTCAGCTCCATCTTCAGCCTCTCCTCATCACCCAGCACCTTTGTTAGTGCTCTCCTCTCAAGGACCAGGGTTTTTAAGGTGCTGGATGGTGGGGACAAGGGACGCACCTGGCATCAAAACCATGAAGTGGAAGATACTGATTTCTTTTACATACCAATAATTATTGCAGTATAAACACACCCCAGTCACCACAGCGAAAGCAGAGAAGGGGAAGCTGTGGAGAAAGTTTGATGGGTGAGGGGCATCCCACAGCTATCAACTCTTCTCCAAGTTAGGGCAGTGGCCATTTACATCAGCAAATAATGCCCCACCCAGTGCCTCTCCCCCCCACCCTCCCTTAAGCTGTGTGTGATAAAATATTCCAAGAATCCCTCCATGTTAGATCTTTTCCCAAGAGATTTCTAGTAAGAAAAACATCTATTCCTAGAAAACCCCAGTAAGAGCTGCAAATGCGATTGCTCTTAGGTATGGCTGGTTTCCCCAGCTGCTGAGACCTTCTGGCCAATCCATGTCAGTATTTCTGTGAAGACAGAGGTAGAGACCTCAGGCAGCTCTTTGTGGAGGGCATGATAGGCTTCCTCATACACCTGCAACCAGGGAGAAGTACAGATCAGCACAGAAAAAAATAAATCTGCATGAACAAAACAGCCTTCAGTCCCCTCTCATCAACACCCACAGGTCCAACACCTCCTGCCCACAACTTGTCAGGTTTTTTCCAAGATGTAGCAGGTTATGAAATCAAGGAGATGCCACTGGTAGTGCTGGCCCTCTACAAGCAGGAGGGTGTTGACATTGCTGCCTGCCTGACATCTGTGGGTACCAGAGCACCCTGCTGCCCTTTAGGAACATAATGCATGTCCCAGCCCCATTCCACTAAGGCGGAGGAAATACTTATCATGCCCTTGGAATGTAAAGGACAATGGGGGATGTTCCCATCATGCCTTGTGCAATTTTACTCCTTTTATGCTCAGACTATCCAGTTATTTTTCCTATGACAAAAGCTTTCCCTTGGTCTCCCTCCCTTTTCTTTCAGGTTTATTCATGTGCTAACAATTGGTTAATCAGCTGTGGTTCTCTTGAAATGAGCAGATGTGAAGTGGCTTTTGTTGTCCAGCATTTTGGAAAGACCTTCCTGCACCTTTACACGCTGGGACATGAGGTAAGGCTGGTGCTCACACAGTTGGCATTGTTCAGAAGAGCTTTTTGGGTCAACGCTTTACCTGCTCAAACACTTGCTCTACTTCTACACCAAGAGGGAAGGCTAGGGCCAGGTTTGTAGATAGTTGGGTGGTTGGGGTGAATGTGTAGGGTAGCAGCCCTAAAAGGTTAATGAGTAGGAGGAAGATTATGAGGGATGTTAAAATTAGGGCTCATTTGTGTCCTTTTTTGTCCAGGGGCATTATTAGTTGTTTTGTAACTAGATTAATAAATCATAGTTGAAGGGTTGAGAGTCGATTAGCAATTCATTGATTGTCTAGGGATGGTAGTAGGAGAGCTGGGAATGTTATTGAGATCAGGATTAGTAGGATTCCTAGGAAGGATGGGCTGAAAATTGGTCAAAGAAGCTTAAGTTCATGGTCAGGTTCAGGGGGTAGTGCTTGGAGTGACGGGTGGCTTGCTAGCGGGGGGATTTATTGATACGAATGACAGAAGTTTGGGTTGGATAATTAAATGCTTCATGTCCAAAACACCCTTTAGTCATGCAGCCACCATCCTCTACCCCCAGGCAGGCTGTAGCTGGTGAAAGGCCACCACACTGAGCCCAGGGAGGGCTGAGCTTGGGCTGGTGAAAGGGGCTGTCCACCTGCCCAGCCTCCCCCATGCACCAGCTCTGTTTGCCTCCATCTCTCTGGAGGCCAGCAGCTCCCACCCCTCACAGCCACTCATGCTCACTGACAGCACAATCTCCCAACCACCAAGAAAGCAGGATGACCTTGAGTGTTTTGTCCTGGCTCTGCACGGTGTCCATGAGCAGGTAGGAGCCCCTGATGTCGCAGAGCTTGTCGGAGGAGCCGTGTAGCACCAGGATGGGCAGGGTCAGCTTGGGCAGTGCGCGCTCGATTCTGGCGATGGCGTTCATCAGCTGGATGACAAAGGACACCTTCATGCCGCCGTGGTGCACCAGGGGATCAGATGTGTACGACTCCATCTGGCAGGGAGAAAGACGTGGTTTGAGATTAGCAGTATTTCATGCATAAGAGAAAAAGCAGGTCAGGCTGGCAGTGACGAGTCTTCCCTTGGCTTGCCAGTCATTCCCCACTCTCTCAGGACATCCGGCCATCAGAGTCAAGGCTGAGGTACTGTGGTTTACCAGCATCACTCACACTACCTGACATGATCTTTGCTGCATGTTTCCCTCTTACATCACTAGAAAATATTCAAGTCAGAGCTCTTTGACAGGAGCTCCTGCAGGGAAACAACCAGTGTTGGACAAAGACCATTCCCACAGGGGCTCCTGCCTGCATTCTTCTCTTCTGCTGTGCCCTTCTGTCATTCCAATGTGATATCTCTTCTACAGAGATATCTCTTCTTCAAAGTGTTTTATTTGAAAGCTAATGTTCTCCAGGCCAATTGAGTCTGCTGAGGGCTCAAATGTTCTATTTCCCTGTCTGGGGGTGGTGACCACGACCTACACCTCCAGACAGCTGACAGAGGTGACTGCAAAGCCAAAGGCTCATCTCTGGCTGCAAAGCGTGACAGACAAGGCAGCAAATGATGGCATTAGGTGGTAGGCAAAAAAAAGTAGTCAACAACTTGCTCAGCCAGATTGTGAGGGGATAAAAATGCTCAAGAGCTGGTACAGAAAGTTGCTAGGATGGAGTAGTTACTGCAGCAGGCAAATCTACAGTAAATATTTGTATACTGTATGTAGAGACGGCCCACACAGACCCCACTATTGCAATATTTGCCAGAATGCTTTGATTATGGGCTGGTCTCTGGCACAGCCTCCACTTTCTCCCAACCCTGGCAGATGTTTATAGAAATGATGGTTATTTATAGGTTAGCTGAAAACAGTCTCCTCCTCTCCTCACAGGCACTGGGGTCTGTTCAAATTCTACCTTGAAGGCTTTAACTTGAGGTGCTTTTGCTTCTGCCTGTGCCTGCCCTGAGGGGACCATGGGTGGGAGGTGACCCAAGAGGCCACCCAAGGACACTTAGCCATTTGTAGGGGCTAAGGTAGGGGTAGCACAGGCAGGCACTGTAGGACAGAAAGGTTTTGGGGTGGATTCTGTCTTCAGTTCCCTGTGAGATGAGATTCTCAGGGTGGCAGAACATGGTGGGGATGGTGGGAATGCATAGTGGGAATGCATCCACCTGGATGCATTCATTTGCCAGAGGGTTTGAAGCCACTTTCTCCTGTTGTCATCTCAAATGTGCTGGAGCACAAAACGCTGGAAATGGAGGTGGCAGTGAGGCACCCTGATGCTCACAAGTCTTTCCCCATAATTTTCTTCCTTCCAGTCCCCCCACCTCCAACTGCTTGAATCCATGGTTCCTATCCCAACATGCAGCAAGAGAAAGATGTGGGGGGAAATTTGGGACTATCAGTGGCTGACACCACTCAGAGCCAGCCCACAGTACTGAGGATGGTCCAGGGATGTTGTAATCTTCGCTGCAGTCCCAGCTCTCAGGCTCTTCTCCTTTCTCTGCAGCAATCTTCACAGGGGCTCCTCCTGGGCTCTCGACCCACCCCTATTTATCTCAGTTACCCTCACGAGCCACAGCTGTTGCCCAACTAAGGACCCTGCAGCTGCAGCTCGTTTGGAGTAACCCAGACACACACTGATCTCACAGTACAACATGTATTCAGGCCCCCACATTTCCCCCTTTTCTTTTAACAATTATAATATACACACAGTCCCAGCTCTCAGGCTGCCATTCCAAAGTCCCAGCTCTCAGGCTGCTATTCCAAAGTCCCAGCTCTCAGGCTGCCACAGCTCTCGGCTGTCCGGGGAATTCCATACCTTCTTTTGATGACCACTTCTTGTTGTTACATTTCTAGTGTCCCAGCTCTCTGGCTGCCACAGCTCTCGGCTGTCCGGGGGATTCCGTACCTTTTCTCTCTCGATGTTCGGCTGCACGTTCGTCTTCACTCGGGGTCACCAGTTGTTGTAATCTTTGCTGCAGTCCCAGCTCTCAGGCTCTTCTCCTTTCTCTGCAGCAATCTTCTCAGGGGCTCCTCTTGGGCTCTCGACCCACCCCTATTTATCTCAGTTACCCTCACGAGCCACAGCTGTTGCCCAACTAAGGACCCTGCAGCTGCAGCTCGTTTGGAGTAACCCAGACACACACTGTTCTCACAGTACAACATGTATTCAGGCCCCCACATTTCCCCCTTTTCTTTTAACAATTATGCAATTACAATACACATACAGTTCCAGCTCTCAGGCTGCCACAGCTCTCGGCTGTCTTTAGATGTTCCAAGGCTCTTTTCCTTAAAGGCCATATTCTTGCAGCTTTCTGCTGCTACAGCTCCTTAATTCAAAGGCCATATTATGTTCTACAGTCCCAGCTCTCAGGCTGCCACAGCTCTCGGCTGTCCTATCTTTTATAGTCCCAGCTCTCTGGCTGCTACTCCAAAGTCCCAGCTCTCAGGCTGATATTCCAAAGTCCCAGCTCACTGGCTGCTATTCCATAGTCCCAGCTCTCGGCTGCCACAGCTCTCAGCTGTCTGGGGGATTCCATACCTTCTCTCTCTCGATGTTTGGCTGCATGTTCGTCTTCCCACGGGGTCACCAATTGTTGTAATCTTCGCTGCAGTCCCAGCTCTCAGGCTCTTCTCCTTTCTCTGCAGCAATCTTCACAGGGGCTCCTCCTGGGCTCTCGACCCACCCCTATTTATCTCAGTTACCCTCACGAGCCACAGCTGTTGCCCAACTAAGGACCCTGCAGCTGCAGCTCGTTTGGAGTAACCCAGACACACACTGATCTCACAGTACAACATGTATTCAGGCCCCCACATTTCCCCCTTTTCTTTTAACAATTATGCAATTACAATACACATACAGTTCCAGCTCTCAGGCTGCCACAGCTCTCGGCTGTCTTTAGATGTTCCAAGGCTCTTTTCCTTAAAGGCCATATTCTTGCAGCTTTCTGCTGCTACAGCTCCTTAATTCAAAGGCCATATTATGTTCTACAGTCCCAGCTCTCAGGCTGCCACAGCTCTCGGCTGTCCTATCTTTTATAGTCCCAGCTCTCTGGCTGCTACTCCAAAGTCCCAGCTCTCAGGCTGATATTCCAAAGTCCCAGCTCACTGGCTGCTATTCCATAGTCCCAGCTCTCGGCTGCCACAGCTCTCAGCTGTCTGGGGGATTCCATACCTTCTCTCTCTCGATGTTTGGCTGCATGTTCGTCTTCCCACGGGGTCACCAATTGTTGTAATCTTCGCTGCAGTCCCAGCTCTCAGGCTCTTCTCCTTTCTCTGCAGCAATCTTCTCAGGGGCTCCTCTTGGGCTCTCGACCCACCCCTATTTATCTCAGTTACCCTCACGAGCCACAGCTGTTGCCCAACTAAGGACCCTGCAGCTGCAGCTCGTTTGGAGTAACCCAGACACACACTGTTCTCACAGTACAACATGTATTCAGGCCCCCACATTTCCCCCTTTTCTTTTAACAATTATGCAATTACAATACACATACAGTTCCAGCTCTCAGGCTGCCACAGCTCTCGGCTGTCTTTAGATGTTCCAAGGCTCTTTTCCTTAAAGGCCATATTCTTGCAGCTTTCTGCTGCTACAGCTCCTTAATTCAAAGGCCATATTATGTTCTACAGTCCCAGCTCTCAGGCTGCCACAGCTCTCGGCTGTCCTATCTTTTATAGTCCCAGCTCTCTGGCTGCTACTCCAAAGTCCCAGCTCTCAGGCTGATATTCCAAAGTCCCAGCTCACTGGCTGCTATTCCATAGTCCCAGCTCTCGGCTGCCACAGCTCTCAGCTGTCTGGGGGATTCCATACCTTCTCTCTCTCGATGTTTGGCTGCATGTTCGTCTTCCCACGGGGTCACCAATTGTTGTAATCTTCGCTGCAGTCCCAGCTCTCAGGCTCTTCTCCTTTCTCTGCAGCAATCTTCACAGGGGCTCCTCCTGGGCTCTCGACCCACCCCTATTTATCTCAGTTACCCTCACGAGCCACAGCTGTTGCCCAACTAAGGACCCTGCAGCTGCAGCTCGTTTGGAGTAACCCAGACACACACTGATCTCACAGTACAACATGTATTCAGGCCCCCACACAGGGAAGGTCAGCTGTACAGCCACTTTGTGTTGGACTGAAAAATTCAAGTCAGAGAACCCACTTAGGGATCCTTGGAAGTGGTGGATGCTTCTAGGATTTGATTAAGGCTATTGTTGTATTTTGGTCTCTGCAAGATTATGTCTGCTTTGAAGTGAGGGGTAATTTTTGGCAGGGAGACAAAGATAATCATCACAGCTCATCATATTAGGATATTACACACAGCATCTCCCTTTCAAAAAAGTATGTGCTTGCTGAAGGTCTGGAAAACTGCTTGTAAGAGGCAACTGCAAAGATGAGACTGTGGTTAAGACACGGGGACATGGTAAGCATCCTCTGCTCTTGCTAATGGCCCTGGGAAGCAGAGACTGAGCAGCTCACAGCCCTTTTGGCTCTGCATGGACCATCCCAGTGCCCAACCAGCTTGTTGGTGCAGAAATCTCCATCTGCATCTTTTATCCCCTGCACTCTTCAGCTGCACCTTCCCTGCTCTCCAAAGTCTTCAAAACAGGGCAAGAAGCTGCCTGTGTTTAGAAGAAATTGTTCCCTTGTGAATGTGCTCATGGAAGATGTTCAGCTTTGACTTTCAGAACACCAAGGGCCTGGTGGGGTGCAGCTCACTCTCCTGTTGGCAGCTGGGTCCACCCTGGTATGCTCAGCCAAACATGGGGACCCTCATCAGCTTTTTGAGAAAAAAAAGTGTGCATTGGCTACTTAGCAACTGGCTTCAACCTAATCTGGACCTATGTCACAGTGCTGTGCTAAAGCAAAAGAGTTTTGAAATGGTTTTAATATTTTTTAGTCTGGTGGGTTTGTTTGGTTGGGTTTTTTTAATTGAGTGTAATAAATAAGAGATTTTGCAGCAGGGATTCAGGAGGGATAGGTGGATGGACTGACAGAAGGTCCCTTCCCATGGAGTAAAAGAGTGTTGATGAATTCATGTGAGCTGACCTCGTCCCCAGCCCCATAAATGCTACAAGAATGACCTGAAGGGTTTCTTCTTTCTCTTGTTGTCTGAAAGAATGGGGATTTTTTAGCTACTGAGCAGCCAACAAATATTTTTGTGTAGTGGATGGCAGGAGAAAAAAAAAAAAAGACCAAATCCAGTCCCAGCCCAAAATGATCAGGAGTGCAGGGGCAGTATCCTGTTCATAGTCAGTGAACAGGAATCCTTGTCAGACTAATGCTCAGTGATGGGGTGAGTGCCAAGCAGCAGCTCTCTGGGGAAGGAGGAAAGAAGGGAATGGGCTTCATGTTTTGCAGGCTACAATCTGCAAACCCTGCAAGCCCAGAACTGTTGTTGCTGCACCAAGCTCTGAGATAGGGGCAAGAACAGAAGGTGATCCCAGGAGAGCCTGAGACTGCTCCAGACACTGCCAGGCAAAGGCTCTCCAGGGTCCCTCACAACAGCTGTTTTTATCTTTATGTAATTCCAATACAGAAGCAACCATCAGGTTGCTGCATTGCATTGACCTGTTTTGAGGTATGCATCTCCTCTTGCAGCCCCATCCCATGTGGGCTTGGCAGGAACAAGGCTTGAATCAGAGGGACCATTCCACTAAATCAACAGCAGCTAACAAAGATTACAGGGGTAAAGAGGCTCCTGTCACTGTGATGTCATTCCTCTTTGGAATATCAGGACTGGTTTTTAAGGTTGCTTCTTGCTCTCTTTTTTCTCTCTTGTGTTTGGTACAGCAAACATCAAACAAACATCTCTGCATCATTCCATATTTCAGTCCCCATAGCCTGAAGACAGCTTTCTGGGAACACAAACTCATTAGGAAATTCTTGGATGTTGTCCCAAAAATATTTCTAGTGAATAGAAAGCTGGTCTGGCAGGAGAGTATGTGTAAGATATAAATAATGGATGTTTCCAGCACATTGTGTGCTTTAAATTTGAATGTCTTGAATCCAAAAGGAGGGTGGGGTGTGCTTAGAGGCAGGCACAGGACCAAAATGCTGTCTTGTCTTCAGTAAGTGCCTGGGCCCTCAAACCCTGGTGTCTGAAGGGGGTCAGGAAAGTGCTTTACATCACTACCCCCAGCTGCTATGTCAGCTGTGTGCTCAGGTGCAGGTGAGAAGGCAGCACAGCACACAGGGTGTCTCATTTGGAAAACATCTCCATTATGGGCAGGCTCTGATGAAGCAGAACTACACCTTTATCCACTGCAAAAGGCTCTCCCTTGCTCCATGGAGAGGGAGAGGGCAGAGCAAAACAACGCTCCAAGGAACCTTTAGAGACTTGAAGCATCACAGAACAGACCAAGCAGCAGCAAATACATGGTTAGAAAGACAACACAATTGCAATTATGATAAACTATGTCCAGTGGTTGCTGTGGTGACTCCTACCATCACCACAGCACGGAAGTGCTCAGTCAGTACTGTGTGCCAATTTCAGGAGCTCTCTGACACTTCCCTAAATGCATTATTATTATTCAGGATGTCCCTACATCATCACTTTTCTCCTACAAAGCTATCGAGTGCAGCAGTTGCATCTTCTGGCTCTTGGAGGTGTATTTAAAATATCTTTAAATGTTTTAAATTGAAAACATCCTTTAAATGCAGCTGCAGCAGAGTTCTGGAGTCACATAACAAATCAGAGCAGAGGCAGGTAAAGACCCACAAGTCACAGACATGCTCACTCTTCAGGTAGGGAATAAAGCTCTCCAATCCCTCTCCCCTCCAAAGCACTGATTGCTTTTATCCTCTAAATACAAATGTAGATGTGAAAACTTTGCTCTGTGCCATTTTAGAGAATCGATTGTCTAGTTTAAACCTTTTCTCTGAATTATATGCAACGAGTTATGGCAGCTGAATGCAATTAGGAACAGGTTTCTACAGCTAGATTGGAGTTCAGCCTTCTTCCCAGGCATAGATTTTGTGCAGCCTCATCTGGTGCTTTGGAGCATATGTCACATGGTGCATCAGCGGATGCACATGATCTCACTCCACACTGGTCCTGTCTTCTTTTCCTCAGCTCCTTGGATCTTTCCACCTCCAACACAGTGAAATCTTATGCTCTATTCAAGGATAAGTGAACTGAAAGTCATTGGAACAAAAACCCCTCTGGCAGTGCCAAGAAACAACCCTGAGCCTTGAGGCTATTCTGGGAAACTCTTTGCTTTCCAGTTTTCTGAATAGGTGAGCCAAAGATGTGGGTGGTGCTGAGGCCAAATGCACTCACACAGGTGCTGGCACTGTCTTTGCCCCTGATCCTTTCAGCTTCAATTCTAATGCTAGTCAAGCTGCCCTCCCAGAGAAAGGCAATTTATTAATTCCTAGTTAAAGTATGAACCATTGCATGAACAGCAGGGAAAATTACAGCATCTGCCAGTGAGATGTGAGCATGGGAGCGCAGGAACAAGTGACCACTTTGCACCAGCAAAACTCTTGAGACACCCTTGAGTGCCATTTTCTATGATTCAAGAAAAAATGGTGCTTTCTGAAATGCACCAAGTACCCTAAGCACCTTCATTCACTTTTAATAATGACATGGTTTGTGATTATCTCCTTTCTCTCCTCCCACAGTGGTGAGAAGGAAAAACCCTCATTTGCAGCTACACCTGTTTGTGCAGGGATGGCACGGACAGGCTGGCACAGTTATCACCAGCAGTGGGTGGGAGTGAGACAGTCCCAGGCTGTTGTGACACTGTAAAAACTCAACCCAGGACAGTTCCATGCACATTCACAGTGGTGAGGCTGGAGCTGTGTTGTTACAACAGTTGCTTCAGTTCCCTAAAGTATCATTCTTGGGTGCAGCATGGAGATATAATTTGTTTGGAAAGGCTGTAGCAGAGTCAGAGTATGATCCAGGAGACCTTGGAACAAGTTCTTTGGTTCAAGCATGCTCTTGTCCTCTGCTTGAATGCATCTGGCATGATATGATCCTGGTTTGGAAGCAGGAAAACGAATCCCCAGGACTGTGGGGTTTTGCATGATTTCACTGCAAGGACCAGGGGTGGAAAAGTTGACTTTAGCAGTGTGTTTGCTACCTGAGCTGGGGTTTGCTGCTGTCATGAGTGGTGGTGGTGCAGCAGAGACAAAGATGTGGCTCCCACATGCTTCCCCCTGCAGCTGTAGCTCTCTGCCATGTCTGGTACCCAGAGCTGTGGGTGCAAGGCAGGGGGGAGCAGCTGGTTCCCCACAGCCTTCTGTGAGCAGCCAGTTCCACTGGCTTCAGAGATATGTCACCTTTCTGCACCAGCACAGATTCTGCCCTCCTGATTTAGCTAAACACTTGTGGGTTTTTCTGAAAGAAAAATGGCAAGACTGGCACAAGATACCAACTATGCAGTGAGTTAAAATGGCATTAAGGTTCTCACCTCTTTCTTGTTCCGGGAAATTGCACTTGGATCTATGGACCCCAGTGAGAGGTTTGGGAGCACAAAGTTGAGCACTTTTGCTGCAAAAACCTGTGGGAGAGGAAAGGAAGCAAAGAGCCAGTTAGAGGAAGAGAGGGAACATAGAATCTCAAATCCTGAGATGATGGAAATCAGCACAGGAGTTAAACAGTTGAGAATTGTCAACTAACTCTGGAGAAAGATCTGTCCTATATTTAAACCATTTCTCTTAACGAGGAAAGTGTTTAAACTGCTCCTGGGAGCAGGGAGTGGGTGTGCTAGACTGAAATGCCGTCAGCTGTCCGTCCACATGCAGCAGCACAACTTCATTGTGCTGGGGCTTTTCCTCATTCTTCAGTTAATTTCTGAAAGGCCTCAGTTAAGTACTTTGATAGGAAGAGGTTGTTTCCAGCTCTTAGAGGGCTGGGTTTTGGTGTTTTCCTGCCCTTTCCTTGCTGCCACAGCTCTGCTCTCAGGCTGCAGTGCATAAGTGATGCTGGGTGCCATTTGCAGCAGTTGCCTAGGCTGCACTCATTTTGATAAGCATATTCTCCAGGGAACCTGTAAATAAACAACAGCCAAGCGTGCATGCATTGGCTAAGGGAATCCATTGCTCACACGTCTCCTGGGAACCACACACAAAAGCACTGAGCAGCCTGGGCTGGAAACTGCTGCTAGAAGAAAGGGTAACATCTTTTATTTCAATAGGACTACAAGCACATTGATATCAGAGTTCTCTGATCTTTGATAGCTGCCTTTAATTAAGTGATCACTGCTTAAGTGAGAAAATACACAGTGAGTGTTCATTGGTCTGGTTTGTGGAGCTGTGGTGTTCACAGCTAACACAGCTAACACTTGGAGGTAGGCTGTCCCCTATGCCCTCTGTTTCTGCAGATACCTAACCATTTCTGAAGCACTCCCTGGCACTTCAGATCACAGATGACACATGACAGATTAATTATGGTATTAGGGGAATAACACAAGGTTGAAGTCAAAGTCATTGAGGAGGGAAAAGCAGTAAAGACTACAGCAGGTTTGGGAACACGAGTGTACCTTGGGGTAGACACGAGCAGGAGCCAGTGTCACTGCCAGTACCCTGAGCTCCTCACTGGCTATGACATTGTTCCAGCAAAGTTAAGTTTTACTACATAACAATGCAGGTATGAGCTTATGATTATCCAAGAAGGAATGGGGTTTTCCTCATTTCATGTTAACTCCAGGCAGTGGTGATTTAAGCTATGCACCTTCAGATATCCTAGGCAGGATTATGACTCTGAACCTGATGATTATCATCTCTGCTAAACTGAACAGAATAAAGGAATAAAGCAACAACAACAACAATAAAAATCAATATAGCATTTTCTTTCCGTTTGGTTACACCTTAGGAAAAGTCCTTTGCAGTATTACTGGGTGCAGATTCAGACTGGAAGACTGAGCAACGTGATGTCCAGTCAGGTTAGAAAGCAAAAGATCAGCAAGAGGTGAAAACACAAAAGCTAAAGAGACAATATTGTGTAGTGAGTCCTTAAACAATGGGCTGAGGGTCAGTACAGGATTAAACACCAGGGAATATTTCCTAAGGGGATGTCCTGCCCACCTGATTTCAAAGCATTCAATAGCAGAAATGTAGAGGGAGATGCTCTTTCACCCCTGCTCTGCCCTTTGCCAGCATATGTGACTCCTGTCTCTGCAGCCTTTGAAACGGCAAAGACTCAGAGCTGAATTTTGTCCAGGTCAGTTGAGAAGAAAAGGGGGAAGGCAGCAAGATCCCTCTCACAAAACTGGATTTGCAACTGGATGCTTCCATCAGGACACAGGATTTATAGGGCACTGATGAAATAGTTTCTGCAAAGAGCAGCATTTGATCTTCCTGCACAGAGCCTGCACAGTGCTGTGCCTCTGCTGCTGCCAGGGCTGGCTCAGCAGCCAGGGAAGGTACTTCTGAGAGGGTCTGAAGGACCCAGTGTGTCATCTGGCTCGGTGTTATTGTTGTCTTGAGCCCTCATTTGTTCAGGCCAAGGTAAATTCTTGCTCAGCTGGAAACTTCCCCAGCAAAGGGATGAATGCAGTGGTCCTTGGGAAATGGCCCAGGGCTCAGAAGTCGTATCAGTTCCAAGGGAAAAATAAGCCTTTGTTCCTCAGAGGCACAATCACCATGAAATGTTTTTTTACTCTCAGAGGAAAAAAAACCCACACAGCTTTATGGGAAAATGTGGTTTATGCAGGAATACTCAGCTTGTTTTCAATCCTTCCTCTTGCAAATACCTTTTCAACTCCCAAAATGATTTCAACTGAGTGTGACAGAACAGAGCTATTTCAGGCATAATTAATTTTTTATCAGTGTTGAGATGCAATAGATTTGAAAGAGAATGAAACTGACTGTGCTTTTGTAATACTGCATGTGAGAGACTTTCTAGGAAAGAGACAAAATAAAAACCTCCAAAATGCACCAGTTAGAGAACAGGATTTCCTACCTAAGTAATGCATCATTGCATTTTTTTCTTACACAGAAATAAAGCAACACCTGGTATAGTTCTGCAACAAAGCAGACTACAGTAATGCTAGTTCCCACAGACCTGGTGAGTCCTTGTTTCAGAAAGGGTTAAGCATCCAGCAAAAGGTAAAGCTACAGCAATTGTTCTCTATTTCTCTTGATTAGAAAGTAAAGGATAACAGTCTCTCTCATATTCAGACTGTTTATTATTTTTTCTTAATAGTTATTCTTTTTTGCTTTCCCAGATAAGAAAAAGCAAGGCCACTGGTGCTCACAGGCCACTTATGCCAGATGTAGCCTCATTTGAAGAATCAGTAACCAGCCTCCTAAAATCAGACTTTGGTATTCTGCCTCCTATTTAAATAAATTTACTTGGGCTGGATTACTTCAGGATTCACTTCTACTCTTAAAATTAGGTAGGACTATGGGAAAGCACTCAGAAGGAAAATATTGACTGGCATCCAGGTGGTGCAGATCTCAGCAGGGTTCTGATTCTTAAGGCTAGAGGTCTTAATGCATTTTTTCAGTGGAAAAGAGGTAATTAGAAAGCACCCTTTGGTGCTTGTAATGATTTGTGAGGTCTATAGATGGCTTTGGCTACAGCAGAAAGTGGGACAGGATTATACTGAAAGTTGAGGCAATCTGTCTGCTTCCTCACAGAGGAAAAAAAAAAAAAAAGGAGAAATAGCTTAGAAGTAAATTAAAACAAGAAGCTAGCCCTAGGAGAAGTGTCTAAGGAGAGAGGATAAAAGAAGGAGTCCTGTGGGAATGAGAGGCTCTGTCCTTCGTGCTGGTTTAGCTGCTCCTTCCCTTTGCTTGCAGCTTCTTTTAGGATTGCTGTTTATTCTTTTTAGAATGCAAAAAGGAGGAGAGAACTGAGGCTCAGTTGCTTTGCAGAGCTTCCCTGGGGAAGGGCAAACTGGGCAATGCAACTGTGGATCAGAAACAGCTCTGGAGGGCAGATGGAGATGGGAGGGGGATAAAGCCTAAATGCAAACCAAAAGAGATGGTCTGGACAAGAACCAGTCATGGTACCAGGCCAAATGGGATGCAGCTGGGGCACTGATGCTTCAGCTGGGAGCCTCTTTTGAGGCTCATAAAGGATTTCTGGGACTGAGGAGCTCTAGTTCTGTTCAGAAATTGGTCATCCCCCAAATGCCAAAAATAACCCTGGCCTGACTTAGCCAGCAGCCTGTGTTGCAACCATACCAGACTCTGCATGAGTCAGGAAGAAAGCTGTAGGAGAGGAAGGGAAAGGACAGCATTGTGTGGGCTGCCACGGGGTGAGGTGAAGAAAGCACAGTCTGCTACCACCAGTACCCAACTCTTGCTTAAACAGGTTTTTCTGGACAGGTTCAGGATTCACTTCCCCTATGAAAAGTAGATGGAAATATGGGGGAGGCACTTAAAAGTATTGACTGGCATCAAGATGGCACAGATCTCAAGAGGTTTTGCATTTCAAGGCCAGAGGTGTTAACTCTTTTCCTGGTGCAGAAGAGCAAGGTGACCATGTGCAAAGGGGTTTGCTCTTACCTTGATGGGAGTGGCGACTTCTGGGCTGGCTACCACTAAAGGAGAGATCAACAGCATGCCTGAAAACTCACTGGGCCGCTCACTGGCTGTCAGAATGGAGATGGCTCCCCCCTGCAATGCAAAATAACAGCCCACAGCTTAATACAGGTGCCAACATTTTGTTTGCATTGTAATCCTGTTACTGGAAGGGGTTTAGTCCAAGCAAGCCATTACTTCTGCCCCACTGAGAGTGCAGTGGGGTCAGCAAGGGAGGCTGCAGGAGTGGAAGTACTGGAAGTGTCTGGCTTTGTGGGGGAGAAGAGATCTGGTTTCTGTTCTCAGGCTACAAACCCTCTCATCACGCAACTCAACTCTCCATGCAATGTCCATCAGCTCCCCAGGATGACTTGTGTCCTTCTTACTTTAAAGGACTGAGAAGAAGAAAATATCTGAAGTGGTAGTTCAGAAGGGACTTGAAAAATAAGTTGAGTTTTATCAGCCTGACAGACTGGTGCTGCATGGGGAAGGTGCCCTGAAGCCGGGCTTGCTCCGTGCTGTGCCACTGGTAACCTGGGCAACAGCAGTGCTGCCACTGGCATGTGAAAA
The DNA here is from genome assembly GCF_047830755.1 of Zonotrichia albicollis. Lineage (NCBI taxonomy): Eukaryota > Metazoa > Chordata > Aves > Passeriformes > Passerellidae > Zonotrichia > Zonotrichia albicollis. The sequence goes on from NC_133830.1 coordinate 11,005,294, forward strand.
TCTTCACTAATTAATGGGAATTCAATATTCTCCTCTTCAGTGTTCCCCAGCCCCACAAGGGCCTGGCAGCAAACACCCAGCCATGGTCTGGAGCTAAATGAGAGCCAGGCTGAGCCGTCCTGCACGAGGACGGGCTGATGGCGAGGGGTGCTGCTGGAAGGGATCCTTTGGGCTTGCTTGGGAAAGGATTAGTTGCCAAGGGAAATATTTGGTGAACTTCCACACTTCTGGAGATCCAGGGGCTTGTTAAATGGAGCAGCAGCAAGAAGCATCTCAAAGGCTTCAGTGGGAAATTGCTCCTTGTTACACGGTGGCTTTGGAGCATGAGAGCCCTTCAGAGCATGCCATGCCTTCTTATGCCAGAACACTTCTTTATCTGAGTATGGGCTGAATCCCAAAGTACTCATTCATTTTCCTCTCCTCTGGGAAGGCAGAGAGGGCAGATCAATGACATCAGTGGGAATACTGTTAGCTTGAATAAAGGGATTTGGCCCGTGCTGTCAGAATCAGGCTTCAGATCTGTTCACCAAATCAGTGCCTTTGTTTTTGCAGCCTTAATCCTTGGTACATTTTCCTGTTAGGTTGTTCAACAGAATAAGGCTACAGGGTATTTTTATGCTTCATCCCCATGCTCCTCACAAAGCCTTGGAGGGCTTAACCTCCTGGTTACTGGTTAAAATGAAAGGGGAAACCCGATGCTGCAGGGAGCTGGTGAGCCTTACCACACAGCCACGGGAGTGAATGGTCATGTTAAAAAGCAGGCTCCTCCTTGCAAATGGCTAATTAGGGCCATGGTGGGGGTGGAAAGTTAAGGACTGTCTTTACTCAAGGCAGATCTCAGGGCTGTAGCTTGCTGGCAAATCAATCAGTGAATGAAGTGGAATGGAAGGTTCTTTGCAATTTTGTTTTCCTGCTGTGGAGTTATTTCCTGCCATCTCCATGAGTGCCACCAGGCTGTGACACATGTCCTGGGAGGGGTAGGGGGTGGTGCTTACCATGGAGTGCCCCAGGATGAGAATAGGCAGTTTGGGGTGCTCCTTCTTCATGAGATCAATGTGCTGCAAGCTGTCCCTGATGAAGACGTGGAAATCTGAGACAACCATCCGATCACCCTCGCTCTGCCCGTGGCCAACTGCAGGGGAGAAGCAGAGCACACAGAGCACACAGATAAGTCACTGGAAGCACTGGGTACAGTCAAGAAAGGACCTGGCAGAAATAAACCTGTTGGACTGTTCCTGTCCTAACTTGACCTTCTCCTGCAGTCATCTCTCAACAGAAAAAGTGCTGCAGAAATGCAAAGGAAACTGCAAAGAGCTGTCAAGGGCCATATTGTCCATGACCTGACTTAAAAAAATAATCATAGAATGTTAAAGGATTGCAAGGGGCCTCTAAATTGGGACTTCTGTTCCCTCATGTTTCTATCTGCTCTTCAAGACTAAGACTACCAATTTACTTCTGGTAACCTCCACCATCAGGGTGGGGAAGGGCTGTCTTGCCTTGCTGATCCCAGGGTCACTGCATCCTGTGAAACAGGGATTTGCCTCAGGGATCATGGGTCTGGTGGCTCATTGTACAGCTGTAACTGCTGTGTTGCATCTTGGCCAACAACAGAAAGATTCTGGACTAGACAGAGTTGCTATAAATTAAATAGACCATGGACACTGGCTTTTCAGGGCTTGAGTGTGCATAAACTTCACAGTCCTGCTTTTTCTCATGATACTCTGCAGTGCTGGGTGGGCTGGAAACCTTCTCTGTGTAAGGTAAGGGGTCAAGTGATGGAGGTTGCAGCAGCCTGCAGTGGGCAAGTATCCAGTGGCATCCTCCTCCTAAACAAGTGTTAATGCCAGCTGTACCACACCTGGACACTGTTTCCTCGCTCTGTGTCTGGGAATTATCTTGCCTCACGGAAGGGAAGGGGAAGATTAAAATGGGAGCTGGTGAGTTGCCATGGGAACAGTGGCATCCCTGGCAGAGGTGGAGCCAGCATCACCACCAACACAGCCCCAGGCAATTTTGAGCTTGCAAAGGCTTGAAATTAATGCCACCTTAGGGAAGCAGTTTGCGTGCTTACCTGACCACACATGCATGTTACTGCCTATCACAAATAGGGTTTGTCCTTAGAAACAGCCCTTTGCTTGTTTCTGTTCCATGCAGGTTGTTAAGGAAAATTGTGAAGGGGAAAACACATCCCACTCATGTAGGTCAGGGCATAGGGGGTGTTAAACATCTCCCTCCTGCTGGGTGTCTCCTTAGGCCTTCTCCAGTGGGCGCTGAGGCACATTTATAGACACAAAGGGACAATGGCTTGTTAAAGGAGGTGAAGCTGATAATTGTTGACATGCTGGATGGTTCCCCTTGCAGTGATCAGCAAAGAAAAGCACCACTGACACAGCCACAAAGGTAGTCAGTCACATCTGCTGGCAGTGGTCATACCAGTGGGAATCAGTAGGTCTCAACTTTCTTGTAAGCCACCCAAAAAAATCACCTTGCAAATTAGGCAGAACTTCTAATAAAAATCTGGACTAAATTCACTCCATCTAGGAGAAACTGAGCCCCAAACTTGTTTTTTTGTCAGGTGGTCTCCATGGCTGGGTCTTTTGGCAGTGCAGGCTGCAATCAGCCACCCTGGCTGCCATAAAAACCCATACACACCATGCTGATCAATTATAAGTAACATTTTACCAGTTCTGCTTTCCATGCACACACTCCAATTCCTGCCAAAATATGGTGCAGCAAGCATCCTCCATGGATCAGTGACCAGAAACAAATCGAAGAGCAAATTAAAATACAAGTCATGATAATCTCCAGAAGTGAAACCATGTGTGTGGCTAGAGGAACTATTGACTTTAAACTGGTTATTATTACAGATGGAAAATGAGGTTATTACAATTTTTATACACATTCAGTCCACTCACTTTATGGTCCACAAATGTGTTATCTGCCTACTATTTAACTCCAAATGTAGCAGCTTAATGTGAGTTGAACAGTCCAGAGAGAGGAACATTTTCCCTAACAGAGCTCTGCACTTCAGTTTTTTATTTTCTCTGGTGCTGCCTCACTTGATTCTAGTTTCTCCTTCTCTGCAGTCTCAGGCAGCTGTGCAAGCAGAGACAGCAAACCCCTGAGGCCAAGGCCTGTCAGTGGGCCATGACTCCTTGCTCTGGAACAGGGAGCCCTTGGCCTATTTTTGGATGAGACTAAGGGAGGTCTGGAAAGCCTCCTTGGCTCTAGTGTGAAGAATTTCCCCACATAACAGTGACACTGCTTGTAGCAGTCAGAGCAATGATTGTGCAATCCAAGGAATACCTGTGCAATGCTGTGACAAATTCCTCTTCAAATTTTTCCTTTTTTTTTTGTTAATAACATAATGAACCCCCCTTTTTAACCCTGGTTTTAAATACCAAACTCCTGTTCCCCACTCAGATGGCACAAAGCCTGAGCAGCAGTTTGTCTGCACATGTGGGACAGGAAAGCCATGCAAGCCTTTGCTTTGATACTCTCCCTGCCCCTTGCACAAGGTTAGCCAGGGGGCATTGCTAGCTCATGGTCTTTTATTTTACTATTTTCTGTTCTTCCCCTCCAAGAAACCAAACTCATCCTCCAGTGAATGAGTATATTGCAAGTTTGAATTCCCCAGCTGACCAACTTCAGGGTGAGGAACCAAGACCCCTTCCATTAGAGGAAAGATATTTGCACAACCAAACATCAATACAATCAAGAGTATTGACGTGTTTTTCTCTGATCTTTTGCCTTTAGAGCTATTAAGAGTGAAAGGTCATGTTCATCCTTGATGTAAAGTTATTATCTTTGGGTTTTGCTGGGAATGAAGCTGCTGTGGTGATTCCACAGTGCCAGTGGGTGCAAGAGGAGTGAATCCACCTTCCCCTAGCAACTGGAACTAATCAGAGACTGCTCCACACCCAAGTGACACAACACCAAGGGTGACAACAGAGAATTGTCCAAGAATCCCAGCTCCTTGAGCTCCTCATCTCAGCATTCCCACAGGTTTCAGCAAGGCAGTGTGAGGTGCAGTGCACAGCGCTGTGACTGCTGGTGCACGTCCCCACAGCACCCAAAACTTTTAAATTATTTCTCATCTATCTATCTTCACACCCAGCTTGTGTGGTTCCCTGCTAGTGCTGTGTGTGTGCAGTGGCTCAGTGATCATTTCAGGTTGTGTGTACTGACCTAACTGCAGGCACCCTTTCCACAGGCCTTTAAAAGTGAGAATCCAAACCACATATTTTCAAGTTGCAAATCTAGAGTCAGGAGGTTTAAGCACCCATTTCCAACCAAACACACCTCTGCAAATTAACGTACTTTGCCCAAACAAAATCCAAATAAAGGCTTGATCATCTGGCCCAATATATCACACAGTTTTTTAATTCTTCCCTCTATTTTTCAGCATGAGCATGCTCAGACTGTGGCTCTGGCCCTGGAGTCAAGAACAAGAAACAACTCAGTCAGTCCTGTCAGAGAGCATGACTTCAGAGTGTGGTTCTACCTATGATTATAGATCCTCCAGAACTGCACATCTCTCTGGATAAAATAACACTGACTGCCTGCACAGGGAGACAAAGCTGAGAGTTCAGGGATGGAGTACTTGAGGGTGTGAAGTCTCAGGGTAGTCACTTATAACCATGTAAATATGACTCTGCCAGCAAAACAGATCCTGTGACCTCTACATCTACAAGTCCCTTCATTCCTCAAATCCCACATTCTCTCATGCTGTGGGGCTTGCTTTTGAAAACCACTCCAAAGCAGCCAGGCTCTTCAGCTGACATTGGCTCACACGCCTCAAAGAAAGGTTACGTCCTGTTCAGATTGGAGATATCCTGAAAAACATGTAAATAAAATCCAGTCCAACTTGACACTCCTTTCCCTTCATTGAAAGCCAGATGGGAACTGCCTGAAGGAATGAGCTCTGGGCTTGTTGGGCAGACTCAGTCTGATGAGGGTAACTAGGCTGGATCTCCACCAGCAGGATGCTTTTTTGCTGGGGCCGTGGGACAAGCTGAATAAATCCATCAGAGCTGAAGAAATCCATCCTTAAATGCAGTAAAGCAGAATATTAGGCAGAGAGGAGGGCTTGGCAGTATCAGTCCCTGCTCAGTGTGGGGTGCCTCAGCCCTCAGAGGCACCCTGGGCATGGTGAGTGTCCCCACACCCTGCTCACCCTCAGATACCTGCTCTGGTTTTGTTCTAAACACTGACTTTTACAGAAGCCACACACCATGCATATTTATTTCTCTTTCCAAGTGCTCAACCCTCCTGACAACACTGGAGCCTGGCCCTGGGTGCTCAGCTAAGGACTGAATTGACCCTCTGACCTTCAGCAGGAACATTTTGCTATGGAAAATGAGGTGATGGGAATGCAGGTCAAATGTTGAGCTCGGCTATGGTGCTGTAAATTCACCAATTTCAGGGCTGTGCCTTAAAGCTTACAGTCATGGGAAAGCAGAAATTATGCACCATGTTGTTTTTTCAGCCTTTGCCCCCTATCTATTATGGAAAAGCCATAAAACAAAGAGGACAGGAGAAATCTGCCTAGGGAACAGTAATTTTTCAGGAAGAATTTGTATCTTGGCCTTTCACATATTTTGGTGTTTCCAGCTTTGGGGGAAGGGTATGGTTTGGATTCATTTTTATTGCAGTGAGAACAACATCACTGTAGGATGAGATGTTCTCCTCTGCCAGCTGATGGTAGAAACAATCAGGAGGAATGCAGGGCTCGACTCCTGCCTCAGGATTCATCAATACTGTCTGTTTTCCTCTCTAGAGGTGTAACTCCAAGATTTTATAGTGGGAGAGTCAGGAACAGGCAGAGCCAGGGGTTAGGTCAGGAATTCAGGGCTAACCATTCTCTCAGCACAGACACATTTTGAATTGCAGTGGTATTAACAGAGGAGTGTCAGGAGTTTTCAGTGGTTAAAGGTGAGAATTACTACCACTGTGAATTCAGTGATTCCCAGAAACAGCTGAGGAGCAGCTCTGGTACCTCAGAGCCCCACACTGGAAAGAAATGTCTTAGTGATGGCTGAAGGACCATTGTTGGCAAGGCTTGGTGCTGGAGTGTTTGATTTAATAAGCTGGAGCATGATGTGAGTCAGTTCCCAAAGGGCTGTTGAAGGCCAGAAAAGGTGAATTTGCTGCTTTGGCACTGGCACTGCCACAGCAGTGGGCAGCAGTTCATTACAATACAGACATGGTGTGCAGAAAAGGATTTGTGTTAGAGCCCACAGCCAAGCTCAGGCTGAAGATACTCTTCTTTCACTGCCTTGTTCATCAATAAGCTTGTTGGAATCTGATAGGTACATTTGAAGCAAATGCCCAAATGGCTTTTGGAAAATAAGCTATTATGTGTTTATTAGCTTTCTGAAACATTTGTTTTATTCCTGAAGTCCTCTGCTTCTATTTTCTGCCCAAATTTGAGATGGAATGGACCTCTCACTGGTGTTGGACACTGTCACATGTGGGAAGGGGAGCCTACCTCACCCTTTTTTGTTCTCACCCCACCAAAGGTCATGCTGCTGGTAGGAGCACATATTAGCACATTTGCGTCCTGCTTGCTGTCTGGTCTAGGGAATAAAACACATAATTAAAAATGCTCATGGATGCTTTCCCTCTGCAGGTGACCCACACAGAGGAATGATGCTGGGTCTGGAGCCCACAGCAGGGAGATGCCATTGACAGAAATGTGGATGGTTCCTCTGGAGCACAAGGTGCGATGTGCTAGCCTAAACACTCACCCAGGATCTCCCTGAGCCTGCGGCTGCTTGCTCAGGTGGGCACCTCACTGTGATGGCCCCAACCTATCCTGAGACCCCAGTCCATGGGAAAGCACCACTTCAGCAGCTCATTTTGTATCCAAACCCCACAGACTGGGAGACAGCCCTTGCCTGCCTCTGCTTTCCTCTCTGCCCTTTACAAAATGCATTCAGACTTGGAGATAAAACTTAAGAGCACAAGATGCAGCAGATACAATAGCAGATACAATTTTCCAGAGTGTTTCAGCTTTAGCAGCCAGTGCAGCAGTTAATGAAGTGTGTCACAAGGCATTGCAGCTGATGCCTGTATTTATAATCTCTACTGAAACTCTTCTGCTTCTTTTTATTTCTTTTTATTTTTTTTTTCAGCACTTGTACAGCACCAGCACCACAGGGCATCACCACAGACCTTGGTCCAAGGTACAGCAAGATTTAAAAGTAATAATTAACTCTAATCCCAGGCTATAAGGCAGCATGGTTTTGCAGAGGAGGAGTTTGGAGAAAGCACATAGATGGAGAATTTGGGGGACACAATACACAAGGCACCACAGCAAATGTTCTGTGAAGCCTTGATTTTCTGCTTGGTGACTTTTTAAGGTTTAATGAAAAAATTATCAATGAAATAGTAAACACTTCAAATTGTCATAACAGTTCACTACTTAAAAAACTATACTTGTTTTGTTATGATTTAAGTACACATCTTTTTCATCAAGTGAGCAAAGCTCATTAATTAAACATACTGGATTTCAAAGCTCTGAATGTTTAATTATTTGTTTAACAAGCAGTACATCTAATCCACCATTCAGACACATAAACAACTAAAACAACAGGAAGGATCTTCAAAGCAGGACAATCAACATCTGGAAAAGTCAACAGACTGTGCCTGCATTGTCAGTAACACATAAAGCAAATGTTCCGCTGGCAGAACAAATACACAGAGGAAGCACCTCAGAGATCATCCTGCTGATTCCTGCTCAACAAAGCATCTTTCTTGCCCTCAGAACAGACTTATCACAGTAAGGGAGCTTGTTCCTGTTTGATTTCCCCAATCTTCAACCAAACCAAGCCTGATGCACCGAGGGCACGATGAAATTTCTGCCCTCCATCTGTACCTACTCTTCATTTCGCTGCACGTGGAGAGCTTTGGCACCAGGACAGAGCCACATGAGCCAGGAGAGAGCAGGGTAAGCTGTCCTGGGATTTAGAACACAGGTCATGCTCCCTTGACTCTGATCAAGCTGCTGTGCTTATTTTACCTTGGAGCTGAGTCTCAGTGTGCACCTGACTGAGCCTCAGCTGCGCCCTCATCCCCTCCCACAGCTCTGGTTTCCACTCAACAAAGACCAGTTTGACACAAGCCTGTGGTCTTTCCCAGCAAGATTTCTTTCACATCAGATGGGAACCATTAGGAGCTAAAAGGAGAAGATTCTCTCTCACCATTGCTTCCACTTTCATGTTCTTTGAGAACCTGAAATACAGCTCATTTAATGCTTATCCTCACCAACATCTGGGCAACCCCTTCTTGAGCACCTCCAGCAGAGATGCAGTGAAAACACTGGGTTTTCCCACATTACACAACCACTTAATATGGCACCCAACAGAATTACCTCTTCCCCTGGGTGTTTTATGCATGAAGCATGTAACTTAGAACTACAGGTGGATTCTGCCTCACTCTGACCAAAAAAGAGCCTTGTCCTGAAGGCACAAGTCCATCTGCTTCCCTCTTCCCTTCCAAGGTTAGCAAAATAATTTTCCTTTCAGCATTTGCTGGGTAGTTTTTATTCACTTGCCTCACACAAAGAGTGCAGCAAACTGAAAGCATTCTCCTCCCACATCAGAGACACATTTGCAGAGATGAGATATTTTTAGAATAGTGCACACAGAGATATATTGTTTGTTGTCTTGGTTAGGGAAAAAAAAAGTAACAGTCAATTTTCTATACTAAAATTATTTGTGCCTTATTGCTAGGGGGCAGACAACCAGTCATCTTGCTAAAGCCATTTGAGATCTTTTCAGTACTCCAGAGATGACAAACAAAATGACCTGGTATGTATCAGAGCAGTCGTTAATTCTGGCTAACAAGGCAAACTGTTTCTGTCAATGTTGAGAGCCAATTCTGCTCTAATGGATACAAACATGGTTCTTTTGGCCTTACAAGACTTACCCATTTCTAATGCAGTTGCTGAATTTGGCTCTGAACTGCAGTTCCTTAAAAGTCTTCCTGGAACATTATGTTGCTCATGCAAACATGCTGAAAAAACCCATCTGAGTGCTTGTGTTGCAAAATAAGGAGCTGCATTTACAAAGAGCAGTCACTGTGGCCAGCCTAGGAACCTGAGTGTCTCCTGCATCATGAGACGAAGGGGCCAAGGCACTGTGAGACCCTGCACATGCCATGGCCACCTCCCACACTGCCTGCAGAGGGGCAGCTTTGTCAGCCCTGTCACAAAATCAGGAAGCTGCTGTGGCGTGCCTGGGGAAGCCAAGGTCCATGAAAGAGGAATATGGAGCCCACTTCCTCCTCCACAAAGCACACAACAGTGTTCCACTTTCTTCCTCAGGCCCTTCTGCAGTGCCACCTCCCAAGCCAGCCCTTAAGAACATAAAAGCAGAGGACAGCTGACAGAAAAATCCTTTTCCACCAGGCTGCTGGGATCAATGGTTTGAAAACATTGCACAAAGCCAGTGTGGATGGCTGAGTAGCTGTTGAGCTCCTCTGCAAAAGAGTTTATTTTGCTGATGAATGAAATTATTCCTGTCGAATCTCTTCTCCTATGGGATGAAGATCACAACACAATATAAGATACATAATCAGCAAAGCACAACTTACAGTGGCTCTAAGGAGTCAGAGACACCAACTAATCAAGCACTAAGGGATTTTATTTAGGGCCTATAATAACTTTTGTAAGGCACTATATTTTTTAACAGTTATTCTTGCAGTTTTGCACTGAGATTTGCTCTCTTTCATGAGGAGCACATAATTTCCTGAAGAATCAGTGAGGTGACTTTATTTAGTATTGGAATTGGTCTTCAAAGACTTATTCTGGCATGACACAGAACCAGTATCAATGCCCAGATACTGCAGGAAAAATGCTTGGACTTTGCTGGAGCTAATCCAGGGTCTCACAAGCTCATTTGATCTATTTGCTACTGATCTAAGAGCAGAGAAGAGCTTTTATTCTGCTCTCCACATATGACTTGAGATATCACTAATGGTAGCTAGAGTTTCACCTTCAGTGGAAGAGGAAAGCAGCCAAGGGATATCTCCCTTGGCATTTTATTTTAGCTTTAAAAACATATATAATTTTCTTCCCTTGTTTCAATCCCAAAAATTAAAAGAAGAAGTGCAAGTTGTACTTTTTCCTAGCTGAAAACAAGGATGAAAATCTAATTGCACTAACTTTCTGTTATGCAATTTTAAAACAGCTGGGACACCAATTCAAAATGTCAGGATTTTCAATGAAAACAAATATTTTTGGAGTGCTGGAGTGGAGCTGCACACTCCCCTTCCCCTTCCCTTTCCCTGCCCATTTATTCCAGAGCACGTGTGCTGCCTCTCCAACACACACACGCTGTTAACTCCTAAATGACAGCTTGATCAACTAGAAAACATTTCCATTTCTTCCCTTAACAAACTGCACAATCCAGATGTGAGGCTTGGGTATCTCTGTGCTCGAGCAAACAATCAAATCAATTAATTTTGGGAAAGACAGACCCAATTCTTCCCTGCCTACAGTAGCTTGGGCATCACAAAGAAAAGAAGATGAAAGCTGGATCATGTAAGAACTCCCTTCATGCTGCTGAGGAATGTCTTGGGAGATGGACACAGCTTCCTTTCAAGCTCTCTTCAAAAGGTTCCTCTCCATGCAGACCACCCATTGGGGACCCACATCAATAACAACAACAAAAAAACGAATTTGAAAGACTCATTTTTCATCCAATTTATTTACATGTTAAAATAAACACGAGTTCCCATCTAGAGCAAGGGCTCCCAGTGGGTTCTGTTTAGTCTGTGAGATTCTTGGCACCAGAGTACAACATTTCTCTATTCCAAAGCAATCTTGGCACAGAATTGCTGGTTATATAATTTTTTTAAGCAACTGGCAAATGAATAATGATGTTTCTAAAAAGAGTGACTCGTGTTCTAGGATACCAGTAAGGTGTTTTACCAATTAATCTGCCAAAAGGTCATTAACAAACCTGAGATCTCAAGACCCTTCATTCAGGGTCAGCTCTCTCCATGGGTTGCACTTCCAGTTCTCAATCACCCTGTCCAAAGGGAGCTTTCTCACAGAGTTAAAAAGATTTTCCCTTTTTGCTTCGCTCCTTCCTATTTCCACATGGCAGTGCCACCCTCATTAGATGGGATTTGTCCCTGCTCCTGACAAGGCACGAAGGAAATACCACTCTCCCAGAACCAATAGCTTTTTATACCCACTTTGCACAAGCTCAATGGGTGAGCAGCAGGTGCATTATTTGAAATAAGGGCAGGCTTTTTAAATTATTTTTTTAAGCAGGGTATATCCGCCCAGAAATGTAGCTCACTCATACCCTAACAGATCTGGGAGCAGCACAATTAAGGAAAAAAGCTCCTGATGAAGCTGGCCTGGCAGGGAGCATTCCTGGGTGGGTCAGGCCTGCCCAGTGTGCACAAATGGTGCCAGTTGGCTCATGGCTGGGTGGCATTTAGATGGTGCACAGAAAAGTCACGGGGAGGTGGCAGGGCAGAAAATAGCTACCCTAAATCTGTCCTGCAGCAAAGCTGTTGTCCTTTCCTGGTAGAGGTTGATTTCAAAGTTAGTGTTGTGGTCGTTTTTTTACCACTTCATACCCTTTTCTCTGTATGTTTCCTCACTGCAACTCTGAAATTCTCCTCACTATATATATATATTTCCCAAAAAACCAGGATCAAACAGGCAGGTTATTGCTTTCTGTGCTCTATTACTCATTTCAAGCCATGCCTGGGTGACAGTAGGCAATGAATCCTGGCTGGCAGGTCTACAGTTCAGTAAACAATGCACAGATGCAAGTGTTGAGCTATTGAAGGTTACAGACCCAATTGCTGTTTTTGGGCTGTGAGAGCTCCTTCACCACCAGCCAGCAAGGGCGTATTTTCAGCTCAGGGAGAGATCTCTACAAAATCTGGTCAGGAGAGTGCAAGGTGCATGAGAAGGCACAGGGCTGCAGCCAAAAGTGCAGGTGGCACCAGGCAGGGTCAGCTCACCAGTGTCCCCTGCCTCCTCTCCCTCCCCCAGCCCTCTGCTGAGCTGAGCATGGACTTGGCACCACCGTGGGTCAGGCAGCCTGCTCTGAGCGTTAGAAAAACTGCCAGGATCTGTCAGCAGCCTTTGTCTTGGATAAATTCAGAACCAGAAAATAAATGTAGCATGGAGAATGTCAATTTTAAGAGATCTGGGTTGAGAGCATTAGTCTTTGTGCCATCTACAATTCAGCACTTTTTTTTTTAAAACTTTATTTTGGTAGCTAAGCAAGAATTCTCAGATTAGAGAGTACTGCCAAGCCCTGAATAAATCCCAGCATTAGAGATGCTGTGGGTATAACAGCTCTCCCCATGAACTGAATCTGCAGACAGCATCCTCAGAGAAATTAACCCTCGAGTGCCACAGGACAGGCTCTGCAGCATCAGTTCTGATGCTCTGGGAAATCTCACCCTGTGGTTAGAACAGGTTTCTCCCATTCATGGAGCAACACTGATGAAGGGTGGAGTAAAGCACAGGCTTAGAATAACTTAGAATGGCTGACACAGTAACTTTCCTGCATTGCTGGTGTAGTGGTCAAGTTTCCAGGTGGAATCCTGAATTCAACCAAAGTATGTGTAATTACCAAACTAGTCAAGCAGCTTGTAATTACCTGACATCTGATTGTTTATTTTCCATCCACAGCCCATTCCTTAGCAGCTCTGAAAGCACCTGCTTAGAATTTGGATAAAAGGAAAAGCTATACAGGTGCAATTTAACCTTTCTTATTTTTCTGCCTCATCCCTTTCAGTCTTGGTGAGATGTTTTATTATAACTGCTCTATTCACTGGCTGAATCTTCCTCTCAGCCGGTGAAGAACCATTCACAGTGATGGTTTTGCATTCTTGGAGCTCAGGGCTCCTCAGCTGCAAGTTCCCTGGAACTGGGTCAGCATCACATTCAGGTGTTTCCATGCATAACCTGAGATACACTGAGGTGAAGTGTCACTCCTGAGAGCCAAGCCAAACCTGTGGCACAGCCAAGGGACAGTTTCCAAATCCCTTCTTGCACAGCCGCCTACTGTGCTACAGAATGAGCCCCATCCTGATCTGAGTCACACAGGACTGATCAATGGGAAGGGAACCTGCAAGAGACACCCACAGCCGAAACTGCAGCATTGCTGGAACATAACACAGGCCAGATTGAAGTGATGTGAAACCCAGGGGAGTCTTCAGAAATATATAAAAAAAAGAGCTTTTCTAGTGTAGGTCACTAAAATTTGGCCACAGCTGGCACAGACAGGACATGCTCCCATCTGAGGACTGGCTGTTAGAGAAATGGGCTGATGAGTCCTTATTTGATGTCTTAGTACATTATGGAACCAAAATCCCCCCATGGCACTTGGCTCCCTCACTGCCTGAATGCACAGAAGACTTCCAAGTGAGCTCCACACACATCTTCAGGTAAGACTTCCAGATGGCCTTAGGTTCTGTAAGAGCTTTTGCAATCCTCATTTTGTTATTCTGGAGAAGGCTCAAGGCCAAAAGGAGTGTCACTGGGATGCTGGAGAATCTCAGCTGGGTTGGAGAAGGAACCAGAGGTTAACCAGATGTTTTGCTTTGCTTTACCAATGGCCTCAGAAGTGAAGAGGATTACACTGCCAGAGGCTTTCAATTATCAAGGTTAACTTCCTAAAATTCTGAAATAATTTTCCCAAAGCACCAACTATGATTGTATGGCTCCCTGTACACTTTAAATGCTAAAATGATATTTTATTCTCTAAAATAATAGTTCAAGATATGCAAGTTTTTTGCTAAAATAGGAAAAAAAGCCTTAAAACCTATGAGTCAAATCCTAGTCCTACTGAAGTTAGTGGCATTTAGCTACTGCCTTCAGAGGATGCAAGCATGTATTCTGTGTGCAGCAGCACAGAAGCAATTAAGGCTCAAGCAACTAAGAAATAAATCCCCAAACTACACAAGAATCACATGATAAACTTGGCTGTAAGTTAGAGGCACTCTGGAAGAAAAGAGAGGCTGCAGGGCAGAGCTGGGCACACAGGGACTGGCACACCCCTGAAGGAGAAGGGGGCAAAGCTGATGGAATCTGATCCCTCAGCTGATGTCTCAAAGAGGAAAGGAGAGGTAGAACCAGGAGGGGGCCATGGGATGTGTGGCACAGAAGTGACAGACATCAGCAAATGACAGCAGTTTATGTTATTAATGTTCTGCCAGGCTCCCCAGACAACCAAAGGAGAAATGCTCTGAACTAACATGTTGTGGGTAACTATAGAAGGAGAAGAGAAAAACATTGGCATCCAGCCCTAATGTGGGCAGGAATACACTGGGACAAAAAATGAGGATCTTCAAAGAGTCAGAGGGGCAACAGCCTGGAACCGCCTGCTCAGCAGCCACAGTGTGTGCTGGCAACCAAACTTGGCTAAAAACTGATCTTTGACCACTTGTGAAGAAGACAGAGGGTGCTGTTTGCAGGAACAAATGCCTAGATAATGCAGGGAGTGTCTTTCTGCCCCTGCTGCTAACAGGAGTATGTTTTAATAATAAAATAAATGCCCTCTTTTAACATTCAAAATGAAAGTGCAATAGGAGAAGCACTATTAAATTAAATCCACCAGACTCTGCAGAACCAAATCTGTTTCTCTGCAACACTTGGACTTATTCAAGAGGGAAGAACCTGAATATGTTAATCAACAAAGGATTAATTTTCCTATTGTTCACTAATTACTTTTCTTCTGGGGCTTGTTGCTGCAATATGCACTCATTTGGAGGCACTGACAGAGAACATTCTGTTTTTTAAAAAAACCTCTACATATTTTGTTATTTAAAAAATTACTATTAGTTTTAGGACTTCTGAGAGTCCCTTAAAAGTTCTGCACACAGTCTGTAACCAATAGAGCTACTACAAGGGAAATCAGCAGGGAGAAAATCCACCAGCTGGAATCAGAAATTCCAGCTCTGGAAAAATATGCTACACTTTATGAATGAACAAATAAACAAACAATGCACACTAGAACTACAAATTATGAAAAGCAGTGTATGGGCTGCTTCTGCATCTTTATTTTGACGAGCGGAGCTCTGGAACTTGGGCCATGAAGGAGCAGGAAGCTGATGCCTAGAAGGACCCTGGAGATGGTTTAGACCCTGCCCCAGCTCCTGGCATTTCACATTGTGCCAACACACACTGTGGGGTAGGTTTGCCTGGAGTAGGCCAAGGGAGTCTGTTAATAGCAAGTTTTGGTGAAAAATAGGCTGAGTGCCACAGTTTGATCAAAACACACAAATGCATGCAACTTAAGTGAGCCTTCCCATGACTTCAGAAGGAGGTTATAAGGAAAAACCATTCTCTTATTGGAAGTTTTGGAAAGTTTTGCTGCTTTAGTGAATTATTTCCCCTGATACTGTGACTGTTCAGTTCTGCAAGAAGGATTTTATTCTCAGTTTCCAATGTAGGCAGGGCACAAAAAGCATTAAAAAAGAAGACAAAATTAAAATTGCAGGTTCAGGCTGTTTATTGACTGGATATGTGGTTTACTTCTCTTTGTAAATCTGCCTGTCCTTTGCCTTTGTTTGTGCAAGTAAGAGCTCTCTTTGCACACCACACCCCTTAACAGGGCTCTTCTCCAGGTTATTGCTGAAACAGGCACTAATCTGAGCTGGACTAATCTGAGCTGGACTAATCTGAACTGGACTAATCTGATCTGGACTAATCTGAGCTGGGCTGGGCTCCTGTGACTCCTGTTATCTATCTAAAAAGGTACTGAAGGAATCCAAATAATGTTTTAATCCAACTGGAGTTATATAAACAAAGTATGTTTTTTCCCTTTAATTTTCAAAGGGTGTTCAGTAACTTGGAACAGTCATTTGTAACTCAATTGGATGACAAAGTCCACACCTGTATAAAGATACTCTTGTAGGTGAGGAATCATCAGTAATTAGCTTCTGAAACTTCATCCAAATATCACATCTGAAAAACAATAGGCAAGCTAAGCACATTAATGAAATGCTGTTGCTATGGGAAAATTGTTCCTGTAAAGGTGGAAATAAACACACTTTCTTTTTCTCACAGTGCAAAAATGTCAAAAAGCCTCTCCTTGAGGATGAGGCTGGTATTAACCATAGGTACTATTAAAGTCTGCTTTTAAGAAGGTAGTTTCTTTCGCCCATTTCAAAACCCTCTATGTTTTATTTTTAGAAGCAAAACATCCCAAATACTAGCAGCTAGAATGCTCTTTAATTCATAAAAAGTAATTGATGTTGGGACATACGGGGATTATCTAGTTCAAAGTGTTTCCCATTTAACCAGGTTACCCAGGGCCTTATTGAGCTGGGTTTATAATATCTCCCTGGGTCCTGCTCCAACATTTGAGTGCCCTCAGGGTGAAGAAATTTTTCCTTGTACATAATTGGGATTTCTTCTGCTGTAACTTGTGTCACCTCCCTCTCATTCCATCACTGGGCACCTCCAAGAGTCTGGCCCTGCTGTCACCTCATGCTCCCACTTGTAGACTTGTAGACAGCAACAAGACCCCCTCTTCTAAGCCTAAATAAGGCTTCTTAAAGCTTCCTTCTCTTCTAAGGCTAAACAAGCCCAGTTTTATCAGCCTCTCCTCGCACATCTTGTCCTCCAGTACCCTAATTGTTTTGACAGCCCTCCTCTGGCCTTGGTCCAGCATGTCAATGTTTTCATTTTACTGGGGAGCAAATTGGACCCAGTGTGTCAGATGTAGTCCCAAAAACGCTGAATGGAAGAGAACAATCACTTCTCTTTAGTTGCTGGCTATAATCTTTCAATACAGCTCAGTATGGGGTGGCCTTCTCCACCACAAGGTCACACTGCTGACCTATGTCCAGCTTGTCTGTGAGGATCCCCAGGTCCTTTTCTGCAAAGCTGCTTTCCATTCATTCAGTGCCCAGCCTTTAATGCTGAACGGGGTTACTCCAACACAGATGCAGAACCCCCCAAGCGCCTTTGTTGAAACTTCACAAGGTCCCTGCCAGTCCCTTTCTTCTGCACGTTAGCCTTCCATGCTCAATTTCCACCCTGAAAACTGGCTGAAAGTGCTCTCCATCCCATCATCCACACCACTAATGGAAAAGGTCCACTGATATTATAAGCAACACTCATTTGTTATTCTTTCTCTTGAAGAAGACAGATTCCTCTGATGCTTCTTGAGGTCAAAGTCCCTGATGATATGAACTAATGTCCTACCACAGAAGTCAGTCAAGAAGCAAAGTTTGAAGCAAGTTTGACATCTGCCCAGTAGCCCCAGATAACAGACACAGCTGGGAACATGAAAGGATCTGTTCTCTCAGCCTTAGCTCTAATAACCATCTGGTCCTTGTCTTTCCACCCTGGAGCATCTTGCATGCAGACAGACATACACCCACAGCCTGCAGGGCTGGTTATGGAGAGCGGGGAAGCTGTTGAAAACATTACAGGAGGTTGCCAGCCCTTCTGCACTAACACAAAATGCAATTACAAGTTGCAGCTTGAACCTGCTTTCTGACATTGTGACAGGGTTATGGTGGATTTATATGAGCAGCTGTGAAAGCAGAATTTGACCCTTGATTTGGGGATTGATTTATACAGGTAAACACTGAGTACAGATGACAACAGCACAGAATCTTGAAACAGCAAGAGTGAAACAACAGATGAAATTAGGATGATTGTAAGATGAAATGAGCTGAGTTCAGTCAGGGCTATTTCCCCTTTAGTTTCTCAAATTCACCAAAGTGAAACCTTTGTCCAAAAAGGACAAATTTTTTTATTCCTAATTATTGGAATAATTCATTCAAAATATCTGTTGCTTAGGCCTAACATTTTCAGCACCACATGAAAAGCAAATTCAATGTTCCACTCCCCTCACAGAGTGTATCTCTCACCTGAGAGGCAGAACTGTGGAAGAGAAGCCAGAAGGACCCAACCCTCATGGTAAGGAAAAGCCTTTTTAAGTTTCTCCAATGAATGACCCATCTTTCTCCTGTCATTCTGTCTGTCTGTCTGTCAACAGTTAACAGCCAGCAGTGACAGCTGAGGAGCATGGCCTGGGCAGTGGGCAGAGCTGACACTGTGGCAGAGGGAGCTCAGCCATTGTGTCAAAGGGAGCTCTCTGTTCCTGCTGCTGCTGTGTCCATGCTCACTGGGACTGTTGTTCCAGCCTCACGCCTCCTTGTGTGAGGGCCAACAGCGAGGCTTTGTTCGAGAAGCAGCTGCTGAGAAGATGTCCTGTCTCATGGAATGACCAACTGACGTTTCTCCCCCTGCTCTTCAGTAAGCAGGGAATTATCAGGAGAGCTGGGGTGGGCTGCCTGGCCCATTTAGTTCAGAGTAAAAAGCCAGGCCGTCAGACCCCAGTGTGCCCCAAAAGGGATTCCCTCATAAAGTGGGCCTGAAACAAAGCCAGGGGAGCTGGCTCCCCCAGCACCTTCTTCTCATCACCTGGTGGAGTGAGGAAAGAGACTGGCTCATGCCAGAGGGCGGATGGGGCATGCCTGGATTGAGATGTGACCCAGGTCTGCTTCCCTCAGAGCTCACAGCACATCTCTGCTGGCTGACGAGTGAGCTCAGTTCAGCCAGGGCCTGAGCCAAAGATCCTGTTCAGCTGGATGACATCTTGTTTATTCAATAACCTTTTGTTACGGGGTGGATACAAAGCAGTGAGGAAATGGTTGAGCAGTTGGGAGGAGCAGAGTAACTGAGGAAACCACAACCATTCTCTTGCAATCTTTGCTGCAGCCCACCATGGTCATCCAGTGATGTCCACATAGAGGGGCAGTGATGAAGGAACATCTGCATTGCCTTTCCCCCTATCCCCACAGTGCCTGCATCCAGCTCTGGGTTATAGCATGGTGCTAACCTGTCTTACCTCACTGACTGTACCACAATTAAATCTGACTTAAAAAATAATAATTGGTCAGGGTCAGATAAACAAATAGATTGCTTTGAGCAGCCTGGGTGTGGTTGGCAAGTTTTCATAGCTCACAGTAGATGACACTACGTGCCTGATTTCAGGCGTCCTTTCTTCTATGCATCTGTGCTAAAGGTGTAGCCAGTCCTCACAATTTCCAAACTCCCTTGCCTAAAAGACTGGTGCAAGACTATGTTTTCCCCACTTTTACATCAGCAGGGATGTTCATGAAACAAATAAAGTCTCATACCCCTGAGTGGAGTAGAGAGGAAACACCTCTGAGTATTCCCTGCACCTTTCCTAACCCAAATATTTAAAACAAAATACTACACTGCTGCATATGTGTGCTCCATCAGACACATCAGCTCTATGGAGCCTTACTGTTTATTTATTTTTAGTTTGCTGTGGTCTAGCTGCTTCCTGGCCTCACAGTGCTGTTTCATCTGCCTTCACATGACAAAAAAAACCCCAAAGGCTGCATTTGCCTTTCTAAGTCCTGGCTTCCTCCAGAGCAAGAGACACTGCAAGGATGTGCTTTCATGATTCACCCAGAGTTTTCTTTCTGTTGTGTAGTTGTTCCTCTCAAATGGAAACAACTCTGACTGCCCTGAAAGATGCCATGTGGTGCATGCAGAGATTTGGGAGCGTGTGATCCCAGTGTGAATGAAAGGTGAGGGCTAAAGCAGCAGAGATCACTTCACCAGGGCAAGATGGGCTGCAGAAACCTGTAATGATCTTCTCAAAAATAACAAGAATAATGTGGAAACCACCATTTAATAAAGCCCATCTCAAAGTGCTTACAACTGCCTGTTGTGCCACAGGATACTCCCCTAGGGCTACACTGTGTTATGATACAATTATGGGCACATTTCAGCACCATTATGTTATAGGAGTTGTATCAGAGGACTTTTTCCTGCATGAGCTGTGGTCCCTCTGGGATCTACCATCTCACAACCACCAAAAGAACCCAGGCTCATGCAGCAACTTGGGAAAAAGCAGAGAAATAGACTGCCCAGTTGAAAGATTGTGTTCAAGAGCTTGTTCAGTGCATGGGAAAAGTTGCATCTTAGCCATAGCATTAATTTTATAATTTCTATAATTTCAAAGAGGTTAAACAGCATGACCCAGTTACCTCAGCAAGCTGTGACTGCTATTCTGAAATCCAGAGTTACAAGATCAGTGATTCCGGAAGAGTTGAAGGTTAGAAACAACTGATTTCACTTTGCCTGGAGCTCCTTGGTGGCTGCAGGGTGGGATCTCAGCTCATCTCCTTCCTTGAGAATTCCCACAACCAAAACAGAGAGAAGGAAGGCAGAACTAATTTTACTCACTAGCCATTTGTTTATACGATGACTTTTCTCCAGGTTCTCAGAGTTGTCTCACTGCCTAAGGAATTCCATGGTGTGGTGCAGTATCTGAACCCTCACCCTGCATTTGCAATCTGTGGTTTCAGCTCCTGTGTGCCCCACACAGGGGTAGCATTCCTCACCACTGCCTGGAAGGCAGATAAACCTGTCTGCTACCTTCATTCAATATCTGGAGAAGGAAAGGCAGGGAAAGGTTTGGGATTATACTGAGCAGGGAGTCAAAACAGGGATAAAACAGCACTGGCAGTGCTGTACCAGCAGAGCAAAGAGCCTTCTCCTCTGGGGTCCCCTGTCAGAGGAACCCAGAGCTCTCAGCTGGAGAAAAGTGACAATGCCCACAACCCACTGTAAGCCTCCTGTCAAAGGAAAGGAAACAGTGAGTGCCATTCTTCCCCACAGCTCTGCAGAAAAGTCTTCAAACCTTCCCTGCCCTGGTGCAATGGGTTCATCCAGAACATTCCTGCGTGCTAATGTACATGAGCTGTTACTTCACACTTACAGTGCCACCCTAACTCTTGTTCTTATGAATTCTGACATCCTTCCTGGTCATTTCCCCCTCCCATTTTGACCATGTTTAGTTCTTTTTAATCTTTCTGTGTAGACCAATCCTTCCCAGTGCTATGAATAAATAAAAGCCTTCTGTTCTCATCAACAAAATGGTCTTTTAACAGTTGCAAGAACAACATAGCAATCACTTAGAAAAAAAAACAAAACAAAAGCAGCTAATATTTGGTGCATTTAAAAATATCTGCTTAAGCTATTTTCTACATTTTAGAAATAAATATTTCATTAAACAGAGAAAGCAGTGAAAAAATTAATGGAGAGAAGAAGCACCAGTGGGTGTCTGAGAGGGACCTGCTAACCCATCAGAAATGCTCCCCACACACAAAGCAGCAGCAGCAGGGCTGCCAGAGCAAGCTGAACTTCAGTTAGAAACATCTAAGGAATGTGAATAAGCTGTTAGAGCTGCAACCTTCCCCTCTGCTTTGATCTGACATTAAACATAACTTGAGAGTGGGAAACTCAACAGCTTCAAAAAGGGTGAAAGGTTCAAAGGTCCTCATGTACCAGGACAGGTAGAGGGTTTATTCCTCCTGAAGAAAGTAGAATGAAAGTGAATCTGGTGGCTAGGAACTGCCACCAGGTTAGGGCTGAGAATTTCATCCTCCTCATCCTTATGTAAAACAGACACAAAACCCATAAGTAGCATGAGCAAGTACAAGTGAAAAAGAGGCCTAAGTTCAACTATGATTAAAAAGTGTAAGAAAAAAGTAAACACATTTTTGTGGTCCCTGTGTCTTGCAAATGTGTTTCTGACTGCTATTAGTTGACATGTACTTTTGAAGGTGAAATTGTGGTTTTTCTGGGCTCTGGCCACGTAATGCAACCATAGAGCATTAGATCTCAGCAAATGAGATGTTACAGGAAGAGAGACAAGGATAGCTGGAACATCATGTGCTTTACCAGCTCAAAATGCTTGGTATGAGGAAACAAAGCCACATTCTCCAGCCTTTATTCTTGTTTTCCTTGGCTCTCAGCTTTACAGATCCCTAAAATTACTGTGTTAAAACTAAAGGAGCTGGAATCTGCAGCTGACTGAAGAACTGCAATATCACTCCACTTTGATGAATCCCCCACAGTTATTCATTCTGAGAGCTTTCCTAAATTGGTTGCCAATAACCTGTTTGTATCTTTCTTCTCTCATCAGAATCTTGCCATAATAAAACAATATTAGCACAGAAATTAAGTTGAAAAGGTGATATTTTGTTTCAAAATAGCTAAATTTGAAGAAATAGCAAGGTCATCCCAGCAGCCTTAATTCTGCCATCATGAAGCTGCATGCCAAGCAAATCCAGAAAACATGGGAAGCAGTTACCTGCCTGTTAAAAACTCCTTGTAAGAGACCACAGGAAAAAAAAATTGCTGTATTACACAGAAATTCCATTTTCCTCTTTCACAGGGCTGATATAAACCAAAGCCATTTAATAATATTAGATGTAAGCTAAGGTTAAGAGGTCTTCTGGAATTCAATTTCCACCGTCACCATGGAAAATTTCTAATACATATCTATGAGGTCCAGCAGTCTTGTGATTACAATGAAATATCCCAAAGAGTGAATGCTCAAATCTTCACATACTGAGAAAAGTGAGCCAGAGGTACCTTACACTAAGGGGCAATGCTAAGACCCAAATTGGAGTGCACAGTGTTTGTTACTGTGTGAAGCACCTTTTTGGTCAAGCCTTGCATAAGAGGAAACACTGATTCAGAGCAGCCTTTGGCAAGATTTAGGGCCCATGTGTGAGCTCCTACAGAGTCAGCAATAAAAATGGAAATTATTTTTCCTTCTTTTGACTGAAGGATAGACACAACATAAATCAATCAATTCACACATACTCCGACCATGGTAACTTCCCGAGTCATTTGGGAAATCTCGCTTGCCACACTGTGGAACTGCATTAATGATCTCATGGATAATGCACCTGTATTGGGAATTTTATCCATGAGAATACCAGAACCTGAACAAATATCCAGGTCAGGAAGTCTACACTGAGCTCACATGACCAAGAGCCATGGTATGAGGTAGGGAGCAGACAGCTATTATGGTGCTAACACAATTGAATAATTGATATTACCCAAAGGTATCCAAAGGAAAGGACACAAAAGGGAACACACTGCTGAAGTGATTTGGAATAGATAAAATATTGGAGGAAAATTTTAAACCTCCCAGTCTGACCAGAGCAGTTTTAGCAATGGAGGCATTTATGTCCTTCAGCTTTCACTGGCATTTAGCTCAAGATGTAACTTGTATTTCATCAAAGTTCATCCTTCGTGGTTGTCTCTTTAAGTGCAAAGATTATTATACAGAGCCTAAAAGATGTTAATTGTCTTACAGTGAATCAAGGCTCAGTTACATCAGCTCTTTGTGTAACACAACTGTGTTTCCATTGTTCTGCTTTCAGGTTCCTTTTCACCCTCTCCTCTTTACTGATCAGGAAAACGGAACTTACAAACAAAACTCTAAGTCTGACAGGGAGAACAAAGTTGCTAACTGACCTGAGAAATCAGATTTGTACTAATTGCACTGTTTAATCCAGCGTTATTAGGTATTAAAAAAAAAAAAAAAAGCCAAAACCTAAAACACCAAGAAATATTTATGTTTATCTAGTGAAAAAGATATTCAAAGAAAAAGAGAGCAAATAGTCACACAGCACCAAACATGTCTGACAGGAACACACACCTCAAAGACCCTTCTCCATCAACAGAGGAGGCATTCTCTGTATCAAATCCATGCAATAAATAAATGTTTTATAATTTCTTCTTGATTTGCTGCTCCAATTAATGCTATTTTAACTCTGCTTCTTAGAACCTTTATCAAGTTCTATGGGAATGAGGAGCTAAGGCATGGTGTTAAACATGCACAGAGAGCAACTGCAATCCTGGAGCTCAGTGCCTTTTTGTATGGACTGGCTGTGGTCTGCTAGCAGCAGCTGCAGGGGGAGCAGCATGTGGCCTCTTCCATCCCCCTTCCCATGAACTTTATGCCATGCAGACAAACAGAGGGGGATGGAGACACTTCCTACTGGGATTGCTTGCCTGCCTCCTGCTCAGAAGGAAGTGCATCAAAATGAATGAATCAACACTCAGAAACACTCTGCCTACACAGGGAGAGAGAGACCTAGGTGCTGAGTTAGGATGTTTCTGCACAGGTCAACTCTCTGTGCAAAGCCAGCCTCAAAAATGGCATGTGATCAATTGTTCCAAAATAAAATGTCACATGGGTTTTATTTATTTTCCTTGCAAGCTGTCTTGAGGGCTAGATATTCTCTTTTTCAGAGAAAATATAGAGATCATTTCTGCATATCAAGTGCAGGGCTGTGATCAAAAGTGAGTCACAAACAAGAGCAAGGGAAAGCCTTGGTACCAAGATTAAGTAAGGTTTTGCCTTTCCTCTCATGGGTAAATGTTGCAATGACTAATGTAGATTCAGGATCTTCAAACTCAAGTTAAACAGTCCTGTCTTTGAGGAGACCTTGGGGGCAGGTTTGAGTCTTGGCTTCAGCCAAGTCAATTGCAGTATACTTCCTAATGTCAGTGGATAATCTGCCCAAAGGACATCATATTTACACCAAGATCCATCTCATTTCAACCTGTCAGCTCAGAATCTGGCCTTGCATTTTGCCCGCTGCCATCATCAACCCCATTGATTCATTTTGCTGATTCTGATGGAGTGGCTGTCACAGGGAGCAGTAGTCTGCAATGATAAAATCAAAGCAAAGATCTCCAAGCATAAGTTATGAAGTTGAAAGGGTTTATGTGTGACAGGAGGCTACCAGAGAGCCAGGATGGGTGGCTCAAATATGTTGCTGGGATGTCCCCATCCATGCACTGCAAGAGACCTGGTGACACCCAGCACATCTCCATCACAGCGTGGGGCACAGAGCACAGCCCTTCAAGCAAGAAGAGGCAGGAACACCTGCCCAGCACTGTGTACCTGGCCCAGCAGTGCCCCACCGTGCTGGCTGAGGGCCAAAGGGATGCTGCTGTGCTGTCACAGCCTTGCACTCTCCTCAGAGGGTTTCTCTCAGAGCTGAGGCGCGCACAGCCAGCTCCAGTCTCTCTGCTGGAGTTGAGCTCAAAGGTGTCAGTGATGCCTCCTTGCCTCTCCATGTCTCAAGGGTGCAGCTGTCTCATTGTATCAGTATATGAAAGCTGTGGTGACGTTTCAGTCTCCCCTCTGGGATCACTTAGGACATTGACCATGAATTCAGCACAAATGACTCCTGGTCCCACTTCCACAGTGGGCATTACCACTTCACCCCCAAGAGACAGGTGGAAAAGAAATAATCCCTTACAGTGAGGTCAAAAGGCTGAGGAAAACTTCAAGCAAACAGGGATAGCTTTTACAGATTCAATATGCAGATCTCGACAAAGCAATCCTTTTTTCATTTATGTCTGGTTGTAAATATTTTATTGGCTCTTCTCTCACTGCTGAGTAGCTGTAATGGCATTTACTTCAACAAAGGCCTGAGCTGCTGTTAATTAAGCAGAGTTTTTTACTCACCATGGTCATGGGCAAACACAAACAAGTTGAGTCCTGTCAGCTTCTGGGCCAGGTCATCGTAGCGGCCGCAGTGCTCCCCAGCACCGTGCGCGATGAACACCAGGGCCCTGAAAGGAGCATCAATGTACAATCAGTAACGTGGCAACCACCCTGCAATCACTGCAGAGCGGCAAGGGAAACCATCCAATTCAGCAACAGCATTTCAGACATCAGCAAACACCAGGCAGGTATAGAATTTGCAGAGTTTGAGTACAAATTGTCACCCTGGCCTGCCATCGACCTGGCCTTCAACAGGTTGTTGTAGGATGGGTTCCAGGGAAGGCACCTGCTCATGGGCCAGAGCCACCACGGTCTGCTGCAAGTTCTAGATGCAGGTGGGCATCAGCATCAGTCCCTGAGCTGGATATCTCCATGGGCTTGAGGCTCTACATGGCTCCTCCAGTGAAAGTGATGCCATCTGTTTCTTTTGGGACTGGTATCTCTCTGTGAATATACCAACAATGGTATATTCAAATACCAACACTTGTCCTTAACTTTAGAACTTCAAACATTGCCTGATGCCCCAGAACAATCTAAGGTGGGATTTCAGCCAGAGAATGGGTTTCCAGCACTTTGCTTGGAGTTTGGAATTTTATCTTTTGACCCAATTATGGTGATTTTACCATTCCAGTTTCTCCCCCAAAACAGTTGCTTCACTTCTATGATTAAAGTGAATCCTACATAGCCACTGTGCAGACCAAGATAATAAAAACTACTCTAATAGACACTTATCTTTGCAAATACTTATATTTGAATATTCCAGTTTTATGAATAACACCTTACTTTTACTGGAATGTCATCAAATCAAAGTGACAGAACTTGAAACTCCCCAGTGTTTCTGCTAGATAAAATTAGTATAGACTTGGGCTAGAACTATAGCAGAAGTAACTATGAGATTACAGAAGTTCTGCTGGATTTGACAGGTGACTATTTAAAATCCAGTTTTAGCAACATAAGCATAACTTGTTTGTTTAAAAGGACCATTTGTCCTTGCAACATCAGCAACAACCAAACCATTTGAAGGCTACAAGTTTGACATTTTCAGTACATGAACAGTGAAATATTACAAGAACTGACAACATAAAACAATGACAGCAGTTAACAGCTAGGAAATTCTCCAACTTTATCTTAATTGAGGTTTTGAATACCTTTTTAGACAGTGTATTCACAGCAATGAACTGCTTAGGTCTTAAATATATTTAAACTTAAAAACCATGTTGGATGATGTAGAAACTCCTGTCCTAGCTCTTTAATTAGCACTTGCTTTAAAGCATTTGCCCAGCTGGGCAATTTAAAAGAGCATCCATCCAGACCAGAAGGACTGCACAGAGTCCACTGCAAACACAAAAGCAACAAGGCAAAGATGCTCTGGTATCTGTCTAACACCAATTAGCAAGGGTGACATTAGGTCATGTACCATATTTAACTTGCTGTGCCTTACAAATCCTCTTTAGTGTCACTGAAGGTTGCAAAACAATCCGTGTGGAGCAGCCATTCCTTCCTTTGTCATTGTCCCTGATCAATTGATTTGTCAAGTCATCAATGCACCTGGCACACAGACTGATTTTTGGAGTGCAGGATCTATTATTGTACCTCCAAATACTGAAGAAAGTGAGACATTGCTTACTCAGTGGAGAATATTAACTTTCTTCCTGAGGGCCCACTGGCCTGATATTCAACAGACTCAGCCAGGCTAGGTCTCTCTGCCACACCTCCTACTCCCACACCTCCCACTACCTTCAAGCTTGACAGCTTCCTTGCTCAATGTCTTACTTAAGCTCTTTAGGAGGCCTATATTTGTTTCTGCTGACTAGGCACAGAGATAAAGGTGCACCTTGGCTGACTGAATAAAGCCCTTCATTTCTCAGAGAAATATTATTTGAATTAATGCACTAAATGGCACTAAGTGAATGAAACCTAATGGGAAGTTGGCAAAGAGATCCCTTCCAGGAAATTCTACGTTCTTCATCCCTGTGACAGCAAAGCCCTTGTTTTGCTTTTATTCACACTGATACAGCATCCTTCAAGATGCTGAGAGCCCTCATTTTATGTGAAACCAAGTGAGAAAAGATAAAAAACCCACAGCTTGAGAGGGGCAAGGTGTTCCTGTGACCTTTCCTTCCACCTGGAACACAATTTCCAGGTGTCACAGAACTGAGCCTTTGCACACCACAGGGAACAGACCTGGTTATTATTTGTCTGCAAAATGCTGAACAAAACCCCTGAGCCTGTTTTGTGCCTTAAGAGCTCTAATGACAGTAGCTGCTGAAAGGACTTAGATACTTTTGAAAATTTTGTCCTAGCAAGTATCATAAACAAAGCTTAAAATTTCCAATTTGTTACACTGAAACAAAGTCAGCCTGTCCTGTTGTTCAATAAAAAGTGAGAGTGGCTTTACTGACTAAAAACTAGGTCACATCTACACAGCTCTTTAGCTCCAGCTTTCAGGTCTAAGCACAAGGGCCACATATTCAACACAACCTTCAAAAATTGAAATTAGTAGAAGTATCATCTGAACAAGGATTGAAGGATTTGGCTCTTTCACTTAATCTCCAATTTTCCATGACAAAGTAAGTTGGCAAATAATACCTGAAGGCAGTGTAACAAATACGATTTAACATATTTTCACTAGCAAGCTGCCAGGAAAATACAACAAACTATTAGATTGACTGACAGCAATTCTTTCCTGTATGTAAACATTTTTTGCAGATATCCCTGCTCTTAAGTCACAGTCTTCTTTTTCCTTACCACAATGGCTGGAATAAGAGATTATCAGAGATTGCTTCCAACAGAGTCATTTAAAATTAATATGGATCCTGCAGTGTTTGTGGTTTTGCAGGGCTGCAGTGCCTCTCTGGGCAGTCTCAATGAGAATTTTGTTCAAAAGAGGTTGAGAACGAGAATTTTGTTTAAAAAAGGGGAGGAATGTCTTCACCTCTAGCTCTTGCAGTTGTGCTGCTGAAATCCTTGCAAGTTTGCAGGTAGAAAACATTGTGCACAGCTGCAAAGCTCTCTGCAAAGTGCCCTGTGCCTGGATCCCTGCTGGTTCTAATGTCTCTGAGCACAGCACAGACAGCTCCTGTACCTCTGGTGCTTCAGCTGGTTTTGGCTGGTGGAACCGTGGTTGCTGAACAGCCCGGATCAGCAGGGCTTTGGCACCTGCTCAGGGCAGCAGCTCCTCCCAGGGCAGCCCCGAGCTGGGCTGGCTCTGAGCACAAGGCCAAGGTGTGAGCACGGTGGGACTGGGTCCCACGCTCCTGCTCTCACCCGGCTCTGCAACAGCAATTACGGGCTTTTAGAGGAAACCACTTTATTGACTGCTGCTTGCAAAAGCAACAGATGGTTTTTGCAGATTCCTGCCCTTGCCGTGGCCTTTATCACCTCCTCCTCCTGCCCCCTCCCCACTGCAGGTTTCTGCCTCCTGGTACTGCACAGCTTGGCAAACAGATGCACTTGCTTATTGCAACAAGAAGGAAGAAAAATATTTGTCTTTAATATTCAAATCAGCTACTGGCTGTTGTTTAGTTCTCTTCCTTGATGAGGTTACATGCACCCATGACCTGTCCCTGCTCCCTCATCTCACCTGACTGCTATCAGTCCCTCCTATATTGCAGCTGCAGCCTGTCAAGCTTTGTAAAACACAGGAATGCCACACCTGCAGTTAATACAAAGCACCTGCAAACACACCCTGTCCTTTATTAGGGAGTGTGGAAACTCTGGAGGCCAGGCTGCAACACAGTCCGTGTGCACAAATCCATGTGAACATGTTGTTCTCTTCTGTCCTGCCTCTTGGAGAGGTCACCACCTGATCCAAGCTTTAGCTGTGTCCAAGCCATCCCTATTTCTCACTGTAGCTTTACAGCCACCAATATTTCTCTTCTTGTGTAGGCAGCAGGTTTGCAGGGCAGGGTCATGCTTTAGGCTGCAGCTCTAGATAGAATGGCAATTCCAGGTTTAAAGGTTCTCACTTTTTGTTTTCCTGTCTTTTTGACAATTGCTCAGAGAGGCAATTCCACAGTCAACTGGAGGAGAACAATTCTAGGCAAAATAAATTGCAGCACTGGACTTACACACATGAGCAAAAGCCCTCTCAAACCAAGCCTGTTAGAAGAAAAACACACTGAAAGCACAGCCAGAAAGCTGCTGTGCTGTGGCACTTGGCAGGCCTGAAACACCACTCAGGGCTTGGGTCCTGCTGGGCATAGGACCCACGGTTCCTGCTTTGCTTTGAACAAAATTCATGTTGAAACGGAGCTAGACAGAGATGGTTGCAAGCAGGATGGTGTGACTTTAACATCTTGTGTCCTCTGGGGACAAAGCCACTTCTCTGGGACTCCAGGCTTGTTCTTTTATTGCCAGAAAATAACCCAAAACATTAGGGCTGAACCAAAGAAGGGAAGACAAGCTTCCTATGACTGCATGTATGAAAAATGCAATCTTTTCCACCCCATTCTAAAGCATCCCTCTTCAGAATAATATTTAAGTACTTGCCTTAACCTCAGGAAACTTTCTTCAGCACATGAAAGTCAACAGGACTCTCCAAGTACTGGATGAAAGCTAAAAACAGATTTATAAATGCTGTCTGGAACAAGGACTGATTTAATCACACACACAAGTGATTTCCTGAATCAAGCCCTCACAACCTAAGCTAATACCATATTATTCTATGGTAGGCAACTGTGCTTTTCATTTGGTCTTATGGATGTTGTTACCAGAACCAGATCAACTTTAACAAAGAACATCTGACGTGCACAGTTTTGAATTGCAGACACTAAATTCCTAAAGTAATTTTTAAAAACAAACTGACAGGAAAGCTCTGAGCCAGCTGAGCTGCCAGAAAAATGACTGGCTTAAGTACTACATTTTGTTGTGTTGTTTGAGCTGATTTATCAGTTCCTTTGTAGCTGAACAATTAACTTTTATTTACCAAAAACTGGTGACATTTTTAGACAAGCAAGTGGATAGTCACTCACAGATCTTTCAGTGTGTTAAAAATGGTATGTGTGTATTTTGCTTACAAAGTATATTGTAATGGAAAGTCACTGGAAGGTGTTCATTCTTGTGTTAGCTGGGTGAATGGGCCTCACTGTGAGGAATAGTTATCTATAATATTATAAGATTTGTTGAGGTTTAAGTGTCAATCTAATTTTCTAGCCTTGGTATTTGCTTAAAGGTTACAAAAAAAAATCCAGCTAATAATTTACAAGAACATGTAATGAAGAATAAAATTTTTGTTCACTATTGGTGATATTTTCCTTTTCTGGAGGGTTCTTCAGGCCCTTGCTTTGGGTGTAAGACCTGAAGTTTGGAAAGGGGGTTGTCTCTGTCTCTGCTCTTTGAGTCAGTTTTTGCATTCTTTTTTCTGGAGTTATTTGGGCCCCAAGACAACACTGAAAAAACTTGGGCCATGTGTAGGGGTTACAAAAAGCTATAGCAATCCCACTCATGTTATGAATGCTTGTGACCTACACACTTAGCCATGAGTTCAGCCTGGTGTCTCCAGCTGGACAGGAATATTTATGGAGTCAGGTGTTCCCTCCATGGCATCCTTCTGCCTCTAGGAGACATCTGAGCTATGTCCCCCAAAGGGGCAAGAGGGAGTGACTTTTCTCCCAGTTCCAATCCATGTTTCAAGGAGGCATCACACCCCAGGGCGTTTCTGGCTCTCTTGCTCAGGTTTTTGCATTCTCAGCCTCTGCCCTCCTGCCCCACAGCTTTGCCATGTGGGCCCATGCTGTATTGCACAGGCTCTGGGGAGCCACCTCTCTCCAGCAGCTCTATCACTGCTTTTCCCACTTCAGGGAAAAAAGCAAATCAGAATGTCAATAGCCTGGAGCTGAGTCTCTATCAACCCTCTCTCCAAATCAGAGACCATCCAGCATTAGCATGGATACCTCACAGAGCTCTGAATCTGGAGGAGTTTATCTATCTCTGGGGTTTAACTTTGGAAAACCTTTATGCATGAA
The DNA here is from genome assembly GCF_047830755.1 of Zonotrichia albicollis. Taxonomy (NCBI): domain Eukaryota; kingdom Metazoa; phylum Chordata; class Aves; order Passeriformes; family Passerellidae; genus Zonotrichia; species Zonotrichia albicollis. The sequence goes on from NC_133830.1 coordinate 11,036,621, forward strand.
AGAGCCTGTCAGAGGAACCTGCACTGTGCTCACAATACACAATTTCTGTGTGACTATACAGAGCTTGTGGGGCTCGAGGGTTCTGTACATTTGTGTTTGATGTGGTTTGATCTAGACTAGTAGAATCAGTAGCTTTATTCCTGTCCAGATCTTAAATTGGCATTCAAAAAACAAGCCTCTTCAGCAAGCTCTGTGTCCTGCTTTCTTTCCTCATTTCCTCAGGCTTGGAAATTCCCATGCAAGCCCTTCCAAAGGGGCTGCTGTTAGTTTAAGCCCATCTTGCTGTCTTACACCATAGAGATTTAGGGCTCAGTCTTAAAACCTGTGCCTGCTCCTGTAAGCAACCCTCTTGCAACAAGCCTGGTCTCATCAGACATCTCAAAATCACAACTCCTCACAAAAACACAGTTAGGAGGACATTTAAGAACTAGCCATGTTCTGAAACTGTGCAGAAGGAGTAACATGGCTAAGTTTTCCAACCCCCTCACAAAGCGCAGACATCATAAATCAGCAGAGCAGAGACGGATCCGGTTAGTACAAATATATTTCATAACAAAAGGTTCAACAGGATCCAGCTAGAGCCAGCACAAAACAATGTGCAGAAATAGTTTAAGCTGATTTATTGTGGGTTTTCAAAAAGCAAGCCCTCACTGAGAATAACTCATGAGAGGTCTAATACCAGGAGAAGAGAGGAAGGAAATTTCAGGTGGGGGTGGGAGAGAAAGAATTATTGGGTCCTTGCAACTGCATAGCTCTGGCTAAATCTCTGCAAAGTTAGCACTTAAGATCAGCTGTATTTAGTTTCAAGGAGGCTTTGCAGCAATATTTTAGGGGACATGAAGCTGAGATCAGAGGTGAAATGCCTAGTGTGTAGCTTAACATTCATGGGTTGGATCTTCCCATCCTGTTCTTGAATAAAACTGAGGATGAGGAGGGATTCCATGGACTGCTCTGAGGGGACACTCCTCCACTTTGATATCAGAGATGGGATTTGCCTTGGCAGAACTGCCTGCCAGACCTGCTGCTCTGAACCTGCAAGATCCCTGGAGACCTGGGCAACCCAGGGCTGGATCTGAGCTTTCCAGTGGCTGCTGCCCTTGTACAGCACACAGGAAGCCTGGAAAGGAGGATTATGACTTCTGCTTCCAACAAGAAAAGGGGTAGGCATTGTCACACACACAGGGCCAAGGAAGGGATGATGTGGGGGGACAGAACTGCCCCAGGACCTGACTGGGAGGAATTCTGGAACTGGACATCCCAGCACTGTGCTTTGTCTGCTTCAGCCCTTGCTCAGTACAAGGGAGATAAAATGGAGGTCATATCTCCCAAGGGGAGCTACAGGGAGAGATGCACAAAATAGTCAGTGTCTGTCTGAAAAAACTGTGCAAAACATTGCTTAAATAGAAGACATCAGCTGCAAAATTCAAGTCAGCCTGAAACCACCCCCAAATTTTTTAGATTAGCTTTAGGGTGTGGAGGGAGAATATGACAAGAAACGAAAGAGTTTCTGGCACAGATCCCTTTGGAAATCAGGAAAAATAAAGTACTTCTGGTTAGTTTGATTAAAAATTCATTTTGACTTGGAAGCACAGCCACTGCAGGGCCACCACTCTCAATGGAGCCCCAACAGACAGGGAGTAAGAGCAAGAACAGTTTTCACAGACTCTCCCTCCTCTTCACTTGCACTGAATGTTTAATGATTTCCAAAGGGACAAAAATGACTGTTTAGCCAGTCGTGTAGCAGTTTCTTCTTGAAATCAAAATGCAGACACTGCCTAGTGAGCTAAAGCCTTGGAAATAGGAAGGCCTGTGTGGTGAGATGGACTGTCCTTTCCAAGCACGAGAAAGCTGCAGTTGAAGGGCAAGAAGCTTCTGCACTGTCACTATCACTGAAACTCAGCATTACTCACTAGTTCAGTACTACACCTGCTCTCTGAACAAAAAAGGGTTTTTTTATATATAAAAGTATGTCTCTGTTTCAAAGTAGCTGTGCCAAACCAGTTCCTTTTTACTGAACTCCCTTGAAGTCTTGGCATATTCAGAGCACTAGAACCTGTTCCAGTGACAAGTCATTATTGCTGCTGTTTGTTCATAGCCTGAAATCCAACTCAACCCTAATAGAGGGGAAGCTTCCTAGAAAGGAACAAGGTGTGATTCATTAAGGGATGAGCTCAAGCCATGCAAGAATGCTCCTTACATGGCATCCTAGCCACATTTTTACAATTTAATCTCACTTTTTGGCATAGCACAGAAGATGGAAATAGACAGCAGTATTCAGTTATTGAGGTGAGGAGTTTTAGATATGCCTCTGTATCTTCCAAATGATGGAAATTATTTTATTGAGTAAAGCCATCCCCCTGGTTAGATCCACACAAGTACATGGTAATCTTTAAGTCCTTAGGAACATGCTGCTTGCTTGGTTATTTTCAAATATTTGTTAAGAAGGGTTTGTGGTGTGAGACAAATAATCAAGTGCTCCAGAGAATATCACATCTAAGTGGTGCCACTTATGGCACCTGCTGGAGTCCTGTAAGACAAGTCTGCAGCCTTCTTCTGACCTCAATTCTTTTGCAAGGAATTTTTATGCAGGACATCACTCATACTCTGAACCCAGGTGCACCAGAGGTTCTTCAGAGTCAATCCTCCCCCAAGATCAATGGGTCTCAAAAATGGGCTTTTCCATGGTTCAGACTCTAGCATGGCTCTGATCAGCTCCAGTCTCAAGCTGCTGTTTCAGGGAGTAGTGGTACAGACAGCTCATGACCAGCAGTACTGAAAACATTGTTTCAAGGAGAATTCAGCTCAGCACCCCAGCACCTGTGCAGGGAAGGGGCTTTTCAAAGCACGCACCTGGCACGAGAGGGTCAGAACATTTCTGAGCTATTCCTGCATATTCCTGAAAGTACTTTGATCAGGCATTTGAGGCTTATGTGGGCAAACCTTTGCTAGCTTGGAATCACAGAATGGTTTGGGTTGAAAGGGACCTTAAAGATCACCTGGTTCTAACCCCCCTGTCATGGTCAGGGACCCCAAGCTGTGAATAAAGAAGGAGCAAGAAAGGAGATGGCACTTTACCCATTCTGTGAAGTCAAGATACTATGTTATTATAACTTTTTAATTCCTAGTTGTATGGCAATGGTTTAAAGAAAGACTTCAATTCCCTGAAATACTTAGACCCAATAATACTGTTTGTGGTCAGGCAATTCCACTCCTAATATGGAAGTCCTGATTACTTCCTGCACTGAGTCAATTGCCCATCCTCACTTTTACCTTCCTGACCCAATTTTGTCAGCAGTTCTCTGTGTTGGCAGAGATCTTAATTGGTTTTCCTTAACTAACTGACAAACTTGTTATAAGTTCAGATGTCAGAGGTAGCATGGGTCTCTAAATTGCCAAGTTTTTCCACATGATTTTCCAAAATCTAGGGTGGAATTATCCCACAAACTTAGAAGCTCAAGGATTTATTTCTTAATCATAAAGGGCTTATGTATATTTTAACATATTTTGAGATTAAACACATTAATTTCCAATGAAATCTTGGCACATCCCAGTGCTGTACTTCAGCCTTGCCCAGCTATGAGAGGAATCTTTGCAGCAAGAGGCTTTACAGGCTCTGTCAAAATCAATATCAGCAGCTACTCCTCTGGGAAATTAGGAATGTCACAGGCAAAGCGTTTGCCAAGGCTTTCAGCATGTTCCAATTAATTTACTATTCCATGTTTGCTGTAGACCAGAGGTAGGAAGGAAAGTTGAATGTAAGCAGTTCTACATGAGACATGGAATGCTGCTAAGACAATGATCACTGCAACAGGAGCTTTACAGGCCGAAATGTTTATTCATGTTTTGGAACAAAGTGAATTTTGGCCACAGATGAGGTGCCATGGTTTACCCTACAGATGACTTAAGAGTGGGATACAGATTTCAGCCTATGGCTACCAAATCAATATGTGTTGTTTCTTGGCTGCACTGACCTAATCTGGGTGTCCAAAGGCTTTAGCTGCTGCAGGCTTGGTTCCTAAAATGTTATTTTATTTCTAACACCCAGGCAGCTTCACCTCTCTCAGTGAGGGCTGCCATGCTAACACAAATAAGGAACCTACCTGCCTTGAGTTTTAATCACTGCCTTGTTGATTTGCTCTCAAAAAGGGCTGGATGTAATAGCTTTAAGTTCCAAAATGTGAATGGGGACCTGTCCAACTGGTGGTGCAACTACTAGAATAAAGATGGGCGGTAACAACAACAAAAAAAAGAGTATCTAGTTAGATGAGTCCTTGGCTGCAATCATTTTAGATACAGGCAAAGAAAGCCAAAGGCATGTGGGATGTCTTTTCTGCAGAAAAGCTTAAAATAGAAAAGGAAATCAATACTCATTTACAGTATCTGGCAGTCACTGAACCAAAACATACATGTACACCTACAGCTGAGCAGAAATAACATTTATTTAAACCACAAGCTGTTATTCTGCTGCAGGAATGCTGTGTTTCATGTGGAACACTTCACCAGAGACTGTACCACATATTTCTGACCATTTTAAAAAAGCCTCAACAATATCCAGAGCAAATGCTTTCAATACCACAGTTATTAACCCCACAGCTTCCACTCCTTCCGTTCCTGGCAAAGAAAGAGTGAGAGCTGGTGTGGAGGAGAATGTGCCCAGCAGGAAGCAAACCTCTGATGGGCAGGACCCTCAAATAATGCTTCAGAACAGAAATGTAAACCTGTGTGTAAAAATGAGGCAATGTTTCCACTATGCAAAATTACAGGCTTCAAAGGAAGGAATAGAGTTTAACAAATCAGCATTCCCCAACCACCGAAAGTGAAATGAAATGTAAACAAAGTGAATCTGCTGATTGCTTGTTTTTTTCCCATTCCCCAGCTCTGAGAAATGTGACCAGTAAATAAACAGGATAAATAATAACAGCAGCTGGCTTTTGTACAACACTCCTCATACAGAAAACCCAAAATGCTTTACAAATGGTGCAACCAGGGCACTTGCACAAGGCAGGGATGAGTGGCACCTCAAGAGATTCTCTGATCCATTGCCCCACCCAAGCAAGGATCAACCCTCCTTCCCACTGCCACATAGACTGAGCACAGAGGTAAAAACCCTTTCCTGTGGCAGCACAGCATGCCAGGGGCAAGGATGGACGCACAGTGTGAGTAAAAACCTGACTCTAAAGCAGCCAGCAGGAGCCCAACAGCAGAGTTCAGACATCACCATGGGCTCCCTGTGCTACAGAGAAGGGGGTCACAGTGAACCTGGAAGGAATAAAGTCAATTAAAAAAAACCTTTCTGTCCTAATGACTTTGTGGGCATCTAAAAATGTCAGAAAGATGCTCTGTGCATTTTCAGGACAAGCTGGGTTGAGATGTTCCACATCTCTTTTTTGGGGACAGACAGAGGCTGACAGTGCTGGTTGTTTGATGTCTTTTTAATAACATGAGGTTATGAATGCTGCTCAGAATACAGATTTTAATGCTCCAGATATTGTAGACTAGCCCTCACATAAAATTGAAAAAATGAAGAAAAAGCTTAACCATTAAGTCAGCTGGATGTTATCTCACAGAAATTTAATTACTTACTGCTTCCTTGTCACTCCTAATGCCTTTCACCCAGCAAATTAAACCGTTGCAGATTTCTGGAATTGACAATTGAATTTGAAAGCCCACTGAGATAGTTTTGAAAATAGAAGTTAAAACTATGTTGAAAAATTATAAAAATAAGCTCATCTTGTCTGTTGGTGAACCAACAGACCTGCTGATCTACTGCAAATTAAACCAAATTCTGTTTTAAAGAAAGGCCAATGATTTAGGTCTTATTCCCTCACTCTGCAACCTTCAAGCTTGAGCAAGGAAGAAAGAAAACATACAGAGCAAGACATTTATCACAGGTCAGAGAGACATCTGAAAAAGATCAGCAATCTTTCTTGTACACCAAATCTATAGTAGCTTGTACATTTTCTCCTTACCTATCTGTACACAACACCAGAGCAAATGATAACCACCCTGTTACTGCTGAATGTTTGACTTAAGCCCAGTTGTCAATATTTTGTCTCCCTTTTTATCCCCTGTTCTTTCTTTTCAATGATTGCCACTGAGACAATTTACTTGCAGCAGAAGTAAACTAATTTAGCAGAGAACAACTAATTCATCACTTAGGAGATTTTATTTAAAATCTCTCTTCAAACATCAAGCATTCTTCAACCACCAGCTGCTCAAGAAATAACTTACTTTCTCTGGCAACTTTCATCTGGAGACTCCAGCCCCAGTTTGCATCACTTGGCTGGATGACTACACACAGTTGTAGACAAGGAAATAAAAGTATGGATAAATTGTAAGTCTGATTCTGTAAATCACTGGTCATTGTGTGTAATGACTGTCTTGACCATCTTCTGCCTGTTCTCTGTTCCTCATTGCCTCCTTTTTTCTGTTTTTTGACACTAAATTCTCCAGGTCTAGCAAGTTGCCTTTGCCACCACTCAGTATGGGAGGATTCAGAGGCTTCCATCATCAAGTGAGTGCCTGCCAAGCAGAAACAAAGATAGTTCCTGGCTGCAGAGCCAGTGTCTGACACAGAAGGAGGGACTCTTTCATGCCAGTAGAAGTCTGGTGTTACTCAAACTTCGTGCCTCATGAAGTTTGGTGTTACTCAAGGCTCCCTTCAGACACAAACATACTGCATGTGCCTGAGAGGAACAAGCACATTCCCAGGCAGAAAAAGACCAAGAACAAGACCTATCCCCTCTCCTACTGATGGGGATATCCCATAGGAGAACAAGCTTGGAGGCAGGTAGATCTGACTGCAGTGATCACCAGGACAGCTGCCACCAGCTGTTCCCCTCCTGGCTCCAAGGCCACACCTTGGTACCACTGTGTGGGCAGTGACTCTGGTCAGCTTGGGGATGCCTTCCTGCCACCACCACCAAGTGACTCACCCAAGCCTGGCTGCTTCAGAAGACTGTGGTTGGGACTAGCCCAAGGTTGGTATTTGGGATTGCTGCACCAGTATTTTTCTTTCAGTTAACATAAGTGGAAGAGGAAACCCTAGAGGAGATATAATTTTAATGATGTCTAAAAACTTTACTTACCCTGATGTTTGCTGATTTCCTTCTTTCCTGTTATGGACAATAAGTCATACTGACACAGGGTCAGAATGTCTGTGCTGTGGAGGACAGGACAGGGATGGCTGGGTGCAGTTAAGGATGTGACTGGTGTGGGATGAGGTAAAGGACCTGCCTAAACACATCTTTAGGGATCTCATGGGCCAGATGCAACACTATCTCCTTGGCTACCTGGAATAATCAGCCATTTGCTATCAGGGTTGGGTCACATCTCTTGCATAAGGGACAATAGGAGGGTTCAAACTCTGGTGGCTTCCATTCAAGTGGGAACACATTAGGACAATGACACGCCTGAACCTAGGGAAGGCAGCTCAGCCAAATCTGTCTGCAGGGACAGCTCTTAGAACAATGCAATTTCCCTAGAAGAACAAAGAGGTCAGATGTTCACCCTGACTTTAAAAAGGACAAAGTCACAGCAGTCTGAAGGGAACTTCCAAGGCCAACTCCTCTGCTATAGACATCTAGAAAAAATAGCCTCTTCCAGCCAGAACAGCTGTACAGCCAGTTCTTATAGATGTATTCACAGTGATCTAAAAGAGCTGCTGTGTGTTCCCAAGGGATGTTCCAGGAGTGCTAGAGAAATTGAAGGAAGGAACTGTGTGCAGCTCTTTTATTATTTTCACTAAATCTGTATATTCCTTGTAGCAGTGAAGTAAAGCGCTCTTGCATCTGGAGCCCTGCTATGATCACTGAGTTGTCTGCTTCAGCTATTGTGTCACCACCAACAAATATCTGGTTCAGAGCATTCCCAGTTTGATGAGATGAAGAAGAGATCAGTGGAGGGTCTGCCCAGGTTAAAGATCTCTAAATGCTGAGTGACCAACTTGGGCATCCATTGGAGTCATGGCACAAAGCCAGTACTGATCATCACACTTGTATTCCAATTAAAAGCAAATGAACTGTTTGTTTCACAGATGCCAGGTTTGCTTATCCTTCAGTCTCTGGCAGAATAATGAGCAGAAAAATTATCTTTATAACACTATCTTTAGACCATTTTTCTTCTTTTCTCCTGTTTCTACCTCATTCACCATGCTGAACAGCATTGTTTCCAATTCATCAGGTGGCACACAGAGCCAACACTGATTTTGCTTTTTCTTGCTGCTCTCAGGATCAGGATGAAATATTGCTGCTTTGAGACTCACAACAGGGAACTCCAAAAGTCACCCTATTCCCAGATACTGATGCCACAAAATTGTACACCTGTGCTCTGAAGCAGATCCTAACAGGGCAATGAGCAAAAGGGACAGTTTAATTACAATTGTTATTCCATTTGCTATTCACCTTTTCCCTTGGTTTCTGGGGAATACAAGGCAGATTTGCTCGTGGTGGGCATTCCTGTGGGGACTGAAAAAAAATTATGATACTGAAGAAGCCTGTTGGAAGTATCTGCAGTGAGAAGCAAAGCAGCTCCCCTGTCTGTCAGAGTCCCTCTCACACAAAGCTGATTTGCTAATTTGCCCATCCTCTGGAACCACATAAGGAATCATAAAAGGATGCCCCCATTCACAGTGAACAAGACAGTCACATGGAGCAGAGATAACAGAGGCATTAAAGGAACACACACAGCTGATGAGAAGAAGGGATGCTTTAGAAACTCAGGCAGTAGCAGTACAGCAAGCAAAGCCTGGAATGTTGATTTGACAATGATCATTGTCATTTCCCTTTGCAGTGTGATCAGAAAAACAGAGGGAGCTGAATTCATCCTACAGCAAACTGTGCTGACATAAGTCACTCTGCATCCTACAGATTTGGCTTTAATTTTGAGTTGACCTCATTGGTACAAACAAAGTGTCCTTCAAGAATGATGCTGAATTAGAAACTGCTTGAAATATTTCTAGAGACTAACACAATACACTATAATTAAAGACATTATAATCAGTGACTTGATTTCTTTTGCTCTGACTTCACTTTGCCTTATTTATTTATTCATTCACTTTGGAAAGGTCTGAAAGTCAAATTCAATTTTGTCATTTGCTCATGCTGGGAGCTGCGCTGTTCTTCTGGAAATGGCATGGAAGTGCTGGTAATGAGATGCCAAAACCATCAAGCAATATTTACAATTTAAGGGCCAGTTCAAATACAAAAGCAATTTGTATTTCTGCACCACAGGCACATCTGCAAAATCTTTGGGGAACAGAGAAATCTGTTTTCTCCTTATTGGCTTGGCCTTGCATTACCAACAAGTCAGAAAGAATGGCAGGTGTTCTTCAAAGAGTAAAAGAAATGTAAAAAGTAAATAGAGAAGTGGGTGCCTTTTGCTTGTTTAATTTTGTATTTTTAAACACATCTCAGGTGTAGAACTGAAAGAGCTCTTAGAAAGGCACTGTTTACCCAGACAATTGCAGCTCTGTTTACTTAAACTGTGCTCACCGTGTCTGAAGTTGAGCCAACCCGTTCCAGTGTAAGTTAACAATGGCCCAGGAATGCCTCTGTGACCCATGGACAGAGAGCCACAGGGGATCCAGGCAACCCTCTAAGCCCGCCTAGAGACCACTGAGAGATACTCAAGCACCATGCTAACTATCCAGGTAATGGTTTCTCTTTGGTGACTGAGGAAGCTCACATTCATATATGTCTGGAAATCACATTTTCAAGTGCATCCTCTAACTTCAAGGGTCTCAGCTTAAAGTGACTGATCTGCCAGGAGAGACTTGGGCATCATTCTGTCTGAAGTTAGTGGCAGGTACAGCTATGAGCACCTTTGAAAAAATTACTCTGAGTCAATAAATCTCACAGGATTTACTTGAGGTCAAGAAGAGGGGCTAAAAGCACCCCACAAAAAGCTATTTGTGCTTATCTAGGTAATGACAAGAATGGAGGAAGCATCTAGAAAAGGCTACAGGGACCAAGACCACAGAGGAAGAAGGTCACCTCTGAAGTTCCCCGGGCCCTTTAGGGGCCTCAAAGGAAATGTCTTGACTTCTCCTCCCAACTTTCCTTCCCCTTCCTCACCAGCATCTATTCTTAGCAGCTTTGTCTGAGAGCTGGGAATAGAACTTGGTTTCTTAATTCCTCACCTCGTGTTACCTCATATTTTGTCTCAGAGTGCTCAGGGTGGTGACAGAGGTTTAAGCCTTGCTTATGTTTACACAGTGACTGCTTTCCCATTAAATAGGGTTTCTTTGGCTACTGGGACATGCTATAGGCATGAGATCAGCCCTGTTTGGTTCTAATGATTTAATTCCTTCAAACAACATTACAGAGACCTGAAAGTGCCATGCTTTGCCCAGATCCTAAGCATTGCATTCAGCAGTGAGCACTTGGTGCCAAAGAGTTACCCATTTTCATGGTCCACAAGTTCTGCTGTTGGCACAAAACATGAAAACAACACCAGAACACACTGCTTTTTCTTCCCTGCTACATTCAGCAAGGGGAGAGCACTTAATTACACTTTAAGATGGAACTGGCTCAACAAGTTGGGCAGCCTGCAGGGCTGCTGGCCAGGGAAGCTGCACCTGCACTGCTGCCAGCAGGCAGCAAAAGAAGACGACACCCAGGGCCCAGCTCTGCTGTTGGGAGTGACTTCCCACGCCAAAAACAAGTGGAAAACACTGTCTTTCTTCTTCCTTAGCCCCATTACTCCTTACTCCATCTACCCCATCTAATCATTATGACATCTGAGTGCCTTTGTGTGTCAGCTTCCTGTGAAGTAATCACCTAAATCCCTCTCTGAAACAAAGCAGACCCTGCTGAGGAACTCACAATAGGTGCCTTTCACTGGCAGGACAACCTTGGCCTCAGTGGCACTTATAACAAAGCTTCCATATGTGCACCAGTATGGGCTGATCAGTCAGATCAACACCACACAGGATCAGAGCCTGAGTATTTGTGAGCATGAAGCAGTAATGCCCCTCAAAATTTCTCCATCTTCCTGAAAAAAACAGGTTTTTGGTGGTTGTTCTTTTGTTTTTTTTTAAATATGCTATAGCACATTAATCTGCTACAGACTTCTATCCACATTTATGAGTCTGTTTGAGGAGATAAAAAAGAAGCACCAGCTCCAAGGGGTGGTGTCTGTCAGTCATCCCCACTTTCAGAGACTGCCTGGCCATTGTCTGCTCTTCAAGCCCAGGCTAGGGCTACTTTTTAATATTTCCTTTGGCAGACATCCTGGGTTTTCCCCCTCCCTGGGGGAGGGATCAAGGGCGATAAGTTCTATTCTAATAGAAGACAAGTCAATGATAATCTTTGGGCATCTGCAGTGAAGAGGTATTTCCACAGCCCTAGCTGGGATTAGGCACATAATGGATCAATGAAAGATCTCACCATTTGACGGTTATAGCATCATTCATTAGCGTTAAGATTTGAACCTGAATCAACAATTGAGCTAGAAGATTGAAAGAATTGCTTTCAGTATTTGAAATAAATTGTAACAGGCCTGTAAAAGTCCCCTGAGGTGTCTCTCTTTCTCTCCCTATCCATATATATAGAGAGATCGGTTCTGCTGAATGCTTAAAATTAGATGAAAGTTGCTGAGCTTCTACACAGGAAGAAGAAAAAGCAGAGCTTCTTATGTAAAGTGAAAGGGGGCAAAATAATGTATTTTTGGTTTGCCTATCAAAGCACTTCAAGAGCAGTCTTGATCACAGGATCCAGGCACTGACTTGTTATTCAGTCACTTACCATGTCTCATATATAACAATTCACGAAGAGCTAATAATAAACAATACGCCCCCTCCTTATACACAAACATGCAAACACACACACAGGAGCTCCTTGTAAATGAGTAACACTGATCCCATCCACTTTTCTTGTCACAAAACTAGGACAAGTTCACTCTTAATTAACTGTTTGGTGCACAGACCAGTAAAAAATTAACTACCCAGAGGACTTAGACACCAAGTTTTCACTCTCAGCTACTTATCATTTCTGGAACAAAGATCCATCCACCCACCACTAATTTGGTAAGAAATTAAAAGTGATAAAAAAGCAGTTCCACAACTGGGTGACAAATTTTATGGGTAGTTAATGATTAATTACCTCTATAATACAAAACAGCCTGGTTTTACTGTAGTACCTTAATTTCATAGCATTATTTTTTATATAAAGGCAATTTTCAGGTTGGTGCAAAGACTATGTAATGCATCAGTACCAAAAACCTTCCTCCTGGTTTCTGAAAGGCAGCGAGTAGAAGCAACTATGAAATGCTCTGTAGACCAGGAGATCTTGACGCAGACCCTTGTCCTACAGCCCAGCCTGGGCCATGGAGCTGTGGTGGGGTGACTGCACTGTCCTCCCCTCTGGGGCCAGTATATTTTGGTGCTTGCCCACCCTCTGTACTACCTGAGTGCTAACCCAGCCCTATGTTATTCCCACTGTCCCTTAGTTTTGTAGGCATAAACCCCAAGGCCAGCTAACTTGGACTTGTATCCCTCTCTCAGAGCAGTTGCCAGGCTGGTTTGGGCAGAGGATGGTGTCTAACCTGTTGGGTCACCAATAAATAAGGATAAAGTTTAACTCCCTACTACAGATTGAACAACTTGTTCCTGTGACTGTTCTCTAGCTATATAAAATCAACACAGCTCTTCCTGTTGGCTTGCAGAAAAAGTAAACAATTAAGCAATATCCAGATTTTTATGAAGTAGATACCTACATAACTAGTGGCAGCACAAATACATGCCAAGCCAGCAGATACTGGAAGAAGAAAGATCGTAACTACGGGAGCCACATCAGATCATAATTAGTACAGAAAACTATTAAAGAGATTATTTAAATTATGACAAAATGTTAGAAAAAATTCTCTATCCGATTCTTTGTCTGCATTTATTACACAGGTCAGTTTTGAAATTGCAATTGCCAGTGAGAGAGCTCCCTGAATCCTTTACTAAGTATAAATAATTTAACACCAGTCCAAAAGCAATGCAGTCAAACCTTCTGCCTGTTGCCCTGCTACTACTATTGAAACTGAACTCAGATGCTGCTGTTAAGTTTGTTGACAGTGAGAAAATCAGCAAGAGTGAACATTCCAAAGCCTGTATCCGTGCCCTCCCTGACTGCCTGTGCTATTAGTTTGGGGATAGCTGTTTACTGCTGATAGGCATCAGCCACCTGCCAGAGCAGAATATTGAACTGCCAACCAAACCAGCTGTGCGTGGAATGACAGCAGCTCCGCGTTTATACCTGCAAGGCTGACTCGAGCAAGTTAAGGTTTGGAGAATGCAATTTTTACAGTAGAGACTTTCTCAGCTGAGAGAAAACTCTCTTAGGGGCTCTATAAAGCTCCATGTACTCAGCCCAGTAATGCCAGTCAAGCTATAAACAATATTCGCATTACCAGAGTTGTATCTAATGATAGTAGAAAGGACATTTGCTTGAAAGTGCTCACCTGGGAGATGCTTCTGGCTTCCAATACCTGCAGAAGAGGTACTGCCCATCAGCATTGATGATATGGGGCAGATCCTTGTATGGGATGTTCTGAGGACTCCGCTTTGGCGAACTTTCCTCTGGCATTCTGGAAGAATGACCTGCAAGGTGTTAGAAGAAAAAAGACACACTTTAAAACAGGTGGAAACAAGATAAAAGCTGATGGGCTTGGCAGCCACAGACACTCAAGAAAGTCAATCAGTAAGGCAAGTACCACTGATGGGAGGCTGCTCCCAAAACAACAGCCAAAGAGCCCCCAGAATCACTGCTTTAAACAGAAATGTAGCAAATGTTTTTGTTCAGAAAAGCCTCACATTTAGAGGTAGAGCATTAAGCGGGGGAGGGAACAAGAAGAGGGGAAGAGCAATCCACCATCAGTACTTCATTTACGGCTTTCTATTCCACACTTCTCCCATCTGAGTTTATTTTGCATCATTTTGTGAAGCGGATCCTAAAGAGAATATTTTAACTGCAATCAAGAGCAAATTATGCAGCAATCGCTACAGATATGAAAAGACAGCTGCATAAAAGATTTATCTCTGACGGAACATCTCCAAAGAACAGTGGTGGGTACACAGCAGAGGTATCTGCCACCGTGTCATCATTAAGATCTTCTCTGACATCTCAGACAGGAAGGTGGCGGCGGCGGCGGGGAGCGAAACATCTCCAAGAGAATTCGCCACGAACCTGTTTTCATCCTGTGCAAGGGTTTGCATTCTAGAGAGGAGCCGGCATCGCAAGTCAAACGCAAGCAGAGGAGGCTTTTTGCATCTCGCTGCGGAGCCGCGCTCGCAGCCCGGCAGCCCCGCGGGTCCCTCCCGGCGCTGCGGGCGCGGGGCTCGCCCCGGCTCCTCTCCCGGCTCGCTCGCTCTCGGAGGAAAGTCGCTTGGGTAATTCACCACTTCTCGTTCATCACTTTTGTTTTTTTTCTTCTCAAACAAATTGCGTGTGCGGGCTGAAGTGGCGGTGGTGGGAGGGGAGGCTGGGAAGGGTTGGGGAGAGGGAGGGCCGGCGGGTGGGAAAGCTGCAGTCCACTTTCCAGAAGCTGCTGCACGCACATCAAAGGCACCTTGAGCACATGCAGCTGGAGCAGCTCACAAAGTTCCTGCCGCGGCAGGTTGTTTGCAACTTTACTTCCTTCCTGCCACTTACAGTTCGGAGGCCGCGGCGCCGGGGGGAGGCGAGGGAGGGGGAGACCTTTCCTCAAAGCGATCCCCGCTGCGAAGCCATCTCTCGTGTCAGCGCAACTTCCCCAGCCCCGCGCTGCCAGGCGGCGAGCGGGAGGGAGGGGAGCAGCAGGAGGAGGAGGAGGAGGAGAGGGAGGAGGGAGGATCCAAGCACCGACGCGATGCCAGGTCGCCAGCCCCGCACACGCATCCTCCAGCCGCGGCCGGGCGCGGCGGCCCCGCGGAGCCGAAGCGCGGTGGCTCCACCGCACGGTGCGCACGGGCTGCTCCCCGAGAGAGGGAGCGCGGCGGAAGGGCGGTGGGCGGGTGGATACAGGGATGGATGGAGGATGCGTGGATGGATGAAAGGAAGGATGGATGGATGCACAGATGCGTGGATGGATGAAAGGATGGATGGAGGGGCGGGCGGTGCTGCCGCACCCTCGGCTGGGCTGGGCCGGGCTGGGCGGGCAGCGGGGCAGCCCCGCGGTGCCCCCGGGTGGAGGCTCGGCCGCCCCTTGCCCGGTGCCCTCCCGCGGGGGCTCCGCTCCGGCTCCGGCTCCGCCACCCAGCTGGGCTGGAGCGGCCACAGCGCTCCCGCAGCCCCGGCACCGGGATCGGGCACAGGAGCGGCCGCTCAGCTGCTGCGGGCTGGGGGACAGCGGAGACAGCCCGGGGCCGGGGGCGGCTGCTCGCGCAGATTTTCAGAGACAGGAAACCGTGGAGCCGTGCTGTCTCCTGGGCATCCCGGTACGGACAGCTCCTTGGCATCCCAACACCAAACTTCGCTGTTTAATGTGCACCTCTTCAGGCTTTGAAGCCATACTGGGAAGATCACTCCGATACCATCAGAGAAGTGCCCAAGCTTTGCAGCCTCATTCAGGGTAAAGGCCATTTATAAACACAGCATATGATTTAAACTCACATAAATCATTATGTCACTATAGACTATATACAATACATGTGCTGCTACTCTGTAATGTGAGATCTATTTGGTGGTATGTGATACTTGCTTATAAAAATTGCCACAGCAAGGTTCCCTGAAGCCAAAATAGCTCCCCAGCTTTAAGGGGAGCTATCCCAATAGAGAATTTTGTCATTTAATACTGCTAAGTGGTTAGCATTGATTGAGCACAGATTCATGCTTTTTACATTTCATCAGCTCCTTTCATTTTTACATGCCTACATATGCTTAGAGGTTTCAAGCCTTTCTAAGAAGAGGCAGCTATTAACCTTATTTTTGAAGTGAAGCAACATGATCATCAAGTGTAAATCTGTGAACAAAGGTTGAAGAAAGGAAATAAATGCATGCTAACACTAATAACAATAAATGCAAAACCTCAGAAATGGCCCATATAAAAATAAAAAGGAAATCAAAACCATATTTTATTTTACTCATCTTTCAGTGTCATTTATATTAAATGCCTAGGGGGGTGTTAGTTATAAATGGAAAAAGCAAAATTACATATTCCTGTAACTGCTGTTGTTTGGGGGAAAAAAGTGAACAAAACCAACATTTATGGTTGTTTATAATGAGTGAGATTTAGGTCAGATGGCTCTTAAGCACAGCCCTGGGAGCTGTACCTGGAGCTGTACCATTTGCTAGGCCAGTTACTGCCTAAGTATGAATGGGTGGAATTAAAGAGCTATCACAAGCCAGCTCCATAGTTGGTAGAAGCAAGAACATATATAATTATTTAAATGATACAGATAAGATAATAACTGGATTAAGAAGAAAAGAAAGAAGGAAAGAAGCCTCTTCCCCCGCTCAGGGTTTATCTGCCAGGAACACTTTACTGCTTCCCTACAGCCATCCATGAAATCTGATGCCAGGAACAGGCTCCTCTCCTGCTGTGGTGCTGGGAATATCAGAGTTCCCAAGGCCACAGAAGGGTGGAGGGAGTTGAGGAGAAAACCTCTCTTTAAACTTCTGGATAAAAATAGCATCTCAAGGAAAACGACCTTTGTTGGGACACAAGGGCGAGACCCTGACTTTGAGAGCCTGCCCTGGTCAGCCCAGATATATGATTCCCTCGGTGCTCTGTTAACCTCGGTGTAGCTAAAATTGGAGACAGCATAACTGTGGTGCAGCCTGCCCTCCCTGCAGGCCCAGGCCCTCACCACAGCACTGGAATGAAGAATCAACCAGCAGCTCCTTCCCTTCTCACCAGCTTCCCTAAGTCCCCAGGAGTTGGAGGACATTTCTTCCCATGGGTGATAAACACTTCCCCATCTCAGTGTCAGCAACATGAAAATGATTGAGGAGCAACTGCTGATTTGTTGTCCTACCATTTTGCAGAGTTTAAGCTGTGAATGAAAGGCCACTGGAGAAAACTGGATTGTGTGTGGGGAATTCATGTACCTGATACCCAGACTATGCACCAGGCTTCAGCAGAGCAATTGCTGCACACTGCCTCCCTGTGAGAAATCAAAGGGATGCCTGAGCATGCAGTATTTATGAGATTGTAACATCTTGTCTTGGTAGAGTGAAATACATTTCAGAAGCAGAGCTTAGGCTAAATCAACTTCTAATAAAAAATAAATTCACATTTGGTGAATCTTTACACTAACTCAGCAATTACTCAATCCTTGTAGGAAAGGGTGTTTAGTTTATTAAAGGCCAAGCCCTGATTAATTAAATGTCTCCATTGATCCCCAAGGTATGCACAGGAATATAGAGAAAAGGGGTATTTGCTTTCAGATGAATAAATTTTAGGGAAATGATCAATTGCTGGAATGACAGAATAAATACCTGTAATGAAATTTGATATCACAGCAAGGAGAGGCGAGGAGAGGAGAGGAGAGGAGAGGAGAGGAGAGGAGAGGAGAGGAGAGGAGAGGAGAGGAGAGGAGAGGAGAGGAGAGGAGAGGAGAGGAGAGGAGAGGAGAGGAGAGGAGAGGAGAGGAGAGGAGAGGAGAGGAGAGGAGAGGAGAGGAGAGGAGAGGAGAGGAGAGGAGAGGAGAGGAGAGGAGAGGAGAGGAGAGGAGAGGAGAGAAGAGAAGAGAAGAGAAGAGAAGAGAAGAGAAGAGAAGAGAAGAGAAGAGAAGAGAAGAGAAGAGAAGAGAAGAGAAGAGAAGAGAAGAGAAGAGAAGAGAAGAGAAGAGAAGAGAAGAGAAGAGAAGAGAAGAGAAGAGAAGAGAAGAGAAGAGAAGAGAAGAGAGCAGGCTGGTGTGTAGCTCTGATAGCAGGGTAAGGGAACAAGGAACAAGGACTTTCTTTGCAGTTAGGCTTTTGTTCCCAAAATGAATTTTTAATGGATCCTGTCCTGTTGGCATGCAAAGGCAAATAGACTGTATGAGATCCTCCTGCTCTTGTTGACAGCACCATATTCCTAAGTTTTAAAGCAGTGGTTTTGTTTGAGGAGTAGATTTGATCGGCTGTGTGTGCTAAACCACTTGGGATTCTGCTCACCAGGATCACAAAGTGAACTTTTGCTGACAAGAAGGAGAAAAAAATATCAGAGGAGGAGGACAGAATAATAAAATATATTAGTAGTATGTGGTTATGGAAGAATCTGCTGCAAAACCAGAAAAATGCTGGAAGTTACAGTAGTCAGGGAGCAGCTGGAGAGAGCAACAGACAGCACAAGCAATAGAACATCTGGGAAATGATGGGAAATGAAGCATGAAGAGGAAGAATTGAAATCAAGTGAAAATCAAAGAAGCCAATGCCACTAAAGCTGTCAGTTTAGAGTGACTAATTTGAATTTTCCCTTCTCTTTGGCTGTTTTAAAAATTATTATTATTAATCCTTAGATGGAGTCCAGGCATTCACCTTTACTTATTTCTGTAATCTGCCTTTGCTTTTCTGTTGGTTTTCCTGAACAAGACATGTATGGGGATGAGGCAGAAGTGGGGGCTGGGATGAACTGTTCTCACTTGCCTGTAAAATATCTCTTTTAATGTCTTGCAGCCAAAAAAGAAGCTTGGTGTCAGGCAAACCAGACTAAGAAAATACTAGAGGAAAATATTGTATTGATCAGTTTAATCTTAACAATGCCAGGAGGAATTATAAGTAGCTCAAGATTGTTCGGCAAAATTCTACAGCCTCATGGGCCACCTCACAAATTGGTGTGACAGGAGAAAGGCTGAAGGGTAAGCACAGGGAATACATGAGTATCACAGAAATTGTTTGCAGGCTTCCACTCATTTGTGGCCCCTCAGTAATCTCACCTTCCCTAATCAGTAGGAGTAAAACTATTAGATTAAGTTACAAGTGGGTTAATACTCCTAGATGTAAACTACAGTCAAATAATAAAGCAATTTTACCATGTAAATAAAAATAATTACTGGTAAAAATATTCCTAATTTTTTTATAGGTAATAAAAACTTGCAAATCATGCTGTAATGAAAAGTCATAAATCTGTGACTTGCAAACAGCAGCTGTATGAGTGGAGTGATTATTATCTTGCCTGTGCTGCTTATTTGACAGGGCAAAAAAAAAATACACACTTAAAAATACAGTAATTGAATATCAGTTTCAGCCTTTTAAACTGATGTATAGAAGATTACCTATCCTACACAGATGCTAATTTGAGAACTGGTTGTTTTTCATTACAGAAGCAATGCATATTTTGTTGGGTGGTTCATTTGTTTTTTTGTTTGGCTTTTTTTTGTTTTACTAAAACCCCCACAAGATTATTAGTACCAGATTCTGAGACATTTTTAGTATTAAGAGGAAGGCATCTTCCAGAGGCAGGAAATTCAAAATGAGAGTGGAAATTCTGCCCTAGAGCTTTTTTCCATAGGAGGGAGGTTGATGGAGTTATTTTGGCAGCCTTTTGGTTTGAGAACAGCTCTGCCTTGGGAATGAAGAGGTTTTTCAGAGGTCTGGAAGAGCACAGGCTCAGCTGTGCCAGCACTAGAGGGCACAGCCTCAGCTCTGCTGGGCAAGGGCTGCACGTGGGCATTGCAGCCCTACCAAAAAACCCTCAGCTGGGTTGGTTTGGGTTCTTTTTATTCATTCTACCCCTTTATCTAGAGGATTTCTTTAGACATTTGTCCCTTTTTATCTTCGCAATGTCTAAATAAAAGTTTCCTGTCCTGGCGTATAATTAGTCCAATTTTCCCTCTGGATTTGTACTCATTTCTAGAATGAACTTCAGTGGTGTAAGGAGAAAGGGAAATCCTGCCCTTGTCAGTGTGAGCACAGACAGCTTAAAGGATGTTTTCACAGAATGGCATTTCCTTGCACAGGACCATAGTAATGCTCATAAAATGCTGGTCACCTTGGCAAAAAACATAATCAAAAGGAACCTGAAGGAGAAGGTCCAAACCTTGGAATTTTAATATGGATAAAAATCAGAGTAAGATGACACTATGAATTTTCTCTAACAGGAATAATGGTCTCAATTCTGAGGAGTACCTGACTATTTCTTTTTCTCACTTTTATTCCTAAGGTTGAGTGCATAATCCACTCTTGCAAACCCAGCATTGTTGCACCAGGGCTAAATGCTACAGCCAAAAGGCAGCCCTACCCTGCCATGCAGAGAGTGGTGCTTTATTTTGGTAGCTGAACTGGAAGCATTGACTGGAGAAGGGCTGTTATTGTGCTGCCTGCTTTTCTTGCTGCTTTGCAATTGACAAAGCATCATTTATCATGCTTTGCATTCCAATTTTTCTTTGCACGTTTTCCAGCTCATCATAATTATGTTTCTGTTTCCTTCAGCCAGGGGCTGATACTTTCTTTTACTAAGACAACAGCTGCACTGCACAACCTTGATGAATCCCCATAAGGGTGAAAAGAGTCTGTGATGCTTGTTTCTGCCTTGGCAACCCAAATGTTCAAGCTCTTTTTTGTGACAAATGCTGCTCTAAAATGCACCCAACCCGATGCTTTCATAGCATTTCTCAAAATTGGGTTTTATATTGTAAATTAGACTTTAATTATTAAACATTCTGCCTGGTTTGTAATTTTAAAGGCTTCCTTTGTTACATTTCTGTTTATGGTGTTTATAGGTTATAGACTCTGGATGGAATTTAGAAGGCTGTAGTCACTGATGTGAAATTTGTATTTTGAATGAAATTGACTTTATGTGTGACAATAAGCACAATCTGAAGGTCTGTTTTATGTCCCTAAAGAGCATCTTAAGGCAGCTTTCACAGTACAGGTGAATCATTTCCTTGATTACAGCCTCAGTTGCTCCAGCCTCATTGTGGCATAAAGGTAATTACAGAAACCCCATCTCTGAAGGGCATTAACTGCTAATGATGGGAAAAGACTCACAGTATTTTTATTATCAGCTGCTGAGATATTTTATTTAACTCTAATGCAGTACTCTGAACCTGAGATTTTAAAGTACTTCAGAAAGAAATAATGATTTCTGTATTTTACATAGGAGAAACCAGTGCAGAGAAAAACAGGGCTGAATACTGGAGGCAAGCTGAGGGCAGAATCCATTCTTAATGCTCCTGATTTTGCTTACCCAATTATATCATTACTAACTCCAATTTCATCTCAAAGTCTATCCATCAGAGCACTGGGTACAGTGGAAGCAGCAATGTTTTCAGCCACTGAATATTGCCCAGGTTTGTAAATATATGGGATATTGTGGCCTGGAAAATACCACAGCCTGGACAATTGCATTATTCAGGGCAACATTTTCCCTACAGTTTTGCTTTCTATCATATTGTTCTGGTGCTATTACTCCTGACACTATCATTTGAAGATTGTTTGTATTTATACATAAAAATTACAATAAATCTGTAAGTGGAGACAAGAGTTTAGCAGATATGATCAGTCCTATCAGCCATATCCATGTGCTCCATGATCTAAGGATTCTTTGGGACACTTGAGAGTATTTCAGTTTTGTGAGGCTTGAGCTCTGTCCAGCACACTGGACACTGATGCAATTGCCTGGAAAGCAATTAGATATTGGTGTTGATGGCAACTCTCCCTGCCCAGCCAGGGCCAATTTCTCTCAATGGTTGTGCTGCTGATAAAAAAGCATTGGCTGCTTGTGCTGGAAAGACAATGAACACCTGGCTCACATGAGGAGCCTGCCTGTGCTCCTTCCTCCTTATAATCCTGAGGCAAATTCAGGCATATTTCACTCAGATCTATTTTAGCTTTTTTTTTCATCTATCATCAGTTTCTTTACTCAGTCCACTCATGTTCAATATAAGATGTGCATTCTCCTTCTGATTCATGTACAGTAATTACTTCCTAACATCTGCCTAACAGATTTTGAAAGAAAAGTAACTCTTCAAATATTAACAAGAAAAATGAATGTATGAAATCTTTGAAATCTCCCTTACTGGGGTTTGTGATCCACAGCTGACTGGATTCATTTCCCAGCCAGGAAGCTGGTTCAGCAAAACAGCTGCATTGGTTATTTAACTGGAGGCCTGATCCTGCTCCTGCTCACACTGATGCAAAGTGGAAATAGAACCAGAGAAAATAAAAAATATACCTAGTGTGAAATACACATGCAGAAAAAATAAAGCATTGTGCTATGGAACAACAAAAGAACTGTGGCAGATACTCTGCCACCCTGGTATAGGTGTTAGGCAGGATGTTATTGTCTTACCCCAAATGCACTGCTAGCTCCTGGGAGGGCTCTTTTACTGTGATGGCACCAGGTGACCAACAGAACTAAGGCCCAGTTGTGCTCAGCGTTGTGCCCTAATACCATGAAATCACAGGTGACCTGTTCTGTACTAAGTACTCATCACTGCTTGCCTCTGGTTCATAATTATTCCTTCTCACTTATTTAATGTTTATAGTGTCTGCTACAATTACTTTATACCTTCTAGCCCAGAAAAATGCACTCACTGGTTTTTCTCCTAGGCTGAATTAATGCATGTGGTAATTGACCCAGGGATACACAGAAAGGAGAAGTCAAAGGAGAAGCATTGCAGTGATAAACGGGACAAATCATCCCAAAGCATCTCCTGTGTAAGATGGCAATGCTTCTTGGACAATCTCAGGACATGAAGAGATGGTCACCAGAGCTTTGTATGCTTCAACACCCAAGGCCATCAACACCTGCCGTCTGATCTTATTGTAAAATTAGGAGCATGTACTGTTAATAACATCACAAGTTACAGTATCTGAGAGTTCACTCCCCAAACCTCATCCTGTTTCCTCCAACACAAGTTATCCATTTATCTTGGCTGCAGTCTGACTCTCCTGTAGCACAGGTATCTGTGGTTTTGTTTGTGCTGGGGAGGCAGTGGCATCTGCAGCTGCTGGAGACTCCTAACACCAATTCACATTCCTGCTGCAGACCTGTTGGAGGGGATTCCTGAACTCTTGCAGATGGGAACATTCCAGTCCACAGTACTATGCTCTGACACCAGCACGTGCTTATTTTCCCTTGTTGACTTTTTCAGGTACAT
This sequence comes from Zonotrichia albicollis, assembly GCF_047830755.1. Classification (NCBI taxonomy): domain Eukaryota; kingdom Metazoa; phylum Chordata; class Aves; order Passeriformes; family Passerellidae; genus Zonotrichia; species Zonotrichia albicollis. The sequence goes on from NC_133830.1 coordinate 11,059,611, forward strand.
TACTGAACCTTCTCTGGAGCTACAGTAAGTTTTTAAATGGAAATTGAGGTTTGGAGATGCTGCACTTTCAGACACAAGAGGAGGGTGAGCTCCTGGATGGAGATACCTACATGAAGCTTCATCAGTGCTAGTCCTTGGGAGGTTTGAGGAAGAAGACAGCAGATGGGAGGCTGCAACATTCAGCTCCTAAGCTGGAGAGTCTCTCTTTCCCTCCGGTGCTATGAAATGTGTACAGGAAGCACTGACCAACACACGCAGCCTCACCCCATCCCAGGATCTCTGCCGAGTACCCTAGGGATGGGATTACAGCGGCAGCTCTGCTGTGGTTCAAAACAAGGATAAATTCCTCCTTTAGTTCTGTGGGGCTGTGTGAAATGAGGCAGGGCTGAGAGCAATGCAGGGATGTCTGCTGCAGCCCAAAGCTCCCCCTGCAGCCAGCCAGCCACGTTCCCCAGGCTGCGCCCGGCACACAGAGCTCTGCTCTGCCTCATCTGCCTCCTCCTCTGTGCCCAGTTCCAAATCTCTTCAGCAATATGTTCTGTAACAATTAAGGATTTCTGGGGCAACTCCATTAAGATCACAAAGATATCCTTCTGCTTTGAAATATGTGAGCATGAATGATCCATTCAGCACAGCACCCCTTGGCCACTCATATCTCTCTGATGATCAAATATATTTTTAATTATCAATCTATCTGAGGGGATTTTTTTTCTCTAGACAATATCCAACTGTATTGTAAGAGCCATTTGGATTGATACAGAGAATTTGGCAGCAAGATAGGGAACATTTGGGCTTTCAACACTTAGGAACATATGGAAAGAGGTTTGGAAGATTGCCACATGGGATGTAGCTTGGAAGATGCTACATTTCTTCATCCTTTTTTTTTTTTTTTTCTGAACAGAAATAGAAGAAATTTTAATTTCTTTTTGAAGGATCCCAATTCCTGTTTATTTTCTATGCTTCTGTAGGATAAACCACTATGGTCAGCTGCAAGGTTTGAGCAAAATCAGCTGCATGTTTATGGGCAAATGTAGGTGGGCAATTAAAAGGATGGTGAATTGCAGATATTTTCAAGTTTTTACCTCCTAATCCATGAGAACCTGCAGAGGAGAACTCACAAAGCTGCAGCCTGTGACTCAGTCATGGGGTGAAGATGGGATCTGGTGCCAGCCTGCCAGGATGTGCACCGTTCACTGCGGGCTCCGAGGGTAAACCCTGCTGGTGGTTCTTCCTTCACACTCCTGCTGGGACCATCTGTCTCCCAGTCACCCTGACACCCAGAGACAGACAGTCCAGGCTGTCTGTGTGTCTCTGGTACAGAGTTTCATCACGTGGCATCCCAGACACCTTTGGGACATCATGGGAATGGGAGAGAGGAACCTCCTCCAGCTCAGCTCTCAGGACTGCCTGTGTGTGAACCAACATCACCTTCATACCACTTCAGGGACAAATGCCTCAAGCCCATGATGGGAGTACTCTGTGTCTCTCAGAGTTATTGCCTCTGCTTGTCAGAAGAACAATGCTTTTTTTCTAATTTTTTAATTTTTTTTTTGGTGGTTCCTTTGTGTCCCAGGTTGGGGGGCTGCAGCAAATGCAGAATTTATTGGAATACACAAACATGTATTTGCACAATTAGCCAGTGGTCTCTGCAGCTTAGTAAATGCTAATTAATCTCTCAGACTTCTAGGAAATCATCACTATCCTGGTTCAGCAATGAGAGACAAAGACCAAAGAGAGTGACAAGGGCTTATACTGAATGACAGAGTCAGAGCAGAGAGAATTGCAGTCTTCTTTGGTGTTCTGAACAGTAAACCACTCAAGTTTGGCAAGCTGCACCTGAAGAGCAGAATGGAGGCGCCTGGGGATTCTCCCTCAATCCCTGCCTCCAAGAGCTCAGCTCAGGGCAGGCTGCAGCTCCCATCCCACCTGGCTGCTCAGATTTCCTTTCCTTGAGAAGTGAGAGCAATGGGCAGCTCTGACTGCAGCAGGGAGCTGGAAACCAGCCTGGCTATGCAATCACTTCTGGGAATGGGAATCACTCTCAGACCCCCCTGGTTTGGTCATAGCCTGAGTGTTTGTTGTCCACAAATTCATTGCAGCTTTTATCTCGCATTTTCCTGTGAGAGTTTGTTTCAACACTTGCAGCCAAATAATGACTAGACAGGGCAAGTTCCTGTTATTTCTTTGCTAATGGGATGCCAGGAGTCATTAAGACATCTCCAGCTGAGGTGAAGGCTAAGATGACATCCAGGATCAGGAAGAGAGCATGGAGGGGCTGGTGACAAAAGCAGAGGAAGGAGAATCTTCTCCAAAGGTATTCAAAAACCTCTAGCAACAGCTTTTGAGAACTGACCACATAAGTCAGAAGAGCAAAAAAGATAGACAAATCCCTAAATCATGGGGATGGGATTTGTTTTAGAATGAAATCTCTGCCTTTCTGATTTAAACCTGAAAAAGATTGTGTGAGCTTCAAGTATATTGTTAGCCATATATAAAGCAACTGCACATTCCTGAAATTTCAGCTAAAATTTGATTCAGAATGCTTTAATATTTTGCTCCTTCTCACAGAGTACACCTTGATGGACATTAGTCTTTTCCAAGTTCTGCTGTTCTGAGGATGCACTTCTGGTGTCAATTTGGAAATCTTTTGACTATAACACAGTTACATAATTTACTTAGAAAGATTAAGGAGCATTAAAACTATAGGAACCAACCTTTCCTAGAACTCCATCCAGTTACATGCTTCTATGCATCTCCATTCCCATCTCTACTGATATAAAAGGAGAAAAAGGACTCTCCTATCAGCCTGCTTCTGCTGTCTGATTAGCTGGCAGCTATCACAGCTCTTCTTTTGCTCTGTTACAGTTTCATTTCCAGAGGAAAAAGCCCTGATGGATATTGAGCCTCAGGATTGTGGCACCACTGCAAATTAAATGAGGTTTCTGTTTATACCAAAGGGACGGCAGTGCCTCCTTAATCAGGCTGTCTGTTCTTTGGAAGTCAGTAGATATTTTGCCTAAAAGCACCCAGCAGTGCAGTGTAACTCAGTAATAACTGTTTATTGGGGCTCAGGAGGAAACCCCAGAAGAAAAACTGTAGTTAGAATCTGTAAAAAATTCCAAAATCTGTAGTTAGAAGCACTGGTGAGTGGTTGACTTAGGGGAGTTTCTTTTGCTTTTTGTTTTAAGATTGCCTGAACTTGATGGAGGCTCTTTCATTTAAAAGACAGAGAGACCTACAAATTAGGCAACATCTAGCTCCTAATGTGTGAAACTGCAATTTGCATACATCATGGCAGCTGCTGAGTTGGTCCTTATTACCTCTGCTGGAGTGTTAATTTAACCACAACTTTATCATTAATTTAAATGGAAAAGCAGCGGGTTGCTGGCATGCCACATTATCTGTCAGGCAACCTGGGAATCAGCTGACAGAGCCAGAAAGAGATTTCAATTCAGAGGGGCTGCAGGATGCTGCCTCCCAGACTTGTGGTCACAGACAAGCTCCAGATTGCCCTTGGCCTGCTCTAAAGGTCAACACCAACCCCAAGGAAAAAAAACCAAATCAGTATCATATCTGGACTGTCATAAGAGAATAAATAATACAATCAAACTTGAAATCTCTGTATTTCTGGGTTTTTTTGTCCCTATGCACCCAAACTGGCACTGTTTGTACAGATATGATAACCAAAACATCATTGCTGGTTCTGACAACAAAAGGTTTGTAGAGCAATCCTTGCAATGGGATCCAAACCCACCCTGAGGGCTGCAGGACCAAGCAGGAGGTGCCAAAGCTGCCCAGGCAGGAAATGCCAAAGCTGCCCAAGCAGGAGGTGCCAAAGCTGCCCAGGCAGGAGGTGCCAAAGCTGCCCAGACAGGAGGTGCAGGGAGCAGCTGTGCCATGAACGGTGCCAGGGCCATCAGCCGGTGCCTGGAGGCTCCTCCACACTCAGTTGATGCCACATGGAGGAACAAAAACATGAGAACCACTCGTGTGGGAAGTAAAGCAAACATGAGGTACCAGTCGCCAAACCAGAGGCTGCCTCACTCTCCAGGAAAAGAGGCTGAGGAGCCCCGAGACACTGCTGGGATGGGAGATGAGAGGAGCAGTGTCCATGCTGGAGAGCCACCCATGGGCATGGAGTCACCAAGCATGAGGGTCTCCTCTCCCAAGCCATGATGATGTGCCACCATTTAGTGGCACAATTGTGTATTTTTCAATGGAGAATGAGGTTCAGCTCTGAACCATGGCAAGAGTGACAGAGGAGATGAGCTCAGCTCAGAGCCTCGGTTGTGATGTTTCAGTGGCAGAAAAGAGAAACCATGTCCTGATGCCTGCCAGAGATTAACTGAGCTGATATAGGTCTCCTCTGAACTGGCTGTGACTCATGGTCCTGCTCATGGCAAACCAGAGCAAAGCTTCATCTGTGGACACTTTGTGTGCACTCACCCACCAGAACAGGTGTCCTGCTTTCAGGTGAAGTGTGAACCTTGTGTAGCTGTTCCCAAACTCTGTATTGTGATAAAGACATGCTTGGAAACTGATCAGACTTTCTCCTTAAAAAAAAAAAAAAGGGCTATTTTCCCAATAAGTGAATCACTAAGAGTTGAGATTTAGAAAGGAATGTCTCTGCTTGTGCAGCACCAGCATATAGTGTATGACTGGTGTTATGCAGGCACTGTTCTAAAACATTAAATTCAACACATATTTCCTAAACACAGATAAATTTGCATTAAATGTGCCTTTTCTGTCTGTGATGCCTAGTCCTGCTCGTTGTTTTAAAATACACTGTGCTAAAAGACCACACATTTATTGAATTATCACAGATACTCTTCCCTTGGTATTAGCTTAACAAAGTTCAGGAAAAACTTGTCTTCGCCCACATCTCAGCCATTCATTTTTATAACAAAAATCACCATGACAACAGATAATGATATCAGAGTGAAAAGATTATTACTTAATTACATGAAGAAGGTGAAAACAGGCTTGGCTTAGAGCAGAAAAAGCTTTTAATTTCAGCAAAAATATGGGGGGCACACACTCAATTTGTGACATCATGAAGTGCTGCTGAGATCTGCCCAGGGGCTGCTCTACTGCATGATGGGGTGTCCCAGTTAATTCAGTGAAGTGCAAGAGAAATACTTGAATTTCATGAGCAATAAAGAGAAATTTTCCTTAAAAGTGCTAGTGTTTTTGTGAAACAGGCTCATTATAGAAATTATCAGAAGAAATGCATCCATAAAGAAGCATGATTATTATTTAGGACTGCCTTCATATAAATAAAATTAACTACATAAATGCTCCATTGTTAACCAGCACCATACTACAAATTGTTCCAAGTTAGAGGAGAACAGGGCACAGGATATGGTCCATTTTTATCACAGCTGTGGCATTTCATCAGCACACTGCTCTATCTTGGCTTCTGTGAGAACTGTGGTATCAGACTGGGTATTTTTATTTCTAAGATAAATCTGACCTTTTAATAAGAACAGTCTGGGAGTTTAGACAATATATATCTTTGTAATCTGGTCATTCAAATTCTCTGACAAGAATAAACTTTAATCACTGGGATTTTTCTTCCCTAGTTTTGTTCACAAATGCTATGAAATATGCTTTTAAAATACTGTACTTTAATTTTCCCTCTAAACCCAATGAACTGCTCTCAGCAGTTAAATGTTTCTGCAAACTTCCTCTATGGCTTTTAGAAAAACTGTAATAAAATCATCAGAATAAAAATCTAGATAAGGAATCTACATTTCATTTTCCATTTTCTTAGAAGTTATTACAATCAGTCCACCAATTAGCACGGTGAAGAAATAAATTCATGCTATTTAAAAAAGAACATTCTGAAAACCCCTTAATGTCTTTCTCAACTAAAAGCATTGGCTCAACATTAATCAGTTTTATAACCCTAAATTCTGCTTAATCTTTTTTCCATCTTTGCTTAAACATATGGAAATAAAAAAAAGTGTATTATGGCCGTCTCTGCTCCTCTTTAATTTTCAGAGTATGAGATGTACATCAGTGCAACCCCACTATTCTGGACCAATTTAGTTGATCTGTTTCTGATCTACACCAGCACAAACAAGAAGATAGCCATAAAATATACAGATAACAACTCAATTTGGTTAGCAGTCCTTCTTTGGTGTACAGCTTCTCGCAGAAGGGCAGGAGGATCAGTTTGTGAACATTTCTGTTAGCTATGGACACAGTGGCCTTGGTTTTGGGGATGACTTGGATAGGGTCAGCAAGCAACAGCATCTATCTGTGTGCTTGGGTACCCACATCTCAGTGGTCTCCTGTCACAGACATGTTTTATGAAAAATCCTTTCCTTAGGATTTTTCCTCCTGAGAAGCTGAGAGGCCTCAGGAACAAAATGTAAACAATGGTTATCTGCTGCTGTGGAATGCAACAGGTGGATCTGTGATTGGTCTCATAGAGTTGTTTGTAATTAATGGCCAATCACAGTCAGTTGGCTTGGACTCCGTCTGAGACACAAGCCTTTGTCAGTCATTCTTTCTTTTTCTACTCTTAGCTAGCCTTCTGATTAAATCCTTTCTTCTATTCTTTTAGTATAGTTTTAATATAATATATATCATAAAATAATAAATCCAGCCTTCTGAAACATGGAGTCAGATCCTCATCTCTTCCCTCATCCTTAGACCCCTGTGAACACTGTGTCACATGCTCCTGTGCTGGAACTGCTCCAGCCACCCAGGAACAGCTGCCATCCAGAGATATGGATATGCCTGGTTCTGTGCAAGGTCTGTGGGGGACATGATTCCTGCAGTTGTCACCAACACCAGCTGAGCTGTCCCACCCCAGGAAGAGTCTGCTGCTCCCCAGCACGGTGCCTGGCAGGCAGCACAGGGACAGGGGTGAGGAGAATGGTGCCTGTTGGCTGTGTCCTAATGTGCCCCTGAGCCTGACATTAGAGCAGCTCCTATCCCAGCCAGGAGCCCAGTGCAAGGCTATTTATAGCCCTGGCACCTTGCTGTCACCAGGAGCTCTGTGTGCTGTGTCACAGCTCTGCTCCCCTCTCCATGCCCTCTCACAGGCCCCTGCCGCTCCCAGCGTGGAACAGGTACATTTAAACCCCATCCCCACTGGAACAGGAAAGGGAAGGGTGTTTGCTGCTGGGACAGATGGGCAGTGTGGAATCAGCAGGGCCAAGCTTGCTTTGGGCTGCTAGGTGCATGGGAAACTTGTGGGCAGGGATACCTGAATGTCTTTCTTGGGGAATCCTTAAAGGTGCTTTGGAGAGGCACAAACACAGGGCCAGCTGCAAGGCAGCAACAGGGGGAGGAGGCTGTAGGACCCACTGCTGGTGCCAAAACTGAGCCCTCTCACTTCCTTACAGTGCCTGCTGCCTAGATCATACAGGAATTGTAAGAGATTCATTACAAAGTTAGGACAGGAACCACTGATCAACATCTGGGGGGTCTGTTTGCAGCTATGTGGAGTTTGTCAGCAGTGTGGGAACAGGATCAGCCAGTGGATGCAGGAATTTCAGTGCCTGAGGTCTGTGCACGGTGGGGAGATTTGAATACTCCACAATCCTGCAAACATCTGGACTTGCTTCCACATAGGAAGCTCAGAGAGACTCTTGCCTCTTCAATCAGGGTATCTATACGTGCCTGGGACTGATCCCTGTCAAAGGGATGAATATTTTCAATATGAGGTTCAGTGGGGATTGCAGATTTAGGAGATATTGAATGTGTGTGTCTGTGAAGGGGCTGTTTTGGAGATGGTGGTGTGTTGCTGCCATGGGTTGCTCCAAATTTTCCCTTCTGTGGATATGGACATACCCACATATTTGCTTGGTAGTGATTGAAATTGGAACTGGAGAAATTCAGTGGTAAGTTTGGATTCAACTAATGGAGTAACTAATGGAATCCTCCCATTGAGTTATAAGGGTTTACAATTTGCACTTTATTATAATCTCACTGCCAAATGACAACGTTATTAAAGTTTTTACATACTAGCATTTGCTCACCAGAGGGATGCATGCTCCTGAGTTATGTAAGTATTAGCAATTAGAGTTCACAATCTTTTGTGAAAATGCAAAGAGGGCCTAGTTTGCACAGTTATTAAATTATGTTTATTTTAATGTGACACAGTCCTGTTCATATTATATAACTGTTCTGGAAAGTGAGCCTTTCCTACACTAGCCAGTATATTTAGAGAAATGCAAAAAGAGAAACTCCTAAGGCCCTTGTCAGGCTGCCTAAAGAGCTACTGAAATGCATTTTAGAAATACATTTTCCTTCTGCTGGCATCTGTCATTGTAAAAGACTTGTGCATCCTCCTTCTGTGAATGAGCACTTTGCCATTTCAGTTTTTATATGCAAGAGAAATGATCTGCATATGTGAACTGTAAAAGAAATGGGCTTGGTATGTCTATCTTTAGGTTCTATTCTTCTCATATAATTAATGCACATAATTGACTCAGACTGGGGTTTGTCCATAGGCATTTGTTTGTTAACATAGCCACATCAATTTTCTACTTAAATTGTGGGATTCTTTTCACCGACTTCACTGAGCTTTGAACCAGATTAAGTCAGGTGAAGGCACATTGGAAAAGATGGCCCATAGGGTCTTTCATTTCCAGCTGCTTTGATTTTTTTCATGAATCTGTAACAGTTTAAAGAAAAAAAAAAAGCCTGGTATTTGCTGAGATAGGATCAATATTAATCCAATCCCACATCTCGGCCTCTGAGTTGGCAGTACACAGAGCTCAAACTGTCAAATCTTCCCAGAATCATAAACTACCCAAAGGCTTTGAAAACTGATCAAAGCATCTTCAGGTCTCCAATGGTCAATCATGCTCCCAAACACAGTTTTTGAAGCTTTGCAGACTGCTTAAGAAATCTCCCTGGTAGGTACCAAGTTTTTCCTAGTTCATAGCACCTTGTTGAGGTCCATTTTATTTTTGTTTTAAATTAAGAGCAATGCAATGGGAAGGAAAATGAAGCTTCTGCAGAAAGGCCAAGCTGTATTTGTTACAGTCTGAGTGGAGATGACTGCAGGCTGTGCTGGAATGGGATTTTTGGAGCAGCAGGGATGCAGGGATGCACACAGGGGAGCACAACAGTGCCACAGCTGCCTGCAACTACAGAAGCAGCTTGTAGGTCAGCAGCCTGTGTCTTTCACTCCTTCTGCACCACTTGCAGACTGTAACAAGCTAAGAAAGCTCCCACCAGCCTGCCTAGCAGCACATCCCAGCAAGAGCCAGCCTATGCTTGGATCTAGTGAGACCTCAGAGTGCCCTGACCCAGCCTTCTCAGTAACAGAAACAAGGTGCCACAGGGATGGAGGGAGAAAAATAGTTGAAATCTCTCTCAGAAGGACTGTTAGACTTTATCTCATATGGGCCAATCATTGGATTTGTAGCGTTAGGAGCTTCAAAACCTCAAAATTCCTCCTTCTCTGCCAAGAATAAATCAGTTCAGATCACCTGAACTGTACCTGCTATGGGGCTGTGTAGGATATGGGGTTATAGTTGGTAGAGTTGTAAGGCTCATGCTCACCACAAGTCCCCATGGGAAAGGCAGAGCTGCAGGCTGGATGGGCAGGAGCCAACGGAGGAGAGTCAGCGGAGTGACAGTTGGAAGGGAGATTGTGATTGGCTGAAGGAAAGCACGGACAGTGTAGGAGCAGGAAGCTGATTGGCTGAAGGACACGCAGAGAGTGTATGAGCAGGAATCTGATTGGCTGAAGGAACACACAGACAGCATATGAGCGGAAGCTGATTGGATGGTAGGACATGGAGAGCAGCACGGCATCTGAGCCAGCCAATGGGTGCCTTCTTTCTGTTAATTTCTGTTAGGTCTTGGTTTGGTTTCAGTTACGTCCGTTAAAATTAAAGGTATAAAAAGGGGCTGATTTTTACAATAAAGTGATCTCCTTCAGATGCAGTAGGGGGTCCGTGTCGCTTTGTTCCCCACTGCTACAAATGGTGCCCGAACAGGGACCTATAAAGGCGGTGCAGGATGTGCGGTCTGCTCTGGTAGCAGCTCTCACTAGGTCATGGAACTGGCTAGGAAGGATTGAGGAAAAGGATCCGGGAAGAGTTTGGGAAGGAACTCAAGAGTTTGGGAAGGAACTGGGGAATTTAAAGTGCATGCACCTCAGAGGGAGATTGAGTAGACCAGTCAAAGAAAGTATGGGAGGCGGAACAAAGCAGGAGCTTGGGCCAGGTCAGGCAGCTCCTACGTCAGCAATCTATTAACATGGCTGATAAGAAGCTAAGCACCCTGCTGGACTGTGGGTCGAATCAAATTAAAGGTTTTCTCTGTAGTGGGCCACTTTGATTAGAAGCGTGGCAAGCAGCAGGCCAGAGACTTTTTGATATCTCCCGTTTATGCCAAAGTTTATGGACACCTCGCTACATGGAGGACAATCATGGTGGCCATTAAAGGAAGTCACTCGTCTGTCAGCCACTTTGTGGCTTTGTAAGTTGATTCTGCCAAACCCTCAGCACCACCAGAACACATATACAGCCCTGAGATTGACCCAAACCCCACAGAATTGCCTTACCCTGAGATCAGCCCAGGCCCTGAGGGAGTGCCTTGCCCAGATAAAAATCCCTACACGGTGGGACCCCTCAGTGTGGAATTCCCACATCGTGAGCGGGCAGAGGACTCACTTCTTGCCCAAATGGCAACACACTCATCCAACATTGGCACAAATGCTGGAAAGCCACCATGAAGGAGGGTGGCTTGGCGGTCATTACAGCCTGCCCAGTAATATATGCACCAAACCAGAGAGCTGAGCAAAGGGGGTTCTTTCAATGACTTTAATAGAAGGTGACCCCATCGTCTGGCAAATCTTTTAGAACTCCCTAAGCTATTTAAGGCTGAATTTTCACCTTTAAAAGTGATGCAGACACTTCAGTTCCTACATTGCACAGTAAGCTGAAGCAGGAGCTGGGCTTTTAACTTAATTAGATGCCTTTGAAAGCCTGAAAATCCTATTCTCTAAGTAACTGGCAACTGACTGAATATGGAAAACTTCCAGAAAGGTACCCTGGCTGCTGGTAGCTACAGTGATACTTGAAACACATCTATGCACTAAATGTATAATTGTTACAGAGAGCCATCTTTTAGTGACACTTACCTGTATGCCTATACGAACATAAATTTCCTAAAAGAATTGGTTGTTCTCCATTTCTAATTGGAGATTCTTAATGTGCTGCCATAAGTCTGTATATTTTACCTGGACAGAATGGATGTAATTAATTCAAGAAATCATATCTCAATCAAAGCAAGAAAGTATTCCCTGAAACTGTGAGTGACCTTTTCAGCACAGCTCTCCAGCCACAGACTAGAGATGCTTCCCAGTCTGACCAACAATAACTATTATTTGAATTGGCTTTTTCAACCAGCTGGGCACCTAACTAATCTTGATTTAGTCTGTGGATTTCATCACAATTTGTCACATATGACCATATCAGTAGTCTTAAGACAAAGTATCTAATTTATCCCCTATTATCCCTGAAAAAAATGAAGAAAATTAGGTTGGATTGACACAATTTGTTCTTGATAAATAGGTGCCATAACTGCTTTTATCACCTTGTTACCCTCTAAATCCTTATAATTCAATCACATAATAATTTCTTCTGGCATCTTTCCAGGTGTCAGAATTAAGAGAATGATTCCTATTATCCTATAGATACAGGAACATCTATAATTCATTGGAAGCTTCCTTTATATATCTTATTATACCTGTTCCTTGTATCAAGATTAGCATTATTATTTGCCCTTTTTGAGCACCGTGGGATCTTTTGCACAGTTTAAAATCTTGATTTTAAATGCCAGCACAGCCTTCATAATTGAACTCTGAGATTATAACATTATTATCATCTGGGTGCTGATTTCTGCCTCACTGTGGCTGTCAGCCAAATGTCATAATGCATACAATTAACAGATTTGCTTCTCAGCTTACTGATAACAAAGGAAGCACAAATAATTCATGGGCAGAGGCACTGGTTCTTTGATGTGATTGAACTCTGATCCTTTCAGCACCTGAAGGGAGGCTGGCTGAAGGCAGGGCAGCCTCATTAAGGCAAAGAAAAAGAAAAAAAAAATAGCAGAGGGGGAAGAGGAGGATGCAGGAGGTGCTCCCCATGCTGGGTTCTGTGACCTCTGCTGGGCCAGGTCCTGCAGCTCCCACCCTCCCACCATGACATGGAAACAGGAGATTCCTCAGGAAAAGACAAAAAAATCTATGTCCCAGACAAAAAAAAAATACAGACAAAATAATCTCTCTTATTACAGGGTAGCTTTTTTTCCCCCCCAGAGGTTGGGGGAAATTCTTGATGAGCTACTTCCATCTGGTGTACAGTCCCTTTGCACTGGGGCAGTTCAAAGAGCCTGCAGTGTAACTGAGAATTGAGGACAGCATTTATTTATAGTTTGATAGCCTCATAAAAGCTGGAGAGCTGAGCTCACAGCAGTGTGCTTATTTATGTTTTAAACTGCTCATGCAGCACGCTACTGCCTTGCAAATTGTATGCTGGAGCTCCTGCATACCATTATATATGGCTCTTTGTAAGGTTCATGGCACAGAGGGGAAAAAAAGGGTGAAATAAGACTAACTAAATGGTTGATATAAAAATTAAAGTAGCAGAGAAAACTGGAGAAAAATTAATAGCCCAGCTCTCAAATAAAGTAATATCCAATGGAGGTTTGCACCTGAATCCATTTTTCACAGTAGAAGAAAAAGGTATCCCAAAATTCTGAGTGAGGCATTAACTCTGATTTCAGCTCCTGGTGACATTATAAAGGATTTGAACCTTGTACTGGAAGTTTTATAGTGACAACTCAGCCCCTGAAAAATCTCAGAGAAGTGTCTTACTGCAAATTATATTTGCATCACACTTATCCTCTCTTTTACTATCAATGTACCATCTTTTTCCCTCTGTAACCCAGAGGGAAATCAAAGCAGCACTGTTCCATTATTACCCTTTAATAGTCTTTCCAGTGATATAAAGGAGAATATTAATATCTTTCCAATGACCTCACCTAAACACTGCTAAAAGCCAGGAGGGAAGTGACAAGTTTGCACCTAAAGCACAGGGATGAATTTCTGAAGTTAATGAAAGGATTTCACCCCTGGGTTTTAATCCTGTTTTCTTTTTAACCTTTTAGCTTCAGTTTTCTCAGCTGTAGTGTGGAGAAGGTAGGCTCACATGCAAGTCAACAGCACGATTTTGTTGAGTGCAGTTCAGCCAGGAGCTGGCTGTGCTGTCAAAGCACAGGGATAAAGGAGGTGTGTTCTGGCAGGAAAAAGTGAATATTGTCCTCTTGCAGGAGTGAGGTAACAACACTCTTCCTGCAGCTCTGCCTGGGGATCAGTGTGGCTCTGCAGAGCTCAGTGAGGTGGGTGGAGGAGCTTGGAGGGCTGCAGGGACCCTCCTGGAAGGGTCAGACTCTGCACAGGGTGTGGGGATGGTGGGTATGGAGCAGGTCTGTGGTGGCGTTCACAGGGGTCCCAGGAAGAGATGAGGATTCTGACTCCATGTATCAGAATGCTGGTTTATTATTTTGTGATATGTATTATATTAAAATAAAATGATATATTAAAACTATACCAAAAGAATAGAAGAAAGGATTTAATCAGAAGGCTTGAAAGGAAAGAAGGAAGAATGATAACAAAAGCTTCTGACTCTCAGAGATTCTGAGTCAGCTGACTGTGATTGGCCATTAGTTAGAAACAACCACATGAGACCAATCACAGATGCACCTGTTGCATTCCACAGCAGCAGATAACCATTGTTTACATTTTGTTCCTGAGGCCTCCCAGCTTCTCAGGAGAAAAATTCATAAGGAAAGGATTTTTCATAGAAGATGGCTGTGACACAGGTCCAGGAGAAGGGGCCCAGCCAATCTCCCACTCCCAGGCTGTCCTGCTGCTGCTCCTGGGGAGGGCACCAAGGGCAGAACCAGCAGCTTTGGGGCAGCAGAGGGGCCCACCTGCCCTGGCTGCTGATGGACACTGCTCTTCATTGCCTGGGGAACTTGTCCATCAGATTATGAACTTCTCAAATAGCACATTAATGGCATGAGCTATGTTTCTCCTCAATAATGCTGTTGCTGAGGCCCTGCTGATGAAAGAGCAGAGGAGGTGGCTGCCAGAGTGTTGTGCCAGATGTGCTGATCGCTGGTATGAACACTTTAAAATTCACAAATCTAATGAACAGTGTAATCACCGATGAATGGTTGCTCTTAAGAAAGCTAAATTAACAGCGAAAGAAAACATAAAGGTGACCAGCAAAGGAAATGAAATCATAACTCAGTTCTAAGACAGCTTCTTCCTGATCTGTACAAAAGTCTGGGGGAAATGATGGTGATTAATTATCTCACTTGTTCTTTACATTAAAAATACACATTTTGACCATTATGGAAAAGCTGGGGAATGCATAAAAGTTTTGACATCAGAAAAGAGAAAGGAGAGAAGTTGATAATTTTGGAGGAAAAGTCATGATTAGTCAGAATGTGAAAGAGGATTGGGGCTTGTTGGTGCTTGCTAACACTTTCATACAGCTGGGGATGAGCAACCTGGTTCAGGGCACTACAGCTCATCTTCTTTAAGAGATCTGTGCTTATGGTCTTTGAGGTGGGAAGCACAGTTTCTGAGATATAGGGAGGTTCCTTTATCAAAATGCAGTGAAGATCAAATATTACAAAATTATGAAATAGCACAAGGAGTAAACAATAAATGTTCTAATTATCATGTAGGATAAAAAAAGAGAACATTTCTTATCTCATGAAAGGCTTTTACTGACTGTAATAGTGCTCCAGAGGTAGTCAATACAGGACTAAGACCCATGTTTTCTCAAATGCAGTATTTAATTTCAAAGGAGACAGAAAAAAAAAAATCTAGATTTTGAAATACTATCTTTGTCTTTTTTTACTAAACTTGCTCTTTGATTGAATTTTAGAGGTATCATAAGAAGAGCTCAGAGTCTGGCCCACATCCAGAGGTTAATGCTTAGTCTTCCAAATTCATTTTTTAAATCTGGTAATAACCCAGTTTCATTTCTTAGATTTGTTGCTTCTGGTTCCATATTTGGAATATGGACAGACTCAATCAAATCAAAGAAATGCCAATCTTCAAGCATGCTTGGCTTTTAAATTAGCACTCAAAGTGAGGAATCTACCTAACTGTAGAATGAGGACTAGTTCCAAAAACAACTGAACAGCTAAAAGAGTAGGTTTGAGTTTGGTGATATAGCTGTAGGTTTCCTTTCCACCTGGGAAATAACTGTAATATTTTTAAAGATCTATCTATCTAAATCTGTAGAAAAATCTGGACTGTTTGTAAAAATAGAGGAATTTCAAAGAATTTCATATACTCATTTTTACACGTTTCTTTAATGAAACTAAGACTTCTCTTTGTGCTGCCAGGATTTGAGAAAACTAATTCAATCTGTGATACAAGCCCTTGATCCTGCAAGTATTTAAGCTGCTGAGGAATGTTACTCATTTGAACAGTCTCATTAAGCACTTTGTACCATGTTTACAATGTGTTTCAAACATGGTTATACCACAGCTCTATGACTTGTTCGTGTACTGGTGACTCATGACACGAGTCCTTAATGCATTTCTAAAACAGAACTGTCTCATTACCATATTACAGCCAAAAACTGTGATAAGGACTGGTATCCCTCAAGTGATGGTAAATGTCATTCTCCCACTGAAATTCTACACCTGTACCTCACATTCTGCAGAAGACAGAGATTCACTAAAGGATCTGCCTTCAAAAAAAAACCAAAAAACCAAAAGAAAAAAAACCCAAAAATCCAAACTAAACCAAACCCCAAAACAACAACAACAAAAAAGCCTCAAAACCAAACAGAAATGAGACCACAAATTTCCCTTTTCTCCCTCTGAAAATAAAACTGGAGGGAGCATGTTAGTAATTACAATTTAATTTAAAATGTCCCTGGAGCTTACAATGAGTGGAACAAAAACTGTGACTCCGCAGCACATAAACATCCTGCTGAGGAGAAGGAGGACAGCTTGAAGGCTGGCCTCTATTTACTGAATTTATATACTCTGTTTACTTTACTTATTCCAAAGGAATCCAGTAGCAACTCTGTAGAAACCAGTGACCCATGCTTTGGTGTGACAGAGAAAAGAATGTGGCCAGTTGGACCAAGTTGCTTCCACTTCACTACCAGTCTTTGGGGGTAAAAGCTGCCTCTACCCACAACGCTGCATTGACACTCTCTGCTCAATTTTTATAGACTCTATATCATAATCAGGGAAAAGAGGGAGAAGGCAGGTGAAAAAGGCTGCTTTGAAGGGAAGTCTGGGTTAAATAATCACAGAATTTGGGGGGAGGTATTGAATAGTGAAGGTCATTTGAAGTGTTGATTTTTCTTACATTTTTTCTTGGAGGCCTTGAACATGAGACCTCACCATAATTTTGCACAATTTTTATATCTTATTAATTCATATCACACCATACAGGTTATTAACTTTAGGCAATTACAGCAATATTCATTTGCCCAATACTTTGTTCTTATTGGACAATATTATGCTTCTATCTCTAGAGACTTTCCCAATGAAGACCTTTAGCTCTGAGGATATTTAAAGAGAGGAACTTTGGGGATCCACCATGGACCGCAAGGCTGAGGAGAAGAGAAAGCAGCGCCACAGCTTGGCTTTACTGGAGCAGGTGAAGAGCATGAAGGAATGCACACAGATAATCGACGTGGTGCTGGTGGCAGAGGGCCAGAAGTTCCCGTGCCATAAGGTGGTGCTGGCTGCCTTCAGTGCCTATTTCAGGGCCATGTTCACGTGTGGCCTGGCAGAGTGCACGCAGAGGGAGGTGGTGCTGCACGATGTCTCAGCCGAGAGCGTGTCGGTGATCCTGCACTACGTGTACAGCGCCGAGCTGCGCCTCACCGGCCTCAACGTGCAGACTGTCGCCCTCGCCGCCTACTTCATGCAGATGGAAGAGGTCTGCAACATGTGTCAGAAGTACATGATGGACCACATGGATGCTTCCAACTGCGTGGGCATCTATTACTTTGCAAACCACATCGGGGCGGATGATTTATGTGACCAAGCAAAGAAATACACGTATCAGCATTTTGCTGAGGTGAGCTTGCAGGAAGAGATACTCGAGATTGAATTCCAGCAGCTGCTGACTCTCATCAAATCAGATGATCTGAATATTTCCAGGGAGGAGAGCATTCTGGACCTCGTCATTAGATGGGTCAAGCACAGCAGAGAGTCCCGTTCACAGCACCTTGTTGAGCTCCTTAAGCAAGTGAGACTGGTGCTGGTCAGCCCCTCTTTTCTTGTGGAAGCCCGGAAGAGGAACACAATGATTCTGTGCAACTCAGAATGCAATGATATGTTCGAGGAAGCACTGAAAACCATCCAGCTGTCCAGGCACCCTTCCCTCAGCCTGAGATATGGCATGGAGACCACGGATCTCCTGCTCTGCATTGGCAACAACTCCCTCGGCATCAGGTCCAGGCACGGCAGCTATGCAGATGCCAGCTTCTGTTATGCTCCTGTGACAGGAAAGACCTACTTCATTTCCTCCCCAAAGTATGGAGAGGGCTTGGGATGTGTTTGCACTGGTGTTGTCACTGAGAAAAATGAAATCATTGTGGCAGGCGAGGCAAGCGCCGTCAAAATGTCTAGACAAAGGACCAGGAACATTGAAATTTATAGGTGTGTACCCTCTGTCAGAAATCCTCTAATTATTGAAAAATTTTAAATAATGTCTCTGGGTGGGGGGGGGAAGACCATTACACAAAGCATTCTTTTTCTTAGAGATTTTGACTACTTGGATCAATTTGTCACAACTTATTTTCACAGCTCTGAGGTATACAAACAACCAAATTCTTCTGAAAGAATGAGGAGTTACTCTTGTGGTATCTCTGAGTAAATGAGCTCAATTTGATAAATGCATGTAGATTTTATATTCTCTTTACCAAAATCTCAGTATTCTCCTTGGATATTTCTTTTCTAGGTCATTAGCAGAGGGAAATGAGCCAAGTGATGATCAAATGAGCCCAGCAAAACAGAGAAAACATGCTTCTCTGTTGATGTTGACGATAATGCTTCATAGATTAAATATGATGATTGATAGCTCAAAAAACTCATTCTGTTTTTACTCATATCCTTTCAGATGCACACATTTTAAAGAAAACCAGACATTTCCAGGATTAAAGATCAATTTTTAAAATGGTGACAGCATTTTCAAATGCAAATGCCTATATTTGAGGAAATTAATTCATAGTGAGGCAGGTGAAGTGGCTTTCTTTTCAGCAGTGTTGAGTTCTCACTGCTCCCACTAATTTCAGCAGAAACTGTGATGGAGCAGCACATGCAGAAATGTGACTTCTTATCTTAATTAGGGTAAAACATCTTTGAAAGGACACCTAGGATTCCTCATACTAAACATGCTTGATCCTGCAAACATTGGGCTCAATTTTATAGCTTCTCTGTGAAGGAGAGAGCTCCTCTTGTCTTTGTACTGAGTAAACACTGACAATTAAAGGGGGCAACATTTCCAAACAGGCTGATGGGACCTGGGTGAAGCAGGGCATTCACAGCTGTGGGCTCTCCTACAGATACCACCAGCGAGGAAACCACTTTTGGCACAGCCTGTGCAGCACTCAGCTCCGTGAGCTCTACGCGCTGGGCACTGCCCACAACGACCTCTATGTGATAGGAGGGCAAATGAAAGTGAAAAATCAGTATCTGGTCACAAACTGCGTGGAGAAGTACTCCATGGAGCAAGGCACCTGGAGAAGCACAGCGCCCCTGCCAGTGCCCCTGGCCTGCCACGTGGTGGTGACAGTGAAGGACAAGCTGTACGTGCTGGGTGGATGGACACCACAGGTTGAGAACTGTGCCCATTTACTTGGTTTGCTTTGTGCACTAACAGGAACTGTTGTGTAGTTTTACAGTGCTTCTTGCATGGGAAATCACATCAGTGATAGCAGAAGAATAAGTTGCTCACATTTCTCTGATGAAACATATTCTATAGGAAAATCAAACAGGGTGAAGAAGAATAATATTCATCTATGCCATCCTCACTGTAAATACCAACTTCAGGAAGGGCAGTTTTTATTCACAAAGATGTTGACTGTGAGCAAGAGTTTAAAATACATCTCCTTTGTCATTATAGGTTCTGTCCTTTCTATTCCCTATTTACCATCCTCTTAATTTTTCTAGGTATAATAAGTAATGGCATTTAATCTTACAAGGACACTTAACTGTGCCCTGTCTTCAAAAAGCATGTACACAAGTACACTTCAGGGACAGATTTCTATATGACATTTAAAGTTCACCTTGCTTTCTCAGGAAGCTTTCTTGGTTAACTAAAGTTAATTTATTTGATTTTTATTACATTACATTTTAAATGAAAAGTCAAAGCATTCTCTGGGAAACAGAGTCCTTTAAACAATCCATTTATTTATTTCTGCTGCCTTGCTTGGCTATGTAAAGTTTTTAAAGGGATTTTCAGCAGACACATGTTCAGTAGTACAGAGATTATACAGAGCTATGCTACAAGGAAGATGGATGTCAAGGGCAGTGCTCACTCTCTCCAGTTCTCCCAGTGCAAAATATGTTTTTTTCAGCGTCTAGCCCATTTTTATTTATTGCTTGGTGAATTTCAGATTTCAGTGCTCAGGAAAAAGCCCTGCATTCACTTGACAATGGAGCATCTGTAATGCTCGTTGCAATATGTTCAGACTGTCACCACAACTCAATGGTTTCTGTCCTCTTGAAATAAATTACTGCTTAAAGTATTTAAAAGTGAGATGCAGTCAGCTAACAAGACTTCCACCTCTTTGAATATTTTGAGTGTGGGAGTCCCCAAGGAGGCAACAGAAAGATCAGAGAGTATTTCTGATAGAGAAACAACTGTGCAGGGGTATCTCATATGTAAAGAACTAAAATACGAAAACACTTAATGTAGAAACAATCTGTCTGTAAAAAAAACCTGAATATGTCATATAACTAAGATAGATGTTGAAGTCAGACAACCAGCTTTGTTAAGCTTTTTTCCAGAACAGATTGTGAGAGGGAAAGGTGGCTTAGAAGCACAAGTCAGGAATATTGAGCCAAGAATAATTTTTTTAAAACCCACCTAAAGTAGATACCTACCTACCAGTACTATCAGTAACAATGCATGGGTGTCTGAGTTTATATAGAAATAGGTTTGAGATGAGCAGATTAACAGCAATTGATCAAAACCCACAGCTTTGTAAGATTCTGCTGTACCTGTGCAGACCAGGATAAATTAGCTAAAGTACTCAAAAAAGTGCATTGAGACCAGCACTAAGAGTGCTGAATTCTTCTGGAACCATCTATCTTCCCCCTGTCAGATGCAGTGATTGCCTATGTGGGGTTACCACAGCTGCACGGGGAAAGCAAATGAGCTGGCCAAGCCAGGGCTGTCCCTGTGCTGGATGGAGCAGCACTGAATGTTCTGTCAATCCTGAACAAACACTAACAACAGCATTGACAGAGTGCCCTAAATGCACGTGTCCATTACAGGACAGAGAAAAATACCCTTCCCACTCAGGCTTTGTAATTGAAATAAGACAATTCAAAGTCAAGCCAGGACATAAAATAACAGCTTAGGAGGGCAAGGACTCGCTCATCGCAGCGCTGCTCTGCTCAGCATCGGGCTGGCCCCTGGCGCCAGCACAGTTAAAACACAAAGTGACTCCAGCCTTGCTAACTGGGGGCTGTTAAAATGGAAGAAAGTGTTTGGTGAGGCTGAGAGGAAGATTTCATACCCCTGAGACACAGGGAAGGGCTGCTGGAAGTCGTGTTTTCTGTACACAGGGAGAACAGGGTGGACTCAAGGAGAACGTTACCACAAAAATGAGGTTGGATGTGAATTTACAGCATGTCAAGTGGTGTCTTCTCCTAAGTACATGTTTAGTCTGTGCTGAAAATACTCAGCTTCCAAATATCCCTCTTTCAGTGAATAAATTAGCGTTTCACACTTACCACGGAGAAAGAACATGCCCCGGGCACTTACAGGGAGTAACCAAGGGGCTTTATATTTACTCTCTAGTTTGCCTCCTACTATCTTGTCCATGACATTAGTGTTGGAAAGGTTTTTTGGGAAAGAAAAATAACAAGAAAACAAGGACACATGTAACGCCATCACAAGTAAGCAAAGTATTTCTCTCCTTCTCACTCTCTCTATGTGAAAACTTTCATCCCAAAATATTTCAGAATCCTCCCTCCACATCCCACTGCTAACATTCAAGGGTGTCATACCCAGAAAACAGCGTCTGAATTCCCTGCATTGTATAAGACAGGCAGAGAAGGAGGAAGATTAGAGAGAACAAGAGGAGTAGGAGTGAGTATAAAAAGTGTTATGGCAGCAAAGATATAGCGAGGGGGTTAGGAGCTTATTATGAAAACTATTGAAGTTACAGCTGTTGAACAACAACATTACAGTGGTTAGGCTGACTAAATAAATATGCAAATGTATTTTAGGATAAGATATATAATCATATATAAATAAATACACATATATATGTATGTATGTATGTATGTATATACATATATATATGTATACACATTCACATATACATATACATATGACTGAGAAAGGCCAGCAAGGTACCTGACTGAGATTCATGGTATAGTCTGAGTAATAGTGGAAAGAGATTTCAACATTTATCAGGAAAAAAAAGACAGACTGGTTTTCCTTCATTATTATTAGGACTGCACAGCAGCCTTGTGGAAGGGGGTATGTTCTTCCAGAGCTGGGAACCTTAGCCCTAACCCTAAATTTGGCTCTCTTGCTGCAGGATAGAGACATCCACTTATTCCTTTGCCTTCTACAGCAGACTCCCAGCCACCAGCCATGGGTGCTGCTAAACCCTGGGGAGAACAATCCCCCCCAGCTGTAATTGATGTGTTTGTGCTATTTATCTGCCGAGCTGTCTGCTGTGATTAACTGCCTGCAGGCATGTGTGGAGGGCTCCAAATGTTGTGTTATTACATGGCTGTCATATTTCATGCAGATGGATCTGCCTGACGAGGAGCCGGATCGATTGAGTAACAGAATGTTTTGCTACGACCCATGCCAAGACAAATGGGTGGAGAGAGCCCCAATGAAGTTCTCCAAGTACCGCTTCAGCACTGCCGTAGTCAATGGGGAGATTTATGTCTTGGGTAAGAGGAAACAGATCTTTAACAGATAGGACCATTACTTTTTCTCCTTTCCAGCAATTTGCCTTAGTGAAGTGAAATATCTCACCCTTTGTTATGTACCGTAGGGCAAAGTACCTCGTACTGAATGGGGAGTAATGTCCAGAATAACTCCTGCTTGTCTAGAATAACTCCCTGTGCTGCAGAAAAGTATATCTAGTGAGATATTAGGAAGTTCTAAGCTTAAAAATGGAGCTCTGTGCATTGTGTTTTCAGGCTTACAAGCAGGTATTGCATACAAAATAAGCAAGCATTATTTTAACCAAAAGTACTTGTGCTTACAGTGGTTGGACAGAACTACTGTCAGTATGCTTTGCCTTGTGTGATTGGTCAAAAACCTTATAAAGTAAGTTGTAACATTACTGCTGCCTGGGATGTGAGCTGCTGGCATCTTCCCATTGTCATAACCATGTAATGAGACTGATGCCGGAAAATCAAACAGCTCAAGGCACGTTCCCAGCAGTCCCAACCTGTTTGTGATTTGTACATAGACCATAGCTGGTGATAAATGGGGAGTATTTTTATAAAGTTATTTGTTCCCCACATTATTTTTTCCTTCTGTAATTTATGTGGGTTAAAGTATGTGAATGCGTAGTGTTCTAGATTTGTGCAACAAAGGTATTTTTCTTTGGGGTGTCAGTGTGTGACATAAATAATAAGGAATTTTAAAAGGTG